>NC_080784.1:80631553-81231553 GCF_028018385.1 Neofelis nebulosa | reverse complement strand
GTTACATATAAATTAAATGTGCGTATTTAAACCCCATATAATCTCTAAAACTGTGAGTGTGAGTGTGTGTGTATGTGTGTGTATACCTATCACTGATTTCCAAATTTATGTCTCTCACTTTGACCTCTCTTGCTGAACACCAGACTCATTTTTCCATTAGCCAACAGGACATCTCCCCCTCTGATGTCAACATGTATCCAATGTCCAAAAGAGAATCTGGTTCTCTTCAGAGTTTTCCTTTTCAATAAAAAAGAATCTTTTTTTTTAATGTTTATTTATTTTTGACAGAGAGAGAGAGAGAGAGAGTGCATGAGCACGAGTGGGGGAGGGGCAGAGAGAGAGGCAGACACAGAATCTGAAGCAGGCTCCAGACTGTGAGCTGTCAACACAGAGCCCGACGCGGGGCTCAGACTCACGAACCGTGAGATCATGAACTGAGCTGAAGTCAGACACAACCAATTGAGTCACTCAGGTGCCCCAATAAAAAGAATCTTTAATTCCCCAATGGCTAAGGTGCAAATCTTAAAGTTATTCTTGATTCCTTTCCTTCTTTCACCTCACATCTAATCAATAAATTTTGTTGGTTCTGCTTCCGGATGTATCCTGAATCCCCCACCACTTCTATCTCCACCATTATGACCCTGGTCCAACCCACAACACCTCTCAGATGGATAATTACAGCAGCTCTTAACTGAGATTCCTGCTTCCACTCTCAGCTCTGTCTAGCCAATTGTTTGCACAATAAGCAAAGGAACATCTTTTAAAATATAAATCTGATTATGTCACACCTTTCCTCAGAACCCTTCCATGACTTCCCATCACAATCACAATGAGGCCAAAGTTCTTATCATGACGTATAAGGCCCAAGATGATCTGGATCCTCACAACCTCTGATGTCATCTTTTATTACTGCCTCTCTCATTCTTTTCCAACTGCACTAGTCTCTTTGCTATTCCTACAGTAAAGCAAGCATGCACTCACCTCAGGGCCTTTGTACTCCCTATTTCTTCTACCTAGAATGCTGTACCCCTCAGTTATCTGTAGAGCTTACTTTCTTTCTTTATTCATGTCTCTGCTCAAACGTCACCTCATCCAAGAAGCCTTTCCTAGCTTGCCTAAGATCATCATCCCCTCTTACTCTCTAGCACTTACTCTGCTTTATTTTTCTTCATGGGTCTTATGCTATGACATTGTCATCATTTTCGTTTCCCTACTCTTTTATTGACTGATTGCCTTCTTTAGAATATAAGCTCCATGAAAGGCAGGACATTTGTTTTATTTATGGTAACATCTCCAGCATCTTGACTCAGGCAAAACACGAAGTGAGCACATGCTAAATATTTGTTGATTAATGAAAGAAGAAATATTTGTAACATTCAAGACAGGCAAAAGTGGGGCGCCTGGATGGCGCAGTCGGTTAAGCGTCCGACTTCAGCCAGGTCACGATCTCGCGGTCCGTGAGTTCGAGCCCCGCGTCAGGCTCTGGGCTGATGGCTCGGAGCCTGGAGCCTGTTTCCGATTCTGTGTCTCCCTCTCTCTCTGCCCCTCCCCCGTTCATGCTCTGTCTCTCTCTGTCCCAAAAATAAATAAAAAACAAAAAAAAACAAAAAAAAAACAAAAAAAAAAAAGACAGGCAAAAAGTTAATATCTCTAATACATGGAGAGATGTTCCAATCAGTAAGAATTTTTTTTCATTTCCATAGGAAAAAATGGGCAGACTCAGGCCCAGATCTTGGTGTTTAAATATGATCCTCCAGAAAAAGGAACCAGAGTTCCTTGGGAGAAGTGGCTGTCCAAGACTGGAGCACAAAAAAATACAAGATGAGCCTACATCGTTGTACAGAACCATAAAAGAGGTACTCAAAAAATAAAAGGATGGGGTCATGTCAAAGAGACACAGGAGAGAAACGGAAGGAATTCCCAGTAGCCAACCAAGAAGAATTTGAGCAACAAAATTAACATGGTATTAGGTTATAATCCAAAGTATAAAATAAGTATATGTGATTCCATACTGGTGTAAATAAATGGTTGAATATGTAAGTCAGTGGAGGGAAAGAGAGAAATCCTCCCTACAAAAACAATTCCCAAATAAAATATATAGATATTCTTCGCTGTTATGGGCTGAATTATGTCCTCCCTCCGTCCCAAATCCATACATTGAAGCCATAACTTGCAACACCTCAGAATGTGACTATATTTGGAGATGGGGCCTTTAAAGAGCTAATTAAGTTAAAATGGGGGTCTTAGAGTGGACCCTCATCCCATCTGACTAGTGTCCTCATAAGAAAAGGAAATTAGAACACAGACAAAGACACCAAATGTGCATACACAGGGAAACAGCCATGTTAACACACAGCAAAAAGGCGGCCATCTGCACGCCGAGGAGGGAAGCCTTGGGGGAGACCAGATCTGCCAACACCTCAGTCTCAGACCTTAAGCCGTCATAACTGTGAGAAGTAAATCTCTGTAGTTTAAACCACCTACCTGGTCTCTGGTATTTGCTCTGGCAGTCCCAGCAAACTAATACACCTCTCTTTTCAGAGGCAGTGCTTCAGCCCACCCCCACCTTGAGTGTGGGCTGAACTTAGTGACTTGCTTCCAAAAAATGGAGTATGGAAAGTGAAAAATAATCAATTTACAGAAACCTGGAAAACACCACCAGAACAAAATGATAAAGGTTCATAGCAGCAGTGCTAAGTCATGTGGACAGCATGTACCCCTCAATAGGTTATGAAGGGCAAGGCATTCCACCTCTGGTAAACTTCCTCAAATCCTGTCATCGCAGCTAAATCATGAGAAAACATCAGGCAAATCCAAAGTGAGAGATATTCCACAAATATGTGACTAGTACTCCTCAAAACTATCCAAGGTCAAAAAACAAAGACTGCATGTCCAAAGACATACCTGGGGAGACTAAGGAAACATGAAGATAAAATGCAGTGGGGTACTCTGGATTAAATTCTAGGACAGAAGAAGGGTAATAGTGGACAAACTACTGAAATCTAAGTAAAGTCTGAAGTTTAGCTAACAGTTATGTACTAATGTTGATTTCTTGGTTGTGACAATGGTACCACAGTAATGCGAAATGTTATGTAGGATATATAAGACTTTTCTGACTATCTTTGCAATTTTTCTGTAAACGTAAAACAATTCAAAACTAAACATTTATTTTCTTTCAGATGGACAAGGAGAATGAATAGGCAAATCACTAAAAAAATGCATATGGTCAAACTCCATGGAAATTATGGACAAACATAAGCAATCAAAGAAATGTAAATGATAACAATGAGTTATTTTTCACCCATTGGAGTGACAATGATTTTCAAAAGTGATAATACCCAATGTTTCTAAAAAGGTGTGGGAAAATATGTAATTTGCCACTGACATCTAATGTCTTTATCAAGTACATACTTCAATTCATTTCCCAAGGAAATAAGCAGGCAAGTACTGAAAATAATAACTAGCATTTATTGAACATTTACAATGTGTGCAAAATAGTACATATGTATTAGATCATTTGACTCTGATGATAATTCTATAAGGTAGATAATATTATCATCTATAAGGATGATAAAACTAAATTGTAATTTTTATAACAATTAGAATATTTATTACAGTAAGGGCCTCTTCCAGTGAATCATTCTTCTCTGTATCTATGCCCTTGCATAATCCCCTCCGCAGTGACTCTGGGTTTGGCCATGTCACTTGTTTTGTCCAATGAGATATAAGCAAGTGTCACAAATAGAGGGTTTCCCTTTCTCTTTCTTCTTTTGAAATCTTGCCACAATGCTAAGAAATCCTAGCCTGCTAAGACTCAAAGTCAGTCAAGAGCCAGCACCAAGCACCAGACAGGGGAAGGTGGCTAAACTGAACAACCCAGCCATGGCTGAGCTCTCAGATGGCTTTAGCCACATGAATGACACCAGATGGGAGAGGAGGAAGACCCACCAAGCTGAGCCCAGCCCAAAAGTTTGGGCTCACAGACTCGTGAACCATAAATGAACCACAAAATGGCTGTTTAAACCACTAGTTTGTTTTACAGCAATAGATAACTAATAGACAACCTTACAAGACTTTTGTTACAGCTAATTTATACATGAGGAATCTAACACTTCGTTAAGTAGTCTGTCTGGTAAGTAGCAGAGCCAGGATTCACAGGGACATAGCTAATAATCTTAAAAGAACATTCTTAAACTCCGTGTTGCTCCACAGACCATTCATCTTTGTAAAATAACTGAAAAGTATTCAAAAGGGGTTTGTTTCCATAAATTCTGTTATAAATAGATACAATAAGTGATACAATAAACTACTGCTAATGATAGAATAGAATGCAATTATCCTCTCAGCAATATAAACCCATTGGTGATCTGAGAAGATAATCAGAGTTCACTTTTATTGGGTGTTACTACATGTCACACACTGTCCTTAGTGTTTTATGTGCTTTATTTCATTTGCTATTCACAACAGCTCTGTGAATATTGTGAATGGTTCTCATTTATTATTATTCTCAATTATTCCCATTTCCCATTTCCTTACAAATGAGGAAAATGAGTGCAGAGCAAATGAACAACTTGCCCAAGGTCAATTAGTAGCAAAATGGGGAGTCTGACTTCCAATAGCCGTATTCCTAACCACAGCATCATGCTGTTTTTCCCGTAATGTATTTTTAGCTGAGAAATATCAGATTATGAAAACAATATGTGTTTCCATTTTGCTAACAAAAAAGAAAGTGTGGGTGGCTGTGTGGCCTCTGTTTATGTAGGCATAGGAAAGAATATGGAGGAACTTCTAAGCGTAGAGTATCAACAGTAGTTACTCCTGACTGGTAGGACTATGAATGACTTTTCTTCTATATTTTATGCATTTTCAGATTTTTTTTGCAATAAAAGTTTGCAACTCTGATTATGGGAAATATACAACTCTTTTTAAAGGAAAACCTTAGTACTTAAATATTTAAAAATTATAAAATAGATTTTAAATTTTGCAGAATAAACGTAAAGTCCTATGTGACCATATTAAAAATTACAAATTACTTTGTAGCTATGTATGGTGCTGGGTGTTAACTAGACTCACTGTGATCATTTTGCACTATATACAAATATCTAATCCGTATGTTGTACCCCTGAAACTAATAAAATGTTATGTGTCTATTACACCTCAATTAAAAAACAAAAAAAAGTACAAATTAAAAGTTAATTAAAACAATTCATCAGTTAAAACAATTTTTCTCATCAAATGGGCATCTTTTAAATGTTAATTCTCAGCTTGCAAGGGTCTTAGGAGATGCATATTTTCAGCTGCTGCCACTGGAAACATAATTGCCACAACCTCTCTGAAATTTAAGCTAGCAGTATGTATTAAGAAAGAATTAATATCACAAGCGTTGGTGAGGATGTGGAGAAAAAGGAACCCTTGTGCACTGTTGCAAACTAGTACAGCTACTGTGGAAAACAGTATGGAATTTCCTCAAAAAATTAAAAACTAAACTACCTTATAATCCAGTAATCACACTACTGGGTATTTACAAAAAAAAATACAAAAACACAGATTCAAAGGGATATATGCACCCCGATGTTTACTGCAGCATTATTTACAACAGCCAAACTACGGAAGTAGCCCAAGTGTCCATCGATAGATGAATGGGTAAAGAAGATGTGGCGTGTGTATATATATATATATAGTATATATATGTATATATAGTATATATATATATAGTATATATATGTATATATAGTATATATATATATAGCATACATATATATAGAGAGAGCATATATATATATATATATATATATATATATATATAGTATATACATATAGTTATGGAATATTATGGAATATTATTCATCAATAAAAAAGAATGAAATAATGGGGTTCCTGAGTCGCTCAGTCAGTTAAGCATCCAACTTCGGATCCGGTCATGATCTCACAGATCATGAGTTCGAGCTTCACATCGGGCTCTGTGCTGACAGCTCAAAGCCTGGAGCCTACTATGGATTCTGTGACTCCCTCTCTGTCTGCCCCTCCCCTGCTCACACTCTGTCTCTCTCTATCTCTCAAAAATAAATAAACATTAAAAAAAATTTTTTTAAAGAATGAAATACTGCCATTTGCAACAACATGAATGGAGTTAGAGAGTATAATACTAAACTAAATAAGTCATTTGGAGAAAGACAGATACAGTATGATTTCACTCCTATGTGGAATTTAAGAAACCAAACAAATGAGCAAAGGAAAAAAAATAAAGAGAGAGAGAGACAAACCAAGAAACAGACTTTAACTATAGAAAATAAAGTGATGGGGCGCCTGGGTGGCGCAGTCGGTTAAGCGTCCGACTTCAGCCAGGTCACGATCTCGCGGTCCGTGAGTTCGAGCCCCGCGTCGGGCTCTGGGCTGATGGCTCGGAGCCTGGAGCCTGTTTCCGATTCTGTGTCTCCCTCTCTCTCTGCCCCTCCCCCGTTCATGCTCTTTCTCTCTCTGTCCCAAAAATAAATAAAAAACGTTGAAAAAAAAAATTTAAAAAAAAAAAAAAAAAAGAAAATAAAGTGATGATTACCAGAGAGGGGGTAGGTGGATGGATGGATGAGATAGGTGATGGGGATTAAAGAATGCATCACTTATCATGATGAAAAAATACAATAAAATAATAAAATAAAATAAATAAGCAAAAACAAAACAAAATAAAATTGCACAAAAAAGAAAGAATATTATATGAAACAGTAGCAATCACATCCTATTTACAATTCAACAAATTTTAAAAAACCCAAACTCCAACAATAAGAAAATGGTTCAGTGGGTAATGAAACATCCACATAATAGGAAAGAATATAGACATTAAAAGTCCTGTTTTCATAAAATATTAATAACATTCATTATCCCCTATTACTTTCTTTCTCCTATTACTTAAAAAGCAGAATATTGGTAAATAGCAATAATATCTATATGCAAGTAAATATGCACGAATGAATGTGTAAATGTGCCCTCCCAAAAAAAACCTGAAATTAAATACAAAAAAATTTAAAACATTATCTCTGAATAATGGCATTTTAAGTAACTTTAATTTTCTACTGAATGGTTGTCAAGTGCCTAGGACAAGTCCCTGTTGAAATCAGTTGATACTAAGAGGCATACTAAGTAGCATTCAAAGTCAGGATCTCTATCCCAGCTCTTGGTCTGGATAGCAACTGCACCTGTAAATCATGGCACACTGAAGGCCATCACAGGGGCAGTGCCAGGAGTTTTGCTGAGTATGATTAGAACCACAGTACAGATGAGGAATGATATTCATGCAGTTCTCAAGAGAAGGACCTCACGAAGCTCCAGGTACTTTGGGGGAGTCAGATATACACTGGTTCTTCAGCCAGAACACAGGAGAGTCTTTTTAAGCTTCTGCAGCATGTAAGTCATTTTGAAATTGAACCTATTAAAGAATAGCAACCACAGTACCTGCCACTAATATGTGTTTATATGAAACATACAAAACATCTGGGGCCAGATCTCCCTCAAATCATAACATCACGCTTTGAATGTGGCTTCAGTAACCAGAATCTTACATTCCAGGTGCTTCTTCCCCCCCCCCCCCACCTCCAGGTACTTCTAACCTGCCAAGGCCACCTTCTAGAAGGAGCATGGGAGGCCTCATATTCTTTTGTAGAGAGTCAGGGCTACCTCCAAGTTAAGTATCATTATCTCATGTGTACAAATACATGACCAAGCCAGGATTCAAACCCGTCAGACTGCAAAGCCTAAGGTAAATTTTAACCAGTGGCCTATGAATGTGAAGAATTCTGTCTTCTCCCCATCTACTCCTTATGGGGGGAAAGCATTGTACCAATATTTGATATAATGTGTACTTCACTGAGTACCAGAATGGATGAATCCATGGGTCTGATGGCAATTCCTAATTTTGATCCAAATTAACTAAATGCTGACTTTTAATCCAAATGATTATTTTTTTAATTTACAGCCCCACTTTGTTACTTTGTTACCAAAAAGTAGCTTACAAAGATGCATAAAGTGTAGTAAGATAATATGAATTAAAATTAGGTGAAAAAGAAAAGCGAATACAATGGTAGGGACATGAAAAGGCGCTAGCTTCGAGGCTAACACAAAATCAAACATCACCACGTCCCTCTATGTGCTTGGTATCAGCTCTTTTATAAAACTGAAACAGCATTTTAGAGTTGTGCCAAGTAAAACTCTAAGACAGTATGGTTTACATCCTATTACCTGGTTATGTCCTAAAAAGACAGGACAGCTCTCCTGTATGCTGCTTCACATGACACCCATCATAGTGGCAAAAAAGGTCAGCAGTTTAGAACTGGTTTTAGAACCTGATGAACATGTGACCATGGATTGTGAACTAAAAAACCTTGAGATAACAGCAGTTATCTGACTCTTCTGTCATGCTGGTTGTAATTACCAATGCCCATAGGGGATAAAGATGTAATTTAAAATCAAGGAAATGCTAAATTCACCACCTCCAATGTCTGTCACATGCTGCAATTTTCAATCCCCCAATTAGTGACAGAACAGAGCTAGGTCCATGGTAGTCACAAGTTGTATACAGCATTCAACATTTATTGTATTTAATGTTATTAATATGACACAACTGATTTGATTGATAATAAACAAGAAACCAATATAGATGTTGATTTCTGCTTTGGAGAGATTTTATTAATGACCTACATCACATAAGGTATCACAAAGCTCAACTACATACTTAGGAACAGTGATTTTTCACTTTAAGGAAGCCCTAATACTCAGACATGCTACCCCCAACACCAAGAAAGAAAAAAAAATCAGACATATGTGAGCAAGCATAGCCGCCTGAAAAATCAAAAACATACACTGAGGGATTCTACTACTTCCAGAACCAGGAATAGAGGCATGTAGGGAGGGTACTCAGAAGAAGTCACATGAGCAATTTTAACAAAGTCCTCCCTGCTTTCTCCTCCCTCCATCCATGAATTAAGACTGTATGGTTGGTTTATATCAGTAATTTTTAAATTTTAAGGAGTCCATGAACTGAGGATCTCTTTAAAATGTAGATTCTAATTCAGTAAGTCTGGGGTGGGGCCCAAGATTTTATACACGTAAGAAGCTCATACATGATGTGAATGCTGCTGGTCTGAAAACTTCAGTTACACGTGGTACAAGTTTTTATTATATTTTTGTATCACTTATCACTAAGTTGATATATAAAAAGAGATTTGCTTTTACTTGGTACAACATGACTAGACTGAGGGATGTCCTGATAGCTAGTGAAACATTACTTCTGGGTGTGTCTGTGGGGGGCTTTTCCAGAAGAGATTATCATTTCAATCAGTAGGCTGAGTGAAGAGCATCCTCACCACTGCAGGTGGACATCATCTACCCCTTAAGGGCCTAAATAAACAAAGAAGTGGAGGAAGAGCAAATTAACTCTCTCTACATAAGCTCAGATACCCACCTTCTCCTTCAGTTCTCCTGGGCCTCAGGTTTTTAGACTCAGATGGGGACTATACCATTGTCCCCCTGCTCCCCTCCCCGTGCACGCCCCCCACCCCCCGCCTCTAATTCTCAGGCCTTTGGATTTGGCCTGAATTACACCACTAGCTTTCCTGATTCTTCAGCTTGCAGAGAGCAGATGAGACTCCTCAATGTCAATAACCAATTAAGCCAATTCCTATAAAAATCTCCTCCTGTTGGGGTGCCCGGGTGGTTCAGTTGGTTAAGCATCCGACTTTGGCCTTGGCCATGATCTCACCATTCCCGAGTTCAAGCCCCATGTCAGGCTCTGAGCTGTCAGCTTCAGATTCTGTGTCTCCCTCTCTCACTGTCCCTCCCCTGCCCATGCTCTGTCTCTCTCTTAAAAATAAAGAAACTCTAAAAAAATTTTTAAGCAAAAAACAATCTCGTCCTATATATATTTGTATATATCCTACTGGTTCTGTTTTTCTGGAGAACCCTAACTAATACACTTGAGTAAAGACAAACTATAAATTGATATTTGGAGACTCAATTCAATTCATAATGTGTGATATGATAACTTCTAGCCTTGTGTGGCTATTTAAATTTAAATGACTAAATAAAATTTAAATTTTCAATTTAAATTTAAATTCCTCAGCTACATTTGCCACATTTTAAGTGCCCAATAGCGGTATGGGCTAGTGGCTACCATACAGACGGCATGGAAGAACATTTCCATTATCATAGAAAGTTCTATTGAACAGTGCTGAACTGGAGATGGTTCAGTTACCAAACAAAAATGTGGAGAATATAAGGTTTACTCCACTTTAAAACAAATCAAAAACTGAAATCTTGAGCTGCTCTTGGTAAAACCCCAGCCATCCCTGCTCAAAAAACAAAACAAAAAACAAAAAACAACAAAACAAAAAACACCAAGAATAGGTCAGGACAACATGATACCCATTAATAAAAGCAGCTTACATTCCTTCTTCCCAGCAAAGGGCAGTACAGCTTAACCTCAAATGGAACGTGACATTAAGGGGCTAAAAGGGAAAGACGGTAACAGAGTTGCTGAAGCTAACCAGAATAGGCCCCATGCTCTGCATGCTTCATTCCAAAGCCATGTTCATGACCCTTAACTTTTATCAGTCAATCTCTTGGCCTGATGGGGAAACTAATACCAGTGAGACAAAAGTGTGGGGGTAGAGAACACAATTTTTCGCTCAGTTCTATCTGGAATACTCAACTCTGACTATTCAATGAAAGCAACAATAACAAAAATGAAACAAAACAAAACAAGAAAACAAAAGGATGTATTAGTCAGGGATTTAGATAGGCCGATAGATAAGTAGAGATTTATTTAAGGAATTGGCTCACATGGTTGTGAGGGCTGGCGTGTCTGAATCTGTCATGCAGGCCAGAAGGCTAGAAATGCAAGAGAGAGCTGATGTAGCTTTGAGTATGAAGGCAGTCTGGAGGAAAATTCCTTCTTCCTTTGGAAGCCTAAGGCCTTTAAGACCTTCAACTGATTTGTTGACGCTCATTTACACTAAGGAAAGTATTCTGCTTTACTCAAAGTCTACTGGTCTAGACGTTAGTCTTATCAAAATCATATCTTTAAAAAAATACCTCCATGGCAATATCTAGACTGGTGTTTGACCAAACAACTGGATACCATAGACTAGCCAAATTGACACGGTAACCATCACAAGGGGATAAAGACTGAAATCTTTAGCTCCAGGTCCCTAGTATTTAGGGCCTCCCTACTAGCTTCCTTTCTGGCTACTTTCTTCAAACTCAATAGAATCACCAGTGGAGACTGTAATGTTAGTGATGCCGTAATAAAGGCAAACTTGGCTGTGGTGGCCACCTGTCACCTGTCCCACACCAGTTTGTTGACAATAGCAAAGTCTCCATGAACTTTCAGAATAGGATGCCTGATGTCAACACTGAGGATCGCTCTAGAACATGGGTAGCAGAAGCATTAGCCTTTCTCCTTTCCCCAAACTGCCCCCTGCCAAAGCCTATGCAAGATACTAAACCTTGGGATTACGTTTTGCAGATTATACGACCACTTGGGAAATCTGGAAAATAAACGAGATGGTTGTCAACTACTTTGAGCATCTCAAAAAACAAGCATGACTGGAGGAGAAAACAGTTTTCATTAAAAGAGCCTTTCCAGGCTTCTAAACCCAGCTTGAATTTTTCTGTGGGTTTGGTACATAGAAGAGAAGGAAATTTGTTTACCTTCTAGGAAAAAAAAAAAATAATAGCAATTCTTCCAGACCATGGGTTTCATGGTCTATGAGAGATAGAAGTTTATACTTCCAATAGAAAGTTTGCTCTGCCCTTCACTATACCTGATTTTACATTCATAACTGATGAATATATAGCCTGAAGTGGTGTTATCTGAGCAAGCAGAAATTAAGTTATAAATCCATGGAAATCCTTCCTCCCTTCAATGATATTAGATAATCAGGTAGCAGGTTTCTGGACTGATTTTCTTTATCACTTATTTCACAGTCTAACCATATGAGTCACAAGCACTAATATCCAACTTGCAATCCAACTGCAGCTTTTTGCCTTCACCATGGCATGGTCCTTGGGGCATTTTTTCTAAGCATTCAGAAGTCTCTGAATTGTAAGTCCTGCTTATAATATTATAAGCTACACTCTCTGCATCTGGTTATTGCACAAGCCACCACTAACCTCCATGATTACCAGTTAATCTCAGCTGTTGACGGAAAAAGAGGATCAAAAATGCAGTTATGTAAATCCACAAAAGTATTGGTTTATTTCCAGTCTTGATCCAGACTTCAAAAGATTTCATGGACCAAACCCCACCACAATTGGATTTCATAGGAAGTATAAGAATTGTGTATAATTAAAGTGACTTAGTTTCCAAGAGTCAATGTAAATTCAGGAAATGACACTAGTAAATTCATTCATATGAGAATATGTCCCTTCTACAGTCCCCGCCCCCCACATTTTCACATTCTAGGCTTCTATTCTGCTACCCTCACCTACTATGTCTTGCATCCCACCTTCTCAAATTCATCCCTCCTTTTGAATTAATCCAATCCCTTTGCATTTATAGACTGACCAAAAGTCTATCTGCTAGGTACCTACCATCAAATCCCCTATCTTCAATAAGCCTTCTCAGAGGTAATCACTTAGAATTCATCTCTACGCTTCTGTACTTTCAGAATGCGTGGTCTTTACCAGAATTAGACCCTTTATCACATTTCCGGTTAGGGATACTTGGGTGTCTTTCTCATTAATTGTGACCTCTGACATAAAAAGTTACTGTGTGTCATTTTTCTCCCCCAGCATACCAAATGAAAGTTTAAAATGAAATGGGATGGAATGGGATGGAAAGGGATGGAAGTAGCTCCAAAGAGGGACAGCTTCGCAGACCCAGCTCAGCTGCTAATATAGCTCAGCTGCTAATACAGCTTTTCTGTAAGCCCAGCGATTCTGTGATGCAGCACCATGTCTTTAGCCCACAGGACCCCAAAGGCAGGGGTGAAATGTCCTTAGAGAAATGACATACAGATGTAGAAAAGAACAGGGCATCCAGTTAAGGGGACACGTTAGCAAGTACCAGCTTGTACTCAGTCTCCCAGAGTGGCCTCAAATTTCCCATTATTGAAAGCAGAATCTCCACCACTACATCTGTCCTGGCCACATGCAAAGTGGTAAACTAGGACTACCCCCCCCCCAACTATAACAAAAATAAGTTGTGTTTAAAGCTCTTCCATATACATTACCACATTCCATTCATATGTATCCTGTGAGGTAGGCAGGTTAGCTTTATCTCATTTTACAGGTGAAGAAAAGGAATGTCAGAGATTAAAAAATTTTCCTAAGGTCCCCTAGACAGCTTATGGCAGAGCTGGAACCGTAACTCAAGTCTTTTTGATTCCTGGTTTAGAAGTGGAGGTGCTGACCACACTCCCAGTGCTATTACGAGTAAGATTTCCAAACACTGACTACCATTTACTATTTCCATGCCGGACATTCTGGGGTTGGGGTGGGAGGGCAGCAAGAGCTCCGCATGTAAGAGCAGAGAAAGCTCAGGCAAGGAATGCAGGAAGTGGGGATAGTGCGACTGTGAGTGCTGGCTTTATTGTGTCAGGGAAATTCAGATTCCCATAGAATCTTTTCCCCTAGCAGCAGAAACTTTGCACTTTTTTTTTAATTTTTGTTTTTTAACGCTTATTTATTTTTGAGACAGAGAGAGACAGAGCATGAATGGGGGAGGGTCAGAGAGAGGGAGACACAGAATCTGAAGCAGGCTCCAGGCTCTGAGCTGTCAGCACAGAGCCCGACGCGGGGCTCGAACTCACGGACCGCGAGATCATGACCTGAGCTGAAGTCGGCCGCTTCACCAACTGAGCCACCCAGGCGCCCCAGAAACTTTGCACTTTTAAGCCAAACCCTTTAGAGATCATCAGTAATTACAGTTTTCCAAGTCAGGTAAAAGGAAAGGACTCTACACTGGTATAGAGGAAAGAGGGAGCCCCCAGAACCCGCGCAGGAGTCATTGCCCTGGCGAGGGGGGAAGGTACTGTCCATTTCTCCAGAAGAAAGGAAAAGGCACAGTCTTTTGAGCTCTCAAAATATGCAGTCTCGAAACAGTTGATCTTGAGAGAAAGTTCAAGTACCTCCTTGACCAAAGTCCAGGATGTTCTGCAACAGGCAGCAGCCACTTTTCGTGGATAAGATTTGCTGACCAGTATGCCTAGTTCGATGTTGTGACATTTTATGGGAATAACCCAAATAACCCAAATACTGTGGTTACATGCTAATGATAGGCTGGGGGGAAAAAGCCGTTCCAAAATGCAAGGTAAAGTTGTTCATAAAAACTTTTTGACTCTTTGGCATCTGGTATGAAAAGGGGAAGGAAAGCACATACATTAAGTCAATGTATAGCACGTGGAAATGATACATTTGATAATAAGAGGCAAAATACCTGTTATCTCTACGTCAGATTTTTTACAATGCTGAACATAAACTGGAAGAAGAACCCAAGTAATCCTTAAGGTTGAAGGGAAAAGAAAAAACCAACCCAAATGATGGAAAGAAATCAGTGAAAACTGAGAGTGAGGGAAAACAAAAACAAAAACAAGGTTCTGCAATATGAATATCTGCTCATCATAAAAGGATTTTTATTTTGGGGGCATCTGGGTAGCTCAGTTGGTTAAGTGTCTGACTCTTGATCTCAGCTTAGGTCTTGATCTCAGGGTCATGAGTTCAAGCCCTGCACTGGGCTCCACACTGGACGTGAAGCCTGCTTAAAACAAAACAAACAAACAAAACAAAAACCCTATGTTTTTTAACACAGGTTGTAACAGTAACATTTCATAACTTTATTTTAAAGATTACCCCATTTTGCTTCAGTAGGCTTAAAATATATAAAAAGAGTTTGGCTTTTTAAATATGAAATATTAAAATACATAATTTTTTGAGACAGTGGGACTATGAACACTTTTTAAGGTTAGACAATTCTAATATTGTTTGGAATATGTATGTGTGAATATATATGTGTATGTGTGTAATATGTAATATACAAAAATACACATATATTATATACTTTTATATATTATACATAATATAATATAAAAGAAAATATAAAGAAAATATTCTTTTCTTTAAGATACTGGTAAAGAAAGATCTTAAGTAGTTTTTGAATGAACTTGTTTGGGTTCACTGGGCAAAAGAAAATAATAATTTAGCTAAAGAGACAAACTGATGAGAAGAATAAATGACTAGGTTGCCTATGTGAATTTTCTCCTGGCTGGTCCAAGAAGACAGACACAGAGAAGAATGGAAGTGGTACCTTGTCCTGACTACCTCCCATACCCACCACCCCCAGATGTCAGTCATTAGGAAGTGAAGCAGGAAAGAGCCGAGCCCTTTGATTTGGAAGAAGAGTCTTTGGAAAGCTGTAGGCCACAGCTAATTAAAGAGCCAAACAGAAAAACCACTACCTCCTTTCTGATAAAGAGGAAGAAATTAAAGACTTGGTTACAGGGTTGCTGTATACAGTATGTGTGCATGTGTGTTTTAATGCAAAGTTAAATCAAGTTCTAAATTACAGGTAGAACCTAGAAAAAAATTTTCGACTTTGAAAAAAGTCAAAATGAATTATATTTTATCTGAGTAATAAATTCACTATTGCTTATTTATTATTACTTCATGCCTATTTGAAAGAGAGACAAAGAGGGAATTTGATGTAGCTTTTTGTTAAAGTTGGGCATAAATGCTCTTGGAATAGAAATTAAAACCAGAAAAGAAGAAAGAAACAAATGCTTAACCACAAAGGATAATACAGTTACTGTGACTGAGCTCCATGCTTGGCCCCAAGATTCTTGGCAGTCAAGACCAAAAGGAAAACACAGTGAGTTATATAATGCCAATGAAAGAAAGCATACAAATGCTTCAAGGGAGAAAACCTTTGTTTCTGGTAATAAATTTTTCAAAAGGCATTCATCACTAGATTAAACAATAATTGATAACAGTTGAGCTCTCATGGAAGGAGCTTGCATTTTTATTTCTTAAAGGTTGCTATTTTTTATCTTGGCATAAATGTATTATTCAATTCTTACCTATGGGAGGTTTATATGTATGCTGGTGATGCTACAATTACATTGTAGTAAAATGTAGAAGAACATGGACAATATGTTAAAGTCTTACTTTCTGTCATTTATTCATAAGCAAACCTTACCATTTTAATCAAAGCCAGATGCCAGTCCATGGTGGCATCCAGGAAAATTGGTTTTTATCCTCAAATCTACTACAGGGTATAAAGAACTGTATCTTCATAAATAAGTGAGCATTCTTCAAAGAATGGGAGGATGGAATAAGAAATAGAGCCAATGGGATTTTAAAAGAGCTCGGATATTTTACTGTAGTCAGAGCTTTGTGGAGTGCAGTGGGTTTGTTTCCATTTTATTTTTTATTTATTCATTTTTTGAGAGAGAGAGAGAGACAGAGCATGAGTGAGGGAGGGGCAGAAAGAGAGGTTAGAGGTAGAATCCCAAGCAGGCTCCATGCTCAGTGCATAGGCTAACTCAGGGCTCGATCTAATAACCATGAGATCATGATCTGAGCCGAAAGCAAGAGTCAGAGGCTTAACTGACTGAGCCACCCAATCACCTCTGTTTCCATTTTAATGTCAGAAGTGGGAGAATGGGTTTATGCTTCTTCCCTGGAATGATGGAGAGAAGTTTCTCTGTAAAAACATACCACAGGCATCTGAAAAAAAGGCTATAGAAAAGATTAAGAAGTGAAAGATAAAGGATCATGCCAAAAGATAAAACAAGGGAATGCAGATGTCAAGGGAAAGGATGTCAAAAGGCACTTATGAAGAGCACGAGAAAGAGATCCAAGTGAATTTTCCAGGAAAAGGTGAATTTTAGAGAGAAACTGCTGAAAATCCTGCTTTAAAAGCAGAACTCAAGAAGTAAAAGGAAAAACAACTTACAGAGACAACAGAAATTCTGGAGATCCAAGGGGTTACTTAGAGTTTAAGGTCTAGGATTCTGGAATATATCACATATAAAGTGTATGTTAGAAAATAACAGAATAATTACATCCACATACAAATCTTAAGCCTTGTAACTATCGCTGCCATAGCCAAAAAAAAAAAAGTGGAAAGAAAAGAAATAGATACTATAGGTAATTCAGTAGGAGAAATAAGAAAGAAAAGAGAGAGACAAGATGAAAAGCAGTGGCACAGAGGGAAAGAGCATGGATGTGGAGGTGGGTTCACATGAACCTGAATCCCTGGTTCTGTGATATGGGACAGGTTACAAAATTTCTCTAAGCCATGGTTTCCTTGTTTGTAAAATGAGAATAACAACAGAATTATGAGGAAAAGTAAATGGAACAGTGTGAAAAACACATAGCACAGTGCCTTCCACAAAGATCAACGCATTTATAGGGTTTGGGTGGGTGGTTGAGTGTGGGGACAGACGGTGAGTGATTGATAGATGGAAGGAAGGAAGGAAGGAAGGAAGGAAGGAAGGAAGGAAGGAAGGAAGGAAGGAAGGAAAGAAGGAAAATGAAATCCCTACTTAGAGAGACTTCAAAGAAACATAAACAGCCAAATAAGTTAGGGGTGGAAGCCCATACTGTTATATATTAGATGTATTAGAGTAGAAATTCCCCTTAGAGATTATGGATTTCAAATCCAATTTATAGGTAACTAATCTGAAGTCCAAGATCATATTAACTCAAGGTCACACTGCAACTTGGCAACAGATCTCTTCTCTGGAAAGAAAATGTATATATATTACTGTTATTTTTTAAAAGAAAATTAATGTCAAACAAGGTTGGCTGATTTATTTATGGACATAAAGAGGGGGTGAGCATTAGCCTTGGCTGGCCTGAATTCTCAAAATTTATAACCGGAATATTTTACTTACTTTTGGCCTAGTCCCTTGAAGACTTTCTCCTAAATTTAATGAATACTTTTTATATTCTACTTAAATATAAACCTAAAGAATCTACTGAATATTTTATTCATTATAAGACTGCCAAGACTGAGCAAGTAGCTTTTGGAGTATATAATTACTACCTCTTTGTTACTTTAACCACTGTCTCTGAAGACAATTTAGCCCAGACATGTCAATTAATTCCAGAATCATTAGTTCTTGGCAGCCAGGGCTTCTTGATACCTTTTCTCTTATTCTAGCCAAATTCTAGAAGCTATAATCACAGAGATCCTTTTCAGTGCCCTATAACCTTGTTATTATTTTAAAATTGTAGCCAGAAAGAGTATTTCTCAAAGGAAAAAAAAATGAGGCAAAAATTATGTGTTCCAGCCAATGAAGCTATTGTTGAACATTTATAGAGAGTACAAGAATATGTTTCAGCTCTTTTTTACTTGTTTCAGAGTCCAAATAACTAAAAACTACTTGGAATGGGATTTTGGGTTATGTTTATTTTTTACATTAGCATATGGCATATCTACTCAAGTGACTTCATCTTAGGAAAATGACAGAGGTACTTGGTTCTATTTTGTAATTAGATTTCTTGACTTCTCACTTGGTTACCACTGTCAATCCAAGTCCAATCCGCAAACACTATGTTTTCAGGCTCTTTTAAATCCTTACAGAGAAGTGTCAAACAGATTTACCTATCCTTAAGAAGTTTAGCATCTAAATAAGGAGATGATACTTAAATAGTTTAAAAGACAATTACCAACGGATAGAAAAACATCATTCTGCCAATTACTAAATGAGTAATGCTGAGTTGAGAGGAAGGATGTAAAATGGTTAAGGAAGACCATCATCATCCACATCATCACCATCATCACCATCACCATAATCATCATCATCATCATCATTATATCTAACATGTATAAAGTGTTTATTATATGCCACAGGATAATTTAAGTACTGTATATCCATTAACTCATTTAATCTTTACAATAACCTATGAGACATGTGACAGTATTTTCATTTACAGAGGAGGAAATTAAAGCTCAAAAAGGTTAAGTGATCTATCCAAGATAACACAATTAGTAAGAGTCACAGACCTGAGATTTGAATCCACACATTCTGGCTTCAGAGTATGAACCCAAAGGAGGCCCAAAGAAATAAAATTTAATCTGGATCGTGAAGGATGAATAAAAGCTCACTAAATGCAGTAGAGATTAGTAGGAAAAGGTATGAGCAAAAGCAAAAAGGTGAGAAAAGTCAGTTTGCCCGGAGTAGAGAAATACAAGATTAGAAAGACTGGCCATTGGTAACAACAACAACAAAATCACTGAGACTTTTAAGCAAGAAATGGACATATCAAAATGACACTTTAGGAAGATAAATCTGACAATAATGTGCATGATGGATTCAAATAGCTAGAGGACTAGTTACAGACCTTCATGACAAGTGAGATTTGCAAGGGGGAGGAAGAGATGAATGAGAAACATTTCAAAAAGAAGTATCATCTCACAACTGAATTTACCTGAGGGGTCAGAAAAGATGAAGAATCAAAGATAGCTCTGAACCTGGACAAATAGGAATATGATATCACTATTGACAGAAATTAGAGTTGATTTTACAATGACAACAATGAACTAAATTGATTGTATTTCCCCAAGTTATTGGTTTTCCTACACAAATGATTCTTCACTGTATTACTTCTTTATCTGACAATCCATTTTTGTATTTCCCATTACTCTATGATGCTCTTTTCTACTTTCCCAATCTTTCCCTTACAGACAGTGCACCCATTCTTGGGCTTCAATATTCATTTGTAAGTTCACAATTATTTTTTCCATATCTATATTTATTTATTCACAATTATTTATTCCATATCTATATCCAGTTATAACCTATCTCCTGAGTTCAGTATCTACTCTGGTGTGCTAAGGCTTCCACTTGGAGACACATCCATCATCTCATATTAACCTGTTCTCAAGTAAGTGAAGTAATGTTGCCTAAAAAGGCAACCTTTACTGCCAACCTATATGATCAACAGATCTTGATCCTTGCTATACATTAGATATAATTATGAAGGACTTAAAATCCACACATGACCACTTCATACCCCAGAATCTCCAGCAGAGGGTCATGAACATCCATGTCTGAAAACCTCCACCAGTCATCCTCTTGTGGAGTAAGGTTTGGAAATTACTAACCAATAATGTGATTGATCAGTAGAGGTACCGCTCAGTGTCTGGAAAAAAGGAATTGGAACAACTAGAAGTTGGAGTTGGTTATAGAACAGAGTTCATTTTCTTGTGTGAAACAACCCCAGCAAACCTGTAGAGGTGTTAGGATAGCAAAGATGAGAAATGACTCTTAAGTCAAGACCAGGGGCATTGGACAACAAAGTCATGAGAAATAAAGGAGGCATTGTGGGTTGCACCAGCAGTTCTGTGAATGCAATTCCCTAGACCAACTGCTTCAGCATCACCTGGAAATTTAAAAATGCAAAATCCCTCAACCACACCTAATCTACTGAATCTAAAACAACCGCAGGAGGGCCCAGCAATGTGTGTTCTAACAAGTCCTCCAGGTGGTGGCAAAGCACTGTACAGTCTGAGAACCGCTAGTCAAGAATCTCAGAGAATGGACAGAAGGAGAGGACATGAGTAGAGAAGAGGATATCTGGAGGCCTTAAAATGTTTCCAGCCATCCTATGGAAACCTTATTAATTAACCATGCCCTACACTCCAAGGGAAGTTTCATCTACTACTACAGGAATGATATTATACAGATAGTATTCTCTGACAGCAATGCAACAAAATTAGAAACCAGTAACAAAGTCTGTAAAATATATATATATATATATATATATATATATATATATATATATACACAGTTAGAAAATAAACACCACACTGCTAAATAATTCATTTAAAAAATAAATAGTATCCTGGAAATTGTGAAATCCTTAGAAGTGGATGTCAAAAAAAATACTACATATAAAACTTACACAATGCCAATAGAGTGAGACTTAAGGAGGTAATTATAACCTTAAATATATACATTAGAAAAGATAAGGATTAAAAATTAATGAATTAGGTTTCCAAACATAGATAAAATATGCCATTTTCTAAATTTACCAAAATTAACTTGAGAAGAAACAGACTTGCAATCACAGTATAAAGGGTTTTTGCAGCTCCTGGATGGCTCAGTCGGTTAAGTGTCTAACTCTTGGTTTCGACTCAGGTCGTGATCTCCTGATTTCATGGTTTCAAGCCCCACATCGGGCTCTGTGCTAGCGAAACAGAGCCTGCTTGGGATTCTCTCTCCCTCTCTCTCTACCCCTCCCCCACTGTCACTGTCTCTGTCTCTCTCAAATAAAATTAAATTTTTTAAAAATATATTATAAACGGTTCTCAAATTGAGAACCCCAGACCAGAAATAACATCACTTGGGTGCTTGTTATAAATGCAGATTCTCAATCCCCCATCATACCTACTGAATCAGAAACTCTGGGGGTTGGGCCTAGCAATATGTATTTTAACAAATCCTCTCTGTGATTCTGATGCAACTAAAATAACAAAGCCTACTCTACAAAGGAAGCTACTAAAATCATTTCAGTGACTTTTATCACTGAAACACCAGAAAACTTGCTTATAATCATTGTGAAGATGTGAATGGATTTTCATAGGTAAAATTTGTGAAAGTCATGACAATGTAGATTGCCTAAAACATTTGGGAAACAATCGTTCCTGCTTTGAAAGCAGGAAGATGGTATAAAAGTCTGGCATGCCCTATAGCCTGTACAGTTCAGAATGGCACCATAGTCAAGATACCTAATTGGTCCCATGTCCAGCTTTACATTCAGGGGCTGTGCAGAACATCTGAAAAGACAAAGACTTGAGGTTTTTATATACTTTTTGTGCCTGCTTGCTAATAGATGTTGTACATGTATGAGAATTTGCTCTGAAACAAGCTTTCATTGTAACCTGGTGTGAGATGGTGGAGGAATAGCAAATCTGACCTTGTCTGTCTTGTGGCTACCATTATCTACCAAAAAGAATCTAATGGTTCTACATGATCAATTAGTCTGGGCTGGTTCACATTAAGTGGATTTAAATGAGAAGGGGAAAAGAGAAATTGGAGTCAATGAGTATAGATAATCCTTCCAAGTAATTTTATAAATGGGAACAGAAATTTAAGGGTATGACTGGTGTTGGGGGGGGTGGGGGCTGAAGCCAAGAAGGATTATTGCATTTGTTCTGAATAGTCAGTAAAGTAATATTCCTATCTTTTCTCCTTTTTTAAAAAAAGATTTTTAATGTTTATTTTATTTTTGAGAGAGAGGGGGGAGAGAGAGAGATAATGAGTGGGGAAGGGCAGAGAGAAAGGGAGATACAGAATTTGAAGCAGACTCCAAGCTCTGAGCTGTCAGCACAGGGTCCAATGAGGGGCTTGAACCCACAAACTGTGAGATCATGACCTGAGAAGAAGTCCGACGCTTAACTGACTGAGCCACCCAGGTGCCCCTCTTTTTTCCTTTTTAAAAACATATTCCCCCAATACATGGAAAGTTTCATCAAGAAAAAAATTGAGAGCTGGTGATGCTCATAAAAACTTTAAGGTATTTTAAGTTAATCCACATTTTTAATCTGTTACAGTCTACATTTGAATTTGCACATGTGTAATCTATTTAGCATCCCAAAGAGTCTGGCATATTAGGAAGTATATTTAGACTAATAAAATCAGTTTTTAAATTTTTAACGTTTTAGCCACCAAAAAACAGAAGAGTCATGGGCCTTCCATTCAGTATCTCTTATTCTGTTCCACTTCTGTGGAATGCCATTCCCCTGCAACCATCACAAATAAACTTTCAACAGTATTTGTTCTTTACAGTATTTTATTTCCATAACTTCAGGTCACAGGAAGTTTGGATAAGAGAGACTGTTTGTTAATGAATCCTCTTTCTCTAAAGACTTAATCCTGATCATTAGAATGCTTGATTTTCTTCTGCAATAAATATACCCCAGGTTATTTTCCCTGGTGAATTAGCTGGGCACAGATGAATTCTGAGTTTTCATGGCCTGACTTCAAAATGTTTTCTTTTACAATTCCCTGCCTGGCAGAATTCTTAAACTGAAGACTGACACACAGACTGCTGGAGTGGGCATTCTGAATTAAAAAAAAAAAAAGTGAGTCTCTTCAGCTGACACTAGTTACTGTAAGGAACTAACCAAGGAAAGGTGAATCCTAATTATCTATTCTAGAGCAAAGCTCAGCCAGGCAAAATAAATTAAATACTTAGACCAGGACATTCTAAACATTTCTAACCCACTGTCCAGATGTTTCTATGAAAACATCTCCAAATTGGTTCCTTTTGGGAAGCATAATTTTAAAACATTGATGAAAACAAACCTCTACTTTTCATCAGATCTAATGAATTGTTCTACTTTATTAAACAAAGAACTTATTATTCTTCATTTGTCTTTTCCTCATACAAAAAGTCCTCATTTTAGTAAAAAAAAATAAATGTTTGAATTCAAGTTGTCATCTCTCTAAAGAAGTCAAGAATTCTATTCATTCTTTAAATATAATCCTTGAAGAGAGTCATTGGCAAAGTATGAAAACACTTAATGATAACTTATACTTACCTAACTTTGGTTTCTTAAAAGACCTTCATATTCATTCTCTCGGCATCTGTGAGATAGGGATGGGTAGGTGTTACCACTGCCATTTTACATATAAGGAAACTGAGGTTCAGAAATTTAAGGGACTTGCTCAAGGTCCCACAGCTATTAAGTGCTAAAGGCAAAACCCAAATACAAAACTCCAAGCTCCAAACCCAATGGTCCTCTCATGATATTACTTAGGTTCCATTTGAGTATCTAAGCAGAAGACAGTGGACCTACCAATAGCATCCATTTACGAGATGTTATATATCAATCCTTTCTCAGTTGATTTAGTGACTGAATTCCAGACTGGCCTTACTGAATGCACTCCCACAAGCACCACTGAATTCTTACTAAGACAACAACAACAACAACAAAAACAAAAAACAAAAGAAACAACACAAAAACAAAACCTTTCAATGTTCAAATAAATTCATGGTTCAAACATATTAAGGAGTCTAAAGATTTAGAAATGTTTAAAAAATATTTCTAGCCAATACTGCATTCATACCATAATGTTAAACAATAATAAACAAAACCTCCAATATTAACTTATCCACAGAGAAGGAAAAAGTATGCTCATTAGAAAAGAGACTGAGCAAGACTCTAACAAAGTAATAGCAATTACTTTGTTACAGAGCCCATAAAGCTTTCAGTTCAAGGCTAGACTAAACATATACGTTTACTTTTCATTCTTTCACAAACCTCATTTGAAATAAATATATACATATATACATATTTACATATGCTAAATATATATTCTTTATATGTAAATATATAATATAAACATATATTTATATGTTACATGTTAACATATAAATATATAACATAAATATATGTAAAGTATATATATAAATATATAAAGCATATATATATATAAATACATATATATGTATCTATATACATACACACAAAATTAATCCCTAACAACACTGCAAACAAGAAAAAAACATAATCAGTAGACCAGAAATCTTGACGAAATAAAAAGTAGATGAAGTCAGATGGATAGAAAAGCCAAACCAGAGAAAACTGCAACACACAATAGGTGTGGGAAAGATGGCTGTGAGAGATAGAGATATTCATCTCTAAGGGCTCCATCAGAGAGAAACTGTCAGCTACGAATCTACAAATGTGGAGGGCAGACTAGAAGATAATAAGTTAAGGAAACACCCATAAAACAGCTGAGCCAGCCATGTCCCTCTTCTTGTCTCTCACTGGGGTATTTGCTTCCAGAGGATCTAACTAGGCAGGGTTCCTTGGACAGGGCAAGAAATGGAAGCACAGCAGTCTGAGGTCATTCCAGACACTCACAATGAAAACACACACACACACACGCACAAGAAAGGGACCACCTTTCACACCCAAACATTCCTTGTACTGGCAATCCTGGGGGTCTCTGCACAACTGCTCCTAGCTAACATACTCTAAAAGAAAGCAGATCCGCTTACACAGAAATTTTAAAATTCTAGATGAAATGCTATGTTTCTAGAAAACATAAATATTCACAGTTCCAAAAAAGCTGTGAGCCAAAACTGCACAATAGCCATCAGATAAATTAAATACATGGGGCAGGGCAATAAATGTACACCCAAAAGGCAATGGACCTAGACTGTTTCTTGGGTAAATTTGTCTCAATAAAACCAATAATCCCTATGTACTTCAAATTGTCCCTAGATATTAAAAAAAAACAAAAACACCAAAAATCTCCCTGCTTCTTCCACAAGGCTGGCACAAACATATGCACACACAAATGCTACTAGCTGGGTTCTATGGGCCACAACCATCTTGCCAATGATTATGTGTACATAGCATTGTTTAAGTTTATTTATTTATTTTGAGAGAGATAGAGAAAATGAGCAGGGGAAAGGCAGAGAGAGAGAATCTCAAGCAGGCTCCACACTGTCAGCGCAGAGCCCAATGTGGGCTCCATCCCATGAACCAGGGAGATCATGACCCAAGACGAAATCAAGAGCTGGCCACTTAACAGACTGAGCCACCAGGGCTCATTTTATATTTATATTGAATATAGATATTATGAGACCCAACATCCATTCTGTTACCACAGTCTGTGTTTCTTTCTTTATGTGCTTCTCTCTTTATGAGCCTCATCTACTCTACTTAAATTTTTTAACAAATTTGACTCCTTTAGGCATGTGAGTTCACTATTCTGACCACAGACCAGTTTCACTTATGAATGTGAATTTTAAAATTCTTACTAAAATATTAGCAAATCAAATCTAGCAAAGGGTAAAAGAGCAAAGCATTGTAACTAAATAGAGCTTATACAGGGTTTATCATCAGAAAATTAATTCACAGAATTCACTATATTAGCATATTAAAGAACCATTTGATAGGTGGAAACACACACACGCGCGCGCACACACCTGAAAATTTTGTATCCATTCCTGATTCTTTTGTAACTCTTAGTAAGCTAAGAACAACAACAACAAAAAACTTCCTTAATTTGATAAAGAGAATAAATCTAAAACATAGAGTAAATGACATTCTTAAGGGTAAAAGGTGAGAGAATTAATAAAAAGATAATCACTATTATTAAAAATTATTCTGAGTTCCTAGATAATGTAATAAGACAAGAAACCAAATGAAGCATAAATATCATAATGAAGTAGACAATGTTTTGCATAGTCATAGTTCAAGATAATCAATGTAAATTATTAGAATTGAGTTCTATGAGATATCAAGATACAAGTACACCAAAATAATGACATTACTATAAATCAACAATAATCCATTAAATGCAATAAAAATTCATATTTATAACAACTAGCATTTTTATATGTATATATATTTTAAAATAATCAAACCAGAAAAGTATAAGAAAATTATTATTTTGGAAAAAGCTTTTTAAAACTCTAAGTATCAAAATACATTTTTTTTTAATATCAGAAGATTCCATTGGTAAAGGTATCAGTTTTTGCCAAGCCAATACCTGCAAATTGAATATGATTCTGACAAAAATCCAAACTATTTTCAATGGAGTTTGAAAAGTTGATTCTTGAGTTTATTGTAACAGTAAGTGTGCCTAGAAAAATAGCTTAAGAATGAAAAATAATAAGGATGAAAAATTTTCCCTGCCAAATATCTAAACAAACTATAAAGCCATGTTAATTAAAACAAACTATAAAGCCATGTTAATTAAAAATAATAAGGATGAAAATTTTTCCCTGCCAAATATCAAAACAAACTATAAAGCCATGTTAATTAAAACAGAGAATTCATGTTAAAAATATACATACATAGACATATACAAAGTTATAGACACATGTAGACACACATACACACACACACACATACACACATACACACACACTCTCTCCAAAATACATCCAAAATTCACAATAGTGAAGCAAATATATGAAACAAGGAAATAAATGAGTCTTCCTGAGTTGTCCATCCTTAGTGTACCACAATCAGCAAAAGTAACCACTAGAAGCTAAATATCTATGAAATTGTGCAGTTCACAAACACTTAAAATACACTGTGGAGTATTTATTAAAACCAAGTGCCTTGTAACTGGTAAGTAATTTTACATATAAACCCAATAGTGATAATCTGGTTAAAGATGAGCATTTTAGTTTGTTTTGTTGGTTTTTGAGAGAAAGAGAGAGAGGGAGAGAAAGAGAGAATGTGGGAGTGGGGCAGAGGGGCAGAAGGAGCGAGAGAATCTTTTTAAGTTTGAGAGAGAGCAAGCACACACACACGGGCACATGGGGGAGAGGGTCAGAGAGAGAGGGACAGAGTGAATCCCAAGCAGGTTCTGCACCATCAGCATGGAGCCTGATGCAGGGCTTGATGTGACATGGGGCTCAATGTGGAGCTGGAACCCATGAACCATGAGATCATGATCTGAGTCAAAACCAAGAGTCAGATGGTTAATCAACTGAGCCACCCAGGTGCCCCACATTTTAGGTATTTTTCATCCTGGGTCACAGTTGGCTTTATTCTTCAGAAACACAAGTATTATGACCCAATATCAAGGATCAAAGAAAACGCTTACACTATGAACCTGTAGACCAGAATTTCTCATCTGAACTTTTGTAATTTTGGGGTATCTAATACTCAGTTGTGGAGCATTTCCCTGTGTGGCATCTGCTTCCTTTGGGCCTGGAGACTACTCAGT
This sequence comes from Neofelis nebulosa, assembly GCF_028018385.1. Lineage (NCBI taxonomy): Eukaryota > Metazoa > Chordata > Mammalia > Carnivora > Felidae > Neofelis > Neofelis nebulosa. The sequence goes on along the minus strand of NC_080784.1, from coordinate 81,203,855 downwards.
AGTGTACAGCCTCATCTCAATACTGCTAACACAAAGTTCTGATTGGCCCTCTGTATTGCCCTGGCATTCCTGCATCACACCCTAGTCAACCACTCCCCCAGAGTCTAAGACAAAAGACAATAATTTCATCCCTTCCATTTTTCCCAAACCTCCATCAATTCACCCTCAATCCTCACTTCTGTCAACCACCAAAAGACAAAACTGCAAGCTGCAAAATAAAATATGTGCGTTTATTTAGGGTCTTAGAGACAGCAACTGGAAGACACAGATTCCACCAAAATCAAAAGCGGGCTCCAGAGAGACAAAAGAAGGTCAGAGCTTTTAAAGAGGAAAGAGGAAATTTACACAAGTTGTTTCAAACAAAACGTGATTGGTGTTGGTTCAGTTACACTAATCTATACGGGATTGGTTGCTAGGGCTAATGTTAGGCAGAAAGTTCATTTATGTTCATTTTAACACATAACAGATGCTTTGGCTTTCAGCTGAGTTCAGCAAAATTCCTAGAATTTCAGACAAAAGACGTGCATAAGCCCCACCTCCTCAATGTCCTCCCAGCTCCATTTTAAATAAACCTCCTAGTGATGCTTACTCCATTGTATTCTCTCCATTGTCACTTTTAACTAATGGCTTCAGGTCCTATTTCACTGAGAAAATAGAAGCAATCTGAAAATAGTTTTCTCATCTTTTTGACACAAGTTCTACCAGCATTCACACATTAGTCCCCCCCTTATCCCTAGGGATTAAGTTCCAAGACGCCCAATGGCTACCTGAAACCATGGATAGTACCAAACCCTGTATATGCTGTTTTTTCCTATACATACAAGCCTACGATAAACTTTAACTTCTAAACTATACGCAGTAAGAGATTAACAATAACTACCAATAAAATAGAACAATTATAAACAGTATCCTGTAATAAAAGTTATGTGAATGTGGTCTCTGTCTCTTTCTCAAAATATTTTATTGAACTGTACTTACGCTTCTTATTCCTGTGATGATGCGAGATGATAAAATGCCTGTTTTATGAGGTGAAATGAAGTGAAAGGCGCAGGGCGCTGTGACATAGCATGAGGCTACTATTGACCTTCTGATGATTCGCCAGAAAGAGGGTCAACTGCTTTCTGTTGACTGTGGTAACAGAAAATGCTGGGAAAGCAAAACCACAGGTAAGGGGGGGACTGTACCTCTATATTCAATCTTTTTTCCTGTTACAATAGGTAATCTCTCCCCGCTCCTAGCTATATTCATGTAATGATAATTAATACATACATGAATTTTATAGCCTTTGGTCATTCACACTTCCCACAATCCAAAGTATATGTGCTTACATTAAGATCCCATCTTATTCCAGTTGTAGCACTACTCTGAGAATGCTCCATTTTTAAATTCTGGTCTTATAGCCTGGTAACAATATTTATCAATACCAATAAAGTGAGGAATCCTGATATCTAATATCTGTCAACAAAGTGTTTGAAGGTCCAATGTCTTTGAAGGATGGAAGCTTTCAAACATCTGGTATCGAGCAAGCACATTCATAACTTTGGAAAAATTGAGGATGTTGAGGAGAGTCAAGATAAAACTTCTTTTATTTTTTAAGAACACTTCCAGTGAGAAAAAAAAATGTGAAAGCATTTTGTCAGGTATTTTTATTGAGTGCCTACCATGCTTTTTAGAATAGCTCTAAGGTAAGTGGGAGTCTTTAATAAGGTATGTAACATCCAAATTTACCATTTTTCCTTTGGGGAAAATAGGATCTCCTTACAATGATTTACCTTATGATGCAATTTGCAGAGAAACTGGTAAGGTGAAATTTGCCTATACCTGCCCTACTTCTTTCACGGGAACACTATGAAGCTTATAAAAATATAGACTCTAAGTGCAATTTGAAAAAATTAAGTGAATTAAATGCAAACTATTATCAAAAAAAAACTGCAGTTCTTACCATGGATATTTAATCCTAAAGTGGGCAGCATGATTACTGCATATGGTCATCCTTTTAGCTTTTAAAATTTCTGGGACCAGGGACTATATTACATTCTTTCCCATTTTAAAGCTTAAATAAGGAAAACTCAACAAAGGGAATATAATTAAACAAGCTTTTAAGTCATCTAGAAACACAGACCATGGAAGGTGTTTCAACTCCTGGAGTGATAAGCGAAAGTGGACTCAGCTGGCCAAGTCTGGAAGGCGCTACCCACAAGGTGCATCCGCTATCACAGAAGGATGAGTGGGTGTTTCTGAAAAGGAACTGGGAGCCTACTCTGGTTAGAGTGAGGGGCACTCCAGATGGCAGACAGGTGAAACTGGATAGCACTAACTTGAGAGTGGTCAAATGTATTTGTCTGACTACATTCAGAGAGCCCATAGGCTCATAAATAGGGCCTTGCCCATAACAGATTATAAATACAGACTAGTAGAATTCCATTTACAATGCTGATGGAGAGAGAAGACAGGAGTTTTAGTTTCCTGCAGTTCAGGGTAGACGATCATGAAAATCCTTACATGGTCCTGGGATGTGAGTGTGAATACAAGCTAACAACACAGTGGTTCTCTGCATTCTAGAACTGGTTCTTAATAAAGACAGAAATGAGGAGATGAAGCAGAGTCTTTTATATGAACTTAAGTTAGTTCCCCACCAGCTATCAAGGATAAAGAAAAGAAATGTTTTGGGGAAACATGGCCACAGACCAGAAATGAAGAAAAGAACATTTCCAAGAATAAAGAAAGTAAGGCCTCAAAGTAAAAGAGCTTAAAATGTTATTAAAAACAATGTCTAAAACTTAATATCCTCAAAGCATGATTTCTTTGTAAGTCTCACTTAGACAGAAATTACAAAACTATAGCATGAATGAACTTCACCTGTAGTGACTAATATCCACATAATATTACTAAAATGAGGAATAATGGCATATAACCACATCCTTGCGACTCACCTACATCAGCATTTCCTAATGTTACTTAACCACAGAATGATTTATGAATTATAAAATGTTGATGGAGCACCAACATTCTGACAGAAGATACTATGCACACTGGATTAAAAGAGGATGGCAAAAAATAAGTGCTTCAGGAAAACGTCAAAATTGAATTCATATGTTTGAGAAGAAAATAAACATTTAGTGAAATCACAAATAAATTTAACAGGAAAATGTTCTTATATTTTAGAGATAATCAAATATTTAGATGTGAATGTTATGATGTCCATAACTTACTTTAAAATACTTCCACAGAGGGGCGCCTGGGTGGCTCAGTCGGTTAAGCATCCGACTTCGGCTCAGCTCATGATCTCACAGTTCGTGAGTTTGAGCCCCGCGTCGGGCTCTGTGCTGCCAGCTCAGAGCCTGGAGCCTGCTTCAGATTCTGTGTCTCCCCCTCTCTCTGCCCCTTCCCTGCTCATGCTCTGTCTCTCTCTGTCTCAAAAATAAATAAACATTAAAAAATAAATAAATAAATACTTCCACAGAAATATGCACATTTATAAAGCCAACTGTGAACATTTTCTTTAAGTCATGCAAATGCAAAGATCAGTACATGAAGCGGCAAGTTGGAGCAGAGCTGTGGAGCCTGGAGTGTGGTGGTGTGTGCAAAGTGGGTCCACAAAATCAAGGCATTTCAAGCCACAGAGGGCAAGTGTTAAATGTTGTTATGGGCTGAATTATGTTCCCCCTAAAATTCATATGCTGAAATTCTAACCGCCAATACCTCAGAACGTAACTGTATTTGGAAATAGGGTCTTTAGAAAGGTAATCAAGGCAAGACGAGATCATATGGTGGACCCTCATCCAATATGAATGACCCTATAAGAAAAAAAGATCAGGACATACACATACCCAGTCACACAGAAGAGACCAGGTGACACCACAGGAAGGCTGCCATCTGCAAGGCAAGGAGACTCAAAGGAATCAAGCCTGCTGACACCTCAGGCTTCTGGCTTCCAGAACTGTGAACAGTAAGTTTCTGTTGTTTAAGCCACCCGGTTTGTGGTATTTTGTGACGATAGTCCTGGCAAGCAAATACAAATGTCCTCCCAAATGTATTCCAATCAGGAAGCTGTACACAAAGGTCCTTGAGATGCTGCCTAATCTGTCCATCATCCTTCAGGCAGAGCCACCTCTACGTCTTCCAGGTGAGGGATCAGAAGAGTGTCTGGGGAAATAACCTGATATCCGTGAGAGGTGACTGTTGAAGGCGATACACCCTGAGGATGGAATCTTGGAATCTCAAGTCTAAATTCTTTACAACACCTGTCAGCCAATTTTGGATATCTATTGCAGAAGAGTGGTCTTAAAGCTCTGGCTGACGAATGAAGATGAAAAACTTTGGAAGGCTTTGCTACAGAACACACTGTATTAAACACTACCTCAATTTAGTAAGGAAAAATACACGAAAAGCTGGAAGTCTCCATCGTTTTTCTCTTTAATTCAGAATTGAGGTAAGGTAATGAAAAACATCTTGGCAGCATTCTAAAGACATAAATAAGAAATCAGGAAGAGGCTTTGCTTCAACCTTTACCTCACATGCAAGCTTCCTGGTCTCTTGTTCACCTCTGTATAAAAAATATAAGTGGAATTGTTTCTCAATAAAATTCCTTTTCCAAATTTACCAAGAAGTCTTGAAAAAAAGCCCAACGTAGTACATGGTAATTGTAGATGGTGTTGACTTTTCTTCCACATATTACAGAAATAAATTTAGCAGAAAGATTTATACTCACTACTTAGCAATGTTCCTGCATGTCTTTTTGCACTGTTTCTAATTACTAAGTTATTTTGAATGTGTGTAAAACAGAAGAGTTTGCCTAAAGGCTCAGCTTGACATCCTTAGAACAATATCCCCCTTATTGCCCATCTCCCTGACCCATTCTCCCCCTTCATTCCCTTTGACCTCTCTTGACCACCCACTCTTTCCTGTAACTCTCTTCTTTCTTTGTGTCAGAGACACTGCCCTTCCCTGCTTCTTTCTTTCATGCTTCCCTCTCTGTTTGACAAGCTTCTGGTTATTACTTACCCTAACTGAATGCTTTGTACAAGGCTCATCCTGGTTTCTTTGCCCTTTTCTTTTTCACATTCAGTCTACAAATGAAATGCTTCCAACTCATGGCTACAGTTCCTGATTACTATCCTCATTCAAGCCTGAAGGCCTCATCTAGACCCAGGCCTACAGTTCCATACGTCTTTAGATATCAATGACGTTCACTTGAATGTTTTCAAACTGCTTAAAAACTGAACTCATCTTCTTCCCACTTACATAAACCTCTCTTGCCCCTCAAACCTGGCTTCCTTTTCCTGGTACCCTAATGGATTCACTGTCAATCTTCCTCTCCTGGCCACTTTGTTCACATACTGTGTCTGCTTACTTTTTTTTATATAAAAGCAGAGTCCAGTAATTGTGACAGAGACTGTAGGGTCCACAAAGCCAAAGTATTCAGTAAATAACCCTTTACAGAAAATGTTCTCTGACCCCCTATCTAGCAGATAGCTCTATCCTAACCCTTAGTGGGTTACTTTAAAGCTATTTACATATCTTTCCCCCTATTAGACTCTAGACTTCCTTAGAACAGGGTCATGTCTTATTCGTTATTGGGTTTTTTTAATCTTTATTCCTAGCGTAGAACCTGGTACACAGTATTTACTCAATAAACATTGGTGAACTGTTTTGAACTCCCAATAGGAAAATTTAGAGTCTTTTATTTTTTTTTTTACTTTTTCCTGCTTCATCCTCTAGATCCACTCTGCACTCTTTCCCCCCAAACAATTCTTGGTTTCATTAGATTGTTTGCAAAAATAGCTGCAATAGTTCTCTATTTCTATGCCCTTGGTTAGTCTTCTCCAAAACTTGCTCTGGGCTTGACCTTATTTGCTTTGGCCAATGGGATGATAGAAAACATGGTGCAAGAGGACACTCGAAGAATACTTGGTTACTGGGGCTTGCCCCTTCTTCCTGTACTTGGAGCCCCAGTACAACCAGATGAATGAGCCAGGCTAGCCTGCTAGATGATGGAAGACACAAGACCCTGTGAATCCCTTGCTCCAGCCAAGATCCAGATATGTGAGTGAAGCCATCAAATCCTACCTGACTGCACATACATCAGAAAACTCTACTGCATGAATGAGCCTAGCCAAGACCAACAAAAGAACCATACAGATGAACCAAAACTGCTGACCTACAACAACATGAGCTCATAAGCTATTGTGGTTTTAAGCCAATATGTTCTTTGGGGGAAGGGGCTGTTATACAGCATAAGCTGGCTGCTATTTTTGTCTCCTTCATTTTAAATATCTCTAGGATTTGTGCCTTACTTAGACTTGACCAAACCACCAAAGCTGTGTCCATCGCCACTTTATTCTCTACCCTCGTGCTTTAAACTGAGATAACACACTATAGGAGAGGAAGGAAAAAACTTTCCATCTACCTTTCTAAGTTTTTTGGCAGGTTTAATAATCAAATTAACAATAGACAGATTAACTAGAGAAAAACAATTTGAATTACATACATATGGGGGCCCCACAAAGACAATGAGACTCCAGGACAAACCAGACAATTGAGACTTACATGCCATCTTGAGATGAGAAATGGGGTAGGGACCTGGGCTTCAAAGAGGAGGAGGGTGATTAACAAGAGGGTAAGAAAAGCAGATGTTTGGTAATTATGCTTGTCCTGCCATTCAGATAGGTCATTCTGATTTAAAAAGAAGAAGAACAAGAACAAGAAGAAGGAGAAGAAGAGGAAGAAGAAGAAGAAGAAGAAGAAGAAGAAGAAGAAGAAGAAGAAGAAGAAGAAGAAGAAGAAGGAGGAGGAGGAGGAGGAGGAGGAGGAGGAGGAGGAGGAGGAGGAGGAAGAGGAGGAGGAGGAGGAAGAGGAGGAGGAGGAGGAAGAGAAGCAAGAGGAGAAGAAGAGGAAGAAGAAGAAGAAAGAAAAGAAAAGAAAAAAATTATCTCTCAGTAGTAGCTCTCTTTCTGGGGCAGGCCCCTATCTAAAAATTTTTAGGCAGTTTAAGGGAGAGTTCAATTTTTTTCTGGAGTCTGCTGCATTTTAATTGCCTTGAACTCAAAATAGTCTACATGCGAAAGTAGCACATTTTGGGGAGACTTGTTCCAAACCCCTTCAATACTAACCTGTCTTCTTGCTCCTAGTTTCTATTCAGATACATAGATTGTAAGCTCCACAAGAAATGAATTATAGAATCATAAAGCATAAAAAGTCTATAGATGATGTAATCTTGCAATTTCCTCTTACTTATGAGGAAACTGTCTCCTCTATGCATGTCCCACCACTGCATTTTGGAAACACAATTTTTGTAGGTTCACACCTGGAGAGGACTTTTCCCTTAGGATGAATTGTATCTCTAGTCTCACCCATATCTGATTTAGATGATATTTAGATGAGACTTTGGACCTTAGACTTTAGAGCTAACGTTGGAATGAGTTAAGACTTCGGGGGCTGTTGGGATAGAATGAATGTATTCTGCATGCATGAAGGACATGAATTTAGGGAGTCTAGGGGAAAAATTTTCTAAACTGAATGTTTGTTTCCCCCTTGAATTCAGATATTGAAGTCTTGTGATATTGTGATTTATAAGGAATATAACTTGGTCGTTCAAATGACGAAAATATATGTCTCTCATATAATTCATCTTTAACCACCTCTGCCTCACAGCTCCCCAGACGCTTGGAATTTCCTGAGCAATAAAAGCATATTTTGTTATAGTATTTGGTCTCTTGACCTCAGTGCCAAAAAAATACTTCAGATCCATGAAGGTGAAACGAGTGTCTTGTTATTCATGACAATCGCCTTTCCAACACAATTGGGTTTATGTTAAAGAGGTGAGTTTTGGAAAGCAAATAAGGGTAGGGGCTAGTCACCAGGGGAACTAACCACAAAAAGGGAACTTTCAGTCCATGGCCTGATTTCCTGAGACTGAGTCAATTTCCAAAGGCCAATAATGTAATCAATGATGCCTATGTAATGAAGCCTCCATAAAAACAAAAAAGGAGAGGGTTTGGAGAGTTGGGGAGTCAGACAGCTTCCACATTCCACCATGCTGGGCCCCAAACTCCACAAAGATAGAAGTTTATTTGCGCAGGACCTCACCATATCTATCTCTTTATTGGGCTATTGAATAGTAGCCTTTAATGTCCTTTGTCATAAATCAGTAATCTGGTGAATAAATAACTTTCCTGAGTTCTGTAAGCCACTCTAGCAAATTAACCAAACTCAAGCAGGAGGGCAATTTATAGGCAGTCAGTCAGAATGACAGGCAACAACCTGGGTGATTGTGATTGGTATCTTACGTCTCTTGGTACTGAGCCCTTAACCTGGGAAACCCGATGCTATTTCTGGGAGGATGGTGTCAGAATTGAGTTGAACTGTAGCACATCTAGCTGGTGTTGGAGAACTGCTTGGTGGTGTGGAAAACTGCACCCTCAAACACACCCTCCACACATTAAAATTGTTGATCAGAACCCATTAAGCCTTAACCTCAAATGTGATGGTATTTGAAGATGGGGCCTTGGGAGGTAATTAGGATTAGATAAGGTCACGAGGGTGGTTGGTGCCTTCATGATGGGATTAGTACCCTTATAAAAAGAGATGCCAGGGTGTCTCTCTCTCCCATTTTCTTTACCTCTGCCATGTGAGGACATGGCAAGAAGCCAGGCAGATAGCTCTCACCAGAAACCGAGCCTTCTGGTGCCCTGATCTTGGACTTGCAGCCTCCAAAACTGTGAGAAAACAAATTTTTGTTGTTTAAACCACCCAGTCTGTGGTATTTTACTGTGGCAGCCTGAGCTGATGCAGATAATTAGTCAATATCCACTTGCATCTCTACCAACCCAAATTAATTGTTATTTCTATGTTTAAGAATCACTTGTACTGCCATCAGTTTTCTACAACTCACAGAGCTGTAAAAGAACTTAAAGGTGATGGAAGGCACAGATAACACAAAAAAATGCACTAGACAGGACACCTAGTGATCTTTTCTGCCAATTTCAAAATCTATCGTATTTTGCCCCGACATATCTAAAGAACAAACAATAAGCTAATTGTCCTTACCTCTCCTGTTCTGACGTTATTCCACAAGACACCTGCTGTCACCTCTTTTGATTAAGAGTCTGTATTCAAGCTTTAGGGATATTTAGTTTGTCTTATTACATGTGCAACCCAGAGTTCCTGAGCCTATACCAACCATAAGGAACATTCAAGGGTCAAAGTCACAGTGATGTCCTCACAGCACCCACCTTGGCCTCTAGTCCTTACTGGCAAAATCGGGACCTCTCAGGCCCCTCCTGTGTCATTAAAGGGATCCCTAGGGCGGTGTAGCATAAGCTCAGCTGTGGATGATTGCTCTCACAGCCACCTGAAGATATCAGATCCCCTTTCCAGCATTTACCTTGTAGCTCCCCAGATGCCAGTGATCTCCTTGGCCTTAGTCACAAGTACTATGTCACCTTTCTAAAGTCACCCATGTTGCCATGTGAAGCTGCTTCTTCTGCTATACCACTCTCCTCATGGACAAACAAGGAAGGAACACACGAAAGTGAAAAGAGCTATCACTTATTGAGTTCCCATGATGTGCCAGGCTAGGTACGTTACATCCTTTTTTTTTTTTTTTTTTTTTTTTAACTCATGTCATTTTTGTTTCTGCTTTGGTAGTTAAAAGTAAATTATACATACCCTAAAAGAATCTACAATATAAGACCATTCTTCTATATGCCAAAGATAATCACATTGAATAAAGTTCTTTCACATCTGATAAAATTACTAAGTTCTTCACAGCATCTAATATCTAGTCCAAATCTAAATTTTCCCAGGTGTCCAAAAAATGTCCCTTACAGTTGACTTCTCCAAACCAGAAGCCAACCCAGGATAGTGCAGCTGGTTGTCATGCTCCTTGAAGTCTCTTTTAATCTAGAAAAATACCCCTTTTTCATTGGCTGACTTGTTGAAGGGCTAGTTGTCCTGTAAAATGTCACACTTTCTGGATTTGTCCACTTGTTTCCTCACAGCATTTGTTACAATATCTATCTCCTACCTTTCCTGGAAACTGGAAGAGCTAAAGCCGTAATTTAAGTTAAACGGTTGTGACCAGATGGAATATGTCGTCAAAAGGCAACTAACATCTGCTTGTCTAAACATTAGTGATGCTAAAACTGAATGATTTTTCAGCCCTCCAACGAGACCACCAGCAGTTTACAAAACACTGGGCTACATTATGCATTGAGTATATTTTGATGAGATAACCTGCAGTCTTGACAACCATGTGCAACATTCCTGCAGTGAGAAAACACTTTAGAATCTTCCGCAACCCACTACAAGCTAGCATTTTGGAATACTTCCTTTTACAAGCAAACCGTCTATAGTGAATTTCAATTAAAAATGAAACTTAAACTCACCGGGCTTGCTTTTTCTTCTCCAGGCCAGTGATGTTGAGTCTTGACCATGGCACCGCCCAGTGTGAAGGCTGCAGTGACAGGCCCAGGTCTCTGATGTGCATCTCCCTTGTTTCTCCCCTCACAACAAGCGTCCCAGCCTTTCTTTAACTTTGTGGTTCTTCTCTGACCCCTTCATGTTTCCTTCCCCCAGGGGGCCCTAAAGGGAACACAACATTTTTAGCAAACACTGTGAGACTCAAATCCTTTACTGCATTTCAACTTTGAGAATCGTTAAGAGATAGCAATTGTGAAATGGATTTGCAAATTTGAATCAAGAAACTTAAATTCGCAAGAACTTTTACCCCAAGGACACATGAAAACTTGGCTCTTAAGTGCCATCTTGAGTACTTCTTAATTTTCAGCAATTATTATTCAGGGAATCAATAATGATAATATGATGCTGAGAAAAGTCAATGTAACTACCATTACAGTAATGCTCCACTTACGAGCAGCTTGAACTAGAAGTCAAGTGTGATTAAGCAAGTCTCCTTGAAACCCAGAAGGCCTGCAAATCTGCATCCAACCTACCTTCCAGAGGAAAAAAAGAATCCTTGGAAATCAAATTAAGAAACATAGTCAAATGCATTAATTATATGTTCATTAAAAGTACATAGCAGGAATATAGAAGTGGGTGAGTAGGGGCACCTGGGTGGCTCAGTCAGTTGAGCATCTGATCCTTGATTTTGGCTCAGGTCATGATCTCATGGATACTGAGACTGAGCCCCATGTCAGGCTCTGTGCTGACAGTGCAGAGCCTGCTTGAGATTTTTTTCTCTCTCCCTCTTTCTGCCCCTCTCCTGCTCGTGCTCTCTCTCTCTCTCTCTCAAAATAATAAACTTTAAAAAAAAAGAAGTGGGGTGAGTATATAATGCCTCGTAAATGGGGCAAGGGGTTAGTGAAGTAGTTAATTTAAAGGAGAACAGATTTAAATCCACTGGAGTCATTTTCCCCAAAGTAAAGCAGAGAAGCCAAGAATATAAATCTCCAACAACTAAGGAAAGTTTATGTTGTTCTCACCTAGAATGAGGCAATCCCAATCAGTTACAAAGATATACCTATGCTGGTGATCCATGTAATACATATTTATTTATATTTGAAGATCTTTCTTAGAAGAAGCAGTAAATTTATTTTATAAACATATAGGGTAGGTATTACACAGAGGCAGATGTCATCTTAATGTCAGGAAGAATTTTTTTGTGTGGCAAAATATACATAATATAAATTTATCATTTTAACCATTTTTGAGCGTAAGGTTGTGGCATTACCTTGTGCAACCATCACCACCATCTATCTTCAGAACTTTTTCATCCCAAATGGATGCTCAGAAGCACATTAAACAATACATCCTCATTCTTCCTCCAACCCCCTACCTTCTGGTAACCACCATACTACTTTCTGTCTCTGGTTTTGACTACTACTCTAAGCACCTCATGTAAGTGGAATCATATAATACCTGTCCTTTTGCATCTGGCATATTTCACTTAGCATGATATCTTCAAGTTTCACCTACATTGTAGCATGTATCAGACTTTCATTCCTTTTTAAGGCTAAATAATAGTTCATTGTATATATGTGCACTACATTTTATCCATTCATCCATAAATGGACACTTGGATTATTTCCATCCTTTGGCTATTGTGAGTAATCTTGCTATAAACACTGTGTACACATACCTGTTTGACTTCCTGTTCTCAATTATGTTGGGTATATACCCAGAAATAGAATTGTTGGATCATACAGTAACTTAATGTTTAATTGTTTAAGGCACTACCATACTGTTTTCTACAGCTACTGCACTATTTTACATTCCCATCTGCAATGTGCAAGGGCTCCAATCTCTAGACATCCTTGTTAACACTTGTCGTTCTCTGCTTTTTGGTAATAGCCATCCTAATGGGTGCAGAAGAGGAATTTTTAATAACTAGACCTGTGCCACAGTGGGGTGAGCTGTTCCCAGGATGTAGGGGCTGATCGATGTGCTCTACCAAAGACTGGATAGACTAAGATGTTCAGTTGTACAAGCTGTGCACTCTCCAAGTGTGTCTGGTCACAGGGTGAGCAGGAGCTAAAACCCAGTACATGTTTCACCTTCCAAGGTGTGAACCCTCATATAGAACTGCCTTTTCTGGGAGGAAGCAATAACATTTTCTTCCCTGAAAATATTGCCCACTTGCCAAGTCATGTGCTTGAAGGGGCACTTTTTTTCAATGCAAACTAAGGCACTTATTTATAAAAGCTATTGGTTATCCTGGCTGGCTGACTCTCTGTCATGGAAAGCTGTAGACAGAATAGATTAATGCACAGGGTAATACCTAGTCCAGCTGGACTAGATGACTATTAAGGTCCCATTCAATGGTGATATTCCGTGCATCTCTTTGATGGTTTTACAAATTTCCCCCTAAAAATTCTTTGAAACTCCTTCCATTGACAGATGGAAGCAAAACCCTGTCACCTTGAATCTGGGATCAGTAACTGCTTGATAACAGAATTCTGCAGAAGTGACACTGTACCAGTCTCTAAAGCCCAGACCTTAAGAAACTGGCAGCTTCCACTTCCTGACCCTTAAGACACTCCGTCTTGGAACCCAGCCACCATGCTGTGAGGAAGCCTAAACCACTTTGTAGAGAGACACACATGGAGAAAAACCAACATTCGTCACCAAGTGAGTGAACTGTCCTGGAAGTGGAGTCTCCAGCCCCAACACAGATGAGCTGTCCCAGCCAAGCCCCGCTCAAACTGCAGATTGATGAGTAAAGTAAATGATTGCTGTTGTTTTAAGCCACTACTGTTTTAGGGTGACTTTCTTTAGCTGCAGTAGATAACCAGAACAGTCTGAAAGAGTTACCTGTGCTCCAAACTCACATTTCCACAATATGTCTCACACCAGTAGTGCAATGAAGGACCCCAAGGGAGAACCTTCTCTAAGGAGTCCTCAGTTTTTTCTTGTATGTCACAGGCAATGGCCTTTGTCCTTCATCTCCTCCCCTACTCCTTAACTTAGGATAAAAATCTCCATCATGGAAAGATGCCCACTTTCTGCAATGTCTGCACCCTCCGTGTTGGGATTTCTTGAGGAATCGTAGGTTTCTCTGAGCCACACACTGGAGCCTTTCACAGACTCTCCCGCCTTGCCTTGAAGTGGTATGCAAGAGACAAGGTAGTAGCAAAACTTGATCCAGTAAACTGCTAAGTTTGGTTCTTGAACGCGATAAGCTTCAGAGGGGGCATACAAACCCAAGCAAAGGGGCGGGGAGCACAGAGGAGACATCCGGCTTGGACCCCAGCTCTAGCCGCAGTCTTTCCCTCACGGATCAAATCTGCCCGTGAAGGGGATGGGCTTTTCAGCAAGGCCTTCCACAGTTCTGAGTCTTGTCTGTTGGACTATTCTCCTCCTTCGACTGCCAACCCCCCACTTCAGTTCTGGAAGGAAATGGTTAAAAGGCTGTTGCCCTTCGGGGCCTGGGAGGCAGCTGGGAGGGGGGCGGCAGCTTTGTGCTTTATAGTGTCTTCCTCCTGGGAGGGCTGGAAGGTTGGGACGTTCTTGCTGTCCCAGAGTGGAGGCGAAGGTCTGGGAGTGTTTCGAGGAGAAGGGGAGGACAGCCGGGAGGCGTGTTCCCCTGGAGTTTTCTTTTTCTTGCGAGCCTTCGCGCGCGCGCGCGCGCGTACAGTCATCCCTTTAGTCTGGCGATTGCGGACGGGCGGTGGAGAGGCTCCGTCCCACTCGGTGGCCGGAGGCTGGAGGCTCGGGAAGACTTCCCCGGAGGAGCCGTGCCCAGGAAGCTTTCCGAAGCGGAGGCAGCTGTGCTTCCCGGGCTGCCGCGGCGTGGGAGCCGGGGACAGCCACCACCCACCCTCGCCGGCTCCGCTTCCTCCCGCCCAGGCGCGGCGCGCGGACCGGGCAGCTGTTTGAGCCCGCCGAGCTCCACGGTCGGTGCAACTCTTTCCTTGGGGACCCAAGCAGGGGTGAGGGTGGGGGCGCTACCTTGGGAGGACTGGCGAGCCGGGAGCGTTTTCGCCCGGCGCCCTGCAGCTCGGCGACCCTCCGCACAGGGGCTGGCACCCACCTGCCCGAGGGCGCGTGGCGGGGCGGGCGCCTCTGTGGGAAGGGCGCGCTCCGGAAACGTTTGGGGGTTGGGGGACTGATCGAAAGCCCCCAGCCTCCCCAGGCGGGATTAGGATTTTTAGTCAGAGGAAAACCAACGGTTTTCCCTGGTCTCCCTTTTCCCCCAAGCACATAAGAACTTTGTGGAACATCACGCCCTCGTCGCTGGCTCCAAAGCCTACTTGCGAAGTTTGCCTCGCAGCCTTTTCTTACTCTCCTGCTTCTCCTCCTTGCACACCCGGGGTATGCCAAGGGTAGCCAAGGGCACTTGGTGTGAGGGACTGATGTGTTTTGGAAAACCCCCAGTGCAGCTAATTTGGAAACCTGCCTGTAGAGGTCTGGGCGTTGTGTTCTGTGCTCTCCTTTAAAGGGCACTTGTTGCCTTTCACGTGCAGAAAACAAGGGCTGTTTCTAGATAATCAGCCTCTGTTTACACCATCCTAATGGAGTTCCCGGATAGAGTTGGCGGCGGAGGGGGTGGGGTGGGAGACACATTAAAGTCAGTTGTCTGTAAGGAGAGTTGCTAGTTTCTTACCCGGCAAGCAGAACCCACAGAAGACTAATAAAAAGTTCCTAGTTTGTTTGTTTTTTTTTTTTCTCTCCTCTAGTAGATATTCATGGCCTCCTGCCCCGTGTTAACTAATTGAGAAACATCTTGGCAATCATTTCAGTAAATTACGTGCTCTAAATTTATGCCATTTTGGTAAGGTTGGAATTTCCAAATTACTAATTACAGGTGAACTTTAATCCTGAGAATCCAAGATGTTAAATGCTTGCAGTGTAAACCTAAGGATTCAGTCGTCTTCCTTAATAATAGCTTTAGAACTCCATCAAATTCTTAGCCCCCAAATATGAAGAAGGCTGAATCTATAAACTGTGTTTTTCAGGGAAGACCCTGAGATGCTTCACTAGAGCTAGGTCTGATTGTGACCGAGAGTTCCAAGCACAGCATGACTTGGATCCACGGAAATGTGCTACAGGTTCATCCATGGAGGAACATGCATTTGAGTGGCTTTTTATTTGCTTTTGCATTTTTCACCCAATGATAATATGGTACCCACATATCTTTGTCAAGTATCCCTTAGCTCTGCTGCTTATGATGTGTCAAGAGCTGATGGAGATGTCATCATAAGTGATGTAGCAGTATTATTGTGAGAAGAACAAGAAACGTGGCTTTAATGGTAGCTAGCTCACACTTTGATGAGAACCTATAGCCTTGGCCTCTATAGTTCCTGCCTAATCAGCTGACCAAGCAAACCAGCATGCTGATGTTCAAACACTAGTGGTACCTTTCCTAATTGGCATAATACCCATGATAGCCAGATCAGTTCACTAAATATCCTCCTAGTGGACTCTACTGGGCAAAGAGCCACTCCATTTCCAGGAAAGGCCTTCTCTTTCTTATTTTTAAGGAAACATTACTGAAGGGTCCATCCCAACTGGGAAAGTAGGAGGCTGTAGTCATTAAATAGCACAACATACTGAAGGATTTCTTTTCTCTCATATCTATGATCTAAAGAAGAGAATGACAAGGTGCTTTGTTCTTAGAATCTTAGTCTCCACTGTAGAATGCAAGCAGTGGCATTTTGTAGATCTACAGTATTCGGTCAAGTATTCACTCCAAACTGTAAGAAGCAGGAAAAAACTGCAAACTATTTATAATTAAGCAAAGCAAAGTGAGGCATTATGCCTGTCCTGACACTTTTTGGCCATGAAGACTTCTTCAAGACCCACTTAACTCATGATTAAAATGGGAATATTGCCCCTGCCTACCAGAGTTATAAAGTTCAAGTCAGATAACAGATGCATACATAATAAATTATTAATATACATACAATGTTATTTTTTCACGTTCCCAGGAAAAACCTCAGGGGAAGGCAAAAGTATATGGTATTTACACCTTGTACTTACTTTAGACCTTCTGCACAACTTGAATAAATCTTATTTCATCGACATATTGTCTAAACCTAAGCTCTATTGATTTCCCAACATAACTGTCAAAATTCCTAAAAGCGGTTAATACCAACTATAAATAGACCAAGAAAAAGGACACAATTTTTTAAAAACTACATTATGACCATATATATCATAGACACATGCCACTGCATTAATGAGGTTATGGTCTTCATTTAAAGAATCATTAAAAACTCACAGAGAAGGAAATTTACAAAATATTTAAGTGGGAGGAGCCATTTTTAATTTACCTTTGATTACTGTGTTACCACCAACTCCCTCATTTCCTCCAACATCTTTTCTGTAAAAAAAAAAAAAAATCATTTATTTATTTTGAGAGAGAGAGAGTGAAGAGGGCAGGGCAGAGAGAGGGAGAGAGAGAATACCAAGCAGGCTCCATGCTTTAATGGTAGCTAGCTCACACTTTGATGAGAACCTATAGCCTTGGCCTCAGCACAGAGCCCGAGGTGGGGCTCCAACTACCGAACCCACAAGATCATGACCTGAGCTGAAATCAAGAGTCAGACACTTAGCTGAATGAGACACCCAGGTGCCCCTCCAATATCTTTTAAGGATTAAAGTATCCTTCTGAGCAAGAAGGACCACTTGCTGTCAGCAAGTCACTTAAACAAACAAAACAAAAAACGAAAACAAATGATATTTTGGAAACAAGTAATCACCCTCCCAAATCTATTGTTTCATGGAAACTCTGGGAGACTGTTGAAACATTTTAGGTGCTAAGAAAGCACAAGAAAGAGAGATAGTGGGGTCTAGTGGCTAAGAGCTCAGGCTCAGAGTCCGACAAACCTGCCTTAGAATCAACATTGCCACTACCACCTGTGGACCTGAAGGCTCCTTGCCTTTACTGAGCCTCTGGTCCCCTATGTTTCTAGAGGAACTGTGCATCGGCCTCACAGAGGCATGGTGTGCATTAGACAACACCATGCATGTGAAGTGCTCAGCACAGTTGGTGTGACAAATGTAACCACATAGGATGTTTCAAAGAAAGCGTGAGACAGATAGCCCTTGGAAAGCCAAATTCTGTGCCTGGCCTGGAAAGCCATTATTACCAGTTCACTTGCTGGCAAGTATTGGGATAATAATTTCTAAAGAATGGAAGAGAGAGAGAAAAAATTCCTGTCAGAGAGGTGGATTGTACACATTAATCATCAAGATTTTCAATAAAATGAATATTTTGTGTGTATCAATTATATAACTTTTAATCGAAACTAAGATTGTTAAATGTATTGATGGTATTAAGCACAGTTCTGATTTTAAAAGAGCATTTTATGACACTTTAAATAACTACCTGTGCTACATTTTAACCCCATGTTCATTATTTACCATGTGTACGACAGAACACATTTTGGAATATTGAATTGTTAGTTACAGAATTTGCTAATTTTATGCCTTGATATCATGTAAATTTTACTCGGCAAATAATGCCTTTTCTCTTCCATTAATAAATAAAATTTTGTATCTCAACTCTTGAAGATTTTTGCAATTCAGATTTTTATCAGCCAGTGTAATGGAGAGAAAAAAGTAACTTTTGATCTACTAAAGGAAAAACCCATATGTCCTCATCCATATTATAATCTAGATATAATCATGGATGGAGATGAGAGCGAGAAAGAGAAGGAAGCAGAGGGGCGTAGAGAGAGACAGAGACAGAGACAGAGACAGAGATAGAGATAGAGATAGAGATAGAGATAGATAGAGAATTTGCCATAATGGAGCTTTGATCTTGTCTTTTTTCCCTGCCGTGGGATAACCTTACACAGATCTTATCTAATTACCAAATATATATTACTTTTTACCTGACGCAGTAAATAATCATTGACTACAATTATTGGCAGCTGGATTTTGTAACCAATTATTTTTCCTCCTTTCTTTTCCAGGTGAAAAAAAAAAAAGCAAGTGTATAAAGGGAAGGTAGTAAGAGACATTTCCTCAAATTTGCATCACGATGGAAACCTTTTGCCTCAAGGTGTCCTTCTGGGTAGCGCTGGTTGGATGTGTGATCAGTGATAATCCTGAAAGCTACAGCACAAACCTAAGTACTCCAGTGGATGATTTCACCACTTTTCGTGGGACAGAGCTCAGCTTCCTCGTTACCACTCATCGACCCACTAATTTGGCCCTACCTAGCAATGGCTCAATGCACAGCTATTGCCCGCAGCAGACTAAGATTACTTCAGCTTTCAAATACATTAACACTGTGATATCTTGTACTATTTTCATCGTGGGAATGGTGGGGAATGCAACTCTGCTCAGGATCATTTACCAGAACAAGTGTATGAGGAATGGCCCCAACGCGCTGATAGCCAGCCTTGCCCTTGGAGACCTTATCTATGTGGTCATTGATCTCCCTATCAATGTGTTTAAGGTAGGAAGTAACCACAACTATATTTGCAGGTTTGAACATACGTTCTGATTCCACAGTAAGAGAGTTGCTGCAGACCTTTGGAGTTTTAGTCTGTGTTTTTACTGAGTGATTTCTGCAGCCTTCAACTTTGGTGGCCTTTAACATTTTTATTATTTGTTAAATGTTACATTTATTTGCTAACTTAATTGTTCACAAAATCGCATTTTGGGGAAGACTATTCAAAGTCATGGTCTTTAATGAAGCAAATTCTCATGCCAGCCCTGAGCTTGCTGAGTGGATGGTCAATCTTGGGAAGAAACTGGATTTTTCTGAGACTCAGTTTTCAGGGTGAGATCTATTGAGCCCAAAAGATACTTAAAATAAGTATTTCTTCAGTTTCTGTAACCTTTTTAATGTGATGCCATTCAGTGGGCAGATAGCCAGGGTACATGTTGAAATGAAAGTACCTGTTTTATTTTGACGATCTGGATTGATGATGGAAGCCAAAGGGTATGCTGGCTTCCCTCAGTTGTCTCGGTGACTTAGAGATAGTGAGGTCCACGTGATCTCAGCTCAGTGTTGACCTTGTTGAACAGTGTCACTAAAGCCATTTAAAATAGGCCTCAGTTTACTGTTGCCTTCTTCATTTCTTCAGTTTACAGAGTTTTTATTCGTGGAGTACCCACTGTGTGCCTGCCCCTGAGCTAGGCAATAAGGATCCCAAGACAAATATGACAAAAGTGATGCCTCAGTGGGAGGGGAAGATAACTCACCCACTGTCACTGTGATCATCTTGCTTTAGGGACTGGTTAGTACCAAAACAAAGTAAAGCCCAAAGGAATTAGATGTTTCGTATTTGATCTAGTGGTTGTGAGGGGAAAATGGCTGCAAGAATTCAAGTGAACTAAAATTCAAGTAAAATTACGTGGTCTATGCCAGATGTTATGGAATGTCTTTATTCTAAACCCAGGAAAAGTACTTTCCTCAGCCTTTCTTTTTTTTTCTTCTATGTCTTATCCATAAAAACAAAACTATTCTGAGCAATAATATTCTGAAATATGACTTTAAGTAGCAAGTTTTGTTTGAAGACATGATAAATTTTAACTAAGAGTCTCTCGGTTTCCAATAAATACACTTAAACTATGGCAAAATTATGCTCGCCTACCAGGAAAAGCGGTGATACAATGAAGTGCTGACAGTAAAGATGAAAACAATGATTACGGTCTCGAACGTTACAAATAAAAAGCATTTCAAAAGTACTCAAGTATATTGTTGACAAAATTGGAGAAATTAGACAACAAATGATAAAAAAAAATTATATGCCATCTCTTTTCACAGAATGGCATGAAAACATATGTTTTCTATTTGAACTTGAAATGGGATTTTAGAACTGAACTATGATGCAAAACTGAAAATGCATAATTAACTTAAAATGTTTAGCACATGCTATAGAACTTAAATTTTTTTAAAGGTTATTAATTTTCTCTTTATGAAATAATGTGTGTGAACACGAGGCTTTCTCATGACATCTTTCTTTAATAATAGATTTAAAGTGTTTATATGACTCTTATTCAAAATTTTACTCTAGTAGTTATGTTGTAGAGCATTAAACATTGATTATTCATACTTATATACTAGTTAACCAACCCATCATGCCTCAGAAGAATAATTAAGTATCTCTGAATTAATTATTCCCGTTTGACCATTTGCAAAGAACATTTTTGGAAAACCAATATTTGCGACTGCTGGAAAGGACACTCGCTTATCTCTTTGAGGTGCTACCTGCCAGTCACTAGACTAAACATCATTTCTAGTCCAGACCGACAAACGAAGCCAGACCGTCTGGACTATCCCCAGTTGGTGAAAATTCAAATAAAACTTGGTTTTACATTCATATAACAATGGATAATAATTTACACATCCTCATTTGACCAAATGGTTCTTCCTTTTGGGACTCTAATACTTTATATCCCTTATTGTAGTTCTATACAATGTGGACAGTTTGACAGGCTTTTACATCTCAGGGGTACATTTGTGTAATTACTGTTTTTCTAAAACTCACATAATGAGACATTTAACCAACATTAATTTTAGAAAGGAAACCTTTTGGGTTAAAAAAATACATACATGCTTTAGTTATTTCAATCTTCTTGCAGAGGAAAAGAAGAAAACATTTAAGCTAAAAAGCCTCCCAGTATTTGGGGGTTATTTCTACCTCATTCTGTCAGTCCTCTTCTCTGAGTTGGGAGACGAGAAGATGTAGTTTCCCTGATATCTGCCCAGGAGAGTCCAGAGAAACCCTTCCTAGTGATGTGAGCTCTGGGCCTTCCTGCCTTTGGTCTGCAGCTGCCTCCTGCTGTAAGAGTCTGATGCTTTGAAGTCTCACCTATCAGACCTGTGGACTCCTCTGACCATGGCATATGCTGCAAGGCGAAGCAGCAGCTGTCCATCTCCCTTTACCATGGTGTTCAGTGCCAAGTGGCTCTCGATCTGTGAGCATGGAAGAGGGGGTCCCTCCACACCTATTTCCAAAAGTTTCCTAATCAGTCTCCCTATCTTCAGGGTTTCTTTTCTCCAGCCTATACTGGTCTTCACTTCTGCTGACCGAGTGTCATTTTAATAAAAATCACCCAGGAGCTTCCACGTTTAGTAGTCGAGGTCCTCTCCACTCTGACCATACTTTACATACTTCTTACCAGCTGCCAATGTGCAGGCACAGCTCTTGTCAAAATGCCGTCACTACAGCTAACTAAATAACATTCTCAGAGGGGCGCCTGGGTGGCTCAGTCAATTAAGTGTCTGACTCGGTTTCGGCTTAGGTCATGACCTCATGGCTCGTGAGACTGAGCACTGCGTTGGGCTCCAGGCTGACAGCGGGGAGCCTGCTTGGGATTCTCTCTTTCCCTCTCTCTCTCTCTCTGTCCCTCTCCTACTCATGCTTTCTCTCTCTCTCAAAATTAATAAACATTTAAAAAAATAATAACATTCTCAGAGAGGCTAGGTCTAGTCACTGAAGGACTGCTACTGAGGCATTTACAGATCCTAAATTGAAAAATAAGTCCAAAGTTACATGTGTTGCATAAAGAAGAAATAAGCCAAAAAGTGGAGAGAGTCTCCTCTGGCCCTAGCTTGTACTCTCACACACACACACTACCTGGTGATAAAATCAGACAATCGACAATCTGAGACAATAAAATTCAGAGCAGAAGGAACCAAAGGAAGCAAATAAATGCCAGTTACCTTCTTGGTTTTCAAGCATGCAAGGGCCTTGCAAATGGCAATGTTGGGGAAAAGTTGTTACTAATGTTATCAAAGGATTACTCTAATTCTTAATTATGCAAAAAGCATAATATCACTAATTATAAGAGAAGACTGACCAAAACAGGAGAGAGAAACGGAAAAGAGTTACCGACCCTTTCAAATACTCATGCTTGTCACCTAAACTGATGATGGATTTTATGTGTCAGGAAATTACATTATCTGATATCCTGAATTTTCAAGAAATGCACAAATTTAGCCAGTACATTGATCTGTGTATAAATTGTTTACATCCATTACAATGACAAAAGAATTAAAACCTTGTATCTGTGCTTAGGGACTACAAATAACCCCCAACTACTAAATGCCAATATAGGTTAGGAGAACAGAATCTAAAAATTGTACTCTTTAATGATTCTTGAGATTATGTTAATGCCATAGAGTGCCATCTATAGGGAGATGGGTTATAATTTTGAATAGAGCGGAATCTCTAAAAGTGATATTTATGCATGGGTAACCAGCCAAAGCTTGGCATCATGTGCTTTCAGGATAACAGCTCACCCATGCTTGCACACAGATATGCCCATAAAACACTGTAGCCCAGCCCCTTTAGTAGAAACAGGAATGTGGGGAAATATGTGTGTGAGAGAAGTAGATTGCAAAGGATTAAAATGGTGGCTGAGGGAAGAAGTGGAGTCCAATGACTTAGCATAGAAATCTCTCACACGCAGAGCTGGGCATTGAAACTAGTGATGTCGTAGATGATACTGTAGGTGAATAGTGTCTCTTTTTGGCATGTAGGGTAAAACAGGTTTGTGAGAAGAAGCTAACGAGCCAGTGGCAGAATCTAGTAACTGATTGTTGGTTACTAATTTGGTCCACTCTAAGCATCCACCTCTTATTGAGGACAACAATGAAAAATAAACAGATATAATTCTGTTTGAAATTATCAGAAATATTTTGCAATGGAAAGTCAAGACTCAATATGTTGCTCTGGCAGAGGATCTGAGCAATGTGGAAACCAGAGACGTTTGCTTGGAGCCAGTTATCTGCATATTCACACAGCCTTTGACATCTTGTGCAACTGGAATCCATTCTGTTGTTGGGGCAGCCATACCAAAGTTGTCTCCTGACACATCAAATCACCAAGGCAACTTTTGCCTAAAAAATAAATTGCCACAACTTATAGATTGTGTGTCTCAAACATAGTAGTCATTCAGTAAGTGCTTATTGGTATAATTTGGTTTGTTCAGGGTCTTTACTGTTAAAATTGACTTCTTATCAGATTTCTCTGAGATCTTCCAGTTTAAATACTGATGGTACTGATGATTATGATGACAATTTGTTAGAGGGAATCTTCATTTATGTACAAGACACAGGAAGTTATCTGTGGTCTACACATCTTATTCCCCCAAATTGATCAAATTACCCACCAGATCATTGCCCATGTGATAATGATGGTGTCTCCCTTTTACTTAGCATCAAGCAAATAAAAACATATCCTTCTTATGTACTCCAGTAATAGTACTATAACCATAAAATTAGGGATAAAAACTATATTCCCTGAATTTTGATAAAGAAAAGTGTATCCTTTGACCAAGATCTCTGCCCCTTGTTGGTGCATTGCAGCTAAATGTTTCCTATGGGGTAGCTCTGCCTCTGCCTTCCCTCCTGGGCCTCTCTCTGTACACATTCCTCTACCTCCTTTTCCTGGAGCTAACCTGGCCTGTCTGAGAATACCAAGATGGTCTCTCTACCTGGCAGATTTTCCCTTCAGGCCTCCTCTGGCTAATTCTGCTTTATTCTTCAGATCTCAGCTTAAACATCTCCTTGTCTGGCAAGTATCTATAACCCAAACTGGGTTAGTGCCTTTCTCATGCGCTCCCCCGACACCCTCTATTAACCCTGAAATAGCATTTAACACACACTCTGTTGTATTTGCCAATTCACTTGCCTGTCTGCCCCACTAGACTTCAAGTTCCTTAAGACAGGCTGCCATAATTCTCATTTATCATTGTATCTCCTGCATCTAGCATTGTACCCAAGTTAAAAAATATTTGATGAATGAGTAAAATAAGAACATGTACTGGTACTTGCTTCTATAGGAGTGTTTTTCCTCCCATGCAATTCAAGATCTAAAAGCTGACTTCCTTTTTGAATTTATTGAATTTCTACTTTTTTCTTGCAAACGAGCAACGTCTCAGGGTCCATAAATCTGAGGGAAAAGTGTGCAAAGCAGAGCTGCACATAACAGGGTCGTTTTCCCCTTCTGCCTATGTCCGGACACTGTGTTACCTTCCTCTCTCTGGCACATATAATCAATTGAGGACTCTTTTTTCAAAGTTTCTGTGCAATATGCATTCTTTGAGCATACTTGGAATTGTGGTTTTGATTGGAATATTAAACCTACACGTGATTTGGGATATCAAAATGAACACTCATATCACTAAAGATTTTATTTGCTCTTCAGAGAACAGGAAATAGGTTGAGTTTGAGTTTCTGGCGTTGCTAAGACACATGCGCATTGCAAAAAATTCATTATGCTAACTAGCTGATTTTAGAATATCTGTACACATAAAATGACAGAGTGATAAATTTATTACCCAATTTACTGTTTGTTATAAGGAAGTTGCTGTCTGGAAAGGCTTCAGAACCCTCTCCAACTCTACCTCCCATTCTGACTTTTCGTTTCCTGTGTCTGGGAACCTCATTGCCTTCTCTCATGCTCATGTTAAGTAATTATTCTCATGTGAGGTTACTCTGCTAACCCTCAGCATTTGGCTCACAGCACAGTTATTCCTATTTCAGGGAGGTGGGGGGATGGAAACCATCCATAACTGCAAGATTGTTCCCATGGCTGAGGAGAGAGAGATGGTTTCAGTCCCGTTCTCATTAGGAAGGTGTGGAGATGTAAAGAAGCATCGTGGCTGATGATACTCCCCCATTGAACCGTTCAGCTCATGGAAGAGGCTGCTGTGTTCTAAATTTAACATAAAATAGTGAGGGCTGGGGAGGGGATGTAAATGTTGCACTGCTTCGAGCGCTTGCAGTACAAGCAGATGTTCGGGCTATTTCATTCTGAAATATTTCTATGGTGTCTTCATCTACGAGTTGCTAGGATATGAGTGTTATTTCTTTATTATCATACAAGGGTATGCAGTTGGTATAAAGAGTGTGCTAACTAAAATGAAAGAGGGTGGGGTGTCAACTTCTCTGTGTCTGAAGTTGATTCTAAGACTAGAGTGATTAAGTGTGGACTGTTCTAAGAAATTCTGTCAAAATAAATTTGAAATACTGCCAGGAATTCTACAACTGCTTTCTGTAGCTACCATATTCTCCTGGGAGTCAAATAACTGCTTTCTATAGCTACACTTTTATTTTTAACTATGTCTAGCTTTTCTTGGAAAAACTTTCCTACATTATAAAGTTAATAGTTGAGATTAAATTCGGTAACGGGACTAAACGTAAGTATCACTCCATATTAATTTTTGGTAGCCTTATTTTTAAATTTGAACATCAAAAATTTTACAAGACCACATGCTCTGAAATGTTTACTTAAACTTGGAAGGTTTGAAGTCCCCGGTGTTCCTGGACTCAGGAAGATTTAATCATATTTTTGGATGTGCAAATTGAGAGGTTACTTTTAGAATTTAAACCTCTGTGTGAGGTTTGTTGACATTGCCATCTCAACTTTTCCAACAACTTACTTAGAAAAGAGCGTCAGTAATGGAAGCTGGTCAAATAATTCTTCTCATAACATGAATCCTAAACATATGAGCCCTATTTTACTCTAGAAGGTAATGGGGATGGCAGTGGATTGGCCATTTGGTTACTCAGTGACATCAGATCTTTCCTCTCTAAATGTCCTTCCTTTATCCATTCAATAGATAGTTACTGAGCTCCTACTATATACCAGTCATTGGGGAAATAGCAGTAAAGAAAAACAGACAATCATCCTTGCCCTCTTGGAGCATACATTCAAGTAGAAGAATACGACAATAAGCAAGTTAAATAAATAAATATCTCACATAGGAGATCACTGATAAGGAGAAAAATAAAATGGGAAAGAGGAATAGAAAGAAAGGGGGAAAGATACTAATTTTAGAGTGGTGGCTAAAGAATGCCTCAATACAAGATAACAGTTGAATAAAAAACCTAAAACTTTCCACGCCACTATCTAAGGTAAGAGCATTCCAGCAGAGGAAATGGCAAAGGCAAAGTCCCTGAGGCAAGAATGTGTCTGGACGGTTAAAGGACCAGCAAAGAGGCCATGGTGGTGAGTGGAAGGGAGACAGTAGTAACATGAGGTCACAGGGATAGGCGGTAGGCTATGTGATGGGGGAAGCAGACAACATAGGGCCTAGTAATAGGGTAACCATATATTTTATCATTTAAACCAGGATACTCTGAGAGTGAAAAGAGACACTGTCATCAATAATTGCATCTGGACAATAGGCATAAACATGGATTGTCCTAAAAATATCATGTCCTAAACATTGTCACCCTACCTGTGCACCTTTTATAAAGCCCTTAGCCTTTTTCCTCTGAGTGAGATAGAAAGCTTTTAGAAGGTCAAGAGAAGATTAGTGACATGATTTGGTTTATATCTTAACAAGAGCGTTCGCTCTACTGTGTTGAGAAACACTTCCCGAATCAATGAAGGAAAAATATGCAATCTTAAAATATGTTATGTATACCAATATGTACCGTGAGAATAGCATTCCCTGAAGCTTAACTAGCATTTGCCCTGTGTCAGGCTAACTTTTTTGATCCTCACAACAAACCCACGATGCACCACAAGTGAGATACAGTTTTTAAGGATTTCCTCAAGGTTATACAACTAGCAAGTGGCAGTGCCGGGATTTGGATCCAGTCTGATCTCGGAGACCATGCTGTAGGACAAGCAGCCATACCACTTCTCTTCCGTATACCTCATAGGGCAAACTTTCCAGTCATCCAGATGCCATCCCTGGTACAGAAATATATTTTCAAAGACCATGTTCAAAGATAAAGTCAGACCCTTTTCTCTCCTCCATTAAATCCAGTAACTTCTTTAGTTGCTTATTTAAGACAGAAGGAAAACATCATAAAGGAAAATGTGTATGATACAGACTGTTCTTCAGAATAGTATTTATGTTGTAAATCTTGCAGATTGCATTGGCACATCTGGTAAGCAGATTTTTGTATTCTATACTCGTCATGTTGGTGAGGTCAACCGACAGAAAGGAACCAGAAAATAAAATAATAAAACAAAGGTTGAGCTCTTGATGAGCTGATTGTCTAGACATATACATCTGCTTATCTGCTCAGAGGGACACATTTTGCTAAATAGGTGTCTCACCCAGTTATTTCTGGGAGGGCCAGGCAATTTTTCAGTGGACATGAGACAAAAATGAGTGTTTGTGACTAGCCCATAGTTTTATTTGGGGTGGAAACATGAGATTTTATTGCTAAAACTAAATGTTGCATTTCTAGACCTTCCTTCCTAGGTTTACCAGATGCACAGGAATTAAAAGGGGAATGTGGAACACAATGGATGATGTTTGGGAAATATGTCTCAACTGATATTTAAAAAGAAGCCAGAGGGGCGCCTGGGTGGCTCAGTCAGTTAAGCGTCCGACTTCAGCTCAGGTCATGATCTCACGGTCCGTGAGTTCGAGCCCCGCGTCGGGCTCTGGGCTGATGGCTCACAGCCTGGAGCCTGCTTCCAATTCTGTGCCTCCCTCTTTCTCTGCCCCTCCCCTGTTCATGTTCTGTCTCTCTCTGTCTCAAAAATAAATAAAACATTAAAAAAATAAAAAGAAGTCAGAAATCTTCAATTTGAAAAAAAATGTACATATGAAGTATATATTTTGTGAAGTGGTCCATTGAATCTAAAACTAAGTAAGGAGTTTATTAATATCCCTAGTTATAAAAGCAACAAGTAAAGCAAATAATTACTGGACAAGTTAAAAATGTCCAAAGTCATTGCCTATCAGAGTATGAAAGGAATGGGATGGGCACACATCTCTGCCAAGTACTGAACAATATACTGTGCCCCATCCCACATGAGTTTTCTAGCTGATGAGGCAATTCTGCTAAATGTCTGTACCTGGAAGGAAGGAAGGAAGGAAGGGGAAGGGGAGGAAGGAAGGAAGAAAGAGAGAGAGAGAACCATCTTTGCTGTGAATTTTTAACTTAGTTTCATAAAATAAAAAATGTCCTGAACACTCCAAAATTCTCCCTTAAAATAATGTCATTTATGTCATAAATGTTGTTTTTCTGCATATTTCCATTGTTTCCCCAAATTTGATTTTCTTATAGAAAATAAACCTATGGGGGCGCCTGGGTGGCTCAGTCGGCTGAGCGTCCGACTTCAGCTCAGGTCATGATCTCACGGCTGGTGAGTTTGAGCCCCGCGTGGGGCTCTGTGCTGACAGCTCAGAGCCTGGAGCCTGTTTCAAATTCTGTGTCTCCCTCTCTCTCTCTGACCCTCCCCCATTCATCCTCTGTCTCTCTCTGTCTCAAAAGTAAATAAACGTTAAAAAAAAATTTACCAAAAAAAAAAAGAAAATAAACCTATGAAAATTAGGGGAATGTTACATCATTTAAGAGCCATAATACTGTGCAAACTTTTTAAAAAGTTTATTGAAGTATAATATACATCCAGAACAATGTACATAAGTGTCAACCTATGAATTTTCACAAAATGAACACATCTGTGTAACCAGGATCAAGAAACAGAACATTACCTGCTCCCAGAAGTCCCTCAGTCATGAATCACCCTAA
Source organism: Neofelis nebulosa (assembly GCF_028018385.1). Classification (NCBI taxonomy): domain Eukaryota; kingdom Metazoa; phylum Chordata; class Mammalia; order Carnivora; family Felidae; genus Neofelis; species Neofelis nebulosa. The sequence goes on along the minus strand of NC_080784.1, from coordinate 81,174,982 downwards.
CTCCCAAGGCAACCACTTTCCTGACTTCTAATGGCATGAATTTGCCTATTTTTGTATTTTATATAAATAGAATCATATATATTCTTCTCTGTATGGCTTCTTTTGTTCAACATTATGTTTGTGAGAGTAACCCACATTGTTGTGTTGTAGCTCATCCATTCTCATTACTCTATAGTACTTCCTTGTCTGAGTATGCCACAATTTATCCACTCTACTCTATGTAGGCATTAAACGGTTTCTAAAATTGAGCTAATATGAATAGTATTTCTATGGAAATTCTCATATGCATCTTTCTGTACATACATATGCTGAAATATATATACACACATACACATATATGACCTACATAGGTATATATAAAAAGATGTATGTAATATTTGCATATCAAAATATACCTATATATTAAATATATATTTTTATATAAATATTGATTATAAATATTTAATCTAAATTTTGATCAGTAATTTTGGAGAACTATACCAGGGCATGGTACACTATTAAGAATTAGGCAGCATTGCCTAAACAGGAATTTTTTTCTAATTCTGAATGCTCTAAAGACCTGTGTGGCATATGTGTGAATTGTGTTCATTGTAATTCTTCTTTGGCTTTCAAACAAATCTGTTATCTGCCTCCATAATGGATAATCCCCACATCAACTCACATATTTACTAAGTGTCTATAGAAAACACAAATCTAGGATAACCATGACTTTGAGTGGCACACATTCTGTTTGAGAATACAAACGTATACAATCAAATCAGCCTAACTGCCAGGGTAATCTTATACTTTGGTGTTTTGTTGAAGTTTTTGAGACCACCAAACATGCACACACATGAAAAGCATTTTAAAAGTGAAACACCGGGGTGCCTGGGTGGCGCAGTCGGTTAAGCGTCCGACTTCAGCCAGGTCACGATCTCGCGGTCCGTGAGTTCGAGCCCCACGTCAGGCTCTGGGCTGATGGTTCGGAGCCTGGAGCCTGTTTCCGATTCTGTGTCTCCCTCTCTCTCTGCCCCTCCCCCGTTCATGCTCTGTCTCTCTCTGTCCAAAAATAAATAAAAAACGTTGAAAAAATAAATAAATAAAAGTGAAACACCTATTTAACATTTTCTTTAAAAATAGAAACACTGCCATTTCTCTTTCTCCCAAAGGAGTATCTGCAGCTGAAACAAAATTAGTCAAATTAATTTCAAGGGATACAGAAATAAGGTTTCAGCATTTTCCGTTACTGCTATAATAAATGGTTATTTATTTAAAAATATTCAGGGGTGCCTGATTGGCTCAGTCAGTTAAGTGTCCAACTCTTAATCTCGGCTCAGGTCATGATCTCGCTGTTCGTGGGTTTGAGCCCGTGTTGGGCTCTGTGCTGACAGCATGGAGCCTGCTTGGGATTCTCTCTCCCTCTCTATCTGCTTCTCCCACTCTCTCTCTCTCAAAATAAATAAAAAACTTTAAAAAAAAGAAAATGTCTAAACACACTATGAAACACAAATTAAAAAACAATGATTGCAGACAGTAAATGTTATGAGAGTTTAAGTTAAATTAATGAAATTTTCCACACAATCTCTCTGAGGTTATTTTTGTTAAATGACATATCTTGGGTGTGCCAGTTGCTAGGTAAAACTTGGAGGTTTAGTTATAATCTGGTTACTACTATTAAAATAAGATTGGTAAGGGAAGGTTGCTATAGAAATTTACCAAGTTGCAGTTTATGAAGACAGAATAAAATCCCTCATAATATCATCCACAAGGTTTGCATTGCAGCATCCCTAAAAAGAAATTTTATTTGTCAAAACCACTGACTCAATTTCAAATGCAACTTACAATGGTCTTATAGCGCAAATAATACATACTCCCAGAAGGTATTCAGAAATGAGTGAAATGTGTGTGAGCACTGGGTTTTGCAATATTATGAATATGCATTTAAACTTAGGTGATTTGTTGAAACTTCTCCTGCATTTTGTTCCATGGAAATAGCTTCATAGGAATATTTTCATGGTGTTATGGAGTGACCTTAAAATTGCCTCCCATCTCCTGGGCCACCATCAAGGAAGGGAAGTAAATCTGGAAGTACTATACACTAAAAGGGATATTCCAGAGCTTCATGTGCAAGCACTGAGTGCTCACCATTTCTGCTTTCTCCTCATTCTCTGGCCCAGGGGTGGGTCTACGACCAGTGGGCCAAATCCAACCCAACACCTATTTTTGTAAATGAACTTTTATTGGAACACAGCCATACCCATTACTTAAGTAAATCATTTTGACAGACACCATATGGTCTGCAAAGCCTAAAATATTTCCTATCTGGCCATTTACAAAAACAGTTTATCAACCCCTGTGGCATCTCACTAACTACCCTGTTCCTGCCTTTCATCCCTGCCTCTCACTCTCCATTTTGTTCCATAGTAGGTCAAAGCTCAAAACCTGAACTTCAGAAATATTAATATGTCTTCATAACCTTTGATATTTTTAAGTGGCTTATGTCTCCAACTCCCCAAAAAGTAAATGGGCATAATCCCAGGAAATTAAAAAAAAATTTTAATGGTTTGTAACTGATCTTAAATAAATCACTTGATCTCTCAAGTCATTATTTTTGTACGAAATAATAATGAGGGACCCTAATCCCATGGAGTCCCCTTAGGCACAATGATGCATGGTAGGCTTGCTCCTGAAGTGACTACTAACATCAATTAGAAGAACACCCGGGGTGCCTGGGTGGCTTAGTCTGTTGAGCGTCCAACTCTTGATTTCGCCTCGGGTCATGATCCCAGGGTCTTGGAATAGAGCCCTGCAGTGAGCTCCATGCTGAGCATAGAACCTGCTTAAGATTCTCTCTCCCTCTTTGCCCCCACTCCTCTGCTCCTGCTCTCTCTCTCTAAAAGATAAATAAATAAATAAATAAATAAATAAATAAATAAATAAAATCATTAAAAAAGAACAGGCAAGGGCTGTTATTGTCTCTTTGTCTCCCCCATTTAGTTATCACACATCAGAACTCTGGCCTCATTGAGGGTCTTGGTGACCAGGTAGCCATGAAACCTATTGGATAAATCATGCATTTCTCATCAAAACTGAATAAGTTTTAAATTCTTTGTCATGATCTTAGAGCTGTTCATTATCTTGTCTTTCAAATAATTAAGATCAGCACTAAACCAAGTGACCAGATCTTTCAGCAATCATTCATGTTTCAGTTAGGAAAAAGAAGTAAAGAAGACTTTTGCATTTATTTTAGGGAAATATCATACAAAAAAAAAGAGGTACTCCCTAAAGATTTTAAAGACAAAAACTTTACATAACTTGAAATTATTGGATCAGAAAATCACTGTATATTTATTTGGTATGCCACTTAAATTACATGGTCATATGTAATTTACATGCATACTTTAAAATAAATGAATGTTTTTATCTCTGTTCTATAAAATTCAAGGAATTTTTCTTTGATAATGGATGAAGGGCCATGTCATAGACAAAGGGGAAAGTGGAGAAAGGATAAGAAATACTCTGTGTTCCTTTTTTATACAGTGTGTGTGTGTGTGTCTGTGTGTGTGTGTGTGTGTGTGTGTGTGTGTGTAATTTTGTGGTACAGTTATTCTCTGTATATATAGTCCTTTTCTCAATTGTTGGGGAAAAGAAGAAGGTGCTACAGGGGATGGAGGAAAGAAGACAGAGTTGGTGATGGATGCATCCCTGGGACTCAACTCTTAGACACTATGTAATTCATCAGGTAGACAGAAGACAGTTCATATATATTTAGGAAGGGAGGGAGAGGTAGAAGGAGGGATGGAGAGAAGCAGGGAGCATAGACTCTCAGAATGTTAGGAGTCAACATCTTTAGTTCTGACTGTGTGACCCAGAACACTGAGCTATTTACAATCTTACAGAGATACTAATTCAAACTGGTCTTGTGTTCAGGTTGATATAATAAAAGCAGCTCTCAGCTGATAGACCAGAGTCTATCTCTACTGTGGTTTTGAAATTTTTTACTTATTTGCAGTAACTCTAACTCTCATGAAATGATAAACATTTAAGTTTGTGGAAATGGTCCAGAAGAGAAAACTGGTACAGAATTGAAGACATCTAATAACATGTTATTTCTCTGCCAGGAATTTTGGATAAATGAATGAGTAGAGAAAAGTAAGTGCCTTAGGGCTTAATGTTTATCATTCAGTCCCTTTTTAGGTTCCTTGATCCTCAGTGCATCCCCTCATTCTGTTCAAACTATCTCTTCTCTGCTAAAGACAACCATGATCTATGACTAATGGTTAATTTGGAAAATTTCATGTTATGTATATTTTACCACAGGTAAAAACAATTTTGGGGGGACACCTGGGTGGCTCAGTTGGTTAAGCATGCGAATCTTGATTTCAGCCCAGGTCATGATCTCCCAGTTTGTGAGTTCGAGCCCCATGTCAGACTGTGCTGACAGCATGAAGCCTGCTTGGGATTCTCTGTCTCCCTCTCTCTCTCTGCCCCTCCCCTGTTTGTGCTATCTCTCTCAAAATAAATAAAGTTTAAAAAAAGTAATTTTTAAAAACTATGAACTTAAATTAAAATGTAAAAGTATAAAATTTTAGGGACAAAAAGAAAGAAAATCTTTGGGATCTAGGACTAGACAAAGCATTCTTAGACTTGATAGCAAAAGCACAATCTATAAAAGAAAGAATTGATAAATAGAACCTCCTCAAAACTTAAAACGGTTACTCTACAAAGGACCCTCTTAAGAGGATGAAAAGAAACCTACAGACTAGGAGAAAATATTTGCAATCGCCAAGTCCAATAAAGGCTAGTATCTAGAATACATAGAAAACTCTCAAAAGTCAACAACAAAAAAATCCAAGTAGAAAATGGGGAAAAGATACAAATAGAAATTTTACTGAAGAGGACATATAAATGACCCAATAAACACATGAAAAGATGTTCAACATCATAAGTCATTAGGGCAATGCAAAATGGAAACCACAGTGAGCTATCACTACACACCTGTAAGAATGACTAAAATAAACATACATTGCTGGTGAGAATGAAAAATTGTAGAACCACTCTAGCAAAGAGTTTGGATGTTTATTATAAAACTAACCAGGGGCGCCTGGGTGCTGTGCTGACAGCTCAGAGCCTGGGGCCTGCTTTGGATTCTGTGTCTCCCTCTCCTGTTGCCCCTCCCCCCCCACGTTTCTCTCTCTCCCTCTCTTTCTCTCTCTCTCTTAAAAAAATAAAATAAACATTAAAAAATTAAAAAAAGAAAAATTAACCATGCAATTACTGTCAGACTTAGCAGTTGCACTCTTGGGCATTTATTCCAAAGAAATGAAAATTACATTCATGCAAAAACCTGTTCATGCATGTTTATAGTGATTTATTTGTAATAGCCAGAATCCAGAAACAACTCAGATGTTCTACAGTGGGTGAGTGGTTAAATAAACTATGGTACATCCATTTCATGCAATACTGCTCAAGATTAAAAAGGAACAAGCTATTGATATATATATATATAATAATTTGGATGAACAATTTTGGATGCTGAGTGAAAAAGCCAATCTCAAATGATTATGTATTATATGATTTCTTTTATAAAACATTCTTGAAATGACAGAGTTATACAGATTGAGGACAGATAAATGGTTACCAGGGATTAGGAATGGGAAAGGGAGGGGAGGTGAGTGTGGTTCTAAGAGGACATCATAAAGGATCCTTGTGGTGAAGGACCTGTTCTATATCTTGACTGGTGATGGATACACAAACCTACACATGTCATAAAATTGCATAGAACTAAATACAAATGAGTAACATTGGAGGGATATGAATATTGCTGGATCATATTAATATAAAAAAATGATTGTACCAGTTTACAGTCCCATCAGCATTACATGACAGTTCCAATTTCTCCACATGCTCACCAGCACTTATTATGGGTCTTTTTAATTATAGCCATTCTAATGATGCATGGTGGTCTCTCATTGTGGTTTTAATTTCTGTTTCCCGAATAGACTAAGGATGTTCAGTATTTTTCATTTTCATGTTCTTATCTATTTTTATATCTACTTTGGTGAACTGTCTATTTAAATCTCTTATACTTTTTAATTTTTGTTAGTCTTTATATTTTTTTAATTGTAGGAGTTTTTTTTCTATATTCTAGACAGAAGTCCTTCATCAGATACATGATTTGCAAATAGTTTTCTCACTCTGTGGCTTTTCTTTTCATTTTCTTAATGGTGTCTTTTGAGGAGCAAAAATTTTTAATTTTGACTAAATACAATTTATCAAACTTTTATGGATCACGTTTCTGGTGTCATATCTACGAAATCTTTGCCTAAGCCAAGGTCACCAAATAAATTCTCCAGTGTTTTTCTCTAACAGTTTTATAGTATTAGCTTTTGGCATTTAGATCTTTGATCACAGTTTTTGTGTAGGATATGAGGTAAGCATCTAAGTTCATTTTTTTGCACAGGCATATCCAATTGTTCCAACACCATTTTTGAAAACCCTCTAGTCATTGAATTGCCTTGACACCTTTGTCAAAACTCAGTTGATGATCAATGTTAAGAGTTTATTTCTGGACTTTCTTTTCTGTTCCAATGACTTCTGTGTCTATTGTTTAGCCAGTACCATCCTGTCTTGATTAACTATAGTTTATAGTAAGTTTTTAAACACATATTGTAAGTCCTACTTTGTTCTTTCATTTCAACATTGTTTTAATTTTTCTAGATTCTTTACATTTATATATAAATGTTAAGATAAACTTTTTCACTTCCTTCAATTTAGATAGGGATTATATGGACATTTTAAATGAATTTGGAGAAAATTGCCATCTTCACAATATTGATTCTTCCAATCCATAAACATGTATTTTAGATCTTTGATTTCTCCAATATTTTGTAGCTTTCAGTACATGTCGTACACTTCTTTTGTAAAATTTATTCCTAATTTTGACACTACTTTGAATGAAGTTGTCTCTTAATTTCATTTTTGGATTTTTGGATTTTTCAGAGCTGGAATATTGAAATGCAACTGGTGTTTGTATATTGCTCTTGTATCTTGTGACCCTGCTGAACCCCTCACCATTACTCTTGCAGCAGCAATTTTTTTGTTGTTAGTGTGTGATGGTGAAAAATACAATGACTATTAAAACAGTTTGGTGCCATTGTCTCTATTTGTGCTAAGGGAACCAGCAGCTTTACCCACCATTGCTTTTGTACCAACAAGGCAAAAGGCAGTAATCTGCTAGTGTTCTCTTGATCTTACAAAGGTTCTCAGGGATCCTCAGGAGTTGCAGACAACACTTAAAAGAACCACTGATATAGATGATCTCCAAGAACCTGTCCTGAGTCTGAAATTATAGAACTTTAAAAATCTAAGATAATGTTGTTTACCAAACTTGTCTTAATAACATTTGATTAAATAGAACTACCCTACAACCGAGCAATTGCACTACTAGGTATTTATCCAAAGGATACAGGAGTGCTGATTCAAAGGGGCACATGCACCCCAATGTTTATAGCAGCGGTATTGACAACAGCCGAAGTATGGAAAGAAAGAGCCCAAATGTCCATCAAGTGATGAATGGATAAAGAAGATGTGGTATATATATATATATATATATATATATTACTCAGCAATCAAAAAGAATGAAATCTTGGCATTTGCAACAACATGGATGGAACTGAAGTTCCAGCTAAATAAGTCATTCAGAGAAAGACAAATATCATGTAATTTCACTCACACATAGCATTTCAGATACAAAACAGATGAACGTAAGAGAAGGGAAGCAAAAATAAAAACAAGGAGAGGAACAAAGCATAAGAGGCTCTTAAATACAGAGAACAAACTGAGGGTTGCTGGCCGGGTGTTGGGTGGGGGAATGGGCTAAATGTGTGATGGGCATTGAGGAGGGCACTTGTTGGGATGAGCACTGGGTGTTAATATGTAAGTGATGAATCACTAAATTCTATTCCTGGAATCATTATTACACTATATGTTAACCACCTTGGATTTAAATTTAAAAAATCATGAGAGAAAAATTTAAAAATAGCATTCGATTAAATGGCTGGTTTTCATGACAGTTAATATTCTTTAGACAAGTATAAGCATCTCTAAGTAATCAAGTCTAGAAAAGGAATCTTGATGTCACTGTAGGCTAATTACATTAGATTCCAAATTTATATGTTTTCTGTTCTAGGTAGCACTAAAAATAAACAAAATGCTTACACTAGAGATACAGCACATATCAAATATCAAGATTAGAAGCAAAACTAGCTTATAATCTATTGGTCTTGACTAGTACAACCTAATGTTATATCATTTCCAACTAACTATAAGTAAGACAAAATAATAATCAAACTCATTTTCAAAACTTTTTTAAAAGCCCTAATTTTATACTACTATTTATAGCAGACCCTTGACTGGAAGCTTAAAATAGCTACTTGCCTACTATTTTTTCCTGCATTTTATATATAGTCAGGATTATATTTAAAATATGATGCTTATAGCTCACTGACAAGTGTACTGTATATTTTAGCTTTTCCCTAGAGAGTAATAAAGTATTGTTGATTCATTCAAGGTAAATAAATAGTCCCAATGCTTCAATCTATGGGATTCCACAGGGTTTGACATCCTTAATCCTTTTGGATAGAAAAAAAAAGGCAAAAGGACTAAAACAGTTTGATTGGAAAAATAAAAAGAATTTGGAAAAAATATGTAAAATGAAGGGAAAGATTAAGCTAAGATTAGGGATAAATTGAGTTGATAATAGTTTTGGAGAAACCAGTTATATATGGAGTTTTGATGTGAAAAAAAAAATCACACAATTTCTGAGCAGGCAGAGAATTTAGAGATAAGAAATGTTGCACCAGAACTAGATTATTCAGCAGAGGAGGGAAGCAAGCCCAAAGATTTCTGACAGGGCTGAAGCTGGAAGTCAGGATTTCCAACTTCCCCTTTAGGATGTTCCATTCTTCTCTCTTCCCATTAAATATGACTTTTACGGTTTTAATACTCTCTATACCACACGCAGCACTTCCCAGAAGACAGCCAAGCTTCTAAAACTTTAATGGCAAATTGTTAAAATGCATGTCATTCGTATGTGAAGTATTATTACATGACTGGTAATTCGGACATCTTAGGTATGTCTTCCTCTTTCACTTTATGTGTCAGCTACTGGAAATCTTGAAGTTTTATTGTCTAATGAATTTCTGTTATTAAATATTTAAAATCACCTGAACCTCTTGTACTGTAACATGTCAGCTTCAGCATCAACTTTTTTCCTCCCAAAGACACAAGAGTACCATTTCTTCATGCTGCATACCGTACATTAGGTGGGCCATTGCTTCTGTCTACACATAGGATAATTTCTTATGACCATATGTCATACTTTACAATGAAGAACTAACTCCAGTGCTTAAGATTTTGAAGAAATCATGAATGACATGAAATCATTAAATAAGCTGCATGCCTTCAAATATGCTATTGGTTTTCCCTTTTTCCTACTTATCACCAATTCTTGATAAGTCTTTTGTAGCTACTCCCTAAATCTGTATGTGGAGATCTCTACCAGTTTGTTTTGTTTTGCTTTGTTCTGCTTTGGTTTTGCCTGCAGCTTTCTTTTAAACAAGTACCGGCATGTACTTGCATAGAGACTGCTGATTAAAAGAAATAATAAAACATTTTCATTAGGTTTTGTGCCTTGTTTTGTGTCCAGGTCAGAGCACTTATGGGCTATAATTAACTATGCTTGCACTTTGTTACAAGAAAATGTAAGTCTCCACTCATAACACATGTGTGAAATCTTTTCTCCAGTCAGGAAAAGCTAGGGATCATTTTTTCCAACATAAATCTTCTCTCTGTTATGAATTAAATCTTAAAGTATTGGCACATATATTTGGCACTAACGTGTGTACTTTTGATATTGAGTCCTTCTAATGTTCCTCCTTTAAAGAATTTTAATTCTTCTCCATCATTCTCCATAATTATCCTTTGGTTTTACCCATGCAAAATGAGTAGAAGTCTCAAGGCCCCTGCTTCTAGACTGGTATCCTTACAGCAAACAGAGTTATTCAAAAGAGACATTTCTTTTCATTCCAACCTCCAGGTAACAGGCTGTTGAGGATAGGAAGCCCATGTCTTGGGGGAACCATCTTTCTTCTAAGGAAAAACCTTCGTGACTTTGGAACTCTGGTTTCAAAAAGCATTTTTCCTCTTCCCCGCCCCCACCCTCCTCCACCTGGTTGTTGTTAACAGCTATGTATCTCAGATTCTAAAAAAGTTATGACTTCAGCAAAAACGGAAACACTGAATATTCAACAGTGTAAGATACAGACAGCGAGGAGTAGCAACAATCCCATGTTTCCCATGGAAGTGCAGAATAGTGGGAACAGTCTCTCATGGGAACTAACATTTATGATCTGTGACAGGCCAGGCCCTGTTCTAAGTGCTTTGTGTGGATTAGTTCATTTCATACTCACATGCACCACATGGCATAGATTCTCTTTTCATGTCCGGTTTTCTCTGAGGCCACAGTTAACTTGTCTAAATTATGCCAGGCTCGGGTTCCAGAGCCTGTGTTTTCTCTGTCATGGTGCCGTACCACCGTCTCCTTCTGTTGAGCTCCCACAGAACGTTGCTTACGGCTCCTTTAGGAACTATTATGTCTGTTCATCTTCCAGGTAATAATTTCCTTGAGAATGAGGTCTTTTGAGCTTGTGTCATCTTCCAGCACTCTGCAGCTGGTGACCTGGATGATCCTTCTTCACATTCTCGTGGAAAAACAGGACAAAACGTAGAGACTGATAATGATAGGCCGTGCAAATATCTCACATTTCCAGATACTTACTTCCGCTAATCCCTCTGTATGGATCGTCTCTTCTGTTGCCCACAGTAATCCCCTGACATAGCTGCCATCACTGTCTTCATTTTCTAGAGGAAGGAACTGAGAAGCAGTGAAGTTAATCAACATGTCAACATCACACAGGAACATAGCAGAGCCTTAAGTCCAAGGAGAGCTTCAGGGCCCATGCTCTTAACTGCTCTGCCAAGCCACTTGCTTTAATTAGAAGTGCTTCTCCATCCCCCTTGGTCACTGAGGGCACCCAGCACCAGAATTGAGAACATTTATGGAGTTGCTGCTATGCTCTGCATTTGTCATACGCTTCAAGTTTGGGGCTGGTCAGGAGGCAAGAGGAGCCTGTCAAAGGAATATGTGTATGGATAGAGCAGAGGCCATGGATTTTACTTCATTTATCTATATGAAAACTCTGCCTCAACCCTGAAGCAATTAAAACATAAAGGAAAAGAAAACTCCATGCTCAGTCATGCAGTGATTTATTTTATTGCATCTGATTTGAGATTTGCAACAGAGAGCATGTTTTCATTAAAGACCTTTCCTGGGCATTACAGGCATTATAATTAACTCAGTCTGTGCTATTGGAAGATATTCTTGTTTACTACAGATTCAACTATTCAACTTCTACATCCCAGCCCCTCCCCCAGCAAGAAAGAAAACCGTAGGACCTCACGTTTTCAACACTGGTACCTGGTCCATCATGTTCAATTCCAAGTGACACTACAATAATTCATGTTGAGGAGAGGAGAATATTTAATTTGATATTTTCAGCTACAATAGACTGTGTTCATAAATCCCTCGCTCCTGTCTAGAATGGGTGGAGTGGTGTGAAGGGAGGAAAAGTATCCCTCAGCCGCACCGGATGGGCTGGAAGGAAAATTAGCACACAGAACAATGTGCCCCTGGTTTTATTTATCCCATTATTAAGAAGCCATGACAATAACAAAAGTAATGTCCAAATAATAGCATTAAATGGCAGGACATAACATCAGGAATAGATAAAGAGGGGTAAATTCATTTCTGTTATCCTTGTTTTCATTAAGTTGTGCATAAATGGGAAATTTCCATGTATGATTACAAATTATAGCAGTCCAAAGTAACTAATGTTTATGTAGTGCAGATTCAGTTTCAGAATTCTTTCACATGTATTGTTCTTATTGAGCCTCCGAGATGGTCATCATATCATTGTTGGAGGAATGCGAACCACCCCATTTAACAAATACAGAAATGAGACTTACAGGGGTTTACCCAAGGTCACACAGGAAGAGGTAGATCTCAGACTTGAACCTGAGTCTTCTGAGTTCACAACCTAAGTTGAATTTAGGGGAAAAACAGCCTTTTTCGGTAGCGCCAAGCTGATGAGGTCTGAAACATTAGGCTACAACATGAGGGTCTTGCATAACAGTCAAGCCACCTGGTACTGAACTGTGCTTTTACGTACGGATGCCTTTAGGGACTACTGGGGTGAAGGAGCAGTGGGATGCTGTCCCTAAACTACTGTGATTTTTTAATTTCGTATGTTTATGTTATAAACTATTTCTGCTCCTCCCCTATCTGGCTGTCAGCTGTCAGTTTTTGTTGATCACCGTGCTTCTAGAGCAGTGGTTCCCCAAGTTTGGTTGATGGAACAGCACTATCAGCATCACCTAGGAACTCATGAGCAATGCAAATGCTAGGTATCAACTGTACTTCAATAAAAAAATAAAAGAAATAAAATAATAAAAAAAAAAGAAACGTAAATTCTCAGGCCTCATCTCAGACCTACTGAATCAAAAAGCTCTGGGAATACAGCCCAGCAATCTGGTTTAACGAGCCCTCCAGGTAATTCTGATGCTTTGAAAGCTTGAGAACCACTACACTAAGCAATGATTCTCAAACTTGGCTGTACATTGGAATCACCTGGGAGCTTTAAAAACTACTGAGGCTTGTGTCCCAACCCCAAAGATTCTGGCTTATTGGTCTATAATATGGTTTTCAACCTCAGCACTATAGGCATTGCGTGCTGGATAATGATTCACTGGGGAGGCCTATTCTCTACCAGCTAGATGTTAGTAGCCTCTGTCCTCCAACACAATTGTAATTACCAAAAATGTCTCCAGAAATTGCCAGATGTCCTCTGGGGGCCAAATTGCCTCAAGATGAGAAGTACTAGTCTAGGGGCATGGCCCAGGTACTGGGATTCTTAAAAGCTCCCTAAATCATTCTAATGTACAGGCAAGACTGAGAACTATTACTCTGGAGAGTTCCCAGTAGTGAGGAGCTCTGGATGTGCAGTGGACTAAGGAACTATAAAAGCTAAACTTTATAGCATTGAGTATAAAGAAAGAATAAATCAACCTGCAGTGAAGAGTCCAGCAGTTTGCCTGTAAGTAAAGTACATGAGCTCTAGGGCATAAATTTCACATCAACCAATGGGCTTCTTACATTTTTGCTAACTTTCTGTTTGTTATGTTCCAGAAAACTGACATAAACAGGTACATTGCACATAACTAAAACATCCCAACACAGTAGACGTTGCTTTGTACTAAATATAGTGGTGGACAGAGATCCTGCTTTTGGATCTAGTCGTTCTAAAAACAGGGTGCTTATGAGCATACCTTGTGGTACAAGTCCTTAGGTAAATCTGGTTTTGACAGGCTAAAAATGCAGCCTGTCAATTTTATATTGACTTTGACATAATCCAAATCAACCACACACATACATACATATACATTCATATTCAATGTATACATTCTTTTCTGCCATTTTAGAGGTATTTGAGTTTTCAGGTGATGATCAGGGACTTTAACAACATATATTTCAACTGTAGAAGATCCCCCAGGCTAGAATCAAGGAAAGGATCCTTCAGTAAAATCCATACCCAGCAGATTGCCCTCTGCTCCTTCAGCGATTGTTCTGTGGTGTTCTTCTGTATCCCCTTGAGAATGAGATTAGACCATGGGACGCACATCATGTTCAAGTGTCTGCTCTGTGGCTCTTATCAGGCTGGATAGTCTCATCACAGCCCAGACTGAGAGGTCTCCAAGCACAGAGTTTCTGACAGCTCCTGTTTAACCTGAAGTCTTAAATAAAACAGTATTCTCCCACTTCCTCAAACGACTCATTCACAGGTGTGTGGTTTCTTTCAACGTGAGGAATGGAAATACTACACTGGGATGCTGATAAACAACTTTTAAGTAGAAAGTAAATTACAAGATGGATGTATTTTCAGGGCAAAAGTGGTACTAATTTCAAAACATGAAAATATTGGCTTCAGTTAATGAGTTGGGATTATTAATTCATTCAACACCTACTGTGTGCTAGGACCTGTGTGATGTCCTTGGAAGTTATAAATATGAGGGTTACATAATAGCATAGGCCCTTATATGGCAAAAATAAGCTATGACTGCCCCAAGGTGCCCAGTTAACCCTTGAGCCAATCTAACTTGTCTGTCAGACTAGTTTGGTTTTTCTTTCAATGAAGTGATAGTAGCTTGTTAACATTAATGAAATCAACCAGTTCTTTTGCTCTATAAGATTTATCTTATACAGTTGCCTATCTTTTCCTATCTTAGTCTAAATTCTTTCATGGATATGCTTTTAAAAATCCAAACCTTTTAATTAGACAATAGAACTGCTTACCAGAAAAGTAGGCAAAAAAGATCATAAAAGACTGTTAAAAGGTATTATTTCCATATGTTCCCACTTTGTTTTTAAGGGCATAGGAAGTTTTCTGGAAGAAAACACACTTAACAATTAACAATGGATGCCTTTGGGCAGGGATTTTAGGGGCCTTGATTTTAAGGGAGACTTGCTTTTCATTACATGTTTTTATACAGCTTTTTACCATTTTAAATCTTGTGTTTTTAATTTTAAATGCTAGTAAATAACAGAAAGGATGCATTCCCAGCAGTCTTTCAGAAGTTCCAAAATATTTCTTCTAAATAAGAGAAAAATAGGTGAGCTACACTCTATGCCTCTTTGATTCCCTCTTTTTTTTTCTTTTTTTGTATATGCTTTATTGCTAAAACAGAGTGATCTGAGACTTGGAATGTAAAATTACCCCCACACTAGTTCCATGAAGAAAGAGATTAATAAACAGAACCTGTTTGAGATTGGGTAGTTAATGGGGGCCTCTTTGAGGAAGCCACCTTTAATCAGAAAAGGAAGAAGTTGCTGCAGGCAGTGGCCTAATTTCCCCTGGCTACATTAGGACAGTTACTTTCCATACATTCTCTCAGAATGAAGTGGATATAGGTTTTAGAAGTCTCCCTGTGATTGTCCGGAAATTTCCTCCAACGATTTCTTTCATTTCCCTTTGTCTTTAATTCCCAAGAAGAATCAAGTTCCACTCCAGGAGAAAAGAAAAGATGACAACATACATAACAAAGCATTTCCTTATGTCAAAGAAAGACAATTCTATGATCTCTTTGGTGCCCACCAATTCTATAGTATCTTTCCCTTCAGTCTTTCCTCTATATCTACCCCCATCTGGCAAGCATGAAAAAGGAAAAAACTCAAGGGCCAGAAAGAATACATGCTCAGTTGTGTTTTTTTCTGTATCATTTTTCTTAGCACTTGTCATTTATTCCCTCACAGGACCTCAGAGTCTCCCTTGTTAAGCAAGAATCATCCTTTTCTCTGATTATTGGATGTGTGAATTGGGAAATCCATCTATGTGGATTTCAGGATCCTCTGTTTCTAAAATGAACCAACTGTAACAGCTAAATTACTCCAAAGCATATCCTATAACAATCCCTACACATTTCATTTACATCTCTGTAATACTTCAGTGGAGAATTACACTTGTAGGACAAAATACTAAACTCTCTATAAAAAGTAGTTTTCAGGTTTTCTTTTCTTTATAGGGGAAGAGTCATCTCAGAAATAGTGTTTTGTGTCTTGCATCAGCATTAACAACCAGCAGTCAGCAATGGTATAATATTTGTTAGCTTCATGAAAACTGTCAGAGTTTAGGGCAATGTTTCTGTGAAGAGCCCATCAATTGTTCTTGGACAAAAAGTTTATGTGGAAATTCTAAGAAGACACCCACCAAGACTGATCAGAATGCAAGGAAAAAGAGATGAGAGGCAAAATTGGATTAAGGACAAGGTCCTTTCAACAAACTATTCAAAAGAAAAGGAAATGTGTTTTAAGTGTTTAAGAGAGAATTTCTGGAATAAGTCATACAAGGTCTTAGCCATAAAAATAGGATTTTAGGGGTGCCTCGGTGGCTCAGTCTGTTGAGTGTCCTACTGTCACTTTCAATTCAGGTCATGATCCCAGGGTCAGGAGATCAAGCTCTGTGTCTGGCTCTGTGCTGAGTGTGGAGCCTGCTTGCGATTCTCTCTCTCCCCCTGCCCCTCCCCCGCACTTATGCTTGCGTGCATGTGCTCTTGAAGAAGAAGAAGAAGAAGAAGAAGAAGAAGAAGAAGAAGAAGATTTTAGAGTGCCCTATATTACTAAATTCAAAATGAGTATCATGTTAATGGCCACATTGACCATGAAATTAAGCCTTACATAGTCTTTTAGAAATGACAGAACAGAAATTCAAAGCTCAACTCAGTTACTAAGGCAATAGGTACTTTGCAAAAAAAAGAGAAAAAAGCCCCATTTATCAAGTTAGTAGGGTAGTGTTTCCTAATGAGTGGAGTAGGTTTCAATTCTGAGTTACTAAGCAAAAATTAGAAGGGAAATCAATACCATTTTTACTCTTGAAAAGACATCAAGTATTCAGCAGGGACTTCCCTTTTAGGCAGCTGAGCTATTATTCAAGCCCATGCTTTGGGTATAATGCCTAATTAGATAAATATCAGCAACTCACAGGGGACTTTATATTATTGCTACTTACCGCAGCCACTAGAGGGTATCCATCCTTTCCTTCCAACAAAGGTTTTAAATTGTCAACATAGAAGAATAGATTTGCCTGCAAATGCCACAAACAGATCACAGTAACCACCTTTCTCCATATGATAAAGGGAAGTTTAAGCCTAAATAAAGAAAGGCCACTTGTGACACACTTAGTGAAACAGAATCAGCCCTGTAAGCTAAATTCAAAATGACTTTAGGGTGTTAGCCAGCTAACAAGTCAGTGCATCCTAAACCACTTCCTTCTCCCAGGATTCTTCATAACCTCGCATTCAGAGCCTTTGTGCTTGTCTGGAGATAACATAATCTTCCAGCGCTGCTACTTGAAAACAAGCTTTACTCACGGTTTAATAAAAATAGGTAAGAAATGACTACCTGCTTCTCATTCAAGCTGTCACCCAAACCCTAACCTTTTGCTACTCTTTGAAAAGTAGGCAGTATGACTACTTCACATAAGATCAAAGGTTCATCTCTTCTATTATTGTATTTATCATTCTCAACATTTTCCCAGATAAAAAAAAATGCTACAGCTTTAAAATATATTTTTTTAATGATAATAATACTCTATCGCTGCCATGCTAACTGGAAAGCATAATGAATAATGAAATTTAGAAGTTTGGAAGATCATTAGATATGTAAGTGTCCATGTATTCCATGCCAGCTCTGTCATTTCTTACCATGGTGTCTCCTTTTTTCAGCTGCTGGCTGGGCGCTGGCCTTTTGATCACAATGACTTTGGCGTATTTCTTTGCAAGCTGTTCCCCTTTTTGCAGAAGTCCTCGGTGGGGATCACCGTCCTCAATCTCTGCGCTCTCAGTGTTGACAGGTAATGTGGTTCTTGCCCTCTACTCTTGTTACATTTAGAAAAACATTTTCTCAAAAAGAAGACAAAAAGCCTTGAGAGTTGGTGGCCAGGACAGTTGTTAATTAAAATATCAATAATTAAAGTGAATTAAAATATCAACAATCTTGCCCTACTGTTGAGAATTGCTTTACACATTTGCTGGTTATTAGCCATCTTTAGTGCAGGGGATTTGTATTTAGAGCATTTTGCCACTTATAGCTATTTAGTACCCTATGGCAACAAAGGAAAAATGAACATATTAGATGGAAGGAACTTTGGAAAAGGAGATTTTTGGACATGCAAATCCTATATTGTCAATGGTAGATTTCTCATTAGAAAAAAGAAGATACCATTCGATTATATTTATAATGCTTGATTACTTGAGCTGAGTGGTGAGTACATAATATTGTTTTATTCTTCTTCTGTGTTTCTTTGAATGCCTGAAATGTTTCATAATTTTTTAATGTTATTTTTTAATGTTTATTCATTTTTGAAAGACAGAGAGAGACAGAGCACAAGCAGGGGTGGGGCAGAGAGAAAGGGGACACAGAATCTGAAGCAGGCTCCAGGCTCTGAGCTGTCAGCACAGAGCCTAATGTGGGGCTCGAACCCACGTGAGATCATGACATGAGTTGAAGTCGGACATCTAACCGAATGAGCCACCCAGGTGCCCCTGGAATGTTTCATAATTTTTTTTAAAAAGGGGCAACAACAGAAGCACCCCTTGATCAGATTTTGAAAAACCCATCAAGTATATCTTTCTGGAATTCTCCTCAAACATGGATGTTAAGACTTCTCTAAAGGAGTACTTCTAGATGGTATTTTCTTTACCGTCTAATTTTCATAGCAGGATCTATAAAAAGTGATGTTAGGAACTTTATAATACATTCTATGGAGTCCTTTTATATTGAATATTATCCTGTGCAAATGTTCTTTAATGACCTATTTAATTTAGAAGAGGTTTCTATTTTTTCTGTCTCACACTCTGGTAATAATTCTATCAGAGCACCTGAGTCCCATCATTATAGACATAAAAGACTCACTTTCTTATTTATTTTTGGGACAGAGAGAGACAGAGCATGAACGGGGGAGGGGCAGAGAGAGAGGGAGACACAGAATCGGAAACAGGCTCCAGGCTCCGAGCCATCAGCCCAGAGCCTGACGCGGGGCTCGAACTCACGGACCGCGAGATCGTGACCTGGCTGAAGTCGGACGCTTAACCGACTGTGCCACCCAGGCGCCCCAAGACTCACTTTCTTAAAGAACATTTAAGTTTTTACAGATATCCTGTTATTTGTCATTTGCAATTAATTTCGGGGACCAAACTGTTATTGATAAAACATAAAAAATACTCGTTCCATTAGGAGTTGAAAATTATAATGGTATTCTTATTATAAATTTAAGCCTGTAATAACTGTGAAACACAAACCAAAATGTTTAGTAGTGTTATTAAAAATAAATGTATTGCGGGGTGCCTGGGTGGCTCAGTCGGTTAAGCGTCCAACTTCTGCTCAGGTCATGATCTCGCAGTTCATGGGTTTGAGCCCCATGTGGGGCTCTGCGCTGACAGCTCAGAGCCTGGAGCCTGCTTTGGATTCTGTGTCTCCCTCTCTCTCTCTTTCTGAACCTCCCCTGCTTGTGCTCTGTCTCTCTAAAATAAATAAATATTATAAATAAATAAAAATGTCTTGCAAAAAAATGTAATGCTGAAATTAAAACACAAAAATTCTTTTAGTAGTTTAAAACATAGTGATGTGTTTGACAAAAATGCTGCTACAGCAATGGTAAACACAAAGATCAGAGATCACTTCTCCCTTATTAGTAGGATTCTCAGTAATTTCTAAGAAAACCTGAGGTCTATGTAGTTTTCTTCTGCATCACATCAGACATTAAGGGCTGCAGTATTAAAACATTTACATGGTGCAGGTGGCCACTGTATCACTTCCACCTGACTAAATAATAGACTGTGCTACTTGTGGCCATCTCCTAAAAAGTTGAGTAAGCATTTATAATCTGGATTTTATTCACTAATGAATTCTCACTCTGCTGCTCCTACCCTAGCATTCCACTAACACCATTTTCCTCTTGTATCTAGTGTCGTACTATCTAAAACTTAAAGCATTTAAATTGTATATGTGACATGACTAATGTAAAATTTTTCTTGTATTTGTCAAGTTATATATTTAGAGATATAGCTATATAGTCTTATTACATATTCAATTAAATTTTTAATTATAATATAACTCTAAAATCCACATGGGGAAAAGATATAAGAAAATAATCATGATAGTTTAAAAAGCAATTATGTTTCCTACGTACATACTCTTCCTATATAATAGTGTTATATGTTATAAAGCTACAGTATTCAAAACAGTGTGGCACATGCATATAAATATACTGAGAAATAAATGGGAAAGCCAGAAACAGGTGTTACAGTGTATGAGAACATAATACAGGCCGAAATCACTTTTGTAATGGAGAAAGGAAAGATCATCAATAAACAGTGCTATTTAGTCATCTGAGGGGAAAAGCATGTTAAAGTCTTATCTTGTATTGTATGTCAATAATAATATTTATAATAATTACCACTTGTTGAGTACTAGTATGTACTGGGCCCTGCTAAAAATACAGAAATTAGTTTACTTAATCCTTACAACACCACCTTGTGATAGTACTGTAATTATCCTCATTTTATAGGTGAGGAGTCTGAGGTTGAAAGAGGTTAACGAAGGCCATTTGGCTACCAAATGTTGGAGGCAGTAATCAAATATAAGTGGTCTGCCTTTTTACCACTATGCTTCAGCATGTAAAAACTCAAGCCATATAGAAGAAAATAGACTAATATCTTTTTGATCACTGGAAAAGGAGGGCTTTGGAACTTAAAAAAGATGGTGTAAATTCTGAATATAATTATTAAAAGGATTTCAGAAGATAAAGTTTGAAAATATGAATATCAAACATTCATAAATTTAAAAAACAAATATAGCAATAAGCTGGGGGAAATATTTGCAGCAAATACTTGTAGCAAAAGCTACAACATGTTAATATTCTTGGTAATTAAAGAGGCCATACAGATAGTCATTAAAATCATAAGACTTCCATATAAAAAGAGCACAAATATAAAAATACCAATACCAATGAAGAAGTTTGAATGACTAATTAGCATATGAATAATGTCCATGTAATCAAAGAAATTCTAATTAAGAACATGTTTCTTAATATCTGGTGGGAGTAGAGATTTAAACACCCCTTCAGGGGGGCGCCTGGGTGGCTTAGTTGGTTGGGTGTCCAACTTGGACTGAGGTCATGATCTCACGGTTCGTGGGTTTGAGCCCCACATCGGGCTCTGTGCTGACAGCTTAGAGCCTGGAGCCTGTTTTAGATTTTGTGTCTCCCTCTCTCTCTCTCTCTGCCCCTCCCCTGCTCATGCTCTCTCTCTCTCTCTCTCTCTCTCTCTCTCTCTCTCTCTCTCAAAAATAAATAAACATTAAAAAAATAAAATAAAATAAACAGCCCTTCAGGAAGATAAAATCCTATATACACTTTTGCCTTCTGACCTGGTAATTACAATTTTTAGGATTGATTCTGAGAAAACATTCCAAACAGAGAATTCATGCACAAAAATTTTCTTTACAATATTATTTACAGCAAAATACAGGAATCTTATTGCTCCATGTTAGGCCAATGGAAAGGAGGTTATATATAATTGACATGTACAGGTATATGAATATAAAATTCCTTAAAGGAAACATGATAAATATTATTAGTAGTTATATCTAGGGATGGGGGATAGGTTTTTGTAATGTTCTTCTATGAGTAGGAAAAAAAATCTGAAAGTTTATTTACTTCTATTGCCTATTACCCATTTTCCTTATTTATTCTATGCCATTTTATGCATTTTATTTTTTCTCATTTATGCAGCTCATTCCTATGACTGGTGTTCTATATCAAGACTAATTTTCTATGGGCAGGCAGCTCTAAAACACAAGCACATATAGGCACATAAACATGAAACAGAAGTTTGTATACATGGAGAAACACATGTATATGCCCAGCCCAGAGTCTCTTCCATCCCTATTGTTGCCTTTACAAAAACACCATCATATTTGGGAAAAAGAGCATTTTATATCAAAATTAAACTTTGTCTCAAAGGCTTTAAAAACCAGGATGATAATGAGTGTTAGGAAAGAGGAATTTAGCATCATAAAAGAAAACTACACCTCTGAGGAAACATCTAACTAAAAGCCAAAGCTAGATAAGATTAGCATATTACAAAAAAGAATGAGAAATAAAATGAAGACAAGGAGAATTCTTGTTTCCTATAAATAATAAAAATGTTTAAGATATCTAAGTATAATCCCCTGATAAGCATTAATAAAAGAAGAAGCCAAAAGAGAGGAAAGAACTAATCATCAGGGAGGTGCAAATCAAAACCACAATGAGCTATCACCTCACACCTGTCAGAATGACTAGTATCAAAAAGACAAGAAACAATAAGTGTTGGTGAGACTGCTGAGAAAAAGGAATGCTTTTGCACTGTTGGTGGGAATGTAAATTGGTGCAGCCACTCTGGAAAACAAAATTGAAATTCCTCAAAAAACTAAAAATAGAATTACTATATGATCTAGCTATTCCAGTTCTGAGTATTTATCCAAAGAAAATGAAAACACTAATTTGAAAAGATACATGCACCCCTATTTTATTGCAGCATTATTCACAATAGCCAAGATGTGAAAACAAGTCAAGTGTCTATCCATGGATGAATGGATAAAGATGTGGTATATATAAACAATGGAATATTAGTCAGCCATAAAAAAGGATGGATCTTGCCATTTGTGACAACATGGTTGGACTTTGAGGGCATTATGCTAAGTGAAAAAAGTGAGACAGAGAAAGACAAATACTTATGATCTCATTTATATATGGAATCTAAAAAACAAAACCAGCAAAACAGAAAAAAATAAGCTTAGAGATACAGAGAACAAATTGGTGATTGCCAATGGGCGTAGGGGTGAGGGTGAAATGGGTGCAGAGGGTCCAAATTATTTCATAACTTCCAGTTATAAAAGAAATAAGTCGGGGCGCCTGGGTGGCTCAGTCGGTTAAGCGTCCGACTTCAGCTCAGGTCACGATCTCACCATCTGTGAGTTCGAGCCCCGCGTCGGGCTCTGGGCTGATGGCCCAGAGCCTGGAGCCTGCTTCCGGTTCTGTGTCTCCCTCTCTCTCTGCCCCTCCCCTGTTCATGCTCTGTCTCTCTCTGTCTCAAAAATAAATAAACGTTAAAAAAAATTTAAAAAAAAAAAAAGAAAGAAATAAGTCAAGGGGATGTGATGTACAGCATGATGACTGTAGTTAATACTGTGATGCATATTTGGACATTGCTAAGGGAGAAAATCTCAAAAGTCCTCATCATACACACACACAATCCTATAACTGTGTGTGGTGATAGATGTTAATTAGACTTATTGTGGTGATCATTTCACAATTTATACAAATATTGCATCATTATGTTGCATACCTGAAACTAATATAATGTTTTATGTCAATTATACCTCCATAGAAATAAATAAATGTTTCACTGTCATCCTTGTGATTTATTTCCTTGTTACAAAATTTAGAGTCTTTTTGTGAATAGTGTTATGTGGCATGGTGTAGTGGTCCCTTTTATATTTTATATAAGTCTATGTCATAAGTTTTTTGTTGATGAAAATATTGTAAGGTACTTATCCCCTAGTGACATACTGTATAATAAATTATCCTATATTGAGAAGCATAATTCATAATTTAGTTCAGCAGGGGCTCAGGCAGGAATGAGGTGATGGACAGACATGATGAATAAGGCCTGGCTGCTGTCCCTTAGGAGTCTTCACGCTTGTGAAGATGGCAACCTGGAGACATGAGAGAATGAAATATTTGATGAAGGTATTTAGGCTATGGGATTCCTAAATCACCTAAATCATCAAAACCCTGCCTTCCTTCCCAACTTCACATTGTTCTGCCCTCTCTTTCTTCCTTGAGGGAATCTCAGGGAACCATTTTGCACAGCTTCATTCTCCCCAATAGAAACTCTACCTCTGAAGGGGGTGGACGGTGGGGAGAAGGTGTGGGATCACCTCACCTTACCACTTCCTCCCCACTCCCATCTCAGGCATGGAGAAAAATGAAATAAATGTTCCATCGCAAATGATCAGTTGTATATCAAATAAAATGTTCTTGGTTAAAAAAAGAAAAAAATGACATCAGGCATCTATTTCATTAAGACTTGGGCTCAGTTTCAGATCAAGATCATGAACCATTTAAAATTCCACTCCCACAAAAATCTGCCTTAACCTAGGAGATTTTCCTTGGTAATAAATGCTTTGTTCCCTGGGTCCTTTCTTTATTATTTTTACATTTCATTTGGTACTGACTCTAAGTTTTGGGATCTGAATATAGGGAATCTCTTTTGACATTTCTATTTCAAAAGCTTTCACACTAGAGAATGAATCATTCGCACTTAATTCCAGAAGATAAGATACTATTTGCTTTGAGTCTCGATTTGGTTGCATTATGTTCCACTAAAAATAAAAAAAATCCTTCTTTAAGAAAATAAAAATAAAACAAGAAGTAAAAAGAGGGAAATTGGAATCTATTACAAAACAATTTACAGTTTGGGAATCCCTGCTTTCCTCTTATGAACTGAATCAAATTTATGGCTCAGGAAGAGTACCCATTCTTTTCTAAATATATTTTAAATAAAAAATAATGAGAGGAACAACATATTCAAGTTCTGTACAATTTCTTTTTTTTTTCTTCTTTGGGAAGACAATATAATAAAGAACGTATTTCACAAGTTGATTTACAGATTTAATAATCTATAATTTACAGATACAGTAAGAAAAGAAATGTTTTCCCACAACAATGAATAATAAAATGAAAACAACTGGATGAGAAAGATACTTGTAACTGATGTTTATGAACAGGAATTTTAGCCCAAAAATATGTATGCAAGAGAGATATTGGTTAATAAAGGCAACAGCTACTTTCTAGTGGAAGCATGGTTAAAGAATATGAACGTATGGTTATGTAAGAAGAACTATATCAAATGTTATTCAAAAGTTAAGCTTCCAGAAGAATTTCAAATTTTGTGAATTGGAGCAACAATGAGGTGTCATCTTAACTATAATTAGTAAAAATAAATCAATTTATTTATTTTATTTTATTTTTTATTTTTTTTAATTTACATCCAAATTAGTTAGCGTATGGTGAAACAATGATTTCAGGAGTAGATTCCTGAATGCCCCTTACCCATTTAGCCCATCCTCCATGCCCACAATGCCTCCAGCAACCCTCAGTTCTCCATATTTATGAGTCTCTTCTATTTTGTCCCC
The DNA here is from genome assembly GCF_028018385.1 of Neofelis nebulosa. Taxonomy (NCBI): domain Eukaryota; kingdom Metazoa; phylum Chordata; class Mammalia; order Carnivora; family Felidae; genus Neofelis; species Neofelis nebulosa. The sequence goes on along the minus strand of NC_080784.1, from coordinate 81,150,093 downwards.
ATCCCTATTTTTGTATTATTTTTGTTTCCCTCTGTACAATTTCTTTTAAAACAAATGTTTATTTATTTTGAGAGAGACAGCAGGCATGCGAGTAGGGGAGGGGAAGAGAGAGAGAGGGAGAGAGAGAATCCCAAGCAGGCTCCACAGAGCCCAACACTGGGCTTTATCCCACAAACTATGAGATCATGACCTGAGCCAAAAATCAAGAGTCAGATCCTTAACTGACTGAGGTTACCCAGCAGCCCCTGTACGATTTATTACTTTAATCGATTATTCAATGAATACAGAAAACTGAAAGATGAAAGAAAAAAATCTACCTTTCTCACTATCAGCTTTCAATCTGCAGAGGATAAACAAGAGAGTAAGAAGAAGCCCATAACTTGCCCCAGAAAGGATGAGCCTTCATGGTTAATATCAACTATGGACCTGTCTCAGCTCTACCTTTTCACTAATTCCTCTTCAAATCTAGCTCTTATTGATTTTTACTTTGCATTCTTAGTCACTTAAGAAAAAGAAAACCAGAATTTCAGAAAAAGACTGAGGAAATTTAGAAACAACTTTGACCCCTCTTCAGATTTATCAGTGAACATTTTTTTTAATGCTAAGGTAGTGTACTCATAACACCAGCCATTAGCAATAATTAAAATAGGTGTTTTTGTATGCCATAAGTGACAAATTTCAGATGTTACTTTGAGTTTGTTTGAGGGGAAAAAAGAGGGGGCAGGGAAGGGAAGAGGGATTCAATGCTGTTCTTTGTAAAGTTAACTGTCTTGTTTAAAGTGGAAGATGACAGGGTCAGACCAGTAAAAGGGTCTGGGTACAGATCCAACTTGTAGTTAAAAATTGCCTGTGGAAGGAGATTGTAAAAAGATAAAACTCTTTTAACAACTGCTCCAGGAGTGATGTATAATTAGATACCTAGAAAAGTTGCAGAGACCTAGTGATAAGGCAGTTTTGTTTCATAAGCCTCAAACTCAAAAGCCAATGTCAGTTCTTCATCCCAGCATTTTACATAATTGCTCAGTGGTCTCTATGATGTTCCCAAAGGTTTGTCCTAAGTCAAAACATGAAAGTGGTTTTCTGGAAAACCGGTTTTATTTAGACCTTGGACTTGGTTTCTCCTTATTCTTCTGCTGTTCTGATTGTCCTTTGCTGCATGACAATAGGGAAGACATGTAAGAAGAGCCAGAGCCAGAAGAGGGAACCCAGGGACCAGACACAGACAAAGCCAAATGCTGACTATAGAGCATCTGGCTCTATATTTGGGGGTCTGTTCCCCATTGCACATAGTTATTTGTTCTTTTATCTTAATTCTATTGATAAGATCAAGTGACTGGATAATTTTGCTAGCTTCTTTTTCTTTTTTTTTTTTTTTTAATTTTTTTTTCAACGTTTTTTATTTATTTTTGAGACAGAGAGAGACAGAGCATGAACGGGGGAGGGGCAGAGAGAGAGGGAGACACAGAATCGGAACCAGGCTCCAGGCTCCGAGCCATCAGCCCAGAGCCTGACACGGGGCTCGAACTCATGGACCACAAGATCGTGACCTGGCTGAAGTCGGACACTTAACCAACTGCGCCACCCAGGCGCCCCTTATTTTTCTTTTTTTGTTTTGTTTTGTTTTTATTTTTGAGAGAGAGAGACAGAGCACCAACAGGGGAGGGGCAGAGAGAGAGAGGGAGACACAGAATCTGAAGCAGGCTCCAGGCTCTGAGCTGTTGGCACAGAGCTTGACATGCGGCTCGAACTCACAGACTGTGAGATCATGACCTGAGCTGAAGTCAGACGCTTAACCGACTGAGCCACCCAAGCAACCCAGCTTATTTTTCTTTGATAACAACCTACCCCAAAACTTAGCAGCTTAAAACAACCACCATTTTATTATTACTTCACCATATGGTGGGGTAGGAATTTGGGCAATTCTTATGCAACTTGTCACTTTGACTGGGGTCTCCTGGTGGATTTCATCTCGTGGCTCAGCTTGTCTCTTGGGTCCAAGATACGTGACTAGCCCTTTGGCAAGAACAAATGGAAGTCTGAGCCTAACTCCCTCTCATGTACAGTCTAGCACCTCTTAACACATTCTCTGAGACAGGCCCAGGGCTTCAGGGTGGAGTCGCTGCTCTGCTCGGAAGCCAGGCCTGAAACCCACAAAGCATCCTTCCAGCTCTACTCAGTCGGTCCAAGCAGTCACAGGCCAGCCCAACTGAAAGGCTCTGCCGAAGAAGTATGAAAGTACTCACTGCTATCTTTTAATCTACCATGCCTGGTTTCTCTTTAAAATTCTTCCTGCTGAGGAGACTATAGATGCTGGAGAGGATGTGGAGAAACGGGAACCCTCTTGCACTGTTGGTGGGAATGCAAACTGGTGCAGCCACTCTGGAAAACAGTGCGGAGGTTCCTCAGAAAATTAAAAATAGACCTACCCTATGACCCAGCAGTAGCACTGCTAGGAATTTACCCAAGGGATACGGGAGTACTGATGCATAGGGGCACTTGTACTCCAATGTTTATAGCAGCACTCTCAACAATAGCCAAATTGTGGAAAGAGCCTAAATGTCCATCAACTGGGGGCGCCTGGGTGGCGCAGTCGGTTAAGCGTCCGACTTCAGCCAGGTCACGATCTCGCGGTCCGTGAGTTCGAGCCCCGCGTCAGGCTCTGGGCTGATGGCTCGGAGCCTGGAGCCTGTTTCCGATTCTGTGTCTCCCTCTCTCTCTGCCCCTCCCCCGTTCATGCTCTGTCTCTCTCTGTCCCAAAAATAAATAAAAAACGTTGAAAAAAAAATTTTTTTTTTCTAAATGTCCATCAACTGATGAATGGATAAAGAAATTGTGGTTTATATACACAATGGAGTACTACATGGCAATGAGAAAGAATGAAATATGGCCTTTTGTAGCAACGTGGATGGAGCTGGAGAGTGTGATGCTAAGTGAAATAAGCCATACAGAGAAAGACAGATACCATATGTTTTCACTCTTATGTGGATCCTGAGAAACGTAACAGAAACCCATGGGGGAGGGGAAGGAAAAAAAAAGAGGTTAGAGTGGGAGAGAACCAAAGCATAAGAGACTCTTAAAAACTGAGAACAAACTGAGGGTTGATGGGGGGTGGGAGGGAGGGGAGGGTAGGTGATGGGCATTGAAGAGGGCATCTTTTGGGATGAGCACTGGGTGTTGTATGGAAACCAATCTGACAATAAATTTCATATATTAAAAAAAAATTAAATAAATAAAATAAAATTAAAAAAAAAATTCTTCCTGCTGAAATAAATAAATAAATAAATAAAAATAAAAATAAAATTCTTCCTGCTGGTATTTTGCCTCCAAACCTCTGCATGGAAGTTAGTTTGTCTATCATATAAGATACATAAATCGTAAAGAAACATTACAAATGATTGCATTTGCTGTTAATTAACAATGTGCATAGGTAAGGGTAGAAGTGACACTTACTGGAAGTGGTAACATGGAAGGGAAAATAATAAATTCCAATGTAGACAAGTATCGATAGGCACTTGGTAGAAATTACTGAAGTACTGAAAGTACTTCAGTTACTTTTTCCTTCTCTTGATTCAATAATCCCTCTCAAGATAATTAATCCAGGAAAATCATTCAAAAAGAGAAAAAAAACTATATATACAAACATATTTATAAGTGTGTTATTCACAACCTTGAAACACTAGAATTGATGTGATCTTAGGAGAAATATTTAAGTCAACTGTATCAATATCCAGTTATACTGTGTAGCTATAAATTAATAAATGCCATGCTTCTGTAGAAGCATAAGGCCATTTTTTATCATGAAAAGTAGATAAAGCTAAAAATAAAATTGTAATTGATATGGTTATAATATATATTTAGATTATGCTTGTGAGAATATAAGTAGGCAAAGAATAAGAAGAAATAAAAATAGATTTTGTTGGGGCGCCTGGGTGGCGCAGTCGGTTAAGCGTCCGACTTCAGCCAGGTCACGATCTCGCGGTCCGTGAGTTCGAGCCCCGCGTCAGGCTCTGGGCCGATGGCTCGGAGCCTGGAGCCTGTTTCCGATTCTGTGTCCCCCTCTCTCTCTGCCCCTCCCCCGTTCATGCTCTGTCTCTCTCTGTCCCAAAAATAAATTAAAAAACGTTGAAAAAAAATTTAAAAAAAAAAAAAAAAAATAGATTTTGTTGAAGTGGTATTTTTTTAATTTGTTTTATTTCATCCTGTTTTAAAGTACATTCAATTATAAATATATTAAAATTTACTTACCATCCCAGGCCATACCTCAAAAATTCAAAAACATGCATTAAATGCCTTTGGCTTTGGAAACATGTAGAAATCTATATATAGACATACACAGTAACAAACATCTTTACATAAATAAAATGCATAATTTATACTTTTATTTTGGCATATCACATGACAGGGTACAAGGTGATGTCGTGGGAAAAGACTCCCCTGGGTGTTGGCAGACCAGAGCCCTAGTCCGGGCTCTCCACATTCACAAGAGATGAGGCAGATGATGTAGTAACACTCCAGTCCTCAGGTTCCCAACTGATAGAACATGAAGGGGAGAAAGATCACCCCAAGAGTCCCTCATGGTTTTTTAATTATTTGCTTCTAGTATTCTAAAAGTATTAGCTTTTTGTTTGTTGTCTGTTAAGGCTGCCTTAAAAAATAAGAAAATGCTCAGAATGTAGTGTGCTTTATTGGCTGATAAAGATAAATGCATGGCCAGGAAACAAAGACATTTACTTCGACAGATATTGATTTGGCACCTATTGTTCTAGGTATCGTGACCAACATATAAAATGTCTGCCCTCATGGCGCTTATATTCTAAAGACAAGGGTGGACAGAGACGATAAATAAAATATTTGGTTGGTCACATGGTAGTAAGCGCTATGGAGAAAAATCAATCAGCGTGAGCAGGTCAGGCTAAGTCTGGAGAGGATTCTGGCAATTTCAAACAGGATGTTCAGGGAAGGACCCTATGAAAAGCTACACCTGAGTAAAGTAAAGCAGATGAGGAAGTAGCTCTGAGAACACCAGTAGGCATTCCCACTGGGCTGGAAACTGCTGGGGGATTTGAACCGAGGGATGACATGAGGGACTTACATGTTAACAGGCTCACTTTGGCTGCTATGTTTGGGATAGAATGAAGTAGGACAAAATGGATGAAGGGAGACTAGTTAGGAAGCTACTACAATAATCCAGGTGGCATGGTAACAGGAGAGATGGTGAGATGTGGTTGCATTTAGGTGTATCGTGAAGAAAGAGGTCACAGGGTTTGCTAAAGAATTGGATGTGTGATAGCAAAGGGAAAAAGAGGAGTTAAGGCTAACTTCAAATTCTGGGCCTGAGATGGTAAGGACTGAAGAGAGGGCAGGGTGGAGGTCATGAAAGGGACCAGGAGTCTGGTTTGGGTAAGTTCGAATGCCTATTAGATTTCGAGTGGCCATATCAGTTAACCAGTTGGAAAGACAAGTCAGGAACTAGAGGCGGGGTCCTCGGTTAGACTTATAAATTTGGGAATTAATTATCAGTATATAGAAATTTTAAATGATGCTAAAGCCATGAGACTGGATGGATCACTAAAAGAAAGTGTGTTGATAGAATAGAAAAGAGGACCAAGGACTAATGCTAAGAGTTTGAGAAGTGCAAGAATCCAATGCTAAGAGTTTGAGAAGTGAGCAGGTTCCAGCCAAGGAGATGAGAAGAAATAGCCAGCCTTATCAGCTGGAGAAAGACCAGGAGAAATGTAGTAGAAGGCAAGAGAAGAAACCATTTCAAAAAGTAGACATCATTTCTGGAATATCAGCTGTTAGTGGTTGAATCTACACTTGCAGATTTTCTATGGCAAGTGAAAATGTCATATGTGTCCACTAGCTCCATTGAAGGATGTTTATAATCACACCTAGTTAGGAGAACATATTTATGGATATGTGTGTTGTATCATTATATTCTAAATAGAAATTATGTTTGGAACATCCGGTATTTCTTATCTTTCACACCTTTCCCTACCCCCATCATCACAAATGATTATTTCTAATTAACTCTTACAGTTGTTTTCTCATGTCATGTAAATGTCATCAAAATCAATGTGATTACAAATAAAAAATAGTCTAATTCTCAGTCATGTGGGTTTGCCACACTATACACTAAAAACGACTTCTATTTATTTTAAAATGTTGAATTTACATTAGATTATAGACATGTAATAATTTGAGGACTCATGGCATATTACAAAATGAAGCTGCTTTGTGAATATACTCATCATAAGAACATGTTGACCACATTTTCCTTCTCAAACCACCTTCTCTCTCCAATCCTGCCTAATAAATCTTGCTTCCTTACTCCCTTAGGAGATAAAGCACTTTATTTAAAGCACCTTTCCTGATAGTTGATCTAAGAGAAGGGGAAAAGAAATAGATATAACTCACTGACAGCCTCGGGATATAGACATCCTGTCTCCATTCCTTTTAGCTTTTACTGGACATCAGGCTGCCAGTCTAATAAGGCAACAAAGAAAAGTAAACAGAAATGAAAAGCAAAATAAATAGCAGTCTTTATCCCACTGGAAATAACCATAAATTTAAAAATGCAATCTTGGCTATATCGTAAAAGGATTTTCTTGGTTTGTTTGCATAGCTGTATTTTATTCAATTCTGAACTAATCTGGACTTTTTTTTTAAGATTCTTATTGTACATCAATCTTATTTATCCTAAAAATCTTTTGCAAAAAAATATTTCTTCAGCAAATTGTGCTATATGTGTGCCATATGGCATCGTCGTGCATACCCAAACTATAAGTTCTAATCTACAGTGGAGAACTAGGTAGCATAATTCCTAAGACCTGTGTTTTCACAGATGTACCTTGTAGATGCACTGAGACAGCACAGTAAATATAAGTGATAAGAGTGATTATAGGTAACGTGTAGTTTGCCTTGGCTTTACTGACAAATCTTTGACATTAAGTCATGTGCCCTACAAGCCCATGTGCACCTGTCCCCAATGCCTTGGTCTGTTTTACAGTCTTCTTCCGGCACTATCTAATGAAAGCTATAAAAAAGAGAATGTTTACTTTCCATTACAACAGCAAAAAAAATTTCAAGAATGAAGCCACAAAAATACCATACCATGTCACAGGTCCCATCTTAATAGTAAGCCTAAAAGTAGTTAGCACCAGACCATCACCTCAGGTCAGAAACACAGACTTTCTGAAACCAAACTTTCTTTAGACTTAACATTGAAATGGGATTACTATCACAAAAAATATTTAAGTAGAAAATAAACAATTTCTTAATGCCAGTTTGTTTTTTGATTGACATGATTGTCCAGTAACATTTATGTTCTACATTTTTCTATGAACCTTTCTTTTCTATTAGATTGTAAACCCTAAAGATTAGGAACCAAGATATCTTTAACTCCACTTTATCTATTGTAGCTCAGGACCATAATGGGAGATAGTCATTCTTTGACTACCAGGTATACAGTGAGAGAAGAAAGGAGAAAATGATCAGCTATCTATGGTCGTATTCATTTAAGGATATCTAGATCCACTTCGTAATAATGTTTCAAGTTTCTTTGTTTAATATATAGAGAGGAGTAAGATATTACCTTAACAAGTACCAGCAGCTTTCACTACACCTTCCATCATCCAGTTTTTTCCCTCAGCTTAAAAAACATAGGCACATTTGTCTGATGCTGGCCCATTATAAGCCATCACAAGATTTTCCTGAATCCTAAATGAAGACCTCAGACTCAGGCCTGCCAGACACCTGATTCCCAAAGGGGTGGAACTCTTAATGGTTCCACTTACTTTTCAAATCAGGACTCACAGAAGGGTCCTTATTTTTCACATCAGGACTCACAGAAAGTTCCAGGACTCATTGGAAAGTTCCAGTGATTGGTCAATGGCTAAGGGGAGGATCTTTCTAGCATTTATAATTATTTTTTAAATGAAATAAATTTTAAATTTCCTAACAACTAGGTTCTGCCTCCATTCCCCCCACCCCCACCCTGCTTTTGTTTTTCAGGTACAGAGCAGTTGCCTCCTGGAGTCGTGTCCAGGGAATTGGGATTCCCTTGATCACTGCCATTGAGATCGTCTCCATCTGGATCCTTTCTTTTATCCTGGCTATCCCTGAAGCTATCGGCTTCGTCATGGTGCCCTTTGAATACAGGGGTGAACAGCACAAAACCTGTATGCTCAATGCCACATCAAAATTCATGGAGGTATGGAGAGTTTAAAGGAAATTGGGGAGGAGAGGAGGTCTTCATATATACTTTACCATCGCCAAGACTTGTTGATATTTTTACAATGCCCAGTGTGGCTTACTCTGTTAGTTCAGTCCCATAATTAGAGCAACTATTTTGTTTTCACTCTTATATTAGAGCACAATTGTAGACACAACTCTAGTTTTACCCCAAACAACTCAGAATCTGAAACAAACTTACTCAGAAAGATAGATGGGGGGGGGGGGGGGGGGGGGGCGGGGACTAAGTAATACAGCACAACAATTTCCATCTGATGGGCATGCTAATATGTATTTTATGTTACTTGGGGAAATGCACATTCCTCACACTTTTTTAAAGATAGATTTACTAACTTAAAGTAGGAAGTTATACTTCATGTACTTATATTAGTACAAATTCTATATATAATATACAAATAACAAATTTGCAGAACCTTTTAAAACGTGTTTTAGTTCTTTAACAAATTCAGTTGTTGTTTGATATATCTGACCACATTAATGTTTTTTTGAAAAGTTTAATTACATAACTGAGTGTATTGGGAAACATGTTTAAAATGCATATTTCCTTTGCCAAACTAGTCAAATGTGGACTGGGGAGGAAAAGGAGAACCATTTCTCTTAAATCAGCATAATTTAGTGCTTTGATGTAGGTTTCATGCAGCTCAGATTCCACATTTAATCCTTCACAGACATCTCCAGGTATGTTTTCCTAACTTGAAAAATTCACAAAATTAGTGGTTTTACAGTTGACCAGTTTTCCTGCATTGGAAATTCTTCTTTTAAAATTAAAAGTACTCATGAAAACTGCCAAACTGGCGATGTTAAAATTAAGGTCTTCTGTTTATCTACTGACCTTTTTATTAAGTCGATGTCCATAGTGAAAAACAAAGTAGCAGCAGGAGGTTATCAGAATTTGGGCAGTGCGAATAAGCAATCTAGCTATTCCCAACAAAAGTGTTAAAGAGAAGAGGCTTAGTATAAGAATGAGCTCACTAATCAATTGAAACTAGACAAAATGAAATGGGCTACTTCACAACAACCGAGTCTCTCTTCTAGAGTGGGCAAGCAAAGACTAGCTAGCTACCTAAGGGGATTACAATGAAAAGTATGAGTTCAAACTGATTGTTTTTTAGATTCCATCCAAGTCTGAAGTTTTCAGACTCATTCTCCCCTAGCTTGTGTTCCATTCTTTCCTCCTCAACTCTGCCCTAACCTAGAATGGAGGGAGGTCCCTCCATACCCTGGCCGATGACATTAGTTCAAAAGAAACGTGTGACCCCTTTCTCTACAGGCCTCTGCCATGGAGGGGGCAGGGGACTCCATCAAGACCCCTCAGGGGTCAGCTTCCAGACCTTCTGCAGCTGCTTCTAGGGCATTCACACCCAGGCAGCAATGCATCTGGAAGAAGGAGGTACAAGTGAAGAGAGCACTTAAAGGAGTGTTTGTGTGCACTTAAACAAAGAGTTCTGATTTTTTTGTTCTTGTGTTTTGTTTTGTTTACTTCAGTACGCAAATCTTTCTACAGTGTGATGTGGAGAGGGAAATACTTGTATAAACATCTGAATAAACCAAGTCCCTTGGTGTAGTTTGCACTAACCTTAGGATAGAATTCAGGGGTCTGTGAACCTGAATGGAAAAGAAATTACATATTGATTTTCACTAACTTCTAACTGAAATTTATCATTTCCTTCTATTATGAATGTAGGTAACAAACCACAGTCATATTTAACAGAACCATTATATTTCCACTAATGGAAGTAATAGACATTTTCATAACATAACAGTTGGATAATCTTGAAATATCATTTCTGCTCATCATTATTTCAACTTCTGATGGTTATTAGAGCCACCATTTGATTTTTCATTTAATTTGTTAATAAACACCTAGATCAGAATTTTAATATTTTGATAGCTGTGTTTCAACATAATTGGCTACCACTGTAATCTTATTTTATTTTATGCATATAAAAGTATTATTCTCAGAAAGAATTATAGTCTTCACCAGACTTCCAAAGCATAGAAACAGTTAAGAACCTCTGCCCAGAACTTTTTTTCCTCAGGAACCATTTATAGATTATTTTAATAGACATGTTATAAATGTAGCCTACTGGGCCTCTTTCTATATTCAGCAACTGTCCGGTTTTTCACAGAGCAGCATGATTATTTTTTACTGTGGGAACTGAGATAATACAGGAGGCTGCATTATCCTTCGTAAATAAACAATCTGGAGAAAGAGTATAAGGAAAAGCATTTCTTCCTAAGTCGGTGATTAACTTAGTGGAAGGAAGAACGCAGATATAATTTTCTAATTTCCATTTTGTAGGGTACTAAATTTTCTCCTTTAAAAAGACATAAAACTTAATAATACTAGTATTTACAAATCCTACCCACAGAGAGATAATGCTAAATAGGCCTTCAGATAAGATACTCTGCCTCAATAGTTTCCAGGTGATAAGTATTAAGAGCTTGAGAAAGGGCATGGTTATTGATGGCTCAAACTGGCTGGCTGCAAGGTCACATAGCAAGCATACCAGGCAAAGGGTTAACTCCCAGTAACCAGAGCTACACAGATAAGCCATTCATAACCTTCGCTGTTACCACACAAGATACTCACATTAAGTACACTTTAACCACAAGAGTCAAAAGTAAACTTGGCACTAGCAAAGTTTTGAGGCTCATCAATAAGCACAGATAAATGCATATTCTATCTATCTCAAAATCATGCTTTATGAACTTTGGGAGGGAACTCTTCTTCTTGAGTAGGGCTCTCCCACTGTGTTATTAAAACCAACTTCGGTTTATAAAAAGTATCTTTGTCAGGATTATTTTTAAGTGCAATTTCTTCATGTGCTACTAGAAAGCCAGGATCATTTTTGGATTTTCCATTGGATTTTGGATTTTCCATTGAGTTTTGAGCTCCACCCCCAAGCCCTTTACCACAAGTGTGAATGTAGAAACATATCTACAAGCACGAAGATTTTGAAGCTACCAGAGCACTGCCCAGTAAATTTCGATTACAATGCACCTCCTATTCTCTCCCTTTCTTCACCCTACAGTTTTACCAAGATGTGAAAGACTGGTGGCTCTTCGGGTTCTATTTCTGCATGCCCTTGGTGTGCACTGCAATTTTCTACACCCTCATGACCTGTGAGATGTTAAACAGAAGGAACGGAAGCTTGAGAATTGCCCTCAGTGAACACCTTAAACAGGTAAACCTAATAAGATCGTGAAAATTTGGCCAAGACTTATTTGTCCCAGACAACAGAAGGCCTATAAATAAGTGTATTTATTTAGCATATCTACCCTGGTTTGCTAAAAATAAAGTCTTATAACTGTTTTATTTATAGTTATAGTATTAGAAATTTCTTTTTTTTTAATTTTTTTAATGTTTTATTTTTATTTTTGAGAGAAAGAGAGACAGAGCACAAGTGGGCAGAGAACAAGGGAAATACAGAATCCCAAGCATGCTCCAGGCTCCAGGCTCCAGGCTCCAGGCTCCAGGCTCCAAGCCATCAACACAGAGCCCAATGTGGGTCTCAAACTCACAAACCACGGGACCATGACCTGAGCAGAATGAAGTCAGATCCTTAAAAACTGAGCCACCCAGGCGCCCCAGTATTAGGAATTTCTTTTGTGAAATAGAGAGTCTGCCTGTAAAACAGGTGGCCTGGAGGCAGGGCCAAATAGAGAGGAACTATTCATTTAGTTTGCCAAGAGTATATTGAACATGTGTGTTTGTGTGTCTGTGAATTGAACTGGGCTTGGAACTGTGCCAGGACACAAAGAGGCATAGGACTTTCTCCCCTAGCAGGCTTTGCAGTCTTGGTGTAAAAATAAAATACAAACATGAAAAAATTAGAAAATAGAATCACCAAATATGGTAAAAGTAGCCTATGCTGTAGAAAGCCAAGGATGATATAAAGACAAAGTCACAAAGACGCTTGTCATGGATGAGGGAGATCGAACTGTTCATAAAGGATAAATGGGTTTGATGGGGAAGAAGACAGAGGGCATTTCAAGTGGGAGGACAGGAGTCTAGTTAGAACACGGCACAGGCACCACGCATTTGGGGAGTGGAAAAAAGAAATGAACCTCACCAGAAAACCATCCAAGGTAAGACTCAGGATAGGAAATGGGATTGGGTACATAAAAAGAGGTCAGATTTTGGATAGCCCCAAAATTTGTACATGTCAATAGGAGGCTGCTGTTGGTTCCCTCCCTGCCCTCCCCTCCCCTCCCTCACTACCAGGAAGCAAACAGAACATGTACAGCCATGGACTTGAGAGGGCAAACCTTTACACTTATACTTGCTGGCTCTGTGTTGTTGGGCAAATTGCTTAATCTCTCTGAATCTCTGGGTCTTTATAAAATATATGCAATAATATCTGTACCTTTCTGTACAAATACTGATTCAGTTTTAAATTTTAAAAAATTAAATAGGGGTGCCTGGGTGTCTCAGTCAATTAAGCATCTGACTCTTGATCTCAGCTCAGGTCTTGATTTCAGGGTTGTGAGTTCAAGCCCCATGTTGGGCTCCACACTGGGCATAGAGCCTACTTTTAAAAAATTAAACAAAATGTATATAATAATACATCAAGAGGATTACCTAATGCATGTACAGTGTATAATAGAGCCCAACTCATAGTAAGTACCCAGAAAATGTTTGATATATATTAATTCAAAGAGTGAAACTAGGACTACAGGTAAATTCTCCGTCTCAGCAGAGAAGTGGATAAGAACACCCAACCACACCAAAAGATTATGAATTGTTGATGAAGCCTGTAAATCTGCTCTCTACAATGACCATACAAAAGCAACATTCTTCATCAGCAACTCTTCTCAACTATTGTACTGATTTTTCTGAGTCTTCAGCTTCTTATCTATAAATTGGGCATAATTGTATATGAATCAATATTATTACAAAAATCAAAGGCATTGGGTGCATACATGTACTTTGTAAAATCCTTACATGCCAAAAAAATGGTAGCTATATTTTTTATTAAAATTTAACGGAAAATTGTATTGAGAAAATTTAGTATGACTTTGTTCAGGCATGAATGTTTCAAGTGCTCCAGATGTGAAATATATCAAGCAATTACTGTGTTTCACTCCTGCAGTGGTGGTAATTAATTAGAATAGATTTATAGAAAACAAAAACAAAAACAAAACCTCATAGTGTTTTTCAATGTTGACTTTTTCATTAGCACCATGATTGAGTGTTTAAGCTATGAATGGTACCTGCTCTGAAAATAACTGAATAGGGATTGGTCACAATAATAGGTTGCTCCTTCACATTTACATAGCATTTTATAAGTTTCCAAAGAGCATGTCATTTGCTTATTTGATTTCTTCCAAGCACCCCGAGATATAAGCAGGGTAGATGTCCACATAAGGGTGGTTAAGCGATTGGCTTATCCAAGTGGAAATTAAAAGCAAAGACTTGGTCCTCCTACAGTAGTCATTACCTTTGTCACACCCAAGCTGTAGCAGTTTCCAACAGCAGGAGAGCAAGCCTACTGGAAGGCCTTCCACGGGGGCTGTAGGGAGCTAGCTCTCAGTGAAAGGCCATGCCACCCTTTAACTAGTATCCTATATAGTTCTGGTCTTGCTTTCTGCATGGTTTCCTCAAATTTCTCTGTATTATTCTTTCAACATCTTTTATCAGTTAGGGATTGTGTTTGGATGCTGGTAGCAGAAAACCCAAAATAACATTGAGCAAACCAAGTGGAGGTTTCTTCTTTCTCCCACAGGAAAAAAAAAAAAGTCACTGGTACAGTGTTCAAGAGACTCAGAAGCCAGGGGTCTGCTGTTTTGCTGACTTTTCCTTTAGTATTGGAAGACAGTAGCTACAACTCTACCCTTATATCAGATTTCCAGGCAGCAAAAAGGGAAAGAATATAGATCATATTAGTGTGTGTGCATTAGAAGGAGTACCCTCCACTTTTAAGTAGCTTTTCCAGAAACCTCTTACAATGATTTCTGCTTGATCTCAGTGGTCTGACTGTGTCAGGTGGCCATGCAGATGATTAGCCCAGGCTCACCTGCTGACATAATAAAATCACAGTTCTGACTGATAGTAAGGAAAACAGGAGAATAGATATTGGTTAAGCAAATATCAGACTACCATACAACATATTACCTTTCGAATGATCATCCTCTTTGAGGATGTGCTCAAGGGAGGTAACCTTTCCCCCAGTACCCAGTACCCTCCTTTTCTCTTTTTCTGGTCACATTGTCTTCCTGTGTACACCAAAGGACCCTTTAAAATAATCCCCGGGGCGCCTGGGTGGCGCAGTCGGTTAAGCGTCCGACTTCAGCCAGGTCACGATCTCGCGGTCTGTGAGTTCGAGCCCCGCGTCAGGCTCTGGGCTGATGGCTCGGAGCCTGGAGCCTGTTTCCGATTCTGTGTCTCCCTCTCTCTCTGTCCCTCCCCCGTTCATGCTCTGTCTCTCTCTGTCCCAAAAATAAATAAATAAACGTTAAAAAAAAAAAAATTTAAAAAAAAAAATAATAAAATAATCCCCTATTCCTACAGATTGGAACTCTTTATTTTCTCAACCATTGCCTAGCTTATATGTTCTCTGAAGCCATATCCCAGCTATCCCACCCAATAACTCTGGAAGATTAAAGAACTCCAGTCCTTTGGTCTAGAGCAGCAGTTTGTGACAACTGCCTTGAAATCTTCTTAAATGGCTCTATTAATCATGTGGGTTTATTGTAGGCTTCCCATACTTAATGTTATATGCTTTGGGTTGAACCAGCATTACCCTTCCAAATCCTGTTTTCAATCAATTTTATTTTGACATTAACTGATCCCAGTTACAGACAAGTTGCATTTTATGTTCCTAGTTAGGCTTTCAAATGCATGCGTTTTAATGCTGAAGCATAATGCACACAAATGACTGTTGCAGATAATTCCTAACCTATGATTTTTCTGGTCTACACAAATTCAAAAGTATGTAAACCTTCAAAGTGAAGTCAGTCCAGGGTCAACATGTCCCACTTGTTCTAATCATCATTGCTGATAATCCTTTACCCTCATCCCTCTGTTTGCAAACAAGATGTCGTTGGAAGCTATATGTCATTAATAAAAGAATTTTAGAAGCAAAAAACTCCCAGTGCTAGCTTTCTTCAACAGCAAGAAATGGGGGAAACACATTGCTATTGACTTTTTCTCTTTTTCCTACTTATGTTTTCCAAATATCTTCATAGATTTGTTCCTTCTTTATTATGCTAGGTTCAGTCACTTTGACTGCCATGCTGTCATTAATGCTAGCTACCCATTATGGAGGCTTTTAGCTAACCATCTCCCCCATATAGTCACACACACACACACACACACACACACACACACAGCCACAGTGTTGGCTCAGCTCCAGCTAGTTCCCATTTCCCTGACATCTAACTTCTATCCTGACCCTAATAACCAGTTTGAGTCCACCATCCTTCCTGGCAGCCACCCAAAAGAATCATTAGCAACTCCTTGATTAGAAAGTTGGACTCTAAATATTGAAGAGATAGAGGCACTGTGAGGTATGCTGTTCTGGCTCTTTTTTAAGTAATTCTTTCTTTGCTATCTACAACTTCCTTTGTATAGTTCTTTCCTCTGGTAGAAAAACACTAAACTTATTGTACTTTTTTTCCCCTCACTTTCCTTTAGCGTCGAGAAGTGGCAAAAACCGTTTTCTGCTTGGTGGTAATTTTTGCTCTTTGCTGGTTCCCTCTTCACTTAAGCCGTATTTTGAAGAAAACCGTGTATGATGAGATGGACAAGAACCGATGTGAATTACTTAGGTATGATCCTGTGTACTCATTAGGAAATTGGAGTTTCCCTAATTTGCACACTTATAATACTTTTTACAAACCACCTAGTCTATAGCCTCATTAGCCGTGAAAATTAAAACTGCCAAGTTGATTATTTTTCTTGAGCTGACATAGCCCATGACTGATCCCCAAATTTGTGCAAGCCATAGCTTGGCTTGTGGCTCCCCTCCTGAGGCTGTGCATAATGGTTTGAGCTAACCAAGTGGCAGGTATATCTGTAAATGTTCTGCAGAACTGAAACTGCCATTTAAACAAGCACTTTAAAAAAATTCTGACTGCCACCTATAAGAAATGGCTCCTGGGCAAGAAAAATGCTTATTCTAAGGATAAATGCTAGCTAGCAGATTTAAAAACATTGTCTTCTAATTATTCTACACTATTTTCTTTTGTTCTAGTTTCTTGCTGCTCATGGATTACATCGGTATTAACTTGGCAACCATGAATTCATGTATAAACCCAATAGCTCTATACTTTGTGAGCAAGAAATTTAAAAATTGTTTCCAGGTAAGAATGTTTTGCACGTATTTTTTAAGGACAACCAAATGGTTATATTAAGTAGCCAACAAGCATGGCTAATTCTAGTAGAGAAGTTAAAATCATATTCTGTTACCTAGAGAGTCAGATTGTTAGCATAAAGCAATATTGTCCAGATGTTGGCGAGGATGAGGAGAAAGAGGATCTCTTTTGCATTGTTGGTGGGAATGCAAGCTGGTGCAGCCACTCTGGAAAACAGTATGGAGGTTCCTCAAAAAATTAAAAATAGAACTACCCTATGACCCAGCAATTACACTACTAGGCATTTATCCAAGGGATACAGGTGTGCTGTTTCAAAGGGACACATGCACCCCCATGTTTATAGCAGCACTATCAACAATAGCCAAAGTATGGAAAGAGCCCAAATGTCCATCAATGGATGAATGGATAAAGAAAATGTGAAATATATATATATATATATGTATATATATATATATATATAATAGAGTATTACTCGGCAATCAAAAAGAATGAAATCTTGCCATTTGCAACTACGTGGTTGGAACTGGAGGGTATTATGCTAAGTGAAATTAGTCAGTCAGAGAAAGACAAAAATCATATGACTTCACTCATATGAGGACTTTAAGAGACAAAGCAGATGAACATAAGGGAAGGGAAACAAAAATAATATAAAAACAGGGAGGGGGACAAAACAGAAGAGACTCATAAATATGGAGAACAAACTGAGGGTTGCTGGAGGGGTTGTGGGAGGGAGGATGGGAAGGAATCTACTCCTGAAATCATTGCTTCACTATATGCTGACTAATTTGGATGTAAATTTAAAAAAATAAAAAATAAAGTTAAAAAAAATAAAGCAATATTGCCAGAAAAATTGTCAGAAAAGCAAGATCAGTTCAGACAACAAAATATTCAGAGGTATAAAATAGACTAACTTAATAATATGCTAATTTAGTATGCTGCTTTAAAAAGAAATGCTCAAGGGACACCTGGGTGGCTCAGTCGGTTAAGTAGCTGACTTCAGCTCAAGTCATGATCTTGTGGTCTGTGAGTTCCAGCCCCGCGTTGGGCTCTGTGCTGACAGTTCAGAGCCTGGAGCCTACTTCTGATTCTGTATCTCCCTCTTTGTCTACCCCTCCCCTGCTTGTTCTCTGTCTCTCTCTCTCTTTCAAAAATAATAAACATTAAAAAAAATTTTTTTTTTAAATACACTGCTTTAAAAAGAAATGCTCAAGGGGCCTTTGGGTGGCTCAGTCCGTTAAACATCTCGTTCCTGATTTCAGCTCAGGTCATGATCTCATAGTTCATGGGATCTAGCTCTGAGTCAGAGAGATCCCTACTTGGGATTCTCTCTCTCCCTCTCTCTCTGCCCCTCCCCTGATCTTTCTCAGGCTTGCTCCCTCTTGCTCACTCTCTCAAATAAGTAAACTTTAAAAAAAAAATTTTTTTTAAAGGAATGCTCAAGGGGTGCCTGGATGGCTCAGTTGGTTGGGCATCCAACTTTGGCTCAGGTCATGATTTCACAGTTTGTGGGTTCGAGCCCTGCATCGGGCTCTGTGCTGACAGCCTACTTCAGATTCTGTGTCTCCCTCTCTCTCTGGCCCTCCCTCACTCATGCTCTGTCTCTCTATCTCAAAAATAAATAAAACATTAAAAAAATTTTTTTTAAAAAGGAATGCTCAAATTTGAGCTCCAGACTGCATAGAATACATAAAGCCTATTCATGATTTTCATTATCTTAGACTTTAACCACAGTCTCCAACAAAATATAAATTCTGTTGTTAAAAACAATCTTGCTAAATGCTGCTTAATGCTATATTTAATAATAGCCTCTTCAAGGAGAGTAAATGCTTATTGCCCTGGGAATCTGAACTAATGTAATTTCATTCAAAATCAGTTTCCTTATGTTCTTCAAACTTCCTTGCAGCTAAGCTAACCCACGTCCTCCAGAAGCTCCATGCACTTCTTACCAAGGCGTCATTTCTGCAGTTCCTGGGATGATTTAGCATACAGTTAATTCTAACTGGATTTTGTTCTCTTTGGCCAGGATGTTTAACTTCAGTTTATGACACATATTAGGAAGAGTAGTGTAGAGGTCAAGGCTGCAGGATCTGGAAGCAAACAATCTTGATTTACACCACAGCTTTGTACTTGCTAACTGTCTAACTCAGGTCCAGGTGGTACCCCTCCTGCCTCCTCAGTTTGATCATCTGATTTTATAGATAATCTATCTCATGGGTAGGATTCAGTGGGCTAATATATGTTAAGCACTTGAGACAATAATAAGCTGTCAGTATGAGTTTATTATTATTAGGGGTAGAGAAAAGAGGAAAACCACAATGACTGCCCTCATGTAATTTGCCATCTAGAAGGAGACAAACATATATTTACCAAAGAATCATACAAATAGATGAATCTTGGCATGGAAGTTCTAGCCAACACCTTTTTGAAGTCTACTTGATAATGTTTACAAGTCATGAAATGCTATAAGAAAGATTCTGCCCAAAGAAGGATTGACTAAAATGCTGGTCATGATAATATATAATCTGGAGTTAACATCATTTTGTTTGTTTGTTTTTTAATTTTTTTTTAACGTTTATTTATTTTTGAGACAGAGAGAGACAGAGCATGAACGGGGGAGGGTCAGAGAGAGAGGGAGACACAGAATCTGAAACAGGCTCCAGGCTCTGAGCAGTCAGCACAGAGCCCGACGCGGGGCTCGAACTCACATACCGCGAGATCATGACCTGAGCCAAAGTCGGACGCCCAACCGACTGAGCCACCCAGGCACCCCAACATCATTTTGATTAATTTACATACTAATTAGAGGGAAAGGAAAAACCAGTGTACAAACTCTCGGAAATTAAACATGTCTTTTGACTGATCTGCAGAAAAAGGTAGCATATGCTGGAGAAATCTAGAGTCCTGGGTTCTAATTCCAGTTCTGCCTATTTCTCCCCTAAACCTCCCTGTCCTCATTAATAAAATGAGGAAAATAGTACCTACCACCTAAGGTCATTATGAACATCAGATGAGGTGCCCCATGCAGGTGGTGCACACTGCGGAAATGCCAGGCCCCTCTGGACTCTTCTCCATCCATGCCTACCCCAAGTCATGGAACATCTCCCTCAGGCCAACACTGCCTTCTCTTCCTCTTTGACTTGGTGAATAAATTAAAACAAGAAACAAGGGATCTATTTTTCCAGCACTAGAATGGACAGTTTAACTTCTACCTAGAAATTATAGGCTCCATACTCTAGATTACTGTTCAGGCTCACATTCTGTCCTCAAATTTGTATGGCCATTTCCCCCTTGTGGGTAGGAAGCCAAGGCCTCTGTGTTCTGCTGGGAATGGGTTGGTAGGCTCAGGTTATTTAGAGTCTGTTCTTTCTCCCAGTCTTGCCTCTGCTGCTGCTGTTACCAGTCCAAAAGTCTGATGACCTCGGTCCCCATGAATGGAACAAGCATACAATGGAAGAACCACGAACAAAACAACCACAACACAGAGAGGAGCAGCCATAAGGACAGTATTAACTAAACAGCTTAAGAAACATTAATCAATATTCCTTCAAAGTCTGTTGAAGAGAAAAAAAAAATCACGCAGCAACTGTGTTTCCAGAAATCTTTTCTCCAAGTCTTCTCCCATGATGCAACCCCAACCCCAGAAAAATGCTTTCCAAAACATCAGAGGGTGGACTGGTTTATAGTCACAAATTCAATGAGTCTTTCTTCTTTAATTTATCTAATTTACATATTCTGCATGTTATATTCAGCACCAAAAAAATGTTGGGAGTTAGCAGGGAGAAAGGAGACTGTTCAATTAAACCAGAAGGATATTTGCTACTTTTGCATGAAAGTAGAGTCTCCGAGTACAGCTTCCATGGCAGTTCTATGGAATGTTCCATGAGAACTGGTCATAATGAAAATTTTGCAATCTTGACAAGGTTTTCTTTTTTTTAATTGGCCAAAGACAGTAAGATGAGCAATTAGGTTAATGTTTTTCGTGTCACTTTTTTTATTTTTAAAACATCAATTCTCAAGCTGCAACAAATACAGCCACTTAAAGCACAGACTGATATCCACATGTGGCAGTTTAATAGCTGCTATTCAAAGAATTGTTAAGAACCTATATATATATATATATATTTTTTTTTTTTAATGGTGTTTCATTACAGGAGATCTGGAGCATATTTTTATGTTAAATTTTAAAATAACGCTTGAATCAAATAATTCTATTTTTCACAAACCCAATCTTTTTAAAATGTAGATATTTGTGTAAAACCAATGTCATGTACCAAAATGTAAATGTACAAATTATTCAACTCTACCCAAGACTTTCAGTGGAATGTATTGAAGTCTAAAGCACACTTCATAGAAAAAGATTGAATCTTTTTTGAAGATTTGGAAATTTTCACTGAGACTTTGTTTTTTTGGTCATAGTAACATGTGTGTATATGTATGTGCATATAGATGTACATATACATATATGTATAATGTATATAGATGTAGACATATCTATATACATTATACATATCACCTCATATTCTCTTCATTTCTCTTAAAATGTTAACTGGCAGTAAGACTTTTTTGGTCATTACCTTTTCCATATAAGAAACAGTTTCAAGGTGGCCAACTGAGTTTATCATGTCAGTGAAATATAATTATTCCCAAATGCCACCATGAACTTACGGTTCTTCACTTCCCTGGGTTTCCAGTATGAATCGAAACACCTCCCCCACCCCTGCTCCTCACATGGTCACCATTTCAAAGGGCCCACAGTGACTTTTGCTGGGCATTTTCCAAGATGTTTACAGACTGTGAGTATGGCAAAAAACCTTTTACTGTGTGTATATAAATATATATAAACAACTGTACATTTCTTTTAGCCAATTTTTCTGTGATTGTCTTTATGGAATATACTTGTGTGTGTGATATATGCATGTGTGTGACAGTATGTATGGACTTAATGAAATCTAATAATAATGCCCTGTAGTTGTACTACAGCACACACTCTGAGTGGGTGGAATCTAGCGGTTGTTCATCATGACAACTGGCCTTAGTCAGTGTTAATATATCTGTGTTCACAATCCTTGTGACCATGTTGCCATTACAAATGGAATATGAGAGGCAGCATGAAAGAGGATGCACCATGGGTTGACAATAGGGTTTGTTTAATTAGTTGGTTGGTTGGTTGGTTGGTTGGTTGGTTTGATAAAACAGTATTTAGGGTTATACTTTTTCCTGTGCTAGAGCAAAAATCATTCAATTTTGAAGTAGTATATTGTCCTGGTTCCTCAACTCAATGTGCTGATGAGACTGACAAGAGGTCTGATGTCTCTATCAGACTTCACCAGATAGATTGCTGATGATAAATTACCTAAGCTGATTTTTTGGGCTATATTTTAGCATAGTCATGTATAAAATGATATCAGGTTCCAGCTTGTGCCATTGCAGGCCTCCTCTATGTGTGAGCACTCAAATTCCGTTACTATACTGGTGAATCACATACAGTGATATATACCTATAATATAAGCCATAGTTCACATCATTTTGTTTAGACAATTGTCTTCTTTTTAAAGATATTTTGTCTCTTGCATATTAAAAATGCATTTTATAAGTTCAGAGAGTCATAGATTTCTGAATAAAACACAGACTTCAATGTGCATTTTATTTATGGACCAGTAAGTAACCATGATTTACTAACAGGAATAGTTCCAATTTCTACCTTTACCACATCTTTCCAAGTAGATCTGTAGAAATGAGCCAGAAGCCAAGGCCCCTGCATTGGCAGTGGCCCATAAGTATAAAATAAAAGTTTACAGAAGACTTGCAAGTGTCTCTTCATTTTTACATAGTTTTACATAGAAAATGTTGATTACGTGATGCCTGTTGCAGACTTCTCCCTAGTAGTAGCCAGGCAAGCAATTTTACTTTCAAACAGGTACTTCCTATTCTCAACCTACTTTGTTATACTAAACACTTAACTCTTTCATTCATTCCTTCATTCACCTTTCCAGTAAGTTTTAAGCATCTACTATGCACCAGGCATTCTTCTAGGTTTGGGGGACATAGCAGCAAACAAAACAGGCAGAGTCCCTGCTCTCATGGAGCCTGCATTCCAAAGGAGGGAGTTGGACAATAAATGCGTGTCAGGTGGATATCTGGAGGAAGATACTCATATATACCTACATGCTTATTTAACATCTCCAAATGAATGGCTAGCAGACATACTATATCTAAAACTAAGCTCCTGATATCCCTCTAACCTGTGCTGCCATAATATTTCTCTGCTTATGTATTAGGGTTCTCCAGAGAAACAGAACCAATAGGATAGATAGATAGATAATACATAGATGATACATAGATAGATAATAAGATAGATAGATAGATAGATAGATAGATAGATAGATAGATAGATAGATAATACATAAAAGAGGAAATTTATTATAGGAATTGGCTCCATGTGATTATGGAGGCTAAAATATGCCATGATCTACCATCTACAAACTGGAGAACCAGGAAAGCCAGTGATATAATTCAGTTCAAGTCCAAAGGCCTGAAAAAAACAGGGGAGCTAGGGTATAACTCCCAGAGTCCAAGGGCCCAGGAACCAGGAGTACCAAAGTCCAAAGGCAAGAGAAGATGGATGTCCCCCATCAAGAAAAGACAGAATTCACCGTTCCTCTGCCGTTTTGTTTTTTTCAGGCCTTCTACAGATGGATGACACCTGCTCACACTGGTGATAGCAGATTTATTTGCTTTACTCAAGCTTCTGATTCAAATGTTAAACTCTTCTGGAAATACCCTCACAGGCACACCCAGAAGTAATATCTTACTGGATGTCTCTTAGCCTAGTCGACACATAATGTTAACCATCACAGCTCATTTAAAGACAGCTTCATTCTTTGAGCTGTCAGGATAAAAACCTTGAAGTCATTGCCCATTCTTTCTCTCCTGTCTTATACTAAATGCCTCAATACATCCTGACAGCCCTATCTTCAATATATATTCAGAATTTGACTACTTCTCTTTCTCTGCTTCTACTTCCCTTTTCTGAGCCACCAATGCCATTTGCCAGGATAATTACAATAGAATTCTATCATGTTTCTATCACGCCTGCTATCAATGCTTCTATCATTTCCAGCCTTTTAAACACTATACTCTAATTGGAGCCTGTCTCTCGACCCCTATAAATGGTCTAAAGGTATTCACATTTCCAAGCTAAGCTGACCAGTATCCCCTGGGGAGTTTTCTAGTAACAACTGAAGTAGGAAAGAGCTCTTTCCTACTGTGGCACACCTGGTAGGACATGACCATGGGAACTGTGCCACCATGGTTTGGGCATTATGAGGAAAGTCAACGTAGAGTGTTACAAAGATGAAAAAGAGCATATAAGCTCCTGGTTCCAGTTTTCCCTGATGCTTTCCCATGGCTTGAGTAAGCAAACTAATATATTTACTCTTGTGCCTGTGCTAATAAATTGGGTTTTTGTTGCTTACAATCCATACATTCTAAGAACATCTCCTCTAAGTTATCTTGATTTATTTCTCTTTTCTTGTTTAAATTAAGAGGCTTTATGTTTTTTAGAGTTTAAGGTTTATAGAAAAATTGATTGGAAAGTACAGAGAATTCCCACATGTCCTCTTTCCCTCCTTGCCTGCATGCAACTCTATTATTTCCCTCTTGTGTCAGTGTGGTATACTTGATGATCCAATATTGATACAAGAGTATTAACTAAAGTGCAGAGTTTACATTGGGTTTCACTGTTTTGTACATTCTATGGGTTTTAATAAATGTATAGTGACAGTTTTCCACCATTATAGTATCATTTAGAATAGTTTCACTGCCCTAAAAATACCCTATGCTCTACCTTTTCTTCCCTCCTTCCTTCTCCTTGATTTATCTTTTCACCCAATACAGATATGGTAAACACCCTCCATTATTACACTGTGTGAGTTGCTGGGAATACAAAACCAGATATATAAACAAATAAATAAATGCACTGACATTTTTAGTGGTGACTCATAGATGCCAGCATAGGAGCCGGTAAAGGCACAAAATAGTCAAGATTCTTTAAACTTCAACTGGTGACATTAGAGAACACAGCGAAAAGGTTTTCCCTTCTACAATTCTTACTTTAATGCAAAAATATGTCACTGCTAGGAGAATGACATAATAAAAAGCAATAGACTATTGTCTTTACATTATGAGCTTTTTTAAGCTGTAAATACATGCCACTTTCCACTCAAAAATAAACCAAATATCTGTGCCTTTAAAATTATTAAGGTAATGAAACAAATGGGAGATTAAGTCCAGGAAATTGCCAAGACAAATATTAACCTTTTCCTAATCTCTTATCCTTATCATTATTTTTAATAGTATTACTAGTCCATAATATAGCATTAAACACTATATAGGTATGGAGTGAGGAAAGTGCACTACCAGTATTCCCCAGCCTCTCCAGGCCTGAAATTCTAATACCATGGTTCCTTTATTTGCACAGCAGTGTATTTATTGACCTTTCTCCATACTTCAAACAGGCAAAGTTAAGTCAGGGCCCAAGTCCACCATATGCAGTAGTTTCTGAAATTCCAGTGGGGTCTTCATACTAAAACCCCCCATGGATTTTTTTTTTTTTTAACAATCTTACATTTGGAGAAGTTTCTGTGACACTTTTCCTCTAAGTATTTACAAAGACAAACCAGTGTCTATATTTGGTCAGCACTGATACTCTGGCTTTTTTGTTTTGAGAGAGGCCACAGTTCTTAGAACCAGGGAATAATCAAGAACCAAAATTAACACTGTAACTGCAAAGCCAGGCTTTCCCCATGAAGCAAACTAGCATAGTGCACTTTTGATTTGATGAAGCCAGAAGTCCTAATATCTCATGGTTTCCCAAGCTTCTCACATCGATATTGTTCAGTGGATGTCTTTGTTTCTTCCTGGGAGGTAATAAATTAGGAACAGCAATGCCAAGCCTAGATATAGTAAGACAAGTCATGGAATCTCCTAAGGGAATAGAATATTCCACAAATTTTTCCTTTTTGGCCCTAAACCACAGTCCTCTTTCCTAATTTATCTACATAGAA
Source organism: Neofelis nebulosa (assembly GCF_028018385.1). Lineage (NCBI taxonomy): Eukaryota > Metazoa > Chordata > Mammalia > Carnivora > Felidae > Neofelis > Neofelis nebulosa. Next base: position 81,124,456 of record NC_080784.1, on the reverse strand, counting down.
CTGACCATCTTTCATTTGAATTTGATTCTATGATGATAGATACAATTGTATATTTGGTGCTGTGTGACAGATTTGTCCCAGATGGGGGACAGTAATGCACGCTGCCCAGACTGTGTAGTATCATATGATCAGCCAAATCACAGGACCCGGGCACCTACAGGGCACAGCCCTGACTCACTCCATTTATGCAAGTTTTTACAGAATAAAAAACCATTTCTCTATGAACGATAGCTCATTATTTATCTTAAAGTGTGACAACTGGGATTAACTGCAGTTAAATTCTTGTTTCTAAAAATATCTTCAAATGAGAAAATCAACTAAAAGTGATCAGGTGAAGGGAACTAAAAGTGATCAGGTGAAGAGAACACAATCAGGTGTGCTTTTAGGCTTTTCAGGCATACATCTGTGCATAATGAAATAAAACTAATTTCTTAGTCTAGTCTTTTCTCTATTTTATGAAATCTAATGGGGTTAGGCCTGGAGCACAGTTCTTCATTTGCAGTCAAGAACTTGTTGGGAGGGAAGGATTTCTCTGATGAGTTTAAGCCAAGCAGGACTGATTCAGAGGGAGCAGGCAGGGGACGGTGACTTCCCAAAGGAAAACCCATATGGCCTTAGAAAGAGGAAGGGGAACAGCTGCACCACTTCCTTTTTTCCTGTTTGAGGATATTGTCCATACATCCTGCTACTCCGTATTTCTGCTGCTTTTCACATCTGTAGCTTTGTTAATTCTTTCATTTTTATTACTTTCTTTAAAAAGAATTTATATGCAGGGGGCCTGGGTGGCTCACTCAGTTAAGTGTCTCACTCTTGGTTTCAGCTTAGGTCATGATTTCATGGTTCTTGAGTTCAAGCCCCACATCAGGCTCTATGCTGACAGCACAGAGCCTGCTTGGGATTTTCTCTATCTTTCTCTCTCTACCCCTCCCCATTCTCTCTCTCTCTCTCTCAAAATAAATAAACTTTTAAAAAAAGAATTTTTGTTCTTCAAATTATAAAAACAATATACAAAATAGATCTATAATATATTTAAAGCCCCTTCAGAACAAAACAATAATTAATTAATGATCCATGTATTCAAGGGGAGAAAGTTTCTATACATGGGATTTTAAATATAATGTAAGATATATAGGTATAGATAGATAGCTATAGCTATAAATATAGATACAGACAGATAGCCATCTGTATGTATATCTTACATTTAATTTATCCAGTCTTTTGCTACTACAAACAAGGCTACATTGTACATCTCTGTACTAGTCTACATGGAGACTTGTGTGATTTCTCTGAGACAATTAAAGGTGAGTAGGATTGCTGCTCCATCACAGGGGTTTTGCAGGTTAATACCCTTACATACTGCAGATTGTCCCCACCAGGTCTGAGTGGAGCCATTATTATTACTCGGGGCTCTGAGTGGCTTGCAACTGCTCCACTTCACACTGGCACTGTCACACCGGAGGACCATATACCTTTCGGCAGATGTACAGATGCTGTCGGAGACCTCACTAGATCCTCCTGCATCTCTTGCACCAGCTCTGTTCACCCATCCCTAGCATCAGTGTTTTTGCTACTATTTGTACCTACAACTTTAAAAGTGGCTTTCCCTTGGACACAGGAGCCTCCTAGTTTATAAGGAGAAGTGGAAGTGTGTGGGAATTTTAGGTTCACCTACAACTCCCACCTGTGGGCCAACGGCCTCCTGGTGTGGGAGCACAAAAGTGCAGCTCTTGTGTCTCAGGTAGGACAAACACCAAGCACCCCAGGAGACAGGGCTGCAACTTCACCTGAAAGCTCACCTTTCTTAGGGTCTTCCCTTTTCCCAACTTGCTGCTTCTACTCTCTTACTGGTTTCTGCTCCTGGGGCTGTGCCTTAAGAAACCACTTACATCCAAATCCTTGCCTCAAGGACTATTTCTGGAAGAGTCTGCTCAAAGCTGGCACATGTTTTTATTTCACTGCTGAATGTAATTGGCAAATTTTAATATTAAAAATATTAGATTCTTCAGCATACTGCATCAGGGCTCCTATTTGAAGCTACTCTTAATTTCTCTCTCCAGGGCCTCTTAGGATGTATGGGCCTCTACTAATTGGCCATCCAAACTTCCCCACTCTCTACTTTGGTCCCATTGGCTATGAAAGAGCATGGCTTTTCTGTTGCGTCCTAACACCCAACACTCTAGGAGCTCCATTTCAAGCTCTAAGTTTTTCTGTGTATCTAACGGGATACTACTACAATTGCCCTTAGGAGAATATGCCTCTCCCAAGCGTCTGACAGATGAAGGTGTCAGTCATTTATGAAGCTGGAAATCAATAAGAGAGGTAACAAGATTAGTCAGCTGGAGACTGGGAAGTGCAGGGAGCAAGCAGAGACCACTTTTTCTGGGTTTGACAATGAGAGTACCAGAGAACTAGGATGGCAGCTTGAGAAAACAGCAGGGTCAAAGGAAAGGCTTCCGTTTCTTTAAGAGAAAAGCAACCTCAGCATTAAGATGAAAGAATTGAGGCCAGTGAAAGGAAGAGATCATGGATGTGTGAGGCAAAAAAAGAAGATAATTGATGGATCAAGCTCCCAGAGATGATCTGAGGAGTCAGATATGGCAGACTTTAAAAGGAAAGATTTGAAACTAAAAAACTTTGGATGTCAACTATATGCAAGTGAAAGAAAAAGGAAGAGAGGGAGGAAAGGAAAGGAAAGGAAAGGAAAGGAAAGGAAAGGAAAGGAAAGGAAAGGGAAGGGAAGGGAAGGGAAGGGAAGGGAAGGGAAGGGAAGGGAAGGGAAGGGAAGGAAAGGAAAGGAAAGGAAAGGAAAGGAAAGGAAAGGAAAGGAAAGGAAAGGAAAGATGGAAGGGAGGTTGATTCTTCCTCACTGACTAATCAATAGCATCTATTTCTTCAGGCATGTGATTTCCTATATCTTATTTAATTTATCCAGTCCTTTGTTACCACAAACAAGATTACACTGTACATCTTCCTACTCATGAATGTCCTTTGTATATGTTTTAGGCTTACAGACAAGAACAGAGCCTGTTTCTTATAGGTAGAAGAGTATCATTTTTAAATCATACCTTACGGGAACATCCTGGAAAGATACCAAGTGCACCTGTATGAATGAATGCTACACCTTAGTCAGCTCCTAACTAGAGGGACTCAGAGAAGACTGACCTATAGCTAGACTCAGAATGGCCTCACCCACACTCCAGGCTATCTATAGGTGCCAGTGAAAACCATACCTGTACAATCTTTTCCATAATGAACATGTGACCCTTGCTCTGTAATCAGAGTATGTAAATAAATAGAGAAAAATTATCTTTGATTTTGATGATAATAGTGTTAAACTTTCTTCAGTTTAACAGCCAATGGGTTCTCCCAGAGAAACAGAACAAATAGAATATACATATATAGAAATATATAAGAGATTTATTACAAGAATTGCCTCATGTGATTATAGAAGCCAAAAAGTCACACAATCTGCTGTCTGCAAACTGGAGAACCAAGAAAACATTATTATGGCATCATCCTATCATCCAGTTCAAGTCCAAAGACCCTAGAATCAGGGGGCCAATTGCATAAGTCCTGGTCTGAATCTAAAGACCTGAGAACCAGAAGCACCAATGGTCAAGAGCAGAAGACAAAGGTCTTAGCTCAAGCAGAGAGAACAAATTCACCCTTCCTCCACTTTTTTGTTCTTTCTAAGCCTTCGGTGGATTGGGTGATGCTCACCTCCATTGGTGAGAGCAATCTTCTTTACTCAATCAAATGCTAATGTCTTCCAGAGACACTCTCATAGACATACCCAGAAATACATTTTATCAGCTATCTAAGCACCCCTTAGCCCAGAAAAGTGAAAATAAAATTGAAAAGTGAAAATAAAGTTGACACATAAAATCAGTCATCAGTTATACAATAAATGCACAAGAAAAAACCAAAGTCATTTCATTACATGTTTATGTTTTCTTATAGAAACGATCAGGGAAAATAAATTTCCAATAAGCTGGAGATGCATACTATGTACATAACTGTGCCTTAAAGCCTTCATTTTATAAGCATCTCCCAATCACATAGCTGTTCCACATTAAAGAGTCTTTCTCACCATTCCAAATCTATCAGTCAGGGTAGCTGGTGGAGATTAAGCTCTGAAGCAGTCTAACATGCCTACCTTGCCTTCCCCTGTGTGTCCATAGAGAATCTATAAAATGATAGACTGTTTTCTAACTCCTCCCCCTTCACTGAGTGCTCCATTTCCAAACTACCCTGGGCCCAAAATTCATCAGGCAGAAGGGAGCCTGAGTTCATTACTTCCTCCACACTGACCCTCTTTCTCAGATTCTACGTCATCTACAGATATTCAGCAATTGTATTGCTAAACCAATTGCACAACCTCTTGGGCTTGGTTAGTAGATACAGTCATCCACTTTTGTCATCAGCCTGGCATCCAGAATCTCTTTCAATGAAAATGGAGAAGGGTCATGGGAACTTAATATTCTACTGAACCATGAATTGGTTTGGGGAAAATAACGGTATAACTTCTGACCATGCGTGAGATCACACAGCATTCCACCAGGTTTTCCCAGTACTCCAGGGACCACTGTGGTTACACTCAAGTACTCTCATCTAGGAATTATGCTGCATAATGTACAATTTTACAAGCTCTTGCCTCGGTAGATTACGCAGTATGCAACAAATAAAAGGTTGTCATTCTGATTTCTGCCTAAATGTCACCTCCTCAGACCTTTCCTGACCACAAAATGTAAATTACTCAGTCACTCTACCATATCATATATCATTAGGTTTTAATTCTCTGCATAACACATATCAAATTTAAGTGAGTCTTCAGTTTGTTAAGTTTGTCTATTGTATGCCACCTCTCACTAGATAAAGAACCTGGTCTGTCTTATTTTTTGTAATATCTACAATGCCTGAAATAATTCTGGATGGCACATAGTTAGCCCTCAATATGTATATAGTAAATTAATTAAATCAAGGTGATACAATAGAAAAAAATGCCTAGGAAGTTACCTTGAGGCTACTTTTAATATAGGATGGTCAAAGAAAGTCTTTCTGGGAGATGAAACCTATATGACAATCAGATAAGAGTATGAGGTTTTGATTATTACAATGGCCTGAACGTTTTATTGTTGATATGAGACTGTTATTGTGAAAAAAGAGCTTTATAACTATTGAAGAGCAACCCAAAAAAATATGGGATTGGCCCAACAACAGAACAGGAATGGGACTGGTGGGACTGTATGGGACTCTATTTGCTATTGCATATCTCCAGAGTGGGTTTAAAAGAGATAATGAGAAAATTCATTTTCAATGCTTCTCAGAACATTTTTCTTTTCCATAATCCAGAATTTCTTTCCCTAAAGCTCCTTACACAATTAAGGCTTAATCACCCAAAGGGAAGGGATGGCAGATACCACCTAAAATAAAAGTCCCCAGTGAAAACATGATGAGAGAAGATTCTACCAGATTAGGAAAAATATATGCTCCTCTATTGAGCAGAAGGAAAGCTTAAGAAGGAACACTATGAACATCCCACCTGGGTTCTCTTGGATTTCAGTGCTCCCACCCCATATCCCTAAGATTTAGCCAGTTGAAGGGTTGATTGCGGAGACAGAAATCAGGCAGAGAAGAGAGACAAGCCTAAAACTGGTAAATTGTGCCCTTTTTAGAAAAAGGCTTGTACACTACTGTTTCTATTTGGAAAACATGAACAGACTGTCTCACGGAGCACCTGTTAACCTAAACCAACATGTCTTCAGCTACTGAGAAATAAGCATGAACTATTAGACATGGAGAATTTTATTAGCTATCCTCAAGTCTCCCATACTTTCCCATGCAATGTGGAAAAGATACAGACATTCCTACTTGCTCCCAGAGAAAGCCATGGAAACCAGCCAAGAGTCAAGAGCCAGAGAGCCTACCTTTGGGTTACTATATAGAAAGGTGAGATGACACTAAAGGCCATAGGCTAGACAGGGTAGGCCAGAGAGACAATAGAGGACAAAACTGGACATTTCAGCAGTGGATGCAGTGAAGACAGAAGTCACTCACTGCAGAGGTAAATATGTATCTCAACTGGTGATCAACAGAAAAACAGAATGATATCACCAGGGCAAGGAACCTTTGTCCATAAAGGATAAATAAGTTCCTTCTTGCACCCAGACACCATCTTGGGCATATGGAGAAGGAAGGGAAACTCTGCAGAAGAGAAACAACTCTGGTGATGCTTGTGAATTTTAAATTGCTTGAATATGGGTATATATAAACCCATAAAAACCAAACTATAATCTAGAATAGGTGAAATTGCCTTCTAATAATAACCTTTAAATGATTAATTTCTATAATCACAGGAATTTAAGTAGCTCCAAAGTAACATAAGATCAATTATAGAAATACATACTTTAGATTGTTTCAATTTTGACCCTACTGTGTTATATATAGCTTAAGTGTCCACTTCTAATGTTACAGTTTGAGATGCTCAAGCATGTTCTATTCAACTCACAAACCTCCACACTAGGTATCCAAGGATTCCTTTGGTCTTGTAGTTGCCCTGGCGGCAAACATAGGGTACAAGTAAGAGTGCAGCTTCCTCTATTTGCTATAGAGTCAAGGAAAGGAGACTTAGCTGGGTATTGTTTTCATACCCACAGTGGCTGTATGACTTACTGGCAGGACATTTGAGGCCAGTAATATGAAATTCCCAGTAAAGACTAGGACATCAGTAGTGTGACTTTGAACTTCTCTGGAAGTGACCCTTCTCTCCCAGCATTTGTGTTGACGTCTACACTTCCAGACACACTACTTCTCACATCCTCAGCCTCTCCCAATTAAACCTATGTCTCTCCTCTCCTGTTGTCACTACAAAAAAAAAATTCTTTTTTCTCTTTTTTTCCAACACAGTAGTTGTTAAGAGCTAATAGGTAGAACCAAGATTATCCACTAAATTTGGACCCCATAGTATCGGTTCCTTCTCCTCAGGAGCAGAAAGACCTTTCTCCAGATCTCCCACTCATGGAAGGGAAGAGAGAGCTTTATTTTCCATGCAGGAAAACGTTGCCCAAACATTCACTACTACTTTCCTCTTGTTCCCACTAAGTCAAATGACTTCTAAAAATGCCAAAAGAAAAGACAAACCCAACACGAGTTTTGAGGACAGAAGAGATCAACTCAAATGAAAAAAAAAAAGGTAGTTAACCAAAAAAACATAGGATCCAGTAAAATATAGGATCCAGTAAAACAGAGGTTCCAACACAGGAGAGAGGCAAAAAACTTCCCAGAATAATAGAGATCAGCAGCAGGCCTAGAGCAAGCAGTCCAAATCAAAGAAGGAGGAGAGAAAGCTTGAGAAAACAGAGCTTATCTGCAGGGGAATAATGAGATAGAACTAGTAGAGTGTCTAATAGTGTCCAAATTGTAACGTTGTTCTAGTGGGAATCACTAGAATCATAGAAAAGGGAAACTGTGTGTGTGTGTGTGTGTGTGTGTGTGTGTGTGTGTGAAAGAGCAAGAGAAAAAGAAGGAGAGATTGAGAGAAGACCTCATTTACCCTGAAAAGAAGCCAAAATATAATATGTAAAATTGTTAAATCCACGGAAATGACGGTGCGAGCACACTGTTCAAAGAGGTGAAGTTAAATACCAGTAAAAACGATCTAAAATTTGAAAGCAGTAGCCTCTGGGGGACAGGTATCAAGAGAGGCAAAAGCAAGGGGCTTCCTTTGTTCATTATTAGCTATAGAGGATTAAAGATGGTCACAAATTCTTTGACAGCACTCCCATGGAAGGGTCTATTTCCCCTTTCCATGAATGAATTTGGGTTGGCCTATAACTGCTTACCAATAATGTACCAGTGGACTTGACACTCTGTCATTTCCAGTCCTAGTTTTTTAGAGGATTAGAAGCTTCTACTGTGGTCTCATGAATCCCTGAATCAACATGTAAGACCAACTACCTCCCTTGAAAGACCACATGGAGAGGCCTTTAGACTGAATTAAGAGAGAAGTAACCAGCTGATCCCAACCTTTTAGCCACCCCACCAAAACAGCCGATATGTGAATGAAGCTGTCTTGGAACCACCAGACCAGACCAGACACCAGCCAAACACACCCAGTTAATGCTACATGGCACAGAAAAATTAGCCAGCCAAGCCCTGCTTGAATTCCATATCTACAAAATCTTGAGATATAATAAAATTATTATTGGTTTGATCCATTATATATTGAAGTAGTTTGTTATACAGCAATAGATAATTGGAAACTAAGTCTTTTAGTCCTCAAGAGTAGTAAGTCTTTAGTACTAATTTTTTAGCATGTATATGTATAATTTTCATAAAAATAAAAAGTAAATTAAAATAGTTTGATCTGAGTAAGGTCAATGGATTATATTGAGGTCAATTTCATGATTGCAAAATTGTACCATAGTTATACAAAATGTTACCCTCGGGCAAAACTGGGTGAAGGGCATAAGGGAGGGGTCTCTCTATATTATTTCTTACAACTGTGTGAGACTCCACAATTATCTAAAAATGAAAACTTAAAAAAATAATTTGAACAGCTGAATGTCTGTATCTTGTCATATTTATATATGTTTAACAAAAAATAGTGGCATACTTTATATATTATCCTACATTTTTCCGTTTAATATATTTTATACCTATATCCATGTCAGCACTTATAGGTCTAGCTTATTAATTTTAATGACTACATTATAGCCCTCTGTATGAATTTGCTCCCATTTACTAAACTAGCACCTTACTGATGGATATTTATGGTTTTTTTTTCCTTTCTGGAGACTATGTACTTTATTAAATCAGAATTCTAAATTCCCTTTGAGTGATAAAAAACTGGGCAATATGGCAATATCCCTCTAGTATAAACTGAAAGAACTTATTTCTATCATTCTTATGATAATTCCTTTCCTGTCTTCACATCTTCCATAAGCAATTCTAAGCCTACTTCTAAATCCAGGAAGTGTCCACATATCTATACATAGCTAACTCAGCTTCTGGGTAGCAGATTGCAGTGCAAACTGCTAGATGTCAGGGGAAAAAAAAAAACAAAAAACATATAACTAAAACTCAAAACTCCAGCCTTAAGTCACCCTGTCTGAAGGGGTGTCAAAAAAATGAAACCAGTAAAGAACACTGATATATAAGAGAAAGAACTGCTCTTCAAAACCAAGCCTCAAACCACAATGCTTCCAAAACCCAATATCTCAAAATAACTATTTACTCTGACTAGCATGTTTTATATTAATGATAACATTAAGATCAAAAGAAAAAGTAAAAAGATGTTCCAGGTAGATATACTGAATTTCTAGCCAAAAATAAGTTATTCTACCATCTAAAAACTCTCTGTGTTTTTAAGAAGGTGGATCTGAAGTGCATTCTTCACTCATTTACTAATTCATTCAGACACAACATCTAAGTGTCTGGTAGTGTGTCAGAAGCAGAAAAAGGCAGCTATTGGTCCCTGGAAGAGCACATACTCCAGTGCAGGGACAGAGAACCACATAGATAAGTATAAACACTGTGACAGAGGGCAATAAAAATAGGCACGTGGTAGCACAGGGCTACACAGGAGGACATGCAAGCCTTTATGAAGGAAAATTTTTAAATTGTAAGGTAGGGATAGGGATGTCTGTGGGAGAGAGAGCTCATTCCACGTGGAAAGGAGCATGGACAAAGTCCTAGAAGCAAGCATAAGGTTGAGTGTAGCTTGCAGGTGGGATGGTACAGGGGGTCAGGTGGCTGTACACGCAGTTACATCCTGCCCAAGTATACAATGGAGCATGGAGTTCCATGAGAGATGGCCTGGGTCCAGATCATATAGGGCTGTGTGCCTTTCTGAAGACATTCAAGTTTATCCCTCAAGTAAGGGGGATCTAATGAAGGAGAGCCTTGCGTGGGGTCAACATATGTCCCACTTTGACCAAGACTGTTGCAGTTTATGCTCGTCCCAGTGTAATTATTAGTAGTGCTCACTTTCACATTCAAATGTCCTGGTTAAGATTATAACCTTACTTATTACCGTAGTTATGATAGACCTACTTCCAGTGGTACTCAGATCATTGAAAATCTAAGTGAGAAATAGCAGACAATAGAAGGAAAGGAAGAAGAAAAACAAAATCTATTTCCCACCGTGCAGAAAGTCTGATCAATGCTAAATTAAATAGTGGAGAAAGAGTAAGTGCAAAATTTTCATCAAATACATGCAGGTGCAATTTTTATTGTGTTTTTTTTTTGTTTTGGGGTTTTTTTTTTTTTTTTTTTTGCTTTGGGAAACCCAAAAACAAGGGTTCTACAACCTTTACTTTTCTTTCTTATACTTCTTTTTGAGGATTTTCTTTCCTCTTGATATGATACTTGTTGATTTATAAAAGGCATATATGAACATGATAATAATTATAAAAGTATAAAAGGAAAAATTAAATTCTATCTTCCCAGGATGCCTGGGTGACTCAGTTGGTTGAGCGTCCAACTCTTGATTTTGGCTCAGGTCATGATCCCCGGGTAGTGGGATCGAGCCCTATGCTCAAGGCAGAACCTGCTTAACATTTTCTCTCTCCTTCTGCCCCCTCCCCCACTCATGTTCTCTCCTCTCTTAAAAAAAATCTATCTTCTCTCCCCAACCTAGGCCTACTATCCCAAATGACACCATATGAACTCATCAGTTTACTAAATAGGATAAACTTAATTGGGCAAAATAAGAGAATAGCTTTTTTCTTCTTCTATTGCCTTCAAACATGTTTGGTCTGCCCTCTCAGTGTTAGCAAATTACTAAAATAGCCAACAACTGGCCTACAAGCACACCTTTCATATGCAAACCAATCAATCCATAGCACATACCCCAACCACCTCCTTTATCCAACTTAAGGTCATTAGTCCCCTGCCCTACTCATCCCAGGGCCAGGTGCCAAACAACTAGGGACAACCCCTACCCCAGAGCTCTTCAAAATTATTCAGACTAGGAGTGATAGTAGCAATGTGGCCAAATAAGACATGCCCATTAATACCTCCCTCACCTCAACAATTTGGCATCTATACACAGTATCTTTGGCTCCCAAAAAGTGTCTTTGTGGGATTCAACACCATATGCCAAGGGACCAGGGAGGAGTCTTGCTGCATCCCACACCCACCCTTATGCTATGAGTAACAGGCATACAGACCTTGGTTCCAGCTGTGGACCCTGAAGTGGACCATGAACCAGCTCCAGCCTCTCTTGGTGGTGGTCTGGGAGGCTCTGGAGAACACCGTCTTAGACAATCACTCACAGTTGAGAGATCTTCGTGGAGCCCAGGTTTACAGCAGAGATGTTCCAGTTTGGAGCACTGGAGAAAAAAAATATCAAAGTTTGGATGCACTGGAGAACATAAGAGGAATAGTTTGACTTAATCAGCACTAGCCCTCCCCCAAGGCAGCACAGGTTGGGCCAAGAGAGTGATTTTTCTGCATGGGGTGGGATAGTAAAATGAGAGTGTGTGGGTAAACACCTGGCTTTCCCAGCTATGCAGGATGCTGCCAATGAGGCCCATTTCTCTTTCTCATTAACCCAAGTTAAATTATGAGCTACATGACTCAGGGGTAGGGAGTGACTAGGAAAGAGGTAGACGGGACTCTTGAGGGCATTGAAGAGAAGCAGATCCTAATACCCATGTCACAGATTATATCAAGAAGCTCACCCACAAACCCCAGGGACCCCTTGCCCTCAGATCTTCCCAAATGGCATCCCCAGCGCTCCATGTACCTTACACACACATGTGCACACACACACACATACACACGCACACACACACACACACACACACACATCATCTGTGGTCAGCTCCCCATGTGTGCTCACAATAGTAATGAGAGTAAGTTTGGGCAGACTCAGATAAAATTAGAAATGAAAGAGGAGACATTACAATTGATACCACAGAAATAGGGGGAATCTTAACAGACTACTATAAACAATTATATACCAACATGTTGGGTAATCTACAAAAAAAAAATGGATAACTTCCTAGAAACATATAACCTACCAAGACTGAATCATAAAGAACTAGAAAATCTGAACAGACCAATACCAAGTAAGGAGATTGTACCAATAATCAAAACCTCCCCAGCAAAGAAAAACTTAAGACCAGATGGTTTCTGGGGCGCCTGGGTGGCGCAGTCGGTTAAGCGTCCGACTTCAGCCAGGTCACGATCTCGCGGTCCGTGAGTTCGAGCCCCGCGTCAGGCTCTGGGCTGATGGCTCGGAGCCTGGAGCCTGTTTCCGATTCTGTGTCTCCCTCTCTCTCTGCCCCTCCCCCGTTCATGCTCTGTCTCTCTCTGTCCCAAAAATAAATAAAAAAAAAAAAAAAAAAAACGTTGAAAAAAGACCAGATGGTTTCACTGGTGATATTCTACCAAACATTTATTTTTTTTTCAACGTTTTTTATTTATTTTTGGGACAGAGAGAGACAGAGCATGAACGGGGGAGGGGCAGAGAGAGAGGGAGGCACAGAAGCGGAAACAGGCTCCAGGCTCCGAGCCATCAGCCCAGAGCCTGACGCGGGGCTCGAACTCACGGACCGCGAGATCGTGACCTGGCTGAAGTCGGACGCTTAACCGACTGAGCCACCCAGGCGCCCCTCTACCAAACATTTAAATAATTTACACCAGTCCTTCTCAAACTCTTCCAAAAAAATTCAAGGGCAGGAAACATTCCCAAACTCATTTTATGAAGCCAGGAATACCAAAGTCAGATAGGGACAGTACAAGAGAAGAAAACTACAAACCAATATTCCTGATGAATATAGATGCAAAAATTCTCAACAAAATATTAGCAAACCAAATTCAACATCATATTAAAGGGATCATACAGCATAATCAAGTGGGATGTATTCCTGGGATGCAAGGATGGTTCAAAATATGCAAATCAGTAAATGTTGGTACACCACATGAATAGAATGAGAGAGAAAACTCATGATCATCTCAATGGATATGGAAAAAGCATTTTCCAAAATTCAACATCCATTTATGATGAAAACTCTTGACAAATTGGGTATAGAGAAAAATTACCTCAATATAATAAAGGCCATATATGACAAGCCCTCAACTACTGTCATACACAGCAGTGAAAGGTTGAAAGCTTTTCCCCTAAGATCAAGAACAAGACAAGTGTGTCCACTCTCATGACTCCTAATCAATATGGTACTGGAAGTCCTAGCCAGAGCATTTAGGCAAGAAAAAGAAATAAAAGGCATCCAAACCATAAAGGAAGAGGTAAATTTATATCTGTTTGAAGATTATATGATCTTACATATAGAAAATCCTGAAGACTCCACCAAAAAATGTTAGAGCTAATAAACAATTTCCATTCAGTAAAGTTGTAGGATACAAAATCAACATATAGAAATTAGTTGTGTTTCTATACACTTACAATTAAATATCTGAAAAAGAAATAAAGAAAACAATCCCATTCATAATAGCATCAAAAACAATAAAATACTGGGGCGGCTGGGTGGCTCAGTCGGTTGAGGATCTGACTTCAGCTCAGGTCACGATCTCGCAGTCCATGAGTTCGAGCCCCGTGTCAGGCTCTGGGCTGATGGCTCGGAGCCTGGAGCCTGTTTCCGATTCTGTGTCTCCCTCTCTCTCTGCCCCTCCCCCGTTCATGCTCTGTCTCTCTCTGTCTCAAAAATAAATACACGTCAAAAAAAAAATTTTTTTTTTAAAAAACAATAAAATACTTAGGAACAAACTTAACCAAGCAGGTGAAAGATCTGTACACTGAAAACTATAAGACTGATGAAGAAATTAATGAAGACACAAATAAATGGAAAAATATATTATATTCATGGATCAGAAGAACTAATATTATTAAAATGTCCATATTCCCCAAAGCCATCTTTAGATTCAATACAATCCCTATCAAAATTTCAATGATATTTTTGATAGAAATAGAACAAAGTATTTTAAAATTTGTGTGGCACCACAAAAGACCCCAAATAACTAAAACAATCCTAAGAAAGAGCAACAAAGCTGGAAGCATCCTCCTTTCTCATTTCAAAGTACATCACAAAGCTATAATAATTAAAACAGTATGGTACTAGTATAAAAATTAACATATAAACCAGTTAAATGGAATAGATCCTCACATATACGGTCAAATATTATTTGGCAATAAAGCCAAGAATACTCAATGGAAAAAGGATATTCTCTTTAATAAATGATGTTGGGAAAACTGGTTAATCACATGCAAAAGAATGAAATTAAACTTCTATCTTACATCAGTCACAAAAATTAACTTGAAATGGGTTAAAGACTTAAACATAACACCTGAAACCATAAAGCTCCTAGAAAAGAAATTGGGAAAAATTTCCTTGACACTGGTCTTGGCAAAGACTTTTTGGATATGACTGCAAAAGTACAAGCAACAAAAACAAAAATAGACAAGTGGGACTACATCAAACTAAAAAGCTTATCACAGCAAAAGAAATGATCAACAAAATGAAAAGGCAACCTATGGAATGGTAAAAAAAAAATATTTGTAAGCCATATATCTGTTAAGGGGTTATTATCCAAAGTATATAAGGAACTCATACAACTCGTATATAGCCAAAAAGCAAACACTCCTATAAAAATGGGCAGAGGACCTGAATAGCCACTTTTCCAAAGAAGACACACAAATGGCCAACATATACATGAAAAGATGCTTAACATCACTAATCATCAGAGATATAAGATATCCACAATGAGATACCACCTCACACTCATACCTGTTAGAATGGCTATTATAAAAAAAAAAAAAAAAAGCAAGAGATTAAGGATGTGGAGAAAAGGGAACCCTTGTGCATTGTTGGTGGGAATGTAAACTGGTACAGCCACTATGGAAACCAGTATGGAGGTTCCTCAAAATAGTAAAAATAGAAATACCACATGATCCAGCAATCCCATTTCTGGGTATATACCCAAGGGAAATGAAATCAGGATCTTGAGGAGATATCTGCACTTCCATGTTCATTGAAGCATTATTCACAGTAGCCAAAATATGGAAACAACCTAAGTGTCTATAAACAGATCAATGGATTAAGATGTGGTATATATACACAATGGATTAATATCTAGCCATGAGGAAGAAGGAAATTCTGTCATTCGTGACAATGATGAACCTTGAGGACATTGTGCTAAGTGAAGTAACTCAAAACAGAGAAAGATAAATATTATATGATATAACTCACATGTACAATCTAAAAACATCAAAATTACAGAAATAGAGAGCAGAATGGTGGTTACTAGGTGCTGAGGGTTGGGGGAAGGGGATGATGTCAGTCAAAGCATACAAACTTCCAGTTATAAGATGAATAAGTTCTGGGGATCTAGTGTTTAGCATGGTAACTGTAGTTAACAATATTGTATTTTATACTTGCAATTTGCTGAGAGTAGATGCTCCTACCACAAATAAAAAATGTAATTATGTGAGGTTTTTGAAGTTTTAAATTACCCTATTGTGGTAATCATTTCAAAATATGTAAGCGTATCAAATCATCACATTACACCTTAAACTCACACAATGTTATATGTCAAACATATCTTAATAAAGCTGAAAAATAGGGGCACCTGGGTGGCTCAGTGGGTTAAGCATACAGCTCTTGTTTTCGGCTCAGGTCACGATCTTGCAGTTTGTGGGTTCGAGCCCTGCATTGGGCTTTGCTCTGACAGCACGGAGCCTGCTTGGGATTCTCTTCCTCTCTCTCTCTCTCTCTCTCTCTCTCTCTCTCTCTCTCTCTCTCACTCTCCTGCTCTGCCTCTCTCTTACATATGCACTTTCTCTCTCTCCGTCTCTCTCAAAAATAAATAGATAAACATTGAAAAGAGGTTCGAGTGAGAGAGAGCCAAAGCATAAGAGACTCTAAAAAACTGAGAACAAACTGTGGGTTGATGGGGGGTGGGAGGGAGAGGAAGGTGGGTGATGGGTATTGAGGAGGGCACCTTGTGGGATGAGCACTGGGTGTTGTATGGAAACCAATATGACAATATATTTCATATATTGAAAACAAATACATAAACATTGAAAAACTTTTTAAAAAGCTGAAAAATTTAAAAATTATTAAAGGTAGCCAATTCTAAACCTATCATTCCTCACCCTTCCCTTCCCACAGAAACCACAATGAATCTCAGGCCACATTTTACCCCTTCCCTCAGCCTGCTGATGGACACTGTGCTTCGCTGTGTGCCCTGCATGGTGTGGCAGGGTCCCTCTTCTTGGGGGTTGTAAGTACAACAAACTGTCTTTTCAATGCCGATCATCTCCTGATCTGTTTGCCTTACCATATTTGAATAATAATAAAACATACATTCTAAAATAATGCTGCATCAGATTTGTCCTCTTCATACTTTAACCAATATCCCAAACAGATCTCATAGCTATCCTGCCAATTTTATTAGAAAAGTCTTGTTTTTGGATTTTGAAATGTTACTCCAGTTTGAACCAAAATTTTCACCTCTTGTCCATTTTAAAACTTTTCCCCTTCCTCCAGGTCAGGCCTGGTCCAGCTCAGGGCAGCAGTGGAGAGAGGCAGAATGGTCTCACTCCTTCTCTTCCCTTCCTGCTGCTCGATCATCCAGGGGCAGGGGAAGGAATAGGAGGTATTAGAGAAAGGCACAAAGGAATTCTTGTCTAGACCATATTGGTGGCTCTTCTTTGGACAACATTAATTGCCCATATCCTCTGTTGTGGCAGGTGCTCATAGGGAGAATTAATAAACAAAAACCATACACAAAACTATAAATATCTCCAAACTATACTATTTCCTGACTTATTTCACCTTCCAGCTGACATCTTGTCACCATCCCTCCCCAACTCTGCTTTTGGCATTATACCCTGTAGCCTCTTTCTTCTGATGCCTCCCTACTCTGTCAGGCAGTTCCTCTCCATTATGAACTACTGCTTTCTAAGCCTCTCTGCAACTGCCCTCCTGTAATTGCTTTACATTGAACTTCTGGTTTCTACCATTCCTGGATTCTGTATCTTCCTCTTAAGTTTTTGTTTTGTTTTGTTTTGTTTTTGTTTTTTTAACTGGTGAATATCCTTGGATAATTGTTTCAGATGGAAGAAAATGTCTTTCTTTTACAAGCACTGGAAATGTCTTTATTTTTCCTTCATACCGGAATGATAATTTGATTCGTAATAAATGTTAGGTACAAATTCTTTTCCTTCAAAATGTTGACAGTATTGCTTGTATTCAGTACCCATCATTGTGGAAGAGACATCTACTAACAATTAAATGCTTATTCATTTGAGGTAACCTGTTCTTTTTTAATTCTCTCTGGTCACATTTGAGATGTTTCTCCTTTTCCTTAGAATTTTGAGGCTGCATGAAATATTTTAATCTGTTCATTCATTGAACAAATTTTTACTGAAACAAGTGATACAAGAGTGCAAGTGATAAAACTATGAACAAAACAGATTAAAATGTTGTTTTCTCATTTGTTTTTGTTTTGTTTGTTTTCATAGCTAGGGCCTCTGTGAGCCCTGCTGAGTCCATCCAAAAACTAGAGTCTTAAAATTTACAGAAATGGGTTAATTATTATTTTTTTTAACTTTATTTAAGATAGAAGAGTTAAAGGAAAAGTTATCTCCTATTTTCCATTCTCTTCTTCTCTTTTTCTTTTCAGCTCTCAATTCTAATGATCTCATTTTATCTTTTAGGCTAGCAACTTGATCTTTTTCCCCATCAATTTGGTAATTCAGCTAGTCTGTACTTTTTTTTTAATTTCGCCATTCTTTTTTAAATTTCTGTGTATTCTTTCTTGAACTCTGCTGTCTCCTTTTATGGCAGCCTTGTTTTGTCTGATGGGTACAATATCTTCTTAAATATCTCTGTAGATAGTATTTAGAATTTTTAAAATTCTCTTCTGTTCTCTGGATTATGTTTACTCCATAATCAATTATTATTTCAACTTTGATCTTCCATTTCACATTTTTTTGCTTTCCTCTTATGTCTGATGAACTGTTACCTATTCACATTTATCAATAACGGATGATACAGGTTAACACCAGGAACTGAAACAGATTTTCTCTCTATTTGTGTAGGCCAACTTCTCCTGTGGTCTCTCCTTTGAAAACTGACAGTAGAGAGGTGGACAGAGTTGTGTTTCCAGGCAACCAACATGGGTGATTAGCCAAGAACTCTTCCAAATATCAAATTATGACTGTTTAGTGTATTTTACCCCTGAAAACTTTCTCCTCTACCTCTCCTCACTTTCCCTTCCTCTTTTTCCTCATTTTGTTTTGTTTTAGATGTCTAGAGTTATCTTAAATTCTATGCTACTTTTTTCTCAGTAATCTCTCTCCTGGAGCCTCATGCAAGCCTCTTGTTGGATGAAAGCAGTTATTAACTTGGGCCTAAGGGTAAAGCAACTGCTCCCACAGCCCAATTTAGGGCATGGAAAAATAGTACTAGCAAGTAGGACCCAGTATATGATTTGTAGGCCTTGGTGCAAAATGAAAATGCAGGGTCCCTTGTTTAAAAATTACTAAGAATTTCCCGACAATGACAGACCATTAAACCAAGTGGAGGTCACTTCTAAGCATGGGGGAATTATGCCACTATACAGGTTACATGCCTATGAAGATGGCTCTGACTTGCCATTGGGCATTTCTCTAAGTTCTACCAATAAATACCCTTAAACTCCTTGCCATTACCATTGTTTTGTTTTTCTACTGTTCAGCTTTTTCCATCAATTCAACACCTTTTGCTTTCTATGGTCAGGAATTCCCCAAATCTTCTGGTTTGCTGATGATACTTTTCCTTTCTTTCCAGTGATTTTTTAGTTTTATTCTCTTATAAAGCAGATTTTTTATTTTTTTTTGGAACTTTGAGAAGAAGAGGAAGTAGATGTCCATTTAAAACAAAACCTGGTTAAAGCGCCTGGGTAGCTCAGTCAGTTGAGCGTCCAACTTCAGCTCAGATCATGATCTTACAGTTCATGAGTCCAGGCCTCACATCGGGCTTTCTGTTCTCAGTGCAGAGTCCAGATCCTCTGTCCCCCTCTCTCTCCATCCCTCCCCTGATTGCACCCTCTCCCTTAAAAATAAATAAACATTACAAAAAATAACTACAAGACACTTGTTGGGATGAGCACTGGGTGTTATACATAGGGGATGAATCACTGAAGTCTACTCCTGAAAACATTATTGCATTATATGTTAAAATAATGGATGTAAATTAAAAATAATTAATTAATTAATTTAGAAAATAAATACATAAATACAAAAACCAAAACCTGGTTTCTTTTAGTGACAAATAACCACAAATATACGGGTGGTAAACTGATTTTAAAACCATCCAGTTCTCTATAATTTATTAACTTTAATAGTGCCAGAGCTTAAGTATTAACCAGTAGACCCAGAGCTCAAGTTTAGAAATACTAAAATAATACATTTATGGGGGCACTTTTGTACTTATCCTTTAAAAATTTCACATTATTGGGGCACCTGGGTGCCTCAGTCAGTTAAGCTTGGCTCAAGTCATGATCTTCGGCTCAAGTCATACTTTGGCTCAAGTCATGATCTCATGATTTGGGGGTTCGAGCCCCGCGGGCTCTGTGCTAATAGCTCAGAGCCTGGAACCTGCTTCAGATTCTGTGTCTCCCTCTCTCTCTGCCCCTCCCCTGCCTGCACTCTGTCTCTCTCTCTCTCTCTCTCTCAAATAAATATTTTTTTAAAAAGCTTAAAAAATAAAAAAATTCACATTATTTCCTATATGAATTCATTTAAAAAATAACCTTTGATATCAATTTAGTTGTCAGTTTTCAAAGTTGGTGGGAGTTTCCCATTATACAAAGGAACGTCACTTTACCAAAAAAGTCAACTATTTAAAGTCCAGTTTTTTTCAGCCAAAAGATATGGTTTATATACAGAGAGATGAATGATGCTATAAATCTGATGGGTGGAGAGGAATTTTCTGATTTTAGCTTATTATTTTTTACTTACTATATGCCCATCTTTACAAACTCCACCCCCATCAAAAGACAGAAGGTTTAACTGATACTTCATTACCTGGTAAAGCCCTTGAGTAAGAAGAGATTTTCACTTGCCTCTAAAACCTACTGCAATTTTATTGAAATGACTTATCAGAAAGTGTTCAGCATCCTAAGACCTCCTTTTACATGAACATAGTTTTTCCTGCGTATTTTCTTTTGTGTGTCTAAATATTTCTGCTATATACTCCATCAGTTAAGGAGAAGTGCACTTTACTAAAAGTCACTCATGTCCACCAGTTCATGACTTGTGAAACAAATTTGCTTGTTTTCTTGCAACTTACAGAAATGAAAATTGACCAGGAAAGTGAGACATAATAATATCATATTTTTTCTAGAAATAATACAAGTCAATACACTATTTTCAATGGACAGAACAAGAGCCTTAAAGGCAACCCACACATTTTGATCCAACAAATCCAATTCCGGAAATCTACCCCAAAAATAATCTGAGAAGCAAGTTATATGCTAAAGATGTGAATTTCCAGGGTTTTTTTTTTCAATAATAGGAAAAAGTAGTATATCCTAAGAAATGTCTGAGTATGGCATCCGTCTAAAACAGAGCCTGGGACACAGATTCAGGCAGGTAGCTTATTTGAAAGGTGACTCTAGGAAACAGCAAAGGAGATGGAAGATTAAGAGAGAGAAGGGAAAAAAAGCAACAGATGGTCTATTTTGAGCTATAGGTAACTGGGGTGTGGTACTGCTGGGGACCCTCTGAAGAACCTGATTTTGTGCATCTCAAAGTTGGAGGACACAGCCCTAAGCCCACAGGGTGTTGTCTCTTGCTCGAATTGTATCTGAGCCTTTAATAGGACATTCCAACATTTTATCAAGCTATTCACTTTCTATACTGTATCACTTTCTATACTATATCACTTTCCAAGTGATATGGTATATTGTAATATTCATGGATCTTGTGGTCATGAGCCCATCCATGGTCATACATCCTTTGCCCCCAAAACAGGTCACTTGGTCCAAGGTAAGGTTACAGAGGATCTATGTCAGTAAGTCAAGTATAGTAGGTCATGAGACACTCATAAGGGCAGAAGCACTGTGGGAAGGGAAAATAAACCTATATTCTGCTGTAAAACAAAAGAAAACAAAAAAGCGTGGGCTAAACAAAATGAATGATGAGCCTGAGTCTGAACTAAAATAAAGGCCACATAGAGAAGCACTGAAGCACTGAGGTGCCAAGCATATGAGTAAAGAAAGGCTTCTTGGACCTACAAAACCAGACCAGCCCATTGCTGAGCACAGCTAAATGAGTGACTAACCCCATGTGGAGCAAAACATCTAATTCCAGCCTGGCCCAAATTCCTGACCCAGAGGATGGTAAGAAATAATAAACCATTTTTGTTTTGAGCCACTAAGTTTTGGGATGACTTACCAGTTGCAAGAAGCCATTAGCTTCTGTTTTCGTGCTCTTGGAATGCTACCTCTTAGAACCCAGCTACCATGTAAACAGTCTGACTACTCTGAGACCATTATGCTATGAAGAAGCCCAAGCTAATAAGTAGAGGGGCATTATGGAGGAGCTCCAAACTCCCTAGCCAATAGTCCTAGCTCAGTTAGAATCAAGTAATGCAAAAAAGCAAGCAGGCAAGCAAGCAAGAGAATAAAAAGAATCAAGTAATGCAGAAGAACTACCTATGCAATCCACAGAATCATGAAAAATTTTAAAACAAAACAACACAAAAGAAGCATTGTTGTTTTAAACCCTTAAATTTTTGTTATGGTCTGTTACATTGCAGTAGATCATTGAAACATATGGCTACTCCGTTCTTGGGCCTATTGCACAAGCATTGACAGAGGTTGGCTAACATCCCCCAGATGCATTTGTCCATTCTAGTGTCAAGTGATTCCTCTGCCATGGATGCTTCCTAGCAGATACTGGAGAGCACAAAGATTTTTTGTGCCCACACTCATAGTTCTATCTGCCTCACTCTTTTCTCAGATCTTTTACTTCAGTCTTCCAATCTTGTTCTGTTCAGGCCCCTGACCAACAAGCCAAGACATTTGCCAATACTCAGACCATTTCTGTCATACAAAAATAACAGAAGTGTACTGCTGAAAGATCTGGGAGATCTGGGAGGATTTCATCTCATTACTGCCCTATAGGGTATACTCCAAGGAGGAACAATAGTCCCAGAAGCCCATTTTCAGATATCACCAACATATTGAGCCAACCCATCCATGAACCAGGCTGAATGGTTTTCTCCTGTTTTTGGTTGGTCATAGAGAATTCCTCAAGAAGCTATGGGGTGAGCTGAGGGAAAGGTATGGGTGCAAGAGAAGTAGGTAACATGGAAGGCAGGGCTAGTTAACATTGTAACTTTATGCCCTCTGATTAGTTCCCAGATGTACTATATTATCATATAATACTGCAGCTTTCTTTCCAACTTATGATTTGGGGGCTCCAACTCATGACAAAGTTCCTGATAGGCAGTTTCAATCACATAGTTATTTGATACCTCCATTGTCAGGCATTCAATTTCTGCTATAGTACCATTCTAAAAAAAATTTTTTTTAACGTTTATTTCTGAAGGAGAGAGTGAGAGGAAGAGAGACAGAGCATGAGCAGGGGAGGGGCATAGAGAGAGGGAGACAGAATCTGAGGCAGGCTCCAGGCTCTGAGCTGTCAGCACAGAGACCGATGTGGGGGTCCAACTACAAACCATGAGATCATGACCTCAGCCGAAGTCGGACACTTAACTGACTGAGCCACCCAGGCACGCCTACTATAGTAGCATTCTAGAAGCTTATCCTTTCCTGTCCATTATGGGACTCCTCTGATGGGTAATCTTTGCCCTGGGTTCCTCATTGGCCTAGCAAAGACTTTCTCAGAGACTCTTAATTATTGCAATGTTTCTATCACCAACAATAAGGCTTTGTTGTCATCTGGTTGTTAAGTGATTGGTTCCTAATAAACAATTCCAGCCTGAATGTCTATTTTCTAGAACCACCTTTGTACTCCCTGTCTTAGATACAGACTTGAGTGCAAGTCTACTTCGGAAATGGTCTCAGGAAGCAGAGTAAAGGAATAGGAGAGAGAAAGCAAAGGAGGGAAAGTTAATTAAGGGTAAATTTTTAAGTGGTGGGCAATTAGGGTTCAATCCCTTTGTGGATTCTTGCAGGAATCATGCAATTGCATGATTGATTGCAGGAATCACTTCAGGATTATTCTCCCAAAGAACAGGAAACTGGCATATTTATATGCCAGCTCCCACTCCTTTATTAGTTGAGGGTTGTTCCCAAGGATGTTAATTCTTCTTGCTCTTAATACTTCTATAGAACCTAAGAAATGTCTTAAAAGCACACATTTCTTCATACTCAATCCCCTGGCCTCTTATTCAGGGCTTTTCACTACCAGAACAAGTCTAATAAAGGGGTAGAGGTAAGTGTTCACTTCTAGCAGGCACTTCCAGAAAGATACCAGAAAAGGCCTTTGTGACTAAACAATGGACCTCCAACAGCTTGGGGATGCTGGAAATGACCTTCACTCGATAGAAATGAGACCTCATATGCAAGATCCCTTGGGGAGGAAACTGACAGAGCCCATCCAAAGCTTGAACAACCTAGAAGAGATCATAATAGAGGGCTGGGGAGGGACTGCATGGAAGGAATGGTGGGGTATCATGGAGAGGAACAAGGAACTAAGAAGAAATTGTTAAAGGCTCTGTATTTCTTTCCTATGGCTGCTGTAACAAAACACCACAAACTGGGTGGCTTAAAACTGCAAACATTTATCTAGATTCCACAAGTCCAAAATCAAGATGTTGGTAAGGTTGTTTCCTTCTGAAGTCTCTAAAGGAAAAATCATCCCATGCCTTTCTCCTAGCTTCTGGTGGTTGCCGACAATACCTGGCATTCATTGGTTTGTAGATATATCACTTCATTCTCTGCCTCTGTCTTCATATGTTGTCTTCCCTTTGTGTGTCTATGTATCTGAGTCCAAATTTCCCTCTGCTTATAAGAACAACAGCTATTGGATTAAGGCCCAATCTAATCCAGCATGGTTTCATTTTTACTTGATTACAACTGCAAAAACATTATTTCCAAATAAGGTAATACTCTGAGGTTCCTGGTGGACATGGATTTGGGGGGGGGGGCGGGGAGCAGGGAGGAACACTCTTCAAGACAGGGCAGTCTCCAAAGACAAATAACTTACCAAATAGCTCTGTTCTTGTGGCCACATGGATATGTGGCTTCAGGGGCCAAGAGAGTAGAAATTATTACACATTTATCATGTTTTGCATCATTGGAAAACTGGACCATCAAAGTCTTCTCCTTGCATGTGCCAGAGCTAAAGTACAGTGGTAACCATGCCAAGAACATTCTCTAGTTCAATGGCTTCTAAACTCCTTTATCCAAATAACCCTTTGTTCAAATGAAATAGGTGTTAACTAAGTGTGTTCAGATAAATATAACGGATTAAAGCTGTTCTGAAAGAAGTGGAGCTTACAGGACCAGGGTCTCCTGCTCCTGGATCAGATCATGAGGAAAGGAGCTTCACAGAATACTATTGGAAGTCCACTTTTACATTTCTCTGTTTAGTTCAGGAAGCAAGTGATAAGTACTGCTAACAGTAAAATAAGTACATAGGGGCTAAGAGAAGAGGTAAAGAGAAGAACAAGGTAGGGGCACATGGCTGACTCTGTTGGTTAAGCGTCTGACTTTGGTTCAGGTCACGATCTCTTGGTTCGTGGGTTTGACCCCCACATTGAGCTCTGGTGCTGACAGCTCAGAGCCTGGAGCCTGCTTCAGATTCTGTGTCTCCCCCTCTCTCTGCCCGTCCCCTGCTCTCTCTCTCTCTGTCTCTCTCCCTCAAAAATAAATAAACATTTAAAAAGAGATAGAGAGGGAGAAGAACAAGGTAAATTTAAAAAGGGCTGGAGGAGAGATAGTTATGGCCACCTGATGTATTTGGTTGCAAAAAGGAGAGGAAAAACACAAAAATAACAATCTATGGCCTCTTGGTAATACCAGAGGAGAGGGGGAAAGGGTAAAGAGAAGAAGAAGAAAGGACGTCCTTCTATAATGATTTAGAGTGGTAGGTAGTATTTTATGGCCCTATGATGGACTAATGGATAAAGCTCTAGAGTTTCCTGGGTCAAGTTTGAGGCAATGAGCTACAAAGTGCAGGCAAGTTTATACTGAATGACTTTGAGATCTTCTGTTTCCCAAATAAGTGGATAAACAGAAGACTTTAGTCTCCAGACTCATTAATCTAATACCTTCTGTGAGCACTGAGCATACATACAAGGCCAAATAAAAGCATTCAATATAAATAAATCAATAATAATTTATATCTTTTGATCTCTCCAAAGAGAACTGTTTATATGTGGAGAAAAAATAAATAAATTGACATTTAAAGAAAGAGCCGTCCTTCCTCACAAACACATGGAACGTTTGTTTTTTTTTTTTTTTTTTGAAGTGAGACACTAAGCCATTTTATGTGTCTTTAGAGTCTTCACCAAAGCGGGGAATTATCTGTCAATAAGCCAAGGCATGTGAGTCAATGGATCAGTTAGCTTTTGCTAAAGTCATGCTCCCAAGAAAGCACTTTATTGTGTCTTCTTAAATAGTGTAGTGGTTTAACCTATTAATTCTCATGTCTTAAAACTAACTGACTCTGATATAGGGGAAAGTGGTAGTTGGGGACAATTCTGATATCAAAACGTTGC
Organism: Neofelis nebulosa; assembly: GCF_028018385.1. Classification (NCBI taxonomy): domain Eukaryota; kingdom Metazoa; phylum Chordata; class Mammalia; order Carnivora; family Felidae; genus Neofelis; species Neofelis nebulosa. The sequence goes on along the minus strand of NC_080784.1, from coordinate 81,098,753 downwards.
TAAGCAGTATTACAATTTTGCAGAGACCTGAATAAATGATATTTTGTTCAATGAGCACTGTGCCACCAATCCCACCTCTTTGAATACTTCTCAGTGCAACACTCTTCTTGTAGAGGGGCTTGATCAGCTTGGGCTACTACTACGACAAAATACCACAGGCTGGGTGACTAAAACAACAGACAGCTATTTCTCACAGCTCTAGAGGCTGGGAGGTCTGAGATCAAGGTGCTCACAGACTCAGTGTTTGGGTGAGAGTTGCTTCCCAGCTTGCACATGGTCACCTTTTGCTGTATCCTCACCTGGAAGAAAGAGAGAGAGGAGGCTGTTTTGCTCTTCTTATAAAGACACTCATTTCATCATAGTGGCTCCACCCTCAAGGCCTCATCTAAACCTAAATACCTCCCACAGGCTTCACCTCCAAATACCATCATATGGGGGTTAGGGCTTCAACATATAAATTTGGGGTCACACAAACATTCAAACCATAGCAGGGGCTTTTCATCTTTTTGAGTCATGGACCTCTCTGGAAGTCTAGTGAATAATACTCTTAATGAATTCTTTCAAATGCATAGAATATGTTCCCCGGAAATGAGGTGTATGGGTGGCTCAGTTGGGTAAGCATCTGACTCTTGGTCTTGGCTTAGGTCATGATCTCAGAGATGGAGCCCCGATTGAGGCCCCGTCAGGCTCCGTGTGGAGCCTGCTTAGGATTCTCTCTCTCCCTCTCTCTCTGCCCCTCCCCCCATCTCTCTCTCCCTCTCTCTCTCTCTCTAAAGAAAAAAAATTATATATATATATATATATATATATATATATATATATATATATATAAATTATATATATATTCCTGGGAAAAATAGAAAAGCTACAATACACATGCCTGTGTGTATGTATGCACCCACATATACCCATTGTACATATGACAGTAAACAGTACTGGAGATAGAATTACAGTTTAGGTATCAACTCTGCATTCAAAAAACACCAAAAAACAAAAAATAAATAATAAAATAAAATACATAGAATTATAAGAATACCCATTACATTAAAATACAGTTGTCACTCCATTCCCCCCCCCCAAAAAAAAACACAGTTATCAGAGTATTTTTTTTTTATTTTGTGATAGGGCAATATATGTCTTTTGTACTAACACATTAAATAATAAAATCTAGTGGCAGGTCAAACAACTGTCATAATGTCAAAGGGGTGATAAGTATAGATGAAATCTTGGGAGATCTTTCAATAACTGTAATATGATGTGAAAATATCTGGGATTTCTATTGGTGATAAGGCCATAGGTACAGCTAACACTACTATGAGGTGTTGCCTTTATTCATAATTGAAGGAAATGCTAATTATCAGTTGGAAGTGCAAAATAAAAATGCAATTTTTTTTCCCATCTGCATACTCAGCCCCCAGATTGAAAACTCCTCTCTTTGATTTCAAAAGTTCTCCTTTCCTCAGTCCTCACAGGGCCTGGATGAAGAAACACACCTTCAGAAACCCCTCCTTTTACAGTTCCCGCTGGCAGCTCTCTGAATGAGGATTATTCGTTATCTCACCTCCACCACTTTGGCTAGGGCGCTGCGCATCAGAGGCTACCATTCCTGGCGTATGGGGAGGAAGGTTGTAGTTACCATTTCCCAGACGATGCCCTGAACCCAGGATGCAATAAAAAGAGGGAGAGAAGAGAATGAACATTTACCGAGAACCTACTATGTGCCTGGTACTCTCGTAGGCACTTTATATTCATTATCTTAAGATGCCCTTAGGAAACAGAAAGAAAATGGGTTGGAGTGGATAAACGGGCTGTTGCCAGTTAGCAAATGACTGTCCTTGGTTTTGAATCCAAGTCTGTCTAATTCTAAAGTGCACAATCTTTTTTTAGTACGTCATGGATTGCTGACACTGGGTTGACCTCTTGACCATTCAAAATCAGATTCCTTATCTGGATATAATGATATTGTGGATCATTTGAGAATATGCATACAAGTGTCCTGTAAACTATAAAACACTTAGCACATGTTACTGCTGTTGTAATCATATGTCACTGTTGTTCTTACTATCATCAGAAATTTGGTATACAATAACTTCTGAAATCACTGAAAATCCTGGGCACCTAGACAATTCCCTTAAAAATGAGCCAAAGTAAGGAAAATTATGTCACAGTATATTCTGTCACAGAGCTATTCTGATTTTTCCTGGTAATTACTTTATTATTTAAGTAAATTGGGTCTTTCCTAGTAAGGAAAATAATTTGCAAACTACATCCCACTTACTTAATAAAATATTCAATTTCTAAGAACTATGTAAAGCAAGAAAAAAGTAATAAAGTTCATAATCTATGATAAGAAAATCTCTTATTCAACGCTGAGGTAAGATAAGCTTTATTCAAGGGGTCAAAATTTCTCAATTCTGGGGCAGCAGCTCTGTGAAAATGGATGTGCAATATCTTCTCAAGTGCAAACTCGTTCTTGATTTTTTTCCACAAAGTTTTCATCGTGATGTGTATTCCCTTAAAATAAAATGGCTTGTTTTAGAAGTTTTTAATATTTTTTTCTCCTGTTTACAAAAATAACCTCTGCTTATTATAGAGGGGATAAAGAGAAGTGCAGATGAAAATTAAAATACCAGAGATAAGCAATGTCAACTTGCTGTGTAAACTTTTCAGCTGATTTTTAAACATTCCAATAAATTCAATACTTTTCTTTTGAACTCTGACTCCTTTTAGCAAGCAGACTCCCTTTTAGGGGATTTAGCAATAGTGACTTTCTATATAAGGGACAAAATTAACTTCCCTGATAAAAGGAATATGTTCCAACGATCCAACCATACAGCAACAGTTCAAAAAATATAGAAGATCTGGGGCACCTGGGTGGTTCAGTCAGTTAAGGTCCAACTCTTGATTTTGGCTCAGGTCATGATCTCACTACTCATGGGTTAGGGCCCTGCACTGGGCTCTGCACAAACAGCACAGTGCGGAGCCTGCGTGGGATTCTCTCTCTCCTCTCTCTCTCTGCCCTTCTCTCTCTCTCTCAGAATGAATAAATAAATAAACTTTTAAAATGTATATATAGAACCATGGATCTCTAAAAAGACACTCTTTTAAAAAAAGACACTTAGAAAAGTTACCATCTGAAACTCAAAAGGAGTACAATTGTGTCAAAACATATGTGAGGACCTTGGGGAGAGGCAGCAGAGGACAGAGTTGGGTAAGAGAGGAAGGGAGAGGGTCACATGCCCCAGACACATGTCCTATTTCCTGCCCTCCAGATGGCTGTCCCACTTGTAATCGTGTGAGGGAGCTCCTCACCCCCATCCTCACTGTGGGGTAGGGATAAGAAGAGGCAAAGCTATGCCCCAGTCCTTCTGACCTTCCTTCTTCTCACTCTGCAAAGCAAAATTGGTATTCAAGTCTTCATGATCCAGTGAGTTAAATAAAATGTAATTTCTGGGGCCTGCAGAGCCTCATTTTCTCACCAGTTTGCCAATTCTTTTAACCAGGGCTGCCTTTCACTTCGGAAATAGAAATAACGAGGTTCATTTCCGAAAGTGTGGCTGAGGTAATATTGCAGCATAAATATGTTTTAATAAAAGTGTAATCAGGTAAGATGGGAAGCCATTTTCGAATATGTATGAGGGCAGGGTACCCTGGGCAAGAAGAGACTTGAAATGAGGAAATTCATGAAGATACGATGTTTCCCAGAATAAACTTTGTTTATTTTTAGCCAACAGAGAACAAATAAAAGCCAAGCCAAATTATTTTTGTCGTTCAATTGCAAACATAGATGACACTGTGTACATAACTCCAAAGATGTGCCCGTATGCACAATGCTGGTAGCTAACACACAGGGCCTCCCTTACATTCTTTCATTAAAACCCAAGATCCTGGAGCTGAACATGATTTTTTAAAAATCATCTAGTCCAACCCCCTCATTTTCAGAAGAGGAAAGCAAATTCCAAAAAGTTAAATAAATTGCTAAAGATCGGTTCCCTAGTTAATGATTAGAATGCAGGCCCCCATGGAACTTACTGCAATCTTACTTGTATTTTGCTCATGGTCTCTCTATGCCAAGTTCAACACTAAGAGGCTCACACAAACACTAAATGGGATTGACCTATACAAGGTTGCTGACCTACACCTGTTTTTACTCAAGATATTGTTGTTGCCCACTGTTTCTTTATAACACTATACAATGACATTAAAGAATTAATGACATATACAAAAGATAGAGTAACTATGGTTAATTTTATATGTCAGCTTGACTGGGCCACAGGGTGCCCAGCTATTTGGTTAAACATTATTCTGGGTATTTCAGTGAGAGAGTTTTAGGTGAGATTAACATTTAAATTGACATACTTGAAAGAAGCAGATTATCCTCCCTAGTGTGGGTGGGCCCCATCTAATTAGTTGAAGATCTCAATAAAACGAAATACTAACCTTCACCCAAGTAAGAGAAGAATTCCTTCCTGACAGTTCAAACTGAGATATCAATTTTTTTTCCCTGCCTTTGAACTCAAACTGAAATATCAGCTTTCCTGTGTCTCCAATATGCTAGCCTTCAGATTAGAACCATACCAATGAATCTGCTGGTTCTCTGGCATATAGACTCACACTAGAACTAAACTATTGGCTTTCCTGAGTCTCTAGCTTGTCAGTTTATCCTGCAAATCTTAGGACTTTCCAGTCTTTATGATCATGTGAGTCAATTTCCAATAATAAATAAACTAATCAATGAATAAATGAATACCTTATTGGTTCTAATCCCCTGAAGAATCCTAATACAGTACCTTTCCTAATGTTCAGATGTTGTGTTTCTCAGGTATCTCAAAATGCACATTCAAGGAAATTTTATGAGCTTTTGCCCAGATGTCAACATAAATCATTTGGTGCCATCACCATAGTTCATATACATTAAAGAACAAAGGAGTAGAATAAACATGAACTCCCAAAAGTCATTGCTAAAATGAATATTGTACTATTCCAGTTGTCTTATGTTGATCGTCTGAGAAATATGGAGATTAAGTGCCTGGACTGGTAAAATTTTATTACTAGATCAGAAGTTCTCTGGGAAAATAAGTTAGGCTAGAAGTGATTGGCCAGAAAATGGGAAGAGAAAGAAGAGTCTGATAAAAAAAAAATAGCAATAACTAGCATTTATTTGGTGCCTACTGTACTCCAGACACTTGGTAATCAATTATTCATCCAACAGATATTATCGAGAACTTTTTATGTGCCAGATATTATTCAGGGTGCTAGGGATACAGCTTTGTAAAAATAGACCTGATTTCCTGCTCTTATGGATCTTACAGTTTAGAGAAGGAAGATAGACAAGTAACAAATGTTATGGAGAAAAATAAAGCAGGGAGGAGACAGAGGCAGTACAACTGGAAGGGATCATAATTTTTGGTAGGGTTGTCAGAGAAGACATTACCAAAACCAAGGTAACATTTGATAATAGAGCTGAATGAAGGAAGTGAGGGAACAAGACATATGGGGGACATTTTTCAGGCATTGGAATCAGTAAGTGCAAATGGCCTAAAGCAGATGGATGTTTGCATGTTCAAAGAACAGCAAGAAAATCAGTGGGGCTGGGGCTCAGTTTTTAGCAAGGCAAACGCAGAAGAGAAGGTCGTAAAAATAATGATAGTAATAGTGACATGATAGTAATAGTGTCTAAGTGAGATAACTGGGGCTCAGAGTGGTTTGTAACTTTCCCACAACTTAGCTAGTAGATGATGGAGGCTGGCATAGACCTAGGTATATCCACCTGGGTGAAAAGCTTTGACTCTTTCCACTTTATTACATTGTTTCTCCAGAAAAATCTTCAATATTCTCCAATTGTTTTGTGTATCCCTAGCATAGTATTTTCGGTAAATATTTGCCTTTTTTTTTACTACCCAACATATCACATATCCTTCCTACTTGGAGGGAAATCCCCAATGTGTGAATCTTGGCTTGCCATAATGAAACCAAATGTCCAGACAGTTCCTTCTCCCTAGCCCACAGCAGTTGGAGGAAGAGCATGGGGCCTGGGTCAACTTGATGCCTACACCCAGACTTTGAACCTTGAGGGTGTAGTCCAAAAAGGCAGGGTTACACAGCCAGATGGGGTGTCTAGCAAATCTAGACAAGCAGCAGTGTCCAGCAGAGGCAGTGGCAGGAGTAGCACTCTGACCAGAGGTGCCTACAGCAGGACCTTGGTTGTATTGCTTGATTCCTCCCCTTTTCTCAGCCTGGTTTTATCGCTGCTAATGATGTTGCAAGACAAAAGAGGTGAGGGAACATCTCCCTTAGTTCCAATGATGTATTCTTGTTGGGAATAACTGTTGCAAGACTTTGGAATGGAAAAAAAAAAGATTATTGAGTGTACTCTTTAAAATGTTTGTTTCTTTGTTTATCGAGAGAGAGAGAGAGAGAGAGAGAGAGAGCGAGCATGAGCAGGGAGGGGCAAAAAGAGAGAGGGAGAAGAGAATCCCAAGCAGGTTCTGCACCATCACCACAGAGCTCACGAATTGTGAGATCATGACCTGAGCCAAAATCAAGGGTCTGACACTTAATTGACTGAACCACCCAGGTGCCCCTTGAGTGTCCTCTTTAATGTACTCTTCCCAGCTATCTCTGCCTTTTATCATTTTTGAGCTATTTTACAACTCAGTAATTTGTAGAAAGCTGGAAATAATACCAAAGATTCTTCTCCATACAAATACAAATCAGTTCTTCTCCATACATACCAAAGATTCTTCTCCATACAAATACAAGTCAGAAAGAATGCATTCCCACTTTCTTATATAATTGTGTGGTACTTTGAATTCACCTTTCAACCAGTTATAACTTCTCATCAAGTTCCCCCAGTACTTAATGAGTGAAAATCTATGCCATATCATATTTATTTGTCAATTCATTTCATTATTTTTTATCTGCCGATATGTGTATGGTACCTTAGAGTTTTTCAACCAGTAACATCTTACTGGTGCCCTTAACAATTATTAAGTTATGGGGGCCTGAGTGGTTCAGTCAGTTAAGCATCCAGCTTCAGCTCAGGTCATGATCTAGCTGTTGGTGAGTTCGAGCCCCACGTCGGGCTCTGTGCTGACAGCCCAGAGCCTGGAGCCTGCTTAGGATTCTGTTTCTCCTTCTCTCTCTCTGCCCCTCCCCCTCTAGGCACTCTGTCTCTATCTCTCTCTCAAAAATAAATAAACATTTTAAAAATAAAAAAATAAACCAATAAGTTAAATAAAATCCATGATGCATGTTCATTTTATATTTGTATCAGAGGCAGGATTTTGCCACTTGGAAATATTCTTTAACAATAATGAATAGGAAAATCACATCACTGTCCTGTCTTTGGCTTGGAGCACTCTCTCTCTCTGACCTTCACCAACCACACACAGGCATGCACTTCATGAGACTGGAGACCCAGATGCTGGTCTTAGCTCTCACCTTAACCAGTGAGTTAATTCACACAGCTTCCCTGGACTTCAGGTCCTTCATCTTTGAGATAAAGAGGATGAATTCAATATTCTTCAAGATCCAACTCAGCTCTGACTTCTTATGATTGACTATGTTACATGCCCTTAGGTGTTCTCCCCACTATGTTTTGTGAGTTTTTTGTCCTTTTCCCCAGGACCTGCTGTATTTGGTTCCCTTTATTTCCTCTCTGCCACAGCAGGGCCTATTTTCCTTCTCTTAATTTCCCAAGGTTCGATTCCTCGATATTCAGCTTCCTGTCTTCCCACATCCCGATAAACACACACACACACACACACACACACACACACACACACACACACACAAATACAAACCTCTTTATGGGAACCAAAAGACAATAACAAACTTGTAGTTATTATAGGATTACATGGAAGAAACAAGGAATTTCCACTCTGCTTTGCCATTAATCCCTCCAAAAGAACTACCTCAAAACAAAACAAACAAGCACTTCACTAAAAAATAAACTAGTTGAACAAACAAAGCACTTTGATCTCACTACTCAGTTTCACCCAGGGGTAGATAATAATAGCACAAGTGATGGGCGTTCTTTTCTCTTCTCTGTTTCCCTTGCCAGCATCACACTCAGGCTTCCCCAGCTGGGGCAGGAAATGCACATCCTGAGGATCACACTGTAGCTTACATAGACAACTGCTCAGGTCTGCGCAGCAGAACTCAGAAGTTCCTGACTCTTTGCCTGTGCTTCACACAATAGACCAAGAGTCCTTGAGGTCAGTCATCCTCAGGGAATCTGCTGTTACAAAATGCTTTCATGTGTGTTTTTCTGCCAAGTTCACTTAAAAACTGAAATGGTATCTTATCTATCTAAAGAAAAGATCCAGGAAGAAAGCCAAATTAGATTCTCCAAAGATTTGTTTCTAACAGCAACTTCTGGCCAGTGTGATGTTATTTCTAAGCTTTCTTATGGCTCATAAAATGTCATGGGGTATTTGCAGGTTGAAGGAATTGTGCCAAACAAAAAGGCAGGAAGAACTTCTAGGCCAAGGAAATCCATGTGCAAAGCATGGGCCCTTCAAAGGACCCCAGTGTTCTGAGCATGGGGAGTAAGTCGTTCGATATGGCTGCAGTAAGGGGGCTGTGGAGGGTCAGGAGGGGGAGGCAGAGAGCATTAGGAGAGGGCAAGCCTGCAAAGATAAGGGAGAGCTAGAATACAAGGGCCAAACTGCCACCTGTACTGTCAGGGAGCTCACAAAAGGAAATCTCTGTCAGATCTGCTACCTTGTTAGTTTATAATTCAACAAAACATGGTGACGTGATGTCTGAAACTTCCCCTTTGAGGTACTCGTTCAAATCAATAGCATTTCCCAGAGACAAATACAACTTTCGACCCTAAACATTTGCTGGAAAGTATGTCTATGGAAAATAGATGTGTAGTTGGAATTTTTTTTCTCTATGCAAACGTGTGATCATCTTTCTCTCCCCGCACCTCACCCTCCAGCATCAAGAACAAATGGAGCAATCATCAGTAGAAGTAAACATGCATAGTTGCAGTAACTCCAAATACTTTATGGTACACTAACAACCCAAGAATTTGGATCTAAGAACATGATTGTTTTCTGTCAAGGAATTTCAAATACATATGCACTTGATTGATTTTTGGTCTCCTGGGAGATAATATGAACAGGTAATCCTTCAGTTGCCATGTTTAATGACTAGCACCAGACTCTCTGCAAGGGCATCCCTCCCATGCCTGGTCAACTTATGATGAGGAGAACTGGAAAGAGGGACTGCCATCTTGATAAACTCACACGGTTGCCTGAATCTAAAATCTCCATGCTCCAAGGCACAACTAGCTCTGAAGAGACTCAAGATAGTAGTTTTGCCTTCAACATTCTCCCATCTCATACCTACCTTCGTTCTCATTCTGTTCCTTCCCCACTGAGGCAACCAGGTATCTCAGTCAGCTCAAGCTGCCATAACAAAATACATAGACTGGATGGCTTAACAGGAACTTAATGTCACAGTCTGGAGGCTGGCAACCACAATCAAGGTGCCAGCGGGGTAAATGCATGGTGAGAGCCCTCTCTCCTTGAGTTTCAGACAGCTGCCATGAGCTACATCTTCACATGGCCTTTCCACTGTGCTCATCAGAGAGAGAAAGAGGAGATCTCCTTCTCCTTTTTATAAAGGCACTAATCGTATCATAAATTCCCCACCCTTATGACTTCATCTAACCTACATGCCTCTCAATGGCCACAACTCCAAATACCATCACACTGGAGGTTAAGGCTTCAACATATGAATCAGGGGACACACAAATATATAGTGCATTACATTCCACCCCTAGTCCCTCAAAAGTCATGTCCTTTTCGCATGCAAAACACATTCATTCCATCTCAATGGCCCCATAAGTCTTAACTCATTCTAGCATCAGCTCCAAAGTCTAAGGTCCAAAGTCTCATTTAAATATTATATCAGGGCACCTACGTGGCTCAGTCAGGTGAGCATCTGACTTCAGCTCAGATCATGATATCATGGTTCGTGAGTTTGAGCCCGGCATCAGGCTCTATGCTGACAGCTCAGAGCCTGGAGCCAGCTTCAGATTCTCTGTCTTCCTCTCTCTCTGTCCCTCCCCTGCTTGCACTCTGTCTCTCTAAAATAAATAAACATACATACATACATACATACACACATACATACATAAATAAATATCATCTCAGTTGGGGGCTCCTAGGTGGCTCAATCAGTTAAGCGTCTAACTCTTGATTTCAGCTCAGGTCATAATCTCATGGTTGTGGGTTGAGGGTTGAGATCAAGCCCTGCAATGGGCTCCGTGCTGAGAATGGAGCCTGCTTGGGATTCTGTCCCTTCCTCTCCCTCTGCCCTTCCCTCACTTGTACTCTCTCTCTCTCTCAAAAAAAAAATCATCTCAATCAGATATGGGTAAAACTTGAGAGATGATTCATCTTGAGACAAAATTTCTTTCTAGCTGTGAACCTGTGAAACCAGACAAGTGATATGCTTCCTAAGTACAATGGTGGGACAGGCATAAAATAGACACTCCTATTCCAAGAAGAAGAAAGAAGAAAGAAGGAAAGGGTGGTGGGTCCTAAGCAACTCCAAAGCCTAGCAAGGCAAATTCCATCAGATCTTAAGACTTGAGAAATCCTCTTTGTTTTGATGCTCTGCCTTCAGAACTGGGGCAGCAGCCGCACTTGCAAGGCTTTACTAGATAGGAGTTGCACCCCTAATGTACCCCCAGTGTTTGGGGTTTGGTGGGGCTCCTAAGGTTCCACAGGGCAGCTGTACTCCTGAGACGTGGGTGGGATCTTCCTGGTCCACAAGACAGGCAGCCTTACCCTTTGAAACTGAGGAAGAGACAGCCTGTCTCAGGACCACTGGTGAACATGGCCGTCCTCACAATCTCTTGATCTCCTTCTGGGTCATTCCTTTCTTTCTTTGAACAAAAACACACATTCACAGCCAAACAGGCCTATGGTCTTGTCTTCTAGAATCCAAGAAGTCTGGCTGACTTTCTTCATTTTGTCCCAGCTCTGACCCTTCAGTTCAAACTGGCAGTGTTTCTTCTACAATCCCATAACTTTATTGAGTGATAGTGCATTTATGAGCTTGGTGTTCTCTTTAGAACATGCTTTATCATTTTTTGCAATATGGACAAGTGAGAATTATCCAAATTCCTGAGTCTGGTTCCTTTCTATGTAACAATTCCTTCTGCAATTCATCCATCTCTTCTCTCATTTTACTCTTCTTTCCTCTCTCTGTTCTCTCATTCTTCAGTCGTGGAAATCAAGCCACTCCTTCAACACTTCACTTAGAAATCTCCTCAGTTAAATATCTAATTTCATCCCTCAACAAGTTCTACCTTCCACAAACACTAGAACACAGTTCAGCCAAATCCTTTGCCACTTGATGACAAAGATCACCTTCCCTCTATATTCTAATAACATGTTCCTCATTTTAGTCTGAGACTTCCCAGAATCGCCCCTAATGTCCATATTTCTAGCATGCACCTCAAAACTCTTCCAGCCTCTTCCCATTACCCAGTGTCAAAGTATCTTCCAAGTTTTTAGCTATTTGGAGGCTGAGAAGTTCCAAGATCTACTGTTGGCAAGTTGGAGACCCAAGAGAACCAAACGTGTAAGTTCCATTCTGAGTCCAAGTCCAAAGGCTAGAGAAGACTGATGTCCCACCTAAAAGAGAAGCAGAGAAAGAGAATTCTTTCTTACTCAGCCTTTTTATGCTATTCTGGCCTTTGACAGATTGGATGAGGCTCACTCAAAAAATGGAGGACAATCTGTTTACTCAGTCTACTGATTCAAATGTTAACCTCATTCATAAACATCCACACAGACATGCCTGGGTATAATGTTAAACCAAATATCTGGGCATCTTGGGGCCCAGTCAAGTGGACACATAAAGTTAAGCATCACACCAAGTCAATCCACCTTGACCTGCTTTCTCGTCTTTTCTTCACACGTTTAACTCTAGCTTTACCTGTTTATCACAATTTTCTGGTTTTGTCCAATAATCAGATTCTTCCTAAGATACTGCTTGATTGCCCTAAAAATTACTACTAAGCTATTGATGAGTGCAAATGATTTAACAATTATACTGTCTATTGCATTTAACTTCTCCTTAAGGAAGAAAAAAATTCCTATTGTATTGTGGTAAAATGCATATAGCATAAAATTTACCATTTTAACCATCTTAATATTTTTTTTATGTTTATTTATTTTTGAGAGAAAGAAAAACAGCATGGGCCGAGGAGGGGCAGAGAGAGAGGGAGACACAGAATCTGAAGCAGGCTCCAGGCTCTAAGCTGTCAGTACAGAGCCTGACACGGGCTCTAATTGACAAACCGTGAGATCATGACCTGAGTCTAAGTCAGATGCTTAACTGAGTCACCCAGGCACCCCACCATTTTAACCATCTTAAAATGTACAATTTAGTGAGATTAAGTACCTTCCCAATGTTGCACAGCCATCACCACTATTTCCAGAACTTTTGCAACACCCCAAAAGTAAACCCCATACCCAATAAGTAAATAGTCACTCCCTACTCCCCAGCCCCCAGCCCCAGGCAACCACTAATCTGCTCTCTGTCTCTACGCACTTGCCTATTCTTGGGTATTTCATATACATGGAATTATACACCATGTGGCTTTCTGCGGGCTTTCCTTCACTTAGCTAAGGAAGAATGTTAGAAGGTGAAATTGGAAAATAGAATATATTTTGTGATATAAACATTTTGAGGTATCTTTAAAAACACATCAACTTTTGGGGCGCCTGGGTGGCGCAGTCGGTTAAGCGTCCGACTTCAGCCAGGTCACGATCTCGCGGTCCGTGAGTTCGAGCCCCGCGTCAGGCTCTGGGCTGATGGCTCAGAGCCTGGAGCCTGTTTCCGATTCTGTGTCTCCCTCTCTCTCTGCCCCTCCCCCGTTCATGCTCTGTCTCTCTCTGTCCCAAAAATAAATAAAAAAACGTTGAAAAAAAAAAAAATAAAAAAAAAAAAAAACACATCAACTTTCTATTTAATTATTTTACCAAGGTTTAGGGAACTCATCTGTGACCCATCTCCCCCAGACATTGCCCCAGACATTATGTTATTCTTTCTTTCCATGGAGGTTTGAAGCAGCCAAACACAAGCTAGCATCAGGCCAGTGTGCAGAATGTGAGGACACCTCAGAGGGCTCATTTCACCCCCATCAGAGAGGCCTTCCTTCTCTGCCAGTGACCTGGCAAAACCATGGGAGTCAGAAGGTCATACAGCCCTGGGGGATAAAAGGATGTTTGCCCACTGACACTTGAGGTCTTGATGAAAATAAAAGCAAGCACATCTCTGGCTACAAAGTAAATTATTCACGGGCTTTATTTACAAAGAAAGCATTTATATAAAAAAATGGACATCACTTGAATTCCAAAAATCATTTCCAAAAAAAAGAACATTTTAAATCAAATGTGAGTGAAAGAGACTGCATTCACAGTTCACACAGCACAGCTACTGAACTATCAAAGGATCCCAGGTTTGCTGAGATACTGATTTCTACAATGTGGGTGATTTGAAAGGATACACAGCTTTACTGGGAATGTGCTGTGCAGATGGCCAGCCCAGACTACGAGTCTGCTAAGTTTGATGGGAAACGAGCCGTTTGGCAACCCCCCAGTCTAAAGGGTCTGAGAATGACATGCCAGAAGGGCCTGGGCCGCAGGAGTTGTTCTAAAACCCTAAGCCCTGGAGGCCCCACTTGCGGGTTTCAGCCTGTGTCACAGATTTTATGTGCTGCGAGCTTTCACAGCTTTATTTGGCCTAACCAACGTACCTAAGCAGCATCTTTACTTTCTCAGCTCTTCCTTTTTACTCATCTCCTATTTTTATTAATAACCAGACACAAAGAGGCTACCAATATTTTTAGTCCTGATTTCTACCCTGTTACTACTTATATTTTTGCCAAGATCAAAGTCTAGATTCATCTTCAAATCAGTTCATGTTGTTTTCCTGCTTCTATTTCAAAACATGGACCACATAGTCTTTATAATCTTATTTCATGATGTCTAGCTTAGATTTAATCATATACACAAGCTTCAGTAGCTCACTAAACCATGTGAGGATAAAGGAAGATGTAGGCCTAGTCTGAGCATGAAAGCTTTTATATTTTTCTCCTTCTTTTCAGTAGTTTCTGAGGTTTGTAACTGAACAGATTGAACCCTGATTAAAAGTTCACAATTCCTTTTTAAATAACATCATTTCTTTTTTTATGGGGTCCGTCCGCCTAAAATGATCCCTGTGTTACAACATAGATATTTAGTCGGTTAAGCATCTGACTTCGGCTAAAGTCGTGATCTCGCGGTTCATGGGTTCAAGCCCTGTGTCAGGTTTTGTGCTGATAGCATGGAGCTAGAGCCTGGTTAGAGTTCAGTGTCTCCCTCTCTCTGTCCCTCCTCCAATCATGATCTGTCTCTCTGTCTTTCTCTCTTCCTCTCAAAAATGAATAAACATTTTTTAAAAAGTTAAAAAAAATAAATAAAAAGATATGACTACCTGGGCACCTGGGTGGCTCAATTGCTTAAGTATCTGACTCTTGATTTCAGTTCAGGTCATGATGTTGTGAGTTTGAGTCCTGTATCAGGCTCTGAGCTGATAGTGTGGAGCCTACTTGGGATTCTCTCTCTCCGTCTCTCTCTCTCCTCTCTCTCTCTCTCTCTCTCTGCCCTTCACCCCCCCCCTTAAAATAAATAAATATACTTAAAAATTTTTTTTAATTCAAAAGACATGACGACAAGGCCAGGTCACTGGATTTTCACAAATATACCTGAATTTATCCACAAAAATAAATATGTGCCCTTCAAATAGGTAGCAACATTCCAAGGATATTGTTATTGTTTAAAATGATTTTAGAACTCCAGTTAGGAACTGCTTTCCTTCACTCACTGAGGGGATTACTTTGAATGTCCCCAATGGTTAAAAAAAAAAAAAAATCTTTTTCTCATCAGTATAAGTTTCATTTCCAGAAAAAACCAAGTCACTCAATAAGGCAGATGGCAATTGACTGAATAAACTGCTTTAGCCTAAATAAAAAGTGACTAAAATAGAAGACTAGCTTTTTCTTTAATGATTCCTTACATTATTTTCAACAGTAATTTGAAAAAGGGTTCATCAAACAATAGAATGATAGCAGTATGGTGAAAGAAGTGTCTAGACCTCCAAAGCAACTCCACTGAAAAGGAGGACTTTCAATTGAATATATGGAGGGTTTTATTATTATTCTTTTAATGTTTATTTATTTTAAGAGAGAGAGATTGCAAACCGGGAGGGGCAGACAGAGAGAGAGACAGAAGATCTGAACCAGGCTCTGCACTGACAGCAGACAGCCCAATGAGGGGTTCGAACTCATAAACAGCAAGATCACGATCATAAGCCAAAGCTGGATGCTTAGCTGACTGAGCCACCCAGGCGCCCTGGAGGGTTTTATTTTTAAGAAAAATAGGCTAGCCTTGTTTCATTTTCACAGAAACACCATATTATTGGTGACTGGATAAGAGAGTTGGCTGTTTTTCAGCTTACTACAGGATATAATTTAACAATTCAATCTTTGCAGTGAACAAAGTACAAAACCTGAAATACCT
Organism: Neofelis nebulosa; assembly: GCF_028018385.1. Taxonomy (NCBI): domain Eukaryota; kingdom Metazoa; phylum Chordata; class Mammalia; order Carnivora; family Felidae; genus Neofelis; species Neofelis nebulosa. The sequence goes on along the minus strand of NC_080784.1, from coordinate 81,083,160 downwards.
TCATTGAACCATGCTTTAGATATCTTCCAAACCAAAACTTTCATATGGATATACAATCTGGAAGTCAATAGATACACTCTGTGCAACCAATAAACATATTGAATGTACATATGAATATTAACAAAATATTAAAAGTTAGTTCTACCCTCTAGAATTTATACTTTTAGTTTCAAAGCCTTGTTTCCAAAGCTAATTTCATTAAGCATGTTTGTTTGTGACTGGGTTGCAAGAACAGCATATATCAGAATGTCAGGCACTGTACAAATCGATTTAAACAAGTTTTGTATTTCACCCACATAGAGATATTTAATATAAATAAACCTGTGTTTTATTTTTGTATTCTTTTTTTTTTTATTTTTTTTAACGTTTATTTATTTTTGAGACAGAGAGAGACAGAGCATGAACGGGGGAGGGTCAGAGAGAGAGGGAGACACAGAATCTGAAACAGGCTCCAGGCTCTGAGCTGTCAGCACAGTGCCCGACGCGGGGCTCGAACTCATGGACCGCGAGATCATGACCTGAGCCGAAGTCGGCCGCTTAACGACTGAGCCACCCAGGCACCCCTATTTTTGTATTCTTATTGATGATGAAAGGAAAAGGGAAATTATTGCACGCTGGGCACCTATTATACACAAGAATTGAACATGTTACGAATTTAATCCTCTCCACATCTCTGAGCTAAATACTTTTATCCAGATTTATAGATAAAGAAACCAAGTCTTAGGGAATTTAAACAGCAGAACACTGGCACATCACTGGCAAGTGGGAAAAACACACTCAGAATTAGCTGACCATGGTCAGAGAAAGAAGTCAAAGGTCACAGCCATTTCCCCCCACCCCCAAAAAACTGATGTTATCATTCCCCATCATCTTTTTTTCACTAATCTCAATAATTCTTTTGTCATACTTTTCTGCAAACTGAAATAGCGCAATTACCTCCTAATCTGGGAAAATAAAATGTTCTATGAATTTTTATCATGTTATTTATACAAGGAGCCTTTGGAAACCAGTTAAGTGCTTGAACCAGTTAAGTGTTTGGGTGGGACATATAAAAACAAAGCAAGCTAAATAAAGAATTGTTGAAGCAAATGAAGCAAATAAAGCAAAGGGAAAAAAAATCATGATCCTTAGTTCAAAAACACTAGCAGCCTTAATCATCTATAGGGGTAATAGGTTAAACATTTAACTTATGAAAAGGATAAAGAGCAGATCCTTCAAATAAAATGTAAAAGGAAATTGAGAATCAACATCAGGATGTTTCATTTGACCTTAGAGACATATTTTACTGGTGACTTTTTTAAGAGTGTTTCTGATTTGTTGTTGTTATTGTCAATGGCCTCGATTTTCTAGCTTATCTTCCAGTTTATTTTGCCTCATATAGTTTGTTCATTTTTGCCTTTTATTTTCTTGTTCAACCCCTATTGACTGACAATTTGAAAGGAAAGAAACTAAAATAAAGCACCTGGTTTGAGTAATAAATTTTTGTAATTACCCTGATGGATAATAATCCATTTCCAAAATAAATGTAAGCTCCCTAATTTACTAATATTTTGTGAGGGTCTTACCTTATTTCTGTAGGGTTTCATGCTCATTGTCATCTGTCTTTACCATTCATCACCCAAACTAACACTAACTACCAAGCTCCTAGAAGGGGTTAAACCTGAAGTGGCTGATGTTTTGACAGTGATATGCTAAAGGAAGGAAGGAAGGAAGGAAGGAAGGAAGGAAGGAAGGAAGGAAGGAAGGAAGAAAGAAAGAAAGAAAGAAGAAAGAAAGAAAGAAAGAAAGAAAGAAAGAAAGAAAGAAAGAAAGAAAGAAAGAAAGAAAAAGAAAGAAAGGAAGAAAGAAAGAAAGAAAGAAAGAAATTGTCTTATTCGGAAATTTAGCCTGGTGAATATTTTATCTGAGGAGTTCTCAAAATCTCAAAATTACTTGCCCAATGCTGGTGTTTTTGGTTTGTTTTCTATAAGCCTGTCTGGCTTCATGCTTAAAAGGATATTCAGAAACTTGTGTGCATTGCTCATCTTAAATTGACATCTTATGAAGCTGAGCTGAGTACAGAATTTTCTTTCACTTCAAAGGACATACCACAGGGTACAGAGAAAGAAGGGTTGGGTCCTTCCAGCCAAACATTGCCCTCTGGCACTCACACTCAACTCCCCCGGGATGGAAGAGGGCAAACTCTGGCCCCAGTAGCCCTAGGTAACATTTCCCACAACCCTGACTCATAAATATTGACGTTTGGGAAAAACAAGCGCAGAAAAGAAAAAAGAGCTCTACCTCCCCCCCAAAAAAAGTTGTTTTCAAGTTGAAATGTTCATATATTTTCTAAAGCTTGATTAATATCAAAGATACTGATATAATTTTTAAAAATACCTCATCTTAACATCTTAAAATATAGTTTCATCCATCAACAACTAAAGAACATAGGAAACAAAATTTTTAACAGCGTTTTAAAATTTATTTTTCCATCAGGAAAATAGTTTATCAGGACTGGGTCGATGCAATTTTTCTAAAAGTAACTATAACAACGTTCTCAGAGAACATCTTTTCTGCTGAATACCAAATTTTAAATCATAGTGAATTTAAAACTCTTTATTTTCAGCAAGATCTTTTTTTTTTTCCTTTTAAATATTTGTCTCCACCTCTCTGTGCTTCAAAAAACAGAAATACTATAGTTAGACCTCTGAGAATTCTTCACAGACCCTAGGCCTGTTTGTTTCCATTGTGGAACTACAGCGCAACCTGGTGGTGTATGTGTGTAAATGGCCAAAATTACAAACCAAAATAGAGAATGTCTAGTGTTTAGCTTTTAGAAAATAAAGTATTGGGGGAAACAATGTGGAATGGCTCTCTTAAATCATAATTGTGGACAGATGTCCTTATAGTTTCTAAAATAATATACCGTAATAATGGTTACTGATGAGTCACTGACATAAATTGACACAATTTTGTTTTAATTTTTTTTATGTTTATTTATTTCTGAGACAGAGAGAGACAGAGCATGAGAGGGGGAGGGGCAGAGAGAGAGGGAGACCCAGAATCGGAAGCAGGCTCCAGGCTCGGAGCTGTCAGCACAGAGCCCCACGCGGGGCTCGAACTCACAAGCTGTGAGATCATGACCTGAGCCAAAGTCGGTCACTCAACCGACTGAGCCACCCAGGCGCCCCGACACAATTTTTAACATTCATATTTTTTCACAATAATCTCCCTTTTTATGACTTTTCAAATTTTCTGAACACTGTTTCAAATGCATTTAAGGGGAAAAATATCTTTAATAAGTGGCAAAGTAAACTAATATTTTACCAGCCCTGGGAGGATTCTTTTCTGCTTTGTGCCACAAGTACAGTAAGCACCATCAAAAGACCAAAATAGAAAGATGCACTTGTCATAAGATTTTTCCCGAGCTGTCAAATTTTAGCTAACAACAAGTTAATTAGGCTCATTTCCATTCTTAAAAAAGAAATGTGTTTTTTATATTTTTCCCCTAAAAGCAAAGACAATTTTATATGCCTTTCTTTAACAGCTAACAATACCATTGATGCAAAACCTTGTAGACAAAATGGTGATTCACAGTAACTATAAGTTTATTATGTGTTCTTAGGACTTTACATCCAATCTCTTATCTAATCCTTTCAACAACTCTATCGAATTAAGATCAGTCTCACCCTCTTACAGAGTATTAACACTAAGGCTTAGGGAGATAAAATAACTTATTCAAGGTCACTCAGCTAATGAGTGACAGAAGGGACTGAACTCTTCAAAGCCCATATTCAGGCTTTGGCACATAGAAGGCCCTCAATAAATGTTGATTGACTCAGTGAATATATGTACCTGTTGCAGGATAGGAAAAGTTAGCCTGGACGAAATCCAGTCTTTTGACTCTCCATCCAGTAATTTTTCCAGTAAAGTTTAGACATACTTCGACTTTTCTCTTGCATCTACATGTAATTATACTCTTCTGAGCCTGCAAAGTGCCTTCTATTTTCCAGAAAAACACAAAGAAGCAATACCAGGCCAGAGTCACCTGAGTCTCACATCTAAGCTGTTTTATTCATGAGGTACTAACAGAATCTTTATAATTTTTGTGCCATAGATCCCTTTGGAAGTCCAGTGAGGCTCCTGGGACCCGTCCCAAAATAATCTTAATAAATATATTAAAAGGGAAATCAACAGTTTAAAATAATATTTTCAGGGGCACAGGGGTGGCTCAGTCAGTTGAGCATCTGACTTCGGCTCAGGTCATGATCTCATGGTTTGTGAGTTCAAGCTCCACATTAGGCTCTGTTCTGACAGCCTGTCAGCGCAGAGATCAGATCCTCTGTCCCCCTCTCTCTGCCACTCCCCTGCTTGCACTCTCCCAAAAATAAATAAATAGTTTAAAAATTAAAATAAAATGTTTTCAAATATTTTTTTAAAAACTAATTTGTAATATATGTACTCATGAATCCATTCAATAATGAAAATAGCACTAGTGGCAGATTTAATAACTACCTTATTGATATAAATGGTATTTTGAGGTATCTGTAACTACTGTAATAAATTAATCATCTGTGACTTCTATTGGTAAGAGAGATATTGTTATATTAATAAGATATCTGATAAAGGGCTAGTATCCAAAATCTATAGAGAATTTAGCAAACTCAACACCCAAAAAACAAATAGTCCAGTTAACACATGGGCAGAAGACATGAATAGATACTTTTCCAAAGAAGGCATCCAGGTGGCTAACAGGCATATGAAAAGATCCTCAACATCACTCATCATCAGGAAATATGAATCAAAACCATGATGAGATACCACCTCACATATGTCAGAATGGCTAAATTTAACAACAGGTGTTGGGGAGGATGTGGAGAAAGAGGAACCCTCTTGAACTGTTGGTGGGAATGAAAACTGGTGCAGCCACTCTGGAGAACAGTATGGAGGTTCCTCAAAAAGTTAAAAATAGAACTACCATAGGATCCAGCAGTTGTACTATGAGGTATTTACCCAAAGGATACAAAAACACAGCCTCGAAGGACTACATGAACCCCAATGTTTATAGCAGCATTATCAACTATAGCCAAGCTATGGAGAGAGCCCTAATGTCCATTGACTGATGAATGGATAAAGAAGTTGTAATATATATACACAATGGAGTATTATTCAGCAATCAAAAAGAATGAAATCTTGACATTTGCAAAGACATGGATGGAGCTAGAGTGTATTATGCTAAGTGAAATAGTCAGAGAAAGACAAATGCCATATGATTTCACTAATATGTGGAATTTAAGAAACAAAACAGATAGGGCAACTGGGTGGCTCTGTTGGTTAAGCCTCTGACTCTTGGTTTCAGCTTAGGTCATGATCTCACAATTTTGTGGGTTCCAGCCCAGCATTGGGCTCTGTGCTGACAGTGTGGAACCTCATTGGTATTCTCTCTCTCCCTCTCTCTCTCTCTGCCCCTCCCCTGCTCACACTGTCTGTCTCTCTCAAAAATAGGTAAACTTAAAGAAAAATAGATGAACAGATGGGGGGGGAGGGAAAGAAACCATGAGAGACTCTTTTTAAATTATTTTAAAAAGTTTATTTATTTATTTTTGAGAGAGAACATATGTGTGTGCACGAGTGGGGGAGGAGCAGAGAGAGAGAGGGGGGCAGAGAGGGGGGGGGGAGAGAGAGAGAGAGAGAGAGAGAGAGAGAGAGAGAATCCCAAGCAGGCTCCACACTGACAGCAGGGAGTCCTACGCAGGATGCAAACTCACAAACCCAGGACTGAATCATGACCTGAGCCAAAATCAGGAGTCAGACCGACAGAGCCACCCGGGTGCCTGAAATCAGTCTAATCTTAAGAGTTACCTATAGGGGTGCCTCGCCTGGGTGGCTCAGTCAGTTAAGTGTCCAACTTCGGCTCAGGTCATGATTCCCCAGTTCATGGGTTCAAGTCCCTGGAGCCTGCTTTGGATTGTGGGTCTCCTCCTCTGCCTGCTCCTCCCCCACTCACTCTGTGTGTGTGTGTCTCTCTCTAAAAAATAAACTAAAAAAAAAACACTTAAAAATTAAAAAGAAAAGAATTACCTGTAGACAAGTCTTTTCAAAAACTAAATTATAAAACAATTCTTAAATTTCAAAAATTCAGTACATATACTTATTTACATTTATATATATTCTCTTGATTACTATGTGAGATATGTACTTTACTATGAATGGTCTGAGGCGAGTCTCCAAAAATAAGCATGCCTGGGTTCTGGGAAGGTATTAAAATACCCTTGCCTTAATCTCATGACATTAATCAGTAAATAGTTATTGACTGCCGATAATAATAATTGCATTTGATTAGCAAATATTTGTTGAACAGCTACTATGTACCACATACTCTTCTGGAAGTGTTAGGAAATTAGTAAAAAAAAAAATGAATAATTTTGTATCATTTGTGTAGCACTTTATAATCTTCGAAGCAGGTCTATATACATCCTTCATTCAAGCTTAATTACAACACTGAGAGAGAGGTAAACAAAGTATGGAGACTTATTCATTAATTCTTTATTTCCACAATAAATGCTACTCCAAACACATGGTGGATACTCACTAAATGCAGACACTGTGTGCTCTGTTCTTATTCCGTAAGCCCCTGAATTAGAGCACTCAATTAAATTTGAATTTCAGATAAACAACAAGCTATTTAATATAAATTTGTCCCATGCAATATTGTCACATACACTGTATTCATTTAGTGGGGCAACCATAACAAAGTACTACAGACTGGGTGACTTAAACAACAGAAATTTATTTTCTCAGAGTTCTGGAGGCTAGAAGTCCAAGATCAAAGTGTCAGTAAAGTGGGTCTCTTCTGAATCCTCTCCTTGGCTTGCAGATGCCTGTTTTCTTATGGTGTCCTCACAGGGTCTTCCCTCTATACCTGCCTGTATCCTAATCTCCTCTTCTTATAAAACACCAAGCATATTAGATTAGGAGGCCCATCCTAGTAACCTCATTTTCTCTTAATTGCCTGTTTAAAGGCTCTATCTCCAAACACTGTTGCAATCTGAGGTACTAAGGGTTAGGATTTGAACATACAAATTTTGGGGGCACATAAGTTAGCCCATAACACAGACAAAAACATTCTCAATTATTTATCTGAAATTGAAATTTGACTGGGCATCCTGTATTTTTATTTGCTAAATCTGGCAAACCTACCTTGTAATTCTCTGGATTTCTCTGCCTCAGAGCTCTCTCCACTGCCGAAACTCAACCATGGGTAGAAACAGGCCAGAAGTGTAGGGAAGTTAAGCATAGTGTGAGCTGCCAGGAATCACCAGCTTCCTCTCTCTCTCTCTCTCTCTCTCTCTCTCTCTCTCTCTCTCTCTCCCTCTCTCTCAGAGATAATTCTGAGCTACAAAGTCTTCCAGAGGTTCTCAGTAGGTTAGCATCCCAGCTGCCCATTAACACACTGCACTGGCTTCCTTCCCTTCTCTAACTCTCCTTCTCTGAGAAGTAAGGGAGATGATTCATTTTCAGAAATACCAAATAAAAGCTGTGCTGTCTAGTGGTTTACAACATATTGGAAATGTGTACAAACCCTCACCCCCCCCCACCCAACACACACACACACACACACACACACACACACACACACACACACAATGGAGTCCCAAACCCTTAGACACTTCACTTCCTGGTTTTTCCCCCTATCACTTTCCCAGGCTTATTTTCCTGGGCTTTGCAATGAGCATGTGCCAAAGAACAAAGGAGAGACTGAAAATCTGTCACCTCAAGAAATGTACATTTGTTCCACTCAGACTACTTTTTACCTTACATGGGCATCGACGATATCCCAGAAAGTCTTTAACCTCTGTAGTTAAAGCCAATGAGGAATCAGAGGAGGGACTTTCACACGAGGAGATAAACTGACTAACTGCCTCCAGTGTGCCTGTCCATCAGACACCTGCTCTCGCGCTTCACTGCGCTCTGAGTCTCTGAGCCCCTCCTTTGACTGGGTCAGTGGGCTCACTTCTCAAACCTTCCCACTCCCCTTCTTCACTTCCTGGAGTCATCTCCCAAAGAAATCTTCATATTTACATCTTTGTCTCAGCATCTGCTTCTGAGAGAACTCAACCAAAATGCTTATTGAACTAAATCCTCATTTTCAGATGAGAACTTTGGGGAGGATAGCAGATGTTGACGAGCATGGGGACGGATAATGCTGGGCCTTCTTTCCTTTATTTAGCACTGCCTCAAGTACCAATCATTAAAGTCCTGTCCTGTACCAGGCCCTGGGAGAGTCCCTTTACAGTAGCTCAGTTAATCCTTTCAACTACTCTGCATGGTAGCTACCTATTGTCAAATTGCAAATGGGGAAGTGGATGCTCAGAGAGATTTTCTGAAGTCGCATGGCCATGGCGACTGTCTTTTCCTTTGCTTAAGTGAGTTGAGAATACATACGATCTACATTTGAATAGCTAACTGCAAACACAAGACAGTGGGTGGAAGTGTATGACAGGTAGCTCAGAGAGGAAGTCCTACCGGAGTCCAAAGAGGGATGAGGGTGAACAGCAGGGAAATCTTCACACAGGAGATGGGACCTGGGCTGCGTCTTAGCACATAGGTTAGCTTCAGCTGTGAGAGGAAGGGTAGGGATAGCGTTCTGGGGTGGATGGGCTCAGTGCAGAAGCAGCACTGGGCAGGTGTGCTGTGACTGTAAACACACGGATGGCCTGAGGATATAGGATATAGGGGACAAGGCCTTATTGTAGAGGCCTGGGAATGCCAGATAAGAAATATGGAGTTCTTCTAAAGGCTTACATGGAGCAAATGAAGGTCGTTACAAGAAGAAAATTGACATGATCAAAAGAAGATTTTATCATGTCATCTGGTAGTAGCAGGCAGGCTAGCTTGAAACAGAAAGACTATCTAGTAGACCCCTGACAGTTCATGCCTATGATAATAAAGACCTTGGGGCGCCTGGGTGGCGCAGTCGGTTAAGCGTCCGACTTCAGCCAGGTCACGATCTCACGGTCCGTGAGTTCGAGCCCCGCATCAGGCTCTGGGCTGATGGCTCGGAGCCTGGAACCTGTTTCCGATTCTGTGTCTCCCTCTCTCTCTGCCCCTCCCCCGTTCATGCTCTGTCTCTCTCTGTCCCAAAAATAAATAAAAAAATAAAAAAAAAAAATAAATAAAAAAATAAAGACCTAAATAAGAATAATAAACAGGAAGGTACAGACAGCGCTACAAGGAAGGAATTATCAAATCTGAGTCATGGAAGGGTCAGGGAGAAAAAGAATAACGAAAATTCCTTTACTGCACCAGGGTATGGGGGAAATGGCACCTGAACAAGAAACTGGGAAGTTGGGTATAAGAGGATAAGCAAACCAGCTCACTCAGGGTATGATCATTTCTCTAAAAAATTATACTCTAAGATTTTCTGAATGATCTGGAATTTTGACTATGTCCCCAGCTACACAAAAGTAACTCAAACCTATGGGTGAGGCACTTATCTCTTCTCTATCCTCCCTATTCCACCCATGACCTTGCCTAGCACCTAAGACCACAATCAGTTAGTTGTTAACTGTAGAGGACATCTGTTGTTTCTGTTTGCCCAATATCACTCCACCCCCTTCCCCATTCATCTGGTAACGGCATTTGTCTTCCCACTAAAAGACTCATTCCATGCTGTACAGGAGGGCCTGAATGCTGCTCCCCCCCCGACCCCTACCTCACTCCACCTCACCCAACCCCACCCACCCCTAGCCCAGCTACAAAAACAAGCACATAGCCCAGACCTGGCCAATTAGACCACCTTGTACCCACTCCACAGCACAGGTTCAGGAACAGGCATGTGGCTGGAGCCAAGCCAATCATTAATTATAATTGTTATTAAGAAATAATAAGGAATTAGGGCACCTGGGTGGCTCTGTTAAGTGGTCGACTCTTGATTTCAGTTCAGGTCATGATCTCAGGGTTGTGAGATTGAGCAAGGCATAGAGACTGCTTGTGATTCTTTCTCTGTCTGTCTGTCCACCTCTCTCTCTCTCTCTGTCCTCCCCTGTGCCCTTTTGCTCTCTCTCGCTGAAAGAAAGAAAGAAAGAAAGAAAGAAAGAAAGAAAGAAAGAAAGAAAGAAAGAAAGAAAGAAAGAAAGAAAGAAAGAAAAAAGGAAAGAAAAGAAAATACTTCTTTCTGCTACAATTAAGGTCCATAGTAGGAGTTCAGGGTTAAAAATTAAGGGTTAAAGATCAAAGGATGAGAGGAGGTCTAGGAAAGAGATAAGAGAAGCAGAGTCTCAGCAAAATTGTTTGGGCCCTGGGTCCAGCCATATCTGAAGTTAGCTGAACTTCTGAACTTTCCAACTACATCAACAAATTCTCTTTTTTTGCTTTGAGAAAAAGAAATTAGATTTCAATCACTTACTACCAAAAAAACGTTTGGGGCGCCTGGGTGGCTCAGTCAGTTGAGCGTCCGACTGTGGCTCAGGTCATGATCTCCCGGTTTGTGAGTTCGAGCCCTACTTCAGGCTCTGTGCTGACAGCTCAGAGCCTGGAGCCTGTTTCAGATTCTGTGTCTCCCTCTCTCTGACCCTTCCCCGTTCATGCTCTGTCTCTCTCTGTCTCTCAAAGATGAATAAACGTTAAAAAAATTTTTTAATTAAAAAAAAAGTTTTTATATAGTTAATTTTACTTACTAGCTTTTTACTAAAATGTGTCCTGCCTGTGCCAACAGCCCACATCACCTTAGAGATCATTTTATTGAAGTTTCTTCATTGGCCACCCTAGGTGTGTTATTCTTCCTCTCAACTCTGCCTCCCACACCTAGTTATTTGCATTTACTTTGAAGAACATTTAAAAGTTCTAGCAGCACACCCTCCCACATGTGACCACTAAGAAAGGAGGATCTCCAGAAAAGTTTCCAAAAAGACGAAAGCAGCAATGGCTCAGCCCAGGTAACAACTGTAGCCCTAGCCAACACCTTGATTTCAGCCCAGCGAATACCTGAGCAGAGAATCCAGCCATCTGAACTATCAAAAGTGTGAGATAATCAACCTGGGTTAGTGTAAACCACTAACTTTCTGGTAATTTGTTACCCTGCAATAGAAAACTGACATATGCCAGGCACAACAACTTTTCCTTCACCTTGGAAGAGGTAACTTAAAATGTCCTAAATGACTAGGACCTTAGAAAACTGAAATGGAGACATATGGGCAGATTCCAATGAAGCTGGGTAGCTGGAACACCTATATTCTTTTTTTAAGTTTGTTTGTTTATTTATTTATTTATTTATTTATTTATTTATTTATTTATTTATGAGAGAGACAGAGAGCATAAGCAGGGGAGAGGCAGAGAGAGAAAGGGAGACACAGAATGCAAAACAGGCTCCAGGCTCTGAGCTGTCAGCACAGAGCCCGATGTGGGGCTTGAACCCAGGAATCATGAGATCATGACCTGAGCTGAAGTCGGACACTTAACCAATTCAGTCACCCAGGTGCCCCAGGAACACCTATATATTCTGTTGAGCCTTCTTTGCCAAGAGAAGCAGTTCTTCCAACTCTGCTTAAAGAGGTTATAGTTTCCCTCTGCCTGAAGAACTTTCCTGGCATACTGCAGAGGAGGTGTCTAGAGGCTGAAGGAGGTTGGAACTTTGAGCTGCAGCCTCAGACACAAAGACAATAGCCTTACAAAAACTGTTTAACCAGCTCCCACAATTGGATAAGGTCAAATCTGTTACATGCGTGTGTGTGTGTGTGTGTGTGTGTGTGTGTGTGTGTGTGTCCTGGTGTTTCTGCTTCTCTGGTTGAATCCATAGTGATGAAGGAGAGGTCATTGTCACTAATTCCATGTTCAAGGTATATTCTCTTTGCCCCAGGTCCTAGTGTCCTCCTAGTTTACCTTCCTCAAAGTGTTATTACCTGCATCTCTGGAAGAGGCAAAATCATACCTATATTCCTCAATTTGGCTCAAGAGGTTCAGGACATATCAGGCTATCTTAATAAAATCATCATGAGTTACCATCAACCCATTGTTTATATATAAAAAAGAATGATGTGAGAAAACTTATAAGATTTTTGCTTCAAAAACTATAATTTTTTCAAAAGTGTTACCTTGATATTTCTCTTTATTCTGTGGGGGGGTTGTTTAAGGAATGTGAAAAATCTAAAAAAAAAAAAAAAGATATCCTTTTGGTTTATATGCAAGAGAAAGAAAAATAAACTGGCTGTAGCAATCAGGCTTCAATAAGAGAAACAGAGCCGCTAGCATATTATGGGAATAAGAGATTTATTAGAGGAAATAGACCACACACTAATGTGGGAGCAGCTGAGAAAGTGAAGGTCAAAGGACTTGAGAAAGAGTCACTAACTAGTTCTCGAAAAGCACTGGCATGAGTGGGTAAGTTGGAGCTTGCAGGGAAATCTGAGAGGCAACTGCACCCAGCTGCTTCAGGGATCATGAAGGGGGAAGATGTTCCCTCTGTAGAGCTAACAGCCTGCTTTGGGTGAGCAGGTCCAGCAGTTGGAAACCGGACAGTATGGAGGAGAACAAGAATAAGGTGGGACCCAGGGCACCTCTGTGTCTGTCTGCCTCACCAGGATGGCCTACTGAAAATAATGGTCTTTGCTTCTCTTCAAATTTCCAAATCTCTTGGAAGTTCCACTTTGACCAACTCTCACTGAAAACTGGACACAGATGAGGACTCTGGGAAATGTAATTCCTAGCTTAACAAGAAGGCACAGCATCATCCAGCACACTAGCTAGGAAAAAAGAGGCATTTATTGAACCTAGGGTTCCTCAAAGAACTGAAGACAGGAATGAGATTAGGTCTCAGAAATACTCGAAAACAGGAACTCAAACACCATCACTTCTCTCAGTGTCTTGTCTCCCTTGTGGCACCTCCTTCCCTGCTTCTTTATCTGCTTCTCCACAGACTGACTTGTCCTGCAGGAAACCCGTGCCAACTGCTGACAACCCCTGAGTTTTATTTCTTACTGTTTCTTCAAATGTATTAACTGGAGAGACTCTCCTAGCTCTATCTCTTGGTGCCTCATCCAAGACATGCTGGGAAAGGACTCATTGGCCAGTGGACTGGGTCATGTTATAATATCGCTGCTCCTGCTTTACCATGTGGATGGAGAAGAAAGAAGTTTCCAGAGGAAAGTAGAGTATTTTGAGCAAAACAGCTCACAGGTATCCACTGCATGGGGAAGTACTTATAATATAACAGGCTCTATGCTAAGAGCTTTGCACATGTTATCTCATTTAATGCTTACGTCAACCCTCTGAGGTTGTTTTCCTTCTTGTTTCCATTTTACAGATAAGGAAATTGAGGCTCAGAGAGATTATATCTTATGAAAAGTCCTAGAACTCGTAAGTTGTAAGATTGGTCTGCACTCCAAATACCACACCAGTGGCTTCCAATGTGTCAAGGAGCCCCAGTAGCTTTATTTGAATATCATTATGTGATGGGCTTTCCCCCAAGACTGCATTTCAACACAACTTACCATTTGTTTAACGTTCTTAAGAACCACTATGCCATATTGTACTACCTTCCTTTCCCATTTCACAAGTAGCAGAGACACAAAATGAGGACCTACAATACACATCTAAAGAAAAGTTCTGACTCTTGGTACAGAGTTCTTTTTCCTATTCCACATAGCTTCTGCACTCTTGATCATCCACTGCAGTAAATACAGTAAAAGCTACTTTTAATTTCTTGTAGCAAGAGAAAAGCTGTGTTCACTCTCAAGTTCATTTAGTTTAGCATAATCAAAATAAAACCCACACTTGATATAATCACATAAATTGCTACTGACACTACTTCAGACTCAAGAACCTTCTAATGCAGATAAATATCAAAGCAAAATGGAACAATAGCTTGAAAGTTCATTGTTTGTTTTCCTTCCAGAATTTCATTATCAACAATAACTAATAAATATTGAGCATGCTATTATAAAGTACTTACCAGGCATAATAGAAAAAACTGAGCATGTAAAACACAGCCCTAGCCCTTTTTTAATTTAAATTCCAGTTAGTTAACACAGTGTAATATTAATTTCAGGTGTACAATATAGTGATTCATCACTTCTATACAACAGCTGGTGCTCATCACAACAAGTGCACTCTTTAATCCCATCCCCCCACCTACCTCCCCTCTGGTAACTATTAATTTGTTCTCTATAGTGAAGAGTCTGTTTCTTGGTTTGCCTCTCTCCCCCTCTTTTTTACCTTTTGCCCGTTTGTTTTGTTTCTTAAATTCCACATATGGTATTTGTCCTTCTCTGATTGACTTATTTCACTTAGCATAATACTCTCTAGCTCCATCCATATTGTTGCAAATGGCAAGATTTCATTCAAATGGCTGAGTAATATTCTATTGTGTATGTGTGTGTAGATAGATAGATACACAGATAGATAGATAGACCACATCTTCTTTATCCATTCATCAATTAATAGATACTTGGGCTATTTCCATTTCCATTTCCATAATTTGGCTACTGTAGATAATGCTACTACAAACATCGGGGTGCATGTATCCCTTGAATTAGTACTTTTGTATTCTTTGGGTAAATACCTGGTAGTGTTAATTGCTGAATCATAGGGTAATTCTATTTTTAACTTGTTGAGGAACCTCCACACCATCTTCCAGAATGGCTGCACCAGTTTGCATTTCTGCCAACAGAGCAAGAGTGTCCTCCTTTTTCCACATCCTCACCAACACCTGTTGTTTCCTTGGTGTTGTTGATTTTAGCCATTCTGACTGGTGTGAAGTGATACCTCATTGTGGTTTGGATTCATATTTACCTGATGATGAGTGATTTGAGCATCTTTTCATGTGTCTGTTGGCCATCTGTACATTTCCTTTGGAAAAAAATCTATTCATCTCTCGTGTCCATTGTTTTTTGATTATTCATTTTTAGGGTGTTGAGTTTTATAAATTCTTTATATATTTTGGGTACTAACCCTTTATTAGATATGTCATTTGCAAATGTCTTCTCCCATTCTGTAGGTTGCCTTTTAGCTTTGTTGATTGTTTTTCTTCACTGTGCAGAAGCTCTTTATTTTGACGAAGTACCAAAAGTTTATTTTTGTTTTTGTTTCCCTTACCTCAGGAGACATATCTAGAAAGAAGATGCTACAGTCAATGTCAAAGAGGTTACTGCCAGCGTTCTCCTCTAGCATTTTTGTGGTTTCATTCTCTATCAAAATACCAAGAGCAGTTTTCACAGAACTAGAACAAATCCTAAAATTTGTATGGAACCACAGAAGACCCTGAATAGCCAAAGGAACCTTGAAAAAGAAAATCGAAGCTGGAGGCATCACAATTCCAGACTTCAAGTTGTATTATAAAGCTATAGTGATCAAAACAGTATGGTACTGACACACAGATTAATGGAACAGAATAGAAAACCCAGAAATGAACCCACAATTATATGGTCAATTAAGCTTCAAGAAAGCAGGAAAGAATATCCAACAGGAAAAAGACAGTCTCTTCAACATATGGTGTTGGGAAAACTGAACAATAGCATGCAAGAGAATGAAACTGAACGACATTCTTACAGCATACACAAAAATACATTCAAAATGGATTAAAGATCTAAAAGTCCTAGCCTTTTAAATTTGGTTGAGTGGATAGAACACAAACATGGAATATAATCAACTATTTATGGTAGCCTTCTAACCACCAATGAGTGATACGGAATAGGGAGTAACACTGAAGCCTGGAACAGTCAGAAAAGGTACCTCAGGAGAGATAGGAGTTGAAAGCTTGGACTTTAACACTTATTCCTACAATTCATTCATTCATTCATTCATTCATTCAATATTTATTGAGTTGAGCATCATGCTTAATACATGTAAGAGTAAATGGGCAATGGTATATAGGCTGGAAAGAGGTATGAGAGAATCAGAAGAGACATTATTCCACTATCAATAGTACAATTGAAATGTGTACTCTTCACTCTCTCACCCACCAGGCACTTGTTGAGTATGTCTTGCCTTCCAAGTGCTGTGCTAGATCCCTCTTTAAATGAAGTAAAAGATAGCCCATCACTGTCTACAAAGATACAGAAAACATTTAAATAATAAGATAATTCTTTGTAAGAATAAGTGCCCAAATAGGCCTTGTTGAGGACAACTAGGACTGTAGCACACAGTAGGCTCAAAGAAATGGCACAAGGAAAACAGTATGTACCTGGTACCTCAAGTTCTTACCATTCAGCTACTTGGGAGGGGCACAGCCAGTCACCCCATGGTTGTGCTCCAGGAAAAATACATGGATCCTCTGCCACCTTGCATATTTATGGAAGCGATGAAAGGGGCAGGAATTATTCAACTGATTTGGGAAATTCAGTCTAGCTAGTACAAGAAACACCGTTTCCTGGAATGTTAATTTGCATATCAGCACCAGTTTCAAAAGAGACCTTGAAATTGATATCCCTCCTTGCTCGGCCAACTTATTGCTAGGCAGGGTTAACGTCCTTATCCAGGTGAGAAATAGTCCATCTTCTCAGCACTGTAGGAAATCAGAGTAAGGTGGGATGGGAAGATAGATCCACAGATAGGACTTGAATAGGTAAGAAAGGGGATTGGGCATGGCATTCTAAACAAGGGGCTAGCACAGGTGAAGGTGCAGAGGCAGAAGGCAGGATGCCATGTTCCCCATAGTAATTCAAGTGCTTAGTTTAGTGGCAATTAATAGGTAATTATGGCAATAAATAGGCAATTAATAGGTAAATATTTGTTGGCTGACTGAAAGATATTTAGGAAATCTGCAAGCCTAACACATCCCAAAGTTAGCCCATAAAATAAGTGGCAAAGTCTTGGGATATATTCAAAGCCACAAGAAAAAAATGGCAACAACTTTACCAGATTTACTGGTACATTAATTTAAATTAAAACATATATGTAGATATATTTGTTTCAATTTTCTACATTATACAGAAGCGTGTGTGTGTGTGTGTGTGTGTACATATATATATACATATATACATATATACACATACACATATATAACTAGATTGCAAAGTTTCAATAAATTCTTCAAACAAAACATGAGATAAAAAAAAAGAATGAAATCTTGCAATTTGCAACAACATGGATGGAGCTAGAGAGTATTATGCGAAACAAAATAAGTCACCCAGAGAAAGATAAATACCATATTATTTCACTCATATGTTGAACTTAAGAAACAAAACAAACAAGCAAAGGGAAAGGGAGAGAGAAGAAACCAAGAAACAGACTTATCTAAAGAGAACAGACTGATGGTTACCAGAGGGGAGGTGGATGGAAGGACATGGGTGAAATAGGTGATGGGGATTAAGGAGGGCACTTGTTGTGATGAGCACCAGGTGTTGTACGCAAGTGTTGAATCACTCTATTGTACACCTGAAACTAATACTACACTGCATTAACTAACTGGAATTTAAATAAAAACTTAAAAATATAAAATGAGAGAAATTTCTTCCTTGTGGTGACTTCAGGTACTATCTTAGACCCCTGGGAAACATATGTTAACTCTTCTACACTATTAGGGGTTCTGTATGGAAAAGCTGGAGAAGCATGAGTAATGGGTTCCTGTTAAGCAAAAGTAAAAGAAAAATGTGATGAAAATATCAGTAAAGAGGTCAGTTGTAAGATTCCTAACCTTTTCTGGAAGAAAGAGTTGTTAGTTAAGACTAAGAACATCTTTTTCTTTAAATCAGAGGTAAACTGGATTATGTAGCCTCCACAGTAATTATTATTATTATATGTATGTATATAATATATACCATTATAATATGTATTATTATATAATTTTACATATAATACAACTAATTTAAATATAAATACATATAAAATAAATATGTTATTGTATTATATATAATAAATGTTATAAATAGAAATACTAGTTTATATCAACAGGCTTCCACAATAAGAAAATGTCTACCTTTATAAACCATCTTAGGGGATGGGGCGCCTGTGTGGCTCAGTCGGTTAAGCATCCGACTTCGGCTCAGGTCATGATCTCACCATCTGTGAGTTTGAGCCCCGCGTCAGGCTCTGTGCTGATAGCTCAGAGCCCAGAGCCTGCTTCAGATTCTGTGTCTCCCTCTCACTCTGACGCTCCCCTATTCATGCTCTGTTTCTCTCTGTCTCAAAAATAAATAAACATTATAAACCATCTTAGGGGGAAAATAAACAAAAACAAAACGCTGCTATATGTAAGAATTTGTAACTGCACACACATACACTCTCCCAAATTTAAAATAATCCAATTAAGAAACCACAGTCCCCTCTTAAAGCTAAAATTTTTTAAGACCATGAATGAAGTGACAAAAGTATAGCTAATGAGATATAGGATCATAGTTCATTATTAGAAATTTTAAGGATTATCTATAAGTAGAAAGAAAACTGGACCACCAAGATTCACTTTGGTATATTTTGCATAAAATTTTACTAGTCTTCAAGTTTCAAAACTTGCTCTCACTGCCTTGCTTCACCTCTTTCAGAAAATATATGTTGCACAATTTGGGGCTCCCTGAGGTTAACTCGTATGGTCAGTTCAGTGTTGCTGTAAACTTCAGATCTGGATATTGTCCCCCATTTGCTCTTTGGAAAGATGCAGGGCACTTACTTCAGGACACCTGTCCTACTGTATTAGCTTATTAAAATTCTGGTGACAGTGTAGCTGAAAAGTCAAATGGAAAAGAATTTGAAAGTCTCAGCATCTTCCCTTCTGCTGATTTTTTAAAATGATTCTTGAGAAGAATGTTCCTATGCAGAATGACCAGGCTATGGCACCTGGAATCCCATCACTATAAGCCTCTTCATAATCGGCGTAGATGGCCACACAGTGCATGCACCCCATAGTGATGAGAATCAATCATGAAAATGGCTGAAATAATTGGGTCAAATCTACAGCAGGCCAGTTGAGTGGTCACATAAAAATGAGGGCATATTCACAAATCATAACAGATCATACTTTCTGTGGGTAAAATAGGAGTGATGATGGTGAAGTATCAGCCAATTTCCGAAGGACACTAACAACTAAAATGATGTAAATTATTAATATTTATATAGGTATGGAATAAAAATAAACAACACTGCTTATCATATAAATTTAGGCAGATTTATGTCCCAAACATCTAATTTCCAGCCCATTCTCTCTCATAAAAAAAAGTTAGCCAGTTATGGAAGCATTGGGGAGGTAGAATATTTTAAGCTGAAGTATTATTTTTAACGTTGTTTCATTATGCTAGGTTGGATTTCTTCCATTTGTCATTCCATATCCATCCTCTGCCCTTCTCTACTGTGTCTGTGCCCTGGGAGGCTAGTTTGTTTGGACTACATCAACAGGCTTCCTTGTCATCTGGCTTCCAGTTTGGCCAATAGAGGGCATGAATGAAAGATCAAAGAAAGGGAGGAAAGTGAGGTTGAGCATTGTTTCAGCTCCCCTTAATGAAGTCATCCCTCCACAGAAGGTCATAACTCTTTTTAGATGGCCTGTTCCACACAGCCTCTCTGTCTTCAGGTTCCAGCAACTACTTCCTCCTTTTTGCCCTGCTACTGAACCACCCCGACTGGTTTCCACACTCCTTGACAATTATTCAAAATAATTGTCTGATGATAACAACAGGTGTGGCAGTTTCCCTCTACCTTTTGCATACTTTCCTTGATAAACCTGAGACAAGACTCATGGAACACACCTTCAGTATTATCTCAGACCTTCCTCAAGGGCATGTTGGCCTCGCCTCAAGGGTATGTGGCTTCAGGTCTAACAGCTGTCTTGGGGATGGAAAGCAAGTAATTCTGTCAGGTTGACTTAAGCCAGGCCTCTATTCATCAAATGTACAATTTTTTGGTGATACAAATCAAGTACGTCTGGCTATCTAGTTTAATCTTTACTAGGAGACAATTCATTCATAACATTTCTGCTTGCTTTCTATCAGCTTTTGTTCTCAACTACCTTTGCAAGGCTTTCTAAGTCAAACAGCCTTGGAATGTAGAGATAATATCTCCTTTCAGGAAAAGAGCACACTTGTTTCCTGACCAGGGTAATAAAGACAAGGTCTCCCTCCAGGGCGAAGGTAGGCAGGTTTGCATGCAGGCCCTTATAAGAGATTGGGGATTCTAAGTTTGGAGTTCCCCATCTGTGATGCAAACCCACTTCGTTCACAGCATACACTCACACCTTTCCACCTCACTTGTAGGACTTGGAAGGCAAGGGAACCAATGTAGATATGCAACTCACACTGCCTACTGTGCTGTGAGTAGAAAAGTTGTCTCTGTCTCCTTTGTCTCTGACCAAGATACCTCATATCTTCTACTGGCATCTACAAAACTATGGCAGGCTAATTTGTTAGTCTGCAAACAGGGTAAAAACATTATACCCTTCACAGCTCTTAACAGTCCAAGGACTCCCACTGTAACCGAACTAACTTTAACTCACTCCTTGATGAGTCACAGAAACTACACCAGGTGGAGTTGTCACACAAAGTAAACTTTATCTGCAGCAAATCATGTGGAATAACTTTCAAAGCCATGATTCCTTGAGCAAGAGTGAATGGGTTCCTTTTATTTAGAGTTAGAATGAATATTTACATAGACGAGCCTATGTCATCATAAGGTGGGCATAGGGTGGCACATGTTCCTTAAGGAAACATGCCTATACATACATATTGTATGTTATGTAAAGGAGGTTTGTGCTCCTCCTTCGATGGAGATTTTGGTCTCATAATGAGGTAAAGGTAACCATTGGTCACTCCATGCTCCATCTGTGCAGGCGTGAGTCAAGGTTAAGTTAAAACTGGTCTGGATGGGGGGCTTCTGGGTGGTTCAGTCGGTTAGGTGTCCAACTTCAGCTCAGGTCATGATCTCGCAGTTTGTGAGTTTGAGCCCCTGCTGTCAGCATGGAACTGCTCCGGATCCTCTGTCTGTCTGTCTCTTTCTCTCTCTCTCTCTCAAAAATGAATAAACGTTGGGGCGCCTGGGTGGCTCAGTCGGTTGGGCATCCGACTTCAGCTCAGGTCATGATCTCATAGTCCGTGAGTTCGAGCCCCGCGTCAGGCTCTGGGCTGATGGCTCAGGGCCTGGAGCCTGCTTCGGATTCTGTGTCTCCCCCTCTCTCTGGCCCTCCCCCGTTCATGCTCTGTCTCTCTCTGTCTCAAAAATAAACATTAAAAAAAAAAATTTTAAAAAAAATGAATAAACGTTAAAAAAACAAAAAAACAACAACAAAAAAAAAACTGGTCTAGATGGTCTGGGCCCACTTGGGTAGAACTTTGTGTGGGCAGTTGTTATTGCTTGAGGGTAGTTTCCGGTTCCATCACAAGATGCTATGTGCCTCAGGTCTTTGCCTGAATTAAAAGATAAGCTGGAAAGAAGAGCTTAAGGAAAAATGCAGGAAAAGGTCGTGGGTACAAGCAGGTGAGCAGTAAAAGGCAGGACTTGGGGTCTAGCTGGTGACACCGTCTCAGTAAGCAACCATCCTGAAGCCATGTATTTCTGGATCAGCCCTGCTGCCTTTTATACTAACTGTAATCACTTTTCCTCTGATCATTAAGTACTGCTACTTGGCTTATATCATGTCTGGATCCCCCCCACCCTCAGTGAAATTAGGAAACCTATCTTAAGTGTGCTATTCCTCAGTAGCAGCTACAATTACAGATGATAGCCATGAAAGCATTTTCCAAAGAGGGTGGTACTTATTTTACCAATGTATTTTTCCTGCACCCCTTCTGAGGGAGACCAAGTTAGAGGGTAGGGGACTGAATGGACTGCACATGAAAAATTCACTTTAGCACCCCTAGTCCCAGGGTCTCTAGATTCCTCCCTCTACATTATGCCAAGGGAATTTTTGCACCTTGACTTCATCTAGTGTGGCCCCATTGAGTCCAGGCTTTGGTTATCTAGAATTATTCTAGCTGCTCCAATTAGCAATATTTGTTGAAGGGAACAGAGTGCCAGAGGGTCTTATACCAGCAATGAAATATCGCACCCTGAAAATGACACACACGACTTTTGCTTATAAGCTGTTGGCCAGAACCACATGCCTCCTCCTGTAAGGGAGACAGCTAAGTGTAATCTTTCAGGGTGCTGGAGAGAGAGAAGAAAACTGGGTATGTGTCAGCACCACACCAGGTGAGTCAGGGCTGCCACAAGTGATAAAGAGCTACACTATCACAAACTATTTATGCACCCTGATGGACAGCCCACTTGGCTATGCATCCTCTCTCATTTCTCCTGAACCACTACCAGAAACACAGTTCCCGAAATCCTCAACTTGGAGGATTGCAGCAGGTTTGTTTTATGTTAGTCATTTCTTTGCTCCCTCCCAGGAGCCTTTTGCTAGTACAGTTCATTGGCGTCTTCTGGACCTAGTAGAGCCAGGTTGTATAGTTGCTACTTATGTTTTATAATGGAATGCTACTGGGCATGCCCAGCGTTATGGTTCAGTGATCACATAATAGCTGATTTGTGATGGGTGATTTAGGTTGTCCAGTCACTTAAGAGTCCCAAAGTCAGATGCTCAGTTTCCATCAGGACTCAATAACGAGTTATGAACTGCTTTTCAAAATGAAGAACAGTTATAGCATGAACTTCCTCCAAAACCTTGTCTAATCTGGGGCCTGCCATGGTCTCCAGACCCCATCTCTGCTGCCAGGCACACTTCCACTGCCATTAGATCTGCTAGGCTGTAAGGCCCAACAGGCATGTGAGCTTGCTTAGCGGCCTGGACCTGTTACGGAGCTAGTTCTTGTTCTAGGACCCACTGAAAACTGGCAGCTTATGGGTTATCTGCTGCATGCTGCAGCATGCCCAAATGTGGTATAGGTGGTCACCACAATCCGGAAAGCATCATACACTGTGCCTCTTTCTTTGTGGTGGTTGGGGCAAGGTACTGCCACTTATCTCTCTGTAGAAGGTATCGCCTAATATGCTCCGAATCACTGGACCCCTTGAAACTTCATCAAAGTGGCAAGGCCCTTAGGAGCACCTGGTGGCTGGGACGGTTAAGCATCCAACACTTGATTTTGGCTCATGGTCCATGAGTTTCAGCCCCACTCATGCTGACAGTGCAGAGCCTGCTTGGGATTCTGTCCCTCTCTCTCCCTGTCTCTCTGCCCCTCCCCTGCTCTCACTCGCTCTCTCAAAATAAATGAATAAACTTTAAAAAGTTGGGGGGCCAAGGCCCTTAACTATCACAGTTTATTGTTCCAGTCAATATACATCTAAAACTACAGCTGCAATTAACATCATAGTCTGATTAGGTCTGCAATAATCTATTATTTTTCAAGGCCCTTTAGCCTTTTGCTCTGGTCACATAGAAACATTTTATGCAAATATAATAGGAATCACTATCCCAGCTTCTCTCAAGGTTTTTATGGCAGTGGTAATTTCTACAATCCCTTCAGAAGTATTGCTTACCAACTGGTGTACTGTGTGGGAAGAGTTCCAGAGCCCTCATTCCAAAGGAAAGGGAACCAGAGAATGGCATTTCGTTAGTTATCAAGTATATGTGTGTGTGGATTCTCACCATATGTTCTACAACTGTAATAATAAACACCATATATTCTATAATTGTAATAAAACACTAGTGCTCTATAGTTCCAACTAGACCCACTGTTAGCTGAATTTGAACCAAGACTTTATCTAAAGCCTGACATCCATAAGCATCTACTTTGGTGGACTTTTGTAGCGTTTTGGGTCTCTGGGGATCAGTGTAAAATTAGCATCAGTATGCAGTAGTTCCCAGAAGTTCTGGATATTTCTCTTTCCTCAGTGCACAGTCCCCTGGGTAAATAGCTATGGGTCACTCTGTGGAAAGCTCTCCACTCTGTGGAGGAAATGCACTGTATACACCTATGGCTGTACTGCAGTGTTCTTTCTCAGAGGCTCTCTTGCCTCCACCTCTGTTGAGGGGCTTCAGATCTACACACTGGCTTAGTTCTGGGCACCTGGTAAGAAGACATGAATCCAAACAGTGATGTCTGGTTAGTTTCTCCCCAGCTGAGCTCAGAGTATTCCTTCTATGTAAAGCAGAACCTGGGTAGGCTGCCCAGTTGTTTCAAAACACACCTATTACTATTTTCTGTTGATTCATTGGACTGACCACACTAAACAGATCTTTGCTGGGATCTACCACCTAGCCTCTACCCCTCTGAAATTCCATTTTCTCACTGTAATCAGGAAATGCAATTTTTGTAGCACTTCCCACTGTCTTCTATGGGTTTCAGGACAGAGTCCCACAGAGATGCTCTCTTGTTCCCTTACCCAATGCATGGTGAAGGAAGTGGCCTCTGGGCTTTCCCAGAGGGCATAGTGGGTTTGGAGAATCAAATCAAGAGGCTGCCACTGCCTCCAGCTTCTTCACAGAACCCCAGAATGCTGCTAGAAGACCACAGCTATGCTGAACACCTCATTCTGCCTTCTGAGTAACAGAGAATGCATTACTGGAGGAACCTAATCACTACAGAACTTTAGCTCCAAAGGGTTTGAGAAATGTACTGTCTAGCTGGGTGGCTATGTCCCTGATCACAAGTCTTCTCCTATGGCAGAAGGGAAGACCAGGCAGATGTGGGAGGATTACCTCTAGACTGTCATGCTTCACTCTCCTCTACTGGTTTCCTCCCATTAGCATTTAAACATGCTCAAGTCGCTGTTGTTTTATTTCATTTTTGGATTAAAAAAACAAAACCCTTCCCTCATCTCTATGTCCCCCCGTATTTCCACCTCCTTATTCTATATAGTTCTACATTATGAAAGAATTGTCCTCAAATACTTAGTTATCGGTGGATGTAAGAAAGTCTGAATTCAGCATAGGAAAGGAAGCTCGAGATATCAATCTGCAATGTATGAAACTGACAGCTGTGAAGTGACTAAAAGTTGATGATGATTCCAGTGTCAGGCCATTTACTAAAAACATCAGGTGTGATAGGAAAATAATGGGCCCCAACGATGTCCATGTCCTAATTCTAGAAACTGTGAATATGTTACTTTGCACGGGAAAAGGGATTTTGCAGATGTAATTAAGGACCTTGAGATTATTTTAAATTATCTGGGTAGTATCAATCTAGTCACACGGTCCTTAAAAGTATAAGATGAAGAAAAAAGTGAGGACTCTTGAAAGGAACTCAACCCACTGTTGCTGGCTTTGAAGGCAGAGGAAGACCATGAACCAAGGATGTGGACATCCTCTAGAAGCTATGGACAGCCCTTGGTTGATGGCTAGCAAGGACAGGAGCTCCAGTCCTACAATTTCAAGGAACTGAATTCAGCCAATGACTTGAATGAGCAAGGTAAGATATTTTCCCTAGAGCCTCCAGAAAGGAATGTTACCCTGCCAACTCCTGGGTTTTAGCTCTTTGAGGTCCATGACCCCAGAACTGTTAAGATAATATACATTATTTCATCAACTAAATTTGTGGCTGTTTGTTATGGCAACAACAGAAAATAAATCAAACAAGGTATGGGGTGCCTGGGTGGCTCTGTCAGTTAAGCATCTGACTTCAGTTCAGGTCATGAACTCTGTCCTGTCAGCTTAGAGCCTGGAGTCTGCTTCAGATTCTGTGTCTCCCGCTCTCTGTGCCCCTCCCCCACTCATGCTCTGTCTCTCAAAAATAAACATCACAAAAAAAAATTTTTTAATAAAAAAATAATAAATCAAACAAGGTACTTTTGCCACACAAGTCTTCCTTCCTGGGGACACTTATTATAAAACCAGAGTCCCTGAGATTAGGGGGAGTTGAAAAATATTAGTTCCGGGAAAACTAACTGACTCTTATATCCTGACTGAGAAAACGTTCTAGGGAGAGTATCAAGCAGGAAGGGAAAAATCAAAACGAGAAAACTGGAAAGCATACATCATAGGATTTGCACAATAGCAGCAAAAAATTCTAGTTCTACCTCTAAATAGTAAAGATGATACATAAATAAGGACACTGGCCCAAGCCTGGTGGGACTCCATTTAGAACTATGTGTACACAGAATATTGATTGGTTCAACAGTGCAGGAGAGGTTTAATTCTCACCCCACCCCCATATCCTACCTATGTAAAAGCACACAGACATGTGCTTTACGTGAGTTCACACAAGCGCAATTCACAGCCTGAATATATGAGAAAAGTAAGAGTTTTACCTTACTCCATAGAGAGCTCTCCTTACATTTGAAGAAGAAAACTATTCCTCCACAGTAGATTAAAATCCTCCCATGTATCCTCTTTACCTCATGTAATTTGTCAAAGCCTTCTTTCTATAGGGATCACCATAGTCTAGCATCTTAATGTACAAATGAATGACATATTGATTCTTGTTTAAATCCTAAAAGAATTTCTCAATATAAAAACATTCTTTTCCCATATTTTTATAATGCACAGAATATTCTTCCTAACCAGAAATACCTTCTCTCCCAAATCTTTTGAATTATCTAGTCTTGAGTCTGTTACTTAACATTAAGGTTTTTCACATTTCTTTCAGACTGCAGAAGTGTCACTTAAATCAGCCTGAAAAGAAAACATCCATGGAGGTAAGAGAAAAACAACTTTGCTACCAGACCAGACAGAGCTACTGGAAAGTTCATCTAGTGAGTAATAATTTATAGAAAAGGTAATTTATTATTTACTGTGCAAGTTGTTGGCACCATTCACAGCACCTTCTTCACTTGAGTGACAAAGGCCAACATATACAACTAAGGATTATCAGGTGGCTTAAGATACTTTATCACCTTTCTTGTGAGAAAACTAAAGAACCCTACAGTCATTAATCCAGTAATTCTAGTAACACACTTTTGAAGATGAGGGCAAATGTTCTATTCATTAAAGTATTTATTTCTGTAGTTTAAACACAGAGCCTTTATAAGGAAAACCCAACATAAAAGTCAATGTACTAAAGGAAGAAACCTGAATCAAGAATGTAAAAATTAAATGTGTAACCAAAGAAAGCCATCAGAAATTATTGTTAGGCAAGCCCTGGAAATGTGGGAAATTGTAATTGGGATAAAATAAGAAACAAGGCCAAGGACAAAGGCAAGTCCAAATCAGAAACCCAGGTAGAAGATCCTAGGACTGTAATTCCCAAACTGTGTGCTCAGGGGCATAGGACTCTGGAGTGAACCCACAAGGCACCATGAGATATTTTAAATGTTTCAGAGAAACACAGAGACATTTGTGAGACATCATTTGAATGTCTATGATTAGGTTGTTCGGACTTAATTACTTAATAAATGGAACTCTACAGTATTTCTTAGGCTCAAGACACTATGAAAAAAGTCCAACAATGCTATGAAACAAGAAAGTTTAGGAATCTCTGCCTTAAGGACATACCAGGGTTCAAAAGACATAGCCTGCCTAGAGTAGAACCGGAAAGGTAGATCAGGGGCGCCTGCGTGGCTCAGTCCATTAAGTGTCCGTCTTAGGCTCAGGTCATGTTCTCGAGGTCTGTGAATTCAAGCCCCACATCTGGCTCTGTGCTGACAGCTCAGAGCCTGGAGCCTGCTTCAGATTCTGTGTCTTCCTCTCTCTCTGCCCCTCCCCTGTTCGCTCTCCGTCTCTGTCTCTCTCAAAAATAAATAAACATTAAAAAAAAGAAAACAAAGAAAAGTAGATCAAAAGTAAAAAGGACAGCGCCTCAAGCCTCTGCATGCCTCCTTATACATGGTAGGGCCTTTCACTCTACTGTAGCTTTAAAGAAAGGAACCTTGTACCCTATTACTCTGAATTTACTACAGCATCCCTTCAAAATCAATGAATCTTGCTTGTAAATCAGTGAATCTTACTCTTAGTAACAAAACCAAAACCGTGATTTTTTCATTGTTGGTTGGGGACCAAACAACTAAAGTTCCCCAAATATTTAGTATGAGAAAGTCTACTAAAATTTAAATACTTCTCTAGTGAAGAAATGAATGAACTTTAAGATTCATTCAGCAATAATAGTCCATTATAGAAGTTTTAAAATTTACTCTAAATTAGGGGTTGGCAAACTTTTTCCATAAAAAGTCAGATAGTATTTTTAAATATTCTTTTCTTTTTTCTTTTTCTTTCTTTTACAACTCTAAAAATGTAAGAGCTAACTGAAAGCAGTGGGTATGTTCACATTGTTGTCAACCAATCTCCAGACCTATTACATTTTGCAAAACTGAAATTCTCCATCCACTGAACTAACATAATAATTCCCCGTTTCCCCTTGTATACCCGTGTGCATCGCAGCACTGGACACCATTAGGGGATAGAAAGTCAAAAGGTCAAAGTACACACACCAATGTTCACAACAGCAATATTCACAACAGGCAAAGGTGGAAACCCAAATGTCCGTTGACAGATGAATGGATAAACAAAATGTAGTCTATACAGCCTTAAAAATGAAAGAAATTCTGATACCTGCTACATGAATGGACTTTAAAAATCATTATGCTAAGTGAAATATACCAGATGTAAAAAGGACAAATATTGTATGAATCCACTTACATGAGTACCTGGAATGAATTCATATAGACAGAAAGTAGGATACTGATTACCAGGAACTGGGGGAAAAGGGA
Organism: Neofelis nebulosa; assembly: GCF_028018385.1. Taxonomy (NCBI): domain Eukaryota; kingdom Metazoa; phylum Chordata; class Mammalia; order Carnivora; family Felidae; genus Neofelis; species Neofelis nebulosa. The sequence continues at coordinate 81,054,687 of NC_080784.1, read as the reverse complement.
AATGAGCAATGTGTTAAACAGATACAAAGTTTCAGTTTGGGATGATGAAAAAATTATAGATATGGATAGCAGTGACAGTTTCACAATAAGATGAATGTACGTAATGCCCTGAACTGTACACTTAAAATGGTTAAATAGTAAATTTTATGTTATTTTACCACAATAAAAAAAATGTAAAAACATTTCTTAGCTTCATGAGCCATATGGAAATAGACTGGAGACCGTAATTGGGTTGCAGGCCACAGTTTGCTCTGAATCATAAGACCCACTAAACAAAATGAACAAAATGACATGAAATACTTAGAAGTTTTTTTGAATTCACTGTAATTCATTTTTATTTCAACTTGAACATGTTAAACAGATTTTCACATTTAATATATTTGTTACACTTAACAAATTATAAGTGTACCCAGTAACTTATAAGTGTAGCCAGTAAATGTTTGAGAGAAGTCTCTTTAAGATGAAGTCAACTGATGCCACATTGGGGCACCTGCGTGGCTCAGTTAAGTGTCCAACTCTTGATTTCAGCTCAGGTCATGATCTCACGGTTAGTGAGATGGAACCCAGAGTTGGGCTCTGGCTGACAGCTTGGAGCCTGCTTGGGATTTTCTCTCTCCTCCTCTCTCTCTGCCTCTCCCCCACTTATGCTTGCTTTTGTTCTCTCTCTCTAAATAAATAAGCATTGGAAAAAAAAAAAAAAAAGACGAGATCAAAATGTATATAAGGACATACAGACATACACATAGAAATCAGGTATTACATGTAATATGTACAGCTTTACCTGTTATAGATGTAGGGAGGTATAGAGGAGATAGAAATAAATAAATAAATAAACCACGGTGTCTTTAACAAAGCTTAAAATGTAGTCTGAACAACGTGGTAGGTAAAGCTGAAACTTAATGGGCAAAAAATACTCAAAGTTCAGATTTTAAGTTGGATATTACAGCTAGTTCCACTTATATTTTCTTCCCCATTCATTTGGTACATAGTAGACCATTTTCCCTCCCATTTAGGGGAGAAGAGAAAATGGTACATTACAAAATCAAGCATAATGTAAAGACCTGCTCATATCCTTTCCCTACATTTGCAACCTTTAAATCTAACACTCACTTAACTCTTTCATTGGTTAGCATAATCTCAAATTCTGAAGGCAACATACTCCTAAAAAAGAAAACCCTAGACACCTTATGAAGGCTCAAAGTCAGCTCTAGGAAAAAAAGAAAAAAAAAGAAAAAAAAATCACTCTAAGCAAGAAGCCTTTTTCCAATAGATAGAGTGCACATAAATATGGAGACAAGAGACATGGTTTCAGTTATCTACTCACTGGAAAAGATGTGTAACAACCCTACACAGAGAAGTAAAATAATCATTTTTATTATGCTTATGAATTCTTTTTAAGACTTTAACTTTATTGTTTTTTCAGAGCAGTTTTAGATTTAAAACAAAATTGAAAGATACAGATAATTCCTATATAACCCCTAGTCCCTCCACACGTGCAAAGCCTCCCCATTACCAGTATTGTCCACCAGCATTGTACATTTTTTATCAAGGATGAATCTACACTGACACATCAAAATCACCCAAAGTCCACAGCTTACCTTAGGGTTCGTTCTTGGTGTTACACATTCTATGGATTTGGACAAAAGCATAATGACATACATTCATTAACATTATAGAGTATTTTCATTGCTCTAAAAATCCTCTATACTCTGTTTATTCATCTCTCCTTTGTCCCCGTCTGGGAGCCATTGACTTTTTTTTTTTTTTTTTTTTTTTACTGTCTCCATAGTTTGTCTTTTCCAGAATGTCACATATTTGGAATCACAGTGTGTAGCCTTTTCAGCTTAGTAGTATTCATTTAAGGTTCCTCCGTGTCTTTTCATAGCATGGTAACTCAATTTGTTTTAGTGCTAAATAATATTCTGTAGTCTGAATGTACCATTGTATATTAATCCATTTATTTAATGAAAAACATCTTGGTTGCTTCTAAGTTTTGGCAATTATGCATAAAGGTGCTATAAACATCAATGTGCAGGTTTCTGTGTGGACATAAGGTTTCACCTCCTTTGGGTAAATAGTAAAGAGTTCAATTGCTGGATCACATGGTAAGAGTATATTTCATTTTATAAGAAACTTCCAAACTATCTTCCAAAGTGGCTGTACCATTTTGTGTTCCCACTAGCAATGTATGAGAATTCCTTTTGCTTCACATCTTCACTAGCATTTGGTGTTGTCAATTTCTAGATTTAGGCCATTCTAAGAGATGTGTAGTGGTAAGTCATTTTTTTTGTTCACTTTGCATTTCCCTGATGGCATATGATGTGGTGCATCTTGGCATATACTTATTTTACATCTGTATATCTTCTTTAGTGAGGTCTGTAAAGGTGTTGGCCCATTTTTTAAATGAGCTTTTGTTTTCTTATTGTTGAGTTCTAACAGTTCTTTAAACATTTTGGATAACAGTCCTTTATCAGATGTATATATTTTTTTTTTTTTGCAAATACTTCTCCCAGTCTGTGTCTTGTTTTCCATTCTCTTAAAATCGTGGATTCTTCAGGTCAGGAATTAGGACACGACAGAGCAGGAAAGGCTCACTTTGGTCCACAAGTCTAGGTCCTCAGCTGGGAAGGCTGAAAAGGCTGAAGGGTAACTAAATGGCTGAGAGCTGGAATGTGCTTCTCCATTCTCGTATCTGGCACCTAGGCTAACTGGAGGGCTGGGCTCAGCTGTGACTGTCAATCAGAGTACATTCAAGGGGTCTCCCTATTGCCCTGGGCTTTTCACAGCACATGGGACTCAGGTAGTCAGACTTCTTACATGATGGCTGAGAGCTGCAAAAGCAAGGGTTTCAACAGACTGCATGGCCTTTTATGACCTAGCCTCTGAAGTCACATATGGTGACTATGATCACTTTCTCTATATTCTCTTGTATAAATCAATCATAAGCCCATCCAGATTTAAGAGAAGACACAAAGTATATCTTTTCATGGGAAGGACATCAAAGAAGTCATAGCCATATTTTAAAACCACCAAGGGCATATTTGTATAGAGAGATGTGAAGACACATACCAAAAGGTTGACAGCAGTGCCCACCTCCCACATTCCCTCAAAGTGAATTTTATTAACTTATTAAGTCAGACTAACACAAACATATTCTCCATGGATGGCAAAATTCCATCTACCTATTTTCATGTAATACAGTAACAAACAGAAACTTCATTTCATCTATATAAACTGCATCAAGAATGAATAATGTCTTACTTTGGGGCCTAGTACCATCTGCCAGTTACAACAACTTCTTATCTTCCAAACACCATCAAGCTCAGATCCACCCTCAGGCTTAGACTAAGTCATATCCAGAAAGAATACAGAGAATACATATAGCAGATAAAGTAAGTAGACTAGAATCACACCAGCATTATGATTGCTGAAATTGGTGGCCATTCTCTATCTCAGTAATTGCTAGACTTTAGGATCTCGTGGACCAAGAAAAATTTCAGAAATAAAATAAACCAAATGGGAGCAAATAAAGTTAGCAACAAATATTTCTTCAAAGAAAATTATTTAGAAAATAACTACTCTATAACTGTCATTGGATAAAAGAAATAGAATGAACAATTTCAACATAATGCACAATCCTTAAGAGTAAGTTTCACTAAATGAAAAACTCACTATATTTTTTTCTTATTTCTCTGCTGGTCTGTAGCAACTTCACCATAGATGAACCCCAGTTCACAAACTGGTGTGCAAAACTACTTGTCCATCTAACATTCTGGTCTCTTCCATCTCTTACTTTATTCTGATAGTTCTACAACTTTAGCTTGCTCCTAGGAAAGACAGACAAATAAGTAATTAAAACACAACATGAATGCCATAAGGATACAGGGAACAAAATCAAGAAAGTTTTCACAAATTAGGTTGAAAAAGGTTTGCCCCTGGGAAAGAATGAGGAAGACTATTAAAGGTGGCAATGACTGTGACCGAAAGCATAGAGACAATCTACGTATGCGGTATATCCAAGGAAGATACATTGTGAATCAAAAAAGTAAGTAGTGGTTATACTTGATTGTAGAGCAAGGGTTGCTTTTCTCTTCTATATTCTTCTATTTTCTGAAATTTAACACTGGAATATGCATAAATTTAATGATCAGGAAATACACAATTATTTTGATTTTGTAGATTACCCTTAGGAAGAAGAAACAAAAGGTCTATTTCCCTTTGAGAAAGCAGTTTGTATTAAAAGAGGCCAGGTTGGAAAATGGAGATGTTAAAGACTGGAGGATGGATGCAGAAATGCAGCTCTAGACTTTGGCCAGGGCAGATGACACTGGGGAAGATAACATTCCCTCAATGCCTCTGTTAGAATTCTAGGCTAGGTGTACTCAGACTGTACTCAGAGGCCTTCTTGTCCACAGTCATGAGTCAGAAACTCTCAGGTGGCAGGTGTGTCTGACAAGTCAAATGCTTAGCAGTGCCTTTGGAATCAAGAGACCAAAGTTGGAATTTCAGCTCTACCACTAACTAGCTCAATGAACAAAGGCAAATTACTTAACCACTTGAAACTTTTTTTTTCATCTGTAACATGGAGAACTGCCTAGTTTTCTGGATTTAGATTAACTGATATAATGTAGGTGAAGAATTTAGTACAATGCCTGCCCCTCAGAACATGAGAATTATAATAGAGGACACATTTGTATATCTAATTGAGAAGTTAGATATTTGCTTTGTTGGTTTTAAAAGGCTTTAAGATCCTATTTGCCATTTGTTGTATAGGTTTAGCTAAAAGCTGTCAGTTGGAACGTCAAAACCTTTTGAAACTTAAATGTATGAGTTTTTCACTCTAGTTCTAAATGCGGAAAGGATATTCAGTATTTGCAGTTGCTTCTAAAATTCAGCTACCTTTAGAATTTTCTGCAAAATCCAGAAATAATTAAGTAGCTCTCCAGTAGTTTCTAACAACTGATAGAAAACTAGGAGGACGCTTTCCATTCTTCTCTTATTCCACCCGCTCCCCTATCCACTCACAGAGAGAACCGGAGACTTCTATGCAAATAAATGGCTCAGTTATAAGGTCTTACCCAGGCTTTCTTAATGCTGGAATACAGTCAGCAGAAGAACATAGTAGGTGTCCCTCAAGTGTTCTCCATCAATTCTTACAGCTTCCAGAATCCTGTTCACGGGCCTTTGGGGCAACCGGTACCAATTCCAACAACTTCTAACCATCTCCTCTCCTACCAACCTCCTACCCTTGCTACGCCTCTCTACAGCCCCTCCCCCCGCAAATGACCAATCAGAGAGTGTAAAGTGAGGCGGATGGGGCGGGCCCAGTTTGGAGCTGTCGACGAATCAGCAACCTCAGACGGCGGGGGCGGAAACGGAAGCCCTGGGTTGGCTTTGGGTTCCGTTGTGGGGATGTCCCGTGGGAGTGAGTGAGGAAATCCTGGGGACGGCAGGTTTGAGTCCTCACCTCCAATCTGCCAGCGAAATCGGGCGAAGAGACGCCTGCAGACGCGGGAGAGAGAAAGCTCGACCGCCCAAGAAAAGAGCAAGTGGGCAGGCAGCGGCGGGGCAGAACCGAACTGTATGCAGGGTGTTTAGGGGCCGGTCCTGGTCGGCGCCGCTCACCTCGAGGCCATGGTGCAGGCGGTGCTCTGGGCGATACCCAGGTGAGGGCAGCGGCTCCGCCCGGGTATTCCACCACCGAAAACTGGGTAGATGCGGTGTGGGGAAGAAAGGATGCTGCCCGCACTGCTCCCTGGTAGCACCCTGAGCGGCCGCAGTTGCGGCAGCAGTAGCAGCAGAAAGCACAACGCGGGCCGAGGAGGCGGCTCGAGCTGCTGGTAAAGTCGCCCAACAGCTGTTTCTCTGTAGCATGCGAGTTGACAAAACAACCAAAGAACAGGGCTCCCCATTACAATCTCTGTCGAGCTCTTTTTCCTTGCCATTGGGAGCTGATTTATGCGGAAACATGCCTTGCACTTGTACCTGGAGGAATTGGAGACAGTGGATTCGACCTTTAGCGGTTGTCATCTACCTGGTGTCCATAGTGGTTGCGGTTCCCCTATGCGTGTGGGAATTACAGAAGCTGGAGGTAAGAGGGTGTTTCACCATTGGCCTCTACCCTTTCTTCTACCGTCCTGCCCGTCTAAGGTTGCCCATTTTTACCCTAGATGCCCCAAACTTGATATCCTGAAAATCAGGGCATGTAAATGAGCCCAGTCTTAGTTCATAAACCTGTCTGGTTTCTTGTTCACTGGTTTTCAAAGCGTGCTGCAGGTGGAACAAGGGCCAAGTCGAGAAAATAGAATGTATTAAGATTGCTGCTTAGAAGAGCACTCTTTTGCAAGTATTCCATCAATTCCCTGAAAGTAAGATAATTTTATTACTGAAATCTGATCTGTTCAGATACTGGACTACCTTGAAAACCATGTATTGAATTTTATTAGCATTTAACTAGCTTCCTGAATTAAAGGGTTCTAGTTGGTTTAACTTTGTTGTTTGTTTTTACTTAGAAATTAGCTCTTAACCAATAAAGATTTTGCAAAAGTCCCTTGTATATTTTTTGATGTCATATTCTTATTATGACATCAGTAAAGTACTACAAACTGGAAGACCCCAAGGTAAATACTCAACTAAGATAGGTACTTTATAAAAATTGTATAATGAATTTTAAATTCTAAGTTAATAAAAACCAGCAAGTACTTTTATTTAGCAACACCTATTTTATAAGAGCAATGGTGAGACAACAGCTAGTTTAGGCTTTTTGTTATGGAAATGTTTTTACATAATTAAACAAAAATGCATTTTAATATGCATTTGTTTCCTGTATGTTCACTAAATTATATTTTGTTGACTTTCCCATTTTGGCATAGCCCATGTAGTTATTTTTAATGTTCATATAATATTCCACTATGTTAAATATTTCCCCTTTGTTAGATATTTAGGTTATTCTCATGATTTATCAACCAGAATTCAAGTACAGACATTTTATTACAAATAGGTATTTCTTTGAAGTATTTTTTTGGAGTGTGGTATAGGAACTACTTTTAAGGCTAATAATATGTGTAGTATCAACCTAGTTTAAGACTTCTCTTAGTTGTTGATTAACTATAGTTTTTAAGTCCAACTTTTAAGGAAAAAATTAATCTGCAATCTCTACTGCAAACACCCTGAACCAAATTCTCTTCATGTCTTGCCTGAACTATTCTCAATTCACCAGCCAAAGTATCGAATTAAAACAAGTCATATTCTTCTCAAAGTTTTCCAGTCACTCCAAGTCCAGATTAAAAGCTAATATCCCTCACTCTGGCCATTACGGCCCAACATAATCTGACACTGCCCCACCCAATCCCCCTCTGACTTTCTCTTCTCAATTCCTTGCTTCTACCACGGGGACTTTGCTCTAACATGTGGGAGTATGTTATCGCCTTAGGACCTTTACATTAAATGCTCCCCCTTTATGGCATTCTCTTCCCCTAGATGGTCTTCTCATTCCTTTATGTCCTTCAGGTCTTTTACTTGAATGTCACCTTGCTACCCTGTTTAAAAATTGCAAGCTTTCCTTCATCCCAGTGATAAATCAGGCTCGTGTTCTATATGGTGAGAGAGAGAAATCTAGCACTCACCTTCATGGAACTTAGTGGTAGAGATCAATACAACCAAAAAAAAAAAAAAAGTCTATGGAAAAAACTAAAAAAAGATCTAATAAATGAATCAGCAGACATCTTGAAAAGACTACTACCAGCTATAGAAAAGTGGAAGTGAAGGAAAGTTAGAAAACTGTTTATGGTACTTACGAGGTCATGGGTGCCTGAGTTACAATGACTATGGCCCAAATCAGAATAGCAGAAATAGAGATGGAAAACTGACTTTTAAGTATCCTTGGCAGTGAAGAAACAAAACTGTAAAAATGAGATGTGTAAACTGTTTACATGTTTAGGGACAGGTTTATATGAAAAACATTTGTCTTTTAAACACTAGAATCACAATGCTCACACTGAGAAGTCAGTGGGAACTGAGATTGTAGAAAACAAGAAGTTCGTAAGAGCCCATCCCATGCCCATGGTGGGACATGTACTCATTTATTGGAAGGGCAAGATGACCATATGCCCTCCTTAAATTATTTCTATCTCTTACTTGGCTGAGCATGTATAATGGAAGGTAAGTAAGTGAAATGCACACATAATGTCACACTACTCACTCTGCAGTCATTTTACCCTGCCTTATGTGCACTTATGCCCCGAGTAGCTACTCTTTCTGTAAGTTCTCCTCTCTTCCCCTCAGGAAGATTGGGCCCACAGAGCACACTCTTATTGCACTCTGAACCAAATGTTTTCAATTGGTTCAGTTTCAGTTAACTCACTCCTGGATGCTTGTCTTCAATGGTTTTTTCTACTTCAAGTTACCTTAGGGGGGAAAAATTGTGCTACTTATCTCCTCCTTGTCTTGTGAACCAAAACAACTCTGCTTATGGCCGATAAGTTTAATAATGTTAAACGATAGCCTCATATCAATGTGTCTCAAGTGTGAATAATTTATTTAGAAATAAATGTCAATTAAAATAAACATAATGATTTCTACAAATACCTAATGTTTACTTATTTTATTACTTAAATATGTGGATACCCAAAATAGCTTTAATTTCTTATGCATATAGCTTTTTAGGTACCTCAGAAATTAAAACAGCTATAAAACCAATGATTCAAATTAATGGCATTAATGTGGACAGATGATGGTTTTAAGAAACTACCCCTTGCAATGTAAAAATGGTACTAACTCTATGATGCAAGGTATTTTTTAATTTGGTATCTCTATACTGAAATGACTCAGTTCTCTAGTCACTTGTTTTATGATCATTTGAAAAGAACTTTCTTTTTTACAGCACACTGAGGATGCTTGGCCTTTATTAGTCACAAGCACATCATTTTTCTCTTAGGTCTACCACCAAGTTGGCACTAAGGCGATTATAAAAACAAATGTGGGCATTAAAATTACTTGGCAATACTATTCTTAATTATCACCTTATAATTGAGAAGATCTAGAATATGCTATTATTATTATTACTATTTTAGGTCATCATTAAAATGGATACAGATCTTCCTTGGTTTACAGTGGGATCACATCCTGATAAACCCATCATGTTAAAAATATCATAAGTAAAAATGCATTTAATGCACTTAACCTGCCAAGCATCATAGGGACATAGTCTAGCCTACATTAAACTTGCTCATAACACTTACATTAGCTTATAGAGGCAAAATCCTCTAACAGCATATTTTATAGTAAAGTGTTGAATATCTCATGTAATTGGATACTGTAGTAAAAGTGAAAAACAATAGCTATATGGGTGCAGAAGGGTCTCAACTATGATGTTTAAAAAAAAATTTTTTTTTTAATGTTTTATTTATTTCTGAGACAGAGAGAGACCGAGCATGAGCAGAGGAGGGGCAGAGAGAGAGGGAGACACAGAATCTGAAACAGGATCCAGGCTCTGAGCCATCAGCACAGAGCCCTACACGGGGCTCGAACTCACAGACCGTGAGATCATGACCCGAGCCGAAGTCGGACGCTCAACTGACTGAGCCACCCAGGCACCCCTCAACTATGATGTTTTAACTTTTGACTTTACAATGGTGTGAAAGCAGTGTACATTCAGTAGAGACTGTACTTCAGATTTTGAATTGTGATCTTTTCCTGGGTTAGTGCTGTGTAGTATAATGTTCTTCTCATGACGCTGGGCAAGGGCAGCACGCCATAGTTTTCAGTCAATCATGCAACCATGAGGGTAAACATCTGATACATTTAAAGCCATTCTGTACCCATACAGCCATTCTGTTTTTCACTTTCAGTATAGCATTCATTAAATTACATGAGCTATGAGATATCCAACACTTTATTATAAGTAAGCTGTATATTAGATGATTTTTCCCAACTGTAGACCACTATAAATATTCTGAGTATGTTTCAGGTAGGCTAGACTAAGCTATGGTGTTTGGCAGGTTAAGTGCATTAAATGCAGTTTCGGACTTAGGGTATTTTCAACTATGATAGGTTTATCAGAATGTAATCCCATCACAAGTTGAAGCTATATCAGTTGTTTACCCTCATGATTGTGTGGTTGACCTGCAGCTATAGCTCCCTGCCCCTGCCCAGCATCAGAATAGTATCATATCACACGGCGAAAAACTCAGGAAAAAATCAAAATTCAAAGTATAGTCTTCACTTAGCACATATGACTTTTGTACCAATGTAAAGTCAAAAAATTGAAAGTTGAACTGTGTAAGTCTGGGACCATCTATACTCAATTTTAAATGAAATTGAACAGGGGTGCCTGGGTGGCTAAGTCGTTTGAGCATCCAGCTCTTGATTTCAGCTCAGGTCATGATCCCATGGTTCGTGGGATCTAGTCCTGGGTTCAGCTCTGCACTGACAGCGTGGAGCCTGCTTGGGATTCTCTCTCTCCCCCTCTCTGTATCCTTCCCCCACTCATGCCTGCTTGTGCACACTCAAAATAAATAAATAAACATTTAAAAAAATAAATGAAACTGAACCAAGCAAAAATCCCTGGAAAATGATTATAAAGACATTCCTTTTAGAATCTTCTTCTGCACGTACTCACTTTTCCCTTACTATTTTAATATCCAGTGTTTAAGACTTTTTGTATAGTTGACCCTTGAACAGCATGGGTATGAACTGCAGGTCCACATATACACAGATTTGCCGATAAATACAGTGTAAATGTATTTTTTCTTAAGATTTTTAATAGCATTTTCTCTAGCTTACTTTGTTATAAGAATACAGCATATAGTACATGTAACATACAAAATATGTGTTAATGGACTATTTGTGTTACCAGTAAGGTCAACATTAGGCTATTAGTGGTTAAGTTTGGGGGAAGTCAAAAATTATATATGGGTTTTTGACATTTGTTCTCTATACTTTTGTTTTCTACTTCTTTAATCTTTGACCCCTGTTGAAAAAAATCTTGTTCAAAACAGTAAAACTAGAAGTTGTAGACTTCAGTTCTATTTTAATTAGCTGTTCAAATCCCAAAAGTACCAAAATTAAATGTCCACCTTTTTTCCTTTAAAACATTAGCATTAATGTACCCCTGCCTTGATGAGTGAATTCACAAGTTAATATAAAATTCATTCTCTAGGGCCCCACGGACAGAACAGAGGTTCAATTTTTTTTTTTTTTTTTTTTTTTTGGCAGAAAGTAAGTGAATTACTTCAACTCTACCTTAAGATGAGATAGTTGAAAGTGTATTTTTAGAAATTGAGTTTTTATAGGATAAAATATTGATCAGATACCTAAAAAAAGAAATTAGAGCTTTTTAAAATGTAGTATCCTGAGTTGATATTGTTATATGTAAGAGGGGTAGCATGTATTAACATTGTTTGCTTGGACACTGGTTGTGACAATACTTACCAAATGGGAGGGTTAAAGACATAATGTGTACAAAAAAAAAAAAAAAAAAAACTTAGCAAAGTATTAGGCAATACTCAGTAACATGTTGTGTAACAGTAAAATTCACAGAAAATGCAGGTAGAATTTTTACTTTCCAAACATAAAAGCAAAGGAATAGACCATAAAAAGATTTTTAGAACTTGTGGAAAAATTTTAAAACTTCTGTACATCCCCAAGCACAATAATCAAATATAAAAGACAAATAACAAGCTAAGGGAAAATGATCTGATGTTAATATTCTTAATGTATACAGCGTTGTTACAAAAGGCCTCACAAGGAAAAATGCTCAACGCCATAAGGAAAAATCATCCTCCTCCCTCCATAAAAGCACAGATAGACTGGGGTGTTTTTTTGGTTTTTTGGGATTTTTTTCTTTTTTAGGTTTATTCATTTTTGAGAGAGAGAGGATCTCAAGCAGGATCCACACTGTCAGCACGGAGCTCAGTGTGGGGCTTGAACCCATGAACTGTGATGTCATGACCTGAGCCAAAATCAAGAGTCTGGTGCTTATCCGGCTGAGCACCCAGGCACCCCTAGGCTGTTTTTTGAAGAAGAAGAAGAAAACAAGCAACTAGTTATTTGGAAAATGTTGGGCCTCATTAGTAATTACATAAATCTAAATTTTAGAAATAAAAAATATTTTATTTAGGTCTTTCATTTTAATATCAGAGGATTTATTTTAAATATGTTCTTTTATTTTAGGTTGGAATACACACAAAGGCTTGGTTTATTGCTGGAATTTTTTTGCTGTTGACTATACCTATATCACTCTGGGTGATATTACAACATTTAGTGCATTATACACAACCTGAATTACAGAAACCAATAATAAGGTAAACCTTAACATATTGTGATTCTTTTACTGTTGTGTTCGCTTGTTTCATAAATATGATGTAAACGGTTTTTAATTTATGCTTTGCTTTCCAAATAGGATTCTTTGGATGGTACCCATATACAGTTTAGATAGTGTAAGTATGTTTCATTTTATCTCATTAGTTAAGAACTTGTTTGATGATACAACAATATTTACAGAATGCTTAAGGTAATGAAAGTTTATTATTTGACAGTAGGGGTTAAATTAATAAGAAAAGTGAAAAGATTCACTTGTTTTTAATGTTAATAAAAAAGATGAAGTATGACGTAGAAAAGACGGGTGTTTTTAAAAAAAAAAACCTATAGCTGTTTTCTTTGCTGTATCTTTTAAAATTTCCGATTATGTGTTCTTAGTCCTTTAAAGAATGTAATACTTAAAATTACATTACATCCTTTTTATTTACTAAATTTTTTATTTGGGGGGGGAAACAAAAAAAAACCCTTCCCCAGTGGATTCTGGGGAACAACATGCAGTTGTTACAGATGACTGCTTTAATTTAATTAAATATAAAGGAAATGTCTTTAATTGTATTTTCGGTGATCATCTCAAGAAAAATTGCATGTTATATTAAAGAACCCGATGACAAAATAATTTAGCTTCTTTCTTCATATTCACTATAAACATGAATGTTTTTATTTACCAGTATCCAATATGTTTATTGCTTTTAAAAATTCATTTCACAGATTGGTAGCCCTCATAATTTTAGAAAGTTAGATGGAAATATGTGACAAGACATCTCAAGTTTAAAAATTAGCATTGTGAATACTATGAATTGGAATGGCAATTCATTTTATCTTAGCTCCAACTATTTTTAACCTCTCTGCTTTTTCATAGTGGATAGCTTTGAAATATCCCAGCATTGCAATATATGTGGATACCTGCAGAGAATGTTATGAAGCTTATGTCATTTACAACTTTATGGGATTCCTTACCAATTATCTAACTAACCGGTATCCAAATCTGGTATTAATTCTTGAAGCCAAAGATCAGCAGAAACATTTCCCTCCTTTGTGTTGTTGTCCACCATGGACTATGGGAGAGTAAGTATGTTTGGTTTTAGTCTTTTTATGTATTTAAACAATTTTTAAGCATCAGTCAGTTCTCTGCCAAGTGTGTTAAGTACTATGAGCAGGACAAAAAGTTAAGAAGAGTTCCTACCCTCAAGTAGTTCATAATCAAGTTTAAAGAATAATAAAACACATATTTATAATCCACACATACAAATTACTCTCATACATTATTCATCCTAAATAGCAAACTTAAAACATTGCAGGGGAAAAAAACCTTAGAAATCATTTAATCAACATCCTTGTACAATTGGAACCCAGGATCTACAGAGATTAACTTACTTGAGATTACATAGATAGTTAATGGCAAAATCAGGTGTAAGACCCAAGGAGAAGGTAGTCTAGGTGGGGAAACAGTATATGATATGAGATAGGAGCAACAAATAGTATTTATTCTAGTACTAGTACTAAATACTAGTACTAGTACTAGTAATAGTATTTATTCTAGTACTAAATACTAGTACTAGTACTAGTTAATTGGCCTTATTATATATCCATAGAGGACAGTAAAGGAAAATAAAGCCTGAAAAATTCAGTTGAAGCTAAGATTGCATTTTTTACGTGAATGAGCCATTTGATATTTTTCAACAAGGAAACATTTGACAATACCATTTTAGAAAGATAAATTTTGCAATACTATTCAGGATATATTAGAGGGAGGAAGATTCCAGAGATGGGGAAATAAATTAGAAGGTTATTACAGTGGTCCATTTGTGAGATAAGCTGAAAAGGAGGAATGAAATTGGAATAGAAAGGAAAGAGACTGGAACTGAAGGACTGGTAGGAGTTGATCACTGATAATGGAGAATAAGGTGAAAGTTGAAAGTCAAGGTAACTGGAAAGATTTGGAGTTATAGTAATCAATGTAGATATACAACCTAGGGGTACATTGCCTCCCATGAGATACAGAACCATTTGTACAACATTGGGAATAAATAGGTCTCTAGTTTACACATTTGAAATGACAGGGAGCTACCTAGCTATTTTAAGTAATAAGCTCCTAATGTGTTCATTAACACACTCAATATGTATTGAGCACCTGGTGTGTGCCAGTATATGGATATATCTTAATGCACGTAACAGATGTAGAACTCGTGGAACCAACATTTTGGCTCAGAGGTTTGGAATTAAATGAAGACACAAATAATAAGAGTTACTTATATCAAGAAATGCTTTGAAGGGAAAAGAACAATAGTGTATGAAAGAGGATAGTAAGGGAGAAGTATTATAATTTGGGGATCGGGGAGAGATACTGTGCTTAGCAACAAATACAACACAGAGATTTATAGCTAATGAGCAGATTGAGGTGGTCACTGGATGGAAAATTACTAAGAGGAGACATCAAGAGTAGGGGTTCTCTCTCAATAGACATAATCGAATTCTTACTAAGGGCAGGCCAAGCACTTACACATCAAGAATGGGAGATGAGGAGCTTGATTAAATATCAAAGGTAATCAGATATCAAGGGTAGGATGACTTAGCAGTATTTTTTGCTGAGACTGACTTAGATCAAGTCCAAGGCCTGAGAATGATACCTAGTTGAAAAGAGAGCTCAGAGGAGTCCTGTTAAAGTTCATTCAAGGAGAGAGTCGTTGTCAAATGAGAAGCCATTATAGGATGTTAAATAGAGGCCCTGGTATGCCAATTTCATTTTCAAAGATTACTGCTCTTGGTAGAGCAAGTGGGCAAGGATGGAAGAGATTGCAGTGGTCCAGTAAATATGATGATGATAGTTCAGCTTTGATCAGGACCCTCCTCCTAATACTGCAGAACCTAAAATGAGGCTCTAGCTGTATCATCACAATTAGCTAGTTGTCAACTAAAACCCCAAACCTTTTTCAGACCATGCTACTGGCCAAAATTCCCCTGTGCTGTGTTTGTGTAATTGATATGTTCCTAATCACACAGTTAACATTTATTCTTGTTAAATCTCTTCATGTTGGTTTCATTTTTTTTCTGATACCCTTGAATTCTGACATCTGCTTCCTGAATAATGTCAGCAATGCATCCATAGTTCAGGTATTCTTTTCTTTCAGAGGATATTCAGTATTTACCAAGTCATACAGTTTGGAGGTATGGTTTTAGTAATAGTAAAATGTCTGCTGTGTATAACCACATTGTAGGTTACCAGTCTCCCTGTAGTAGATAACTAGTGTTACAAATCTGATCATTAATCAGGCTATTGCTGTTTAGGATAATTCAATATAATGCATTTGTTATAAAATGTAAATACAATGGCAAGTTTGCAGTTGTTAATTGATAAAAACTAAGTCTGCTTTTTATACTCTGTTTGCTGTAACATAAACAGCACAATGAGTTTTCTTTTTTTTTCTTTTTTTTAATTTTATTTATTTATTTCATTTTATTTTATTTTTATGTTTTGTGTTTTTTTTTAACGTTTTATTTATTTTTGAGACAGAGAGAGACAGAGCATGAATGGGGGAGGGGCAGGGAGAGAGGGAGACACAGAATCGGAAGCAGGCTCCAGGCTCTGAGCCATCAGCCCAGAGCCCGACGCAGGGCTCGAACTCACGGACCGTGAGATCGTGACCTGAGCCGAAGTCGGACGCTTAACCGACTGAGCCACCCAGGCGCCCCACAATGAGTTTTCTTTTAATGAACATTAAATTTTGTGTATATTCATGAGAGGAGGGAAAATAGATTACCTAATTGTTGCAGGGACTATGGCCAGAGTCGCAAAAGATGAGTCCGCAAACAAAATGCAGTTAAGTGAAGGTCCTGACTCCAAAATGAAGCTTCTTTTTATTAGGATAATTGCTAAAAGACTACGTACGTAAAGTCAGCTAAGCAAGTGTGTTAATCAATCTAATGGTTTAGCTTTTCAAGGTTGAATTTCGAGTTAATTGGTTTCTATAGCACTAGGAAGGGTCAGGTGTGAAGGAGGATCTGGCCCTGGACAATGTTAATGGCTCTAGTGTTCAGCTGTGTAAACGTATCCTAAGGCCTTGCACCTTCTCCAGCCCTTCCCTTTTGAAGTCTTTTCCTTTGATGCTTCTCCTGCGTCTCCCACATCTAATGATTTAGTACACTTATGAAACAAATGTTTTCATGAAATGGTACTAATCCGTATTACATATTCTCTTCCTCTTGTTTAAGATTGCTCTAAGGTATATACCTTGTAGTGGAGTGCTAGGTCTTTAGATTTTGTTCAGCATTGTTAGCAGTAAATTTCCTTTTTTTTTTTTTTTTTTTTAAAGTATTTATTTTGAGAGAGACTGCGGGAGAGAGACAGAAAGAGAATCCTAAGCAAGCTCACACTGTGTGCTCAGAACCTGACTTGGGGCTCGAACTCATGAACTGCAACATCATGCCTGAGCCAAAATCAAGAGTCCAACGCTTAACCGACTGAGCCACCCAGGTGCCCCAATGGTAAATTGGTTTCTGAAGTGGCAGTACCATATTAGTCTCCCACTGACAGTATAAAACACTTCTAGGGGCTCTGGGTGGCTCAGTAGTTAAGGGTCTGACTTCGGCTCAGGTCATGATCTTGGGGTTTGTGAGTTAGAGCCCTGCGTCAGGCTCTCTGCTGTCAGCACAGAGCCCGCTTTGGGTTCTCTGTCTCCCTCTCTCTGCCTTTCCCCACTCACATGCTCTCTCTCTCTCTCTCAGAAATAAACATTTAAAAAAAACTTTTAAAAACACACTTCTAATTGAACCACATCCTCACCTACATTTGGAATTACCTAGACTTCTTTATGTTTGCATATCAAGAGGGTGTAAAGTGGTATATTGCTGTGGTCTTAATTTGGATTTCCCTGATTAGTAATGAAGTTGAGCAACTTTTCATGTATTTATTAACCATTTATGTTTTCCTTTTCTGAGGAATGCTTGTTTTCTTTTTTTTTTTTTTTTTTTTTAAATTTTTTTTCAACGTTTTTAATTTATTTTTGGGACAGAGAGAGACAGAGCATGAACAGGGGAGGGGCAGAGAGAGAGGGAGACACAGAATCGGAAACAGGCTCCAGGCTCCGAGCCATCAGGCCAGAGCCTGACGCGGGGCTCGAACTCACGGACCGCGAGATCGTGACCTGGCTGAAGTCAGACGCTTAACCGACTGCGCCACCCAGGCGCCCCAGGAATGCTTGTTTTCTGTTTCTCATTTTTTTAATGGGTTGTCTGTCTTGTGGCTTCATGGGGATCTTTATATATTTAGATATTAATTCTTTGTTTAGTGTGTATTGAAAATATCTTTTCCAGTTTTTGGCATATTTGTCACCTTTATTAAATCTTCTGATAAATGGAAGTTTTGGATCTTAATATAGTTGAATTTATCTTACAGTCAATACTTTTTGTGTTTCATTCAAAAAATTATCTCCAATTACAGCATTATAAAAACATTGTCCTGTGCTTTTCTTCTAAACATTTCAAAATTTTCCTGTTAAGACATAGAAACACTTAATGTTTTGTGTGTATGTTGTGTGAGGTAGGAATGCAGTTTCATTTTATTCCATTGACTAATTTCCCTAGCATCATTCTCTCCCTTCTACCTCACTCACCTCTCTGGCCATCTCTGTCATGTGTGAAGTTTCCATGTGTATGGGTCTGTTTGTGACTTTTTGATTTTGGTTTTTTGGGTTTGTTTTTGTTTTTGTTTTTTCCTGTTTTATTGGTTAACTTTTCTATCCCTGGACCAATTCCATACATTAAGCACTACAGGTTATTAATAAGCCTTAAAATGCGGGACAAGTGCCCTGACCCTATTATCTTGCTATTTTTGATTCTTTGCTCTTACATATAAAATGTAGAAACAAGTTTGTCAAGTTGCTTGAAAAACCTCTTGGGTTTTTTTATTGTAATTAATCTTTATTGACATCTTTATGATTTTTTTAGTATTACCTATGAATATGGTCTAGGTTTCTGCATATTTAGCTCTTCATTTGTCTTCCAAAAGTACGTTTTTCTCATAGAAGTCTTGTACATCTTTGTTGACTTCATAAATGTATTTTATTGCTATTATAAGTGGAATCTATCTTAAAAATCATTTTAACTGCTTCTAGTGTGTATAAAAGCACATTGGGTTTGCATATTAGCCTTATATCCAAAAATCTTGTTACATTTTCTTAGTCTGTAGACTTTTTAAATTCCCTGTGAAGATGTCCTCTTCAATTAAAGGATTTCTTTGATTTTCAGTCTTTATACTATAAATTACTCTTCTTACCGTGCTGGTATCTCAAGATACTCTTGCATTATTCCTGATCTTGAAGGGAATTCTTATAAAATATAATTGAATTTTATGTTTTTAAAGGTGTTTTATAGGCATCCTTTATCAGATAAAATAAGCTTTTACCCATAGCTTGTTGAATTTTTAATCATGAATAAATGATTAAATTTCATCAAATGCTTATGCTGTATCTATTGAGATGGTTGGTTTTTGCCTTAACCTGTTAATTTAGTGAATTAGATTGACAACTTTTCTAATGTTAAAACTTCCTTGCATTTTGAGAAGTGATTAAGATGTATTATCTGTTTTTCTACATCATGAGATTTGATTTGCTAATACTTTGTTTAGAATTTTTACATCTATATTCATGAGTAAGTTTAGACTATAAGTTTCTTTTTTACACTGTTCCTGTCTGGTTTTCATATCCAGGTTATACTGCCTGAATAGGTATTGCCTTTTACTTGTGTATCGCAGGAAGAGATTATATACTATAGCTTGAAAGATTAGACCTGGACTTTGTGGGAGGACAGTTACAGAACTATTTAGGCTTCCTGTTGTTTCTGAAATCATTTTTTAATATAATTTTAGGAATTAGGCAGAATAAACAGTTTTTAAATGTACAGGCATACATTAGTTTATATCTTCTCAATCTCTTCTGGATCTGTTGTTACGATTCCTTTTCCATTTCTGATGTTAAATTTAATATCTTTATTTTTTCTTTGAACAATCTTGCCAAAAGTTTGCCTATATCTACTAATCTTTTCAAGAAGTGACTTTTGGCTCTGTAATATACTGGTTTTCTCTTTGATTAATTTCTGCTCTGTTTTCACTTCCTACTTCCCATTTGTTTTGGTTTACTGTCTTTTCCTAATATGTTAGAGTCTTAGCTCACTGATTTACACAGCCTTTCTTCTTTTTTTACTACTGCTTTGAAATTGTACATTTCCCTCCAAGTTTTACATTCACTGAATCCCAGGTTTTGGGTTTTTTTTAATTTTTTTTAATTGGCATATAATTGACATACATTATGTTAGTTTCAAGTGTACAACCTAATTATTCGGTATTTCTATATATTACAAAATGATCACTACAATATATCTAGTTAATATCCATCACCACACAAATCCCAAACTTTATATTTTTATTGTCATCCCATTTAATGTTTTTAAATTCCTATTGGGATTTCTTCTTTACTGTAATTATTCTGGAGTATTTTTAGATTTCCAAACAGGACTTTTTGGGGAGGGTTTTGGATTTCATTTTATTTATTTGCATTGCAGTCAGAGAATAGACTCTCTGAGACAGTCTTTGGAATTGGTTAAGATTTGTTTCATGCCCTTTAGTAGTACATGATCAGTTTTTATAAAGGTTCCCTGTGTGCTTGACGAGAATGTGTATTCTATATTAATGAGTGGCTTTGCTGTATATTCATGTGCATTGGGTCAATCTGTTATTCAACTTTTCTATATTTCTGTTGATTTTGACTACTTGTCTGTCATTTACTGAAAGAGATTGTTTAAATTCTGCCACTAATTATTTGTCACTTTCTTCCTGTACTTTGGTCATCTGGTTTATATATTTTGATGCTTTTTCTACTCCAACTAATCTTTTATTATCTTAAAGCTGTTTTATCTGGGGGCGCCTGGGTGGCGCAGTCGGTTAAGCGTCCGACTTCAGCCAGGTCACGATCTCGCGGTCTGTGAGTTCGAGCCCCGCGTCAGGCTCTGGGCTGATGGCTCGGAGCCTGGAGCCTGTTTCCGATTCTGTGTCTCCCTCTCTCTCTGCCCCTCCCCCGTTCATGCTCTGTCTCTCTCTGTCCCAAAAATAAATAAAAAATGTTGAAAAAAAAATTTAAAAAAAAAAAAAAAAAAAAAAAAAAAAGCTGTTTTATCTGATATTACCAGGTATCCCATCTTTCCTTTGTTTAGTATTTGCCTGGCTTATCTTTTGCTGTCTTTTACTTTCATCCTTTGCATCTCCTTATGTTTTAGATGTATCATTTTTTTTGAGTTTAGTATTTTTTTAATTTTTTTTTTAATGTTTATTTATTTTTGACAGAGAAACAGAGCATGAGTGGGGGAGGGGCAGAGAGAGAGGGGGAGACAGAATCCGAAGCAGGCTCTGGGCTCTGAGCTGTCAGCACAGAGCCCGACCTGGAGCTCGAACTCACAGACCATGAGATCATGACCTGAGCCGAAGTCGGACGTTTAACCAACTGAGCCACCCAGGCGCCCCAGTATTTTTTTAAATTCTAATCTAATAATAGGCTATTTACATTTTTGTGGTTATTGATATATTCATTTAAAATCTTGCCATCTGTTTATTTCCTCTTTGTCTCTCTTCTTTCATTGATTGCATTTTTTTGAGTAAGCCTTTATTGTAAAATAATTTTCAATTTATAGAAAAGTTGCAAAAGACAAGACAGATTTCTAATACGCCCTTTACCCAGCTTCCCCTAATGTTACATAACATCTTATGTAATCATGGTATATTCATCAAAACCAAGAAATAACATTGGTATAATACTATTAACTGCAGACTCTTCAGATTTCTCAAGCTTTTCCACTAATGCCCTTTCTCTGTTCCAGGATCCAATTCAAGAATCCACATTTTAATAAAGATTTTAGTAAATAATTTTAAGGTTTTCCAAACATTAAAGGAATACAAACAAATATAAACAGAAATCTGTTTTATAACACCCACATTTAACAAATACTAATATATTGTAGGTCCATCATTCCTTATTTGTGATTATAAAATATTTTTTAAAACCCTTGAAAACCAAAAGCTTTTTCACAGGTTATATGGTGGCAAAACAGTGTATCATCTTTAATTTTAACGTGACTACTTTTAAGTCTTTTATAGATTTAACTACAAGTGTTAGAAGGTCCTCACTCCTTGTATCTCAGAGCAATTCGGGATCCATTACTTCTTTCTGAAGTATGACCTTTAAAAATTCCTTTAGTGTCAATGCATCAGTGGTAATTTTTCTCAGATGTACTTATCCAAAAGGTTTGCCTTCATTCTTAAAAGACAGTTTTGCTGGATGTATAATTCTGTGTTGACAGGAATTTTCTCCAAGCCTTTTGAAAATTTTATTCTACCTGATTCTGGCTTCCGTTGTTACTATTAAGCCTCTCCTGTCAACCTAATTGTTATTCCATTATAGATGACCTAGCTCCAACTCCATTTAAGACCCTGTCTTTGATGTTTTGCAGATTCACTATGAAGTATCTAGGTTGTTGTTTCTGTTTTTAGTCC
The DNA here is from genome assembly GCF_028018385.1 of Neofelis nebulosa. Classification (NCBI taxonomy): domain Eukaryota; kingdom Metazoa; phylum Chordata; class Mammalia; order Carnivora; family Felidae; genus Neofelis; species Neofelis nebulosa. Next base: position 81,032,834 of record NC_080784.1, on the reverse strand, counting down.
TCCTTTATTTACAGAGTGCCTCAACCTACAGATTGATATCTTTCATCAGTTCTGAAAAGTTCCTAGCAATAACTTCTTGTGATTTTATCTTTACTCTGTCTTAACTATGAATATATGTCAGACCTTCTGATTCTATTCAGTTCTTTGTAACTCTCTTTCACATTTGTCTCTTTGTCTCAGCCTTTGCTACGTTCTAGGCAGTTTCTTCAAATACATCTTCAGTTCATTTATTCTCTGCAACTTTCAAAGTTATCTAATTGGCTAATCCATTTGTAAAGAGTATGGGACAGGAAGAACAGCATGTACAGCCAAGGCATTCTCTCAAGAAGTCTTGAAACAAGCCCAAGTGCACTCCCTAGGCCCCCCTCAGGGAGGCACACTTAGCTGTAAGTGGGAGTGAACCACCTTAGCACAGAGAAGTCTCTCAGCACATAGAACCCCAACAGTTTCTTTATTCAGTCCTGATACAACACCTCAAGACCTATATGCCAAATCTTCTCAGTCTTGATGCAATTCTTAAATTAGGGGATTCATAATACATTATATTAATAATCAGTTCTCCTGATAGTAGTGCTAAATAAAGCATTTGCCCTCAGAGCAACTTGTTTTTTTTGTTTTTGTTTTGTTTTTAAGTTTATTTTGAGGGAGAAAGAGAGCACAAGCAGGGAGAAGGCAGAGAAAGAGGGAGACTGAGAATCCCAAACAGGCTCTAAGCCCAGTGCAAGGCTTGATCTTGTGAACCAAGATCATGACCTGAGCCCTTTAGCCAAGATCAAGAGTCAGACGCTTAACCACTGAGTCACCCAGGCACTCCAGAGCAACTTGGTCTTTTAAGAAGGCTTGCACAACACTGTCAGGTAGAGCCGTTTTTGTTTTGTTTTTGTTTTCCCCTTGTAAATTTTCCCCTACACTGAGTAATCTTACATTTATGCAGGATCTTTGTTTTGTCCTTTCATAAATCTAGTTAGTGATACTCTCTGGAATGATATTTAAATTCCAAACTTGAAAGAAAACTGAATTCTAAATGTAAATAAGTAATTTTTTTTTTTTTTTTTTTTTTTTTAGTTTAGTTTAGTTTTGAGAGAGAGAGGGTGCAAATGAGAGAGAGGGAGAGAGGGAGAATCCCATACAGGCTCCACACTGAAAGTATGGAGCCTGAAGCAGGGCTACAGCTCACCTTGAGCAGGGCTCGAACTCACGAACTGCAAATCATGACCTGAGCTGAAGTTGGATGCTTAAACTGACTGAGCCTCCCAGGCGCCCCTAAATAATACTTTCTGAATACGCTTTCACATATACATGCACACAATTCATCTGTTACTCAGTCTTTCTTCTAGAAACATACAGGAACACGTTTTCTTTCTCTGCTGCGCTATTCAGGAATTTGAAACTGAACACAGAAAGGGGGATCTTTCAGAAGATGTAGTTGTCAAATAATTTAAAAAACAGCATTTAAACAGTTTGTTTGCTATCATCCACATTCTTCCCCAATTGCCATTTAGAATGACTAAATTAAAAGAATTAAATATAGAGGCACCTGGGTGGCTCAGTCAGTTAAGCGTACAACTCCTGGTTTCGGCTCAGGTCATGATCTTACAGTTTTGTGAGTTCGAGCCACATGTCTGGCTCTGTGCTAGCAACACGAAGCCTGCTTGGGATTCTCTACTTTTCTCTCCCTCTCTCTCTCTCGGTCTCTCCGTCCCTTCCCAATTCACACTGTCTCTGTCTCACAATAAATAAACTTAAAAAAATTTTTTTAAATAAAAGAATTAAATATAAATATGGCATCATTTGTCAAAGGGATTTTAATATGGGAGCCTTTGGAGAAAATCTGATACTATTTAAATGAGTAGTCGAAATGCTAAGTTTTTTGTTCTTTGGCAGAGTATTGCTGTTTAGGTGCAAACTGGGTGTACTGCAGTATACAGTTGTCAGACCATTCACCACCATTGTTGCTCTGTAAGTACAAGGAACTCATTATCTTTTTTTTATTCTCATGCTCTTGAGAACAATTGAGTAGACATACCAAGAGCATTAATTTACTTGTTTATGATATATATATATACTCTTATAAAAAGCAAAGTGTATGAAAACCCTACTTTTAAAAATAAATAAGGTGACCATTTATAGGCAGAGAATCACTATGGAATTCTTCTAAATAACATTCTCTAGTTCATTCTGGAAAACATTTTTAAGGTACTTTTTTTCCCAAATATTAATATTCACACAGCTTTACAGAAACATCGATTACATGAAGTTAAAGTATACTACTTTAGGTTCATTATATGGTTTTGTTTTCTATATGGTTAACTTAGAATATGACTACTATATTCCAAGGATGAAATCATAATTTTCTTATTTAAGAATTCTGTCAAGGCTTAGGAGATGAGGTAAGATGGTATATCATTAAGCTATCTGGTAAAACTATTCCCTAAAAGTTTAAGAACATCAGATAACTTAAAGTGAGTAGATTGCATATTTTATCTGCTAATCATAACTAATATTGTGCATATTCAGAGAAAGAAAGGGAAGAAAGGTGAAAGAAGCATTCAGTTCTTTATTCTACCTTTGACCTAGCAATTCTTTAGCAGTATTTACCTTAGAATTAAAGCTAATTAACTTGTTTATGATGGCAGGCTTTATTTGTCTGCAGTTTAGAAACTGGGTAATCACATAAGCTAATACTTAGATATGGGTATTCATAAAATTTACCTCCCAAGACAAGTTGTAGGAAAAGTTATACTTGTAGTTATAGACTTGGATTATAAGCCTATAACTATCAAGCTTTTGAAAATTAGGTAACCTAATTTTTTTTAATCTAGTAATTATCCTTTCTAGTTCAGTGCATGTATCTTATTTTGGAATTAAGATGCAGAAATAATCATTTGGTAATGTTACTAAAAAATGTTTAATTTTGAACCACTTCTATGACCAAAATCAAGTGATTATCTATAGGGTCTTTTAAATAAACTGACTTCTAAATTTAAATATTTCTGTCAATGCTATGTTTTAAAATATATATTTGATTTAATCATAGATCTTATTTTTACCATTTTAGAATCTGTGAGCTGCTTGGTATATATGATGAAGGAAACTTTAGCTTTTCAAATGCTTGGACTTACTTGGTTATAATAAACAACATGTCACAATTGGTAAGTAAATATTTTTTTTATTTATTTATTTTTTAAAATTATTTTAAGTAGACTCTATATCCAGCATGGGGCCCAAACTTAAGATTCTAGGATCAAGGGTCACAAGCTCTACTGACTAAGCCAGCCAGGTATCCCAATAAATATTAACTGTATTAAATTAGTATCTGTGACTCTAAATTTTCTTAGGAAAAGTTTGAGAATGAAGTTTGTTATTTTTTAATCTTGAAATTTGATTTATAGGAAAGAACCTGAAGAAACTTTAACATGTCCTTATACATATATAAAGATATAAATATCTTTGGGTTAATTATTTGGTGACTTTTACCTTGACCTGTTGATCATGTTTGTTCATTTGGTTGTGGTAGTCACTACATAGTTGTGTGGATATGTCATAAATAAAAGCACAATGCTCTCCTTAAAATATACATAACCAGGGCATACTCAATAAGAGAATATATCTAATTGGATTATGACAGTACAAGGTTTGAATAAAAATGGGAGAATAAAATACTCTTATGTATTTGGAATTAAAGGAAAATTGTGAACGCCAAGTTTAAAAAAAAAATGTTCTAGAGGGGCACCTGTTTGGCTCAGTCGGTTGAGCCTCTGACTTTGGCGCAGGTCATGATCTCACTTTCCGTGAGTTCGAGCCCCACTTCGGGCTCTGTGCTGACAGCTTGGAGCCTGGAGCCTGCTTCAGATTCTCTGTCTCCCTCTCTCTGTCTCTGTCCCTCCCCTGCTCATGCTCTGTCTCTCTCTCTCTCTCTCTCTCTCTCTCTCATTCTCAAAAATAAATAGAGGTTTAAAAAAAAAATTTTTTTTTAAATGTTCTAGAAACTGAAATGCTCTAAAAAATAATTGTCCGATCCTTTCAACTTAAGAACTTGCACTTCATTTAAATCTTTAATGTTTTCAACAAAATAATAGGTGGAATGACATGCACGTGTGTTATTAGATGTTTATAATAAAAATTATATGCCTGTGGGGACATCTGGGTGGCTTGGTCGGTTAAGCATCCAACTTTGGCTCAGGTCAGGTCAGGTCATGATCTCATGGTGCATGAATTCAAGCCCCACTCTGAGCTCCCCACTCAGCATGGAACCCACTTTGGATCCTCTGTCTCCCTCTGTCTCCGCTTCTCCCCACCTCGTGCTGTCAAAAATAAACATTTAAAAAAAATTATATGCCTGTGTATTTAAAGCTTTCCCTTATGTTCATGTTCTTTAAAACCAGTAATTCCATTACTGGGAATGTAATCCTCAAGAAGTAGTTGTAAGGGGGTGCCTGGGTGGCTCAGTCAGTTAAGTATCTGTCTTGGTTTCAGTTCAGGTCATGATCTCATGGTTTGTGGGATAGAGCCCCTCATGGGGCTCTGCAATGACAGCGTGGAGCCTGCTTGGGATTCTCTCTCACCGTTTCTCTCTCTGCCCCCACTCCTGCTCATACATGCATGCACGTGCTCTCTCTCAAAATAAACATTAAAAAAAACAAAGAAATAGTTGTGTTTTTGGTTTGTTGAATATCTTTGTATATACAGACTATTTGTAATAGCAAAAGACTGGAAACCATTCAAAGCCCAGTGATAAGGACTGGTTAAATGTATGATGGTCCTTCCACTGGTCAAAATACTAGGCAGTAATTAAAAATAATCCTTATGAGGGGCCAACCTAGTTGGCTCAGTCGGAGGAACTTGCAACTCTTGATCTCAGGGTTGTGAGTTGGAGCCCCATGTTGGGTGTAGAGAGTACTTAAAATCTTTTTAAAAGTATTAATAATAATCCTTATGAAATATATGAAAAAGTAAGGTACTTTAAGTGAGGGAAAATCAGGCAACCAAATTTTATTTTCAGTTGGTGATACCTGTTAAAAACCACCTATATGTAGAATGGAATGGTTGGACAATGGGACTATAGACAACTTTATATTTTACTTTACTGCTTTTATATTCTAAAATATTTCAAAGAAACATTTTCTATGACTGTAATGGGAAAAAAATAAACTTTTAGGGAAATGTTTATTGCTATGTACACTATACTACGTTATTACAATTGATTTTTAAAAAATAGTTAATACTGTCTTGAGCGTTTATTTTAAAAAAGTAAATTCAGCCAGATTAACATACTGCCCTCAAGAAAAATTGTTGATTCCTTACTTTCATTTTTCATGGGCAAATTTTATTCAAATAGTACTTATTTACTGTGTTTTATAAATAACATATATATAATAGAGTAAGATAGTCAAACTTAACTTTTATAAAATTAATGATAATTTGTATATAAAAGCGATTAATAAGCAGATCGATATATTTTTATCTTGGCTGAGGGACAGCCTTTTCTTCCTTTCATGACAGTCACTTGTTCATTGTTTTCTTTATGGGTTCCAGTAAGTGAACACTTAAAGCCACTTTCAGGGAAGACATTATGCATCTCTTATTAGAAATTTCATATCATTATTTTCATCCCCAGTAAACTATAAAAGCTTGTTGTTAATCTAAAAATAACAGAATAGAAAACCTAAAAAAAATTGCCCGAACCATGACTGTGTACCAGGTTCTGGTTTATAACTAACTGTATGATTTCTGTTACCATATTTAATTATTCTTATTGAAGAAGTTTAACTGTTAATCTTGTTTCTAGTTTGCCATGTATTGTCTGCTGCTATTTTATAAAGTACTGAAGGAAGAACTGAGTCCAATTCAACCTGTTGGCAAATTTCTTTGTGTAAAGCTGGTGGTTTTTGTTTCCTTTTGGTAAGTGTTGCTTTCTCTTAAATGTTCTTAGTTTCTACAGGGTAATAATACTGTTGATTAGGGAGGATTTTCAAAATGGTCTTAATGTAGAAGATGAATTAAAATGTCTCTGCTTACCTTTTAAAAAGTTCATCCTTTTAGCCCTTCTTGGTTTTTCATAAAGAAGTAATCAAATAGTTAGCATAACATTTACAAGAAAATAATTTGAGACAATCTAAATGTCTCAACACTAGAGGAATCATTAAAATATATCATGGCCCTTTCACATAAGAGAATAGTCTGCAGTTTGGAAGATAAATATAGAATATTTAATACTGTGAGGTATAATGTTCATTAGTAAAATACATTCTTTAAAGCAGAAGACAAAACTGTTCATGGTCCCAATTTAGTGAAAGAGTGGGTGATAGGGGACCTAGAAACAAATACACTAACATACAAATATGAAAAGGGGAAAAAGAATAATCCTTGAACTCCTACCACCCAGAAAGAATGATTAACATTGTGGTGCACATAATGTCACATATAAAATTCCACAGAAATGGTTTCATACTATAAAAACTTGTAGAATTCAATGATACATTCAGTATATTGTGTATATAGTTCTTAGTCTATAAAGTGAGGATATAATTTTCTTGTTGTTTGGGTTTGTTTTGTTTTTTGGTTTTGCTAAGTATTCTGTTCTGTGGATCTAACTTTTTAACTAATCTTCTATTGACATTTAGTATGTTCCTGATTTTTTCACCATTACAAGCAATATTGAAGTAAAATTCTTATATGCAGAAATATAAAAACTCGTCTTACTATCTTATTATTAGCTGTCTAAATTTCACCTAGGGTTATATCCATAGATGTGCTTGAAATGTTCAGTGTGACTCCATCTTGGGAGTCTGACACCTTCTGAGTTTGTCTCTAGTTCCAGCACTTCAAACAAGATGGGTTTTAATGTTTTAAAGAATAATCTGGATAATTAAGACAGGTGTAAATAACATTGAAGTATCTGTCCTGTATTTTATTTTAAATGCCTGATATACAAAGTGTTAGGCATTGTCTATGTATAGGAAACATTTGCTTGTACACACTTTCAAAACAAAAAGACATAGAAACCGGGGCGCCTGGGTGGCGCAGTCGGTTGAGCGTCCGACTTCAGCGAGGTCACGATCTCACGGTCCGTGAGTTCGAGCCCCGCGTCAGGCTCTGGGCTGACGGCTCGGAGCCTGGAGCCTGTTTCCGATTCTGTGTCTCCCTCTCTCTCTGCCCCTCCCCCGTTCATGCTCTGTCTCTCTCTGTCCCAAAAATAAATAAAAAACGTTGAAAAAAAAAAATCAAAAAGACATAGAAACCAAATACTGAAGTTACATATATTTAAAAATACATAATGAAAACTCATACAATGAAACTATACTAGAAGAATAAATTTGTAAAGCAAATAAATGTTTTTAATATAGATATATGCTATAATATAATATGCTATGAAGACAGGGTGGTGGTGGTGGTCCACAAGTTGTGCAGGGTTAACTTTTTTAAATGGCATATTTGTAAAACAACTGCTCATTTTATGCTTGATATAGATTTGGCGTTTACCTTTTCCTAACATATAGGCAAGCAGTAGTTATTGCTTTGTTGGTTAAAGTTGGCGTTATTTCTGAAAAGCATACATGGGAATGGCAGACTGTAGAAGCTGTGGCTACAGGACTCCAGGTTAGTGCTATCTGTGAATTTAATATGATTTTACTATTTACCCATTTTACATATTATCTCTGAAACCTGACAACAAGCAGGCTGTGGGGCTACTATTCTCACTTCACAAATGAGGAAACGGGGAAGTGTAGGGAAACTAGCCATCATCACTCGTGGTAGAGCCAGGAATAGAACCTAGAATTTGTTTTTCCTTCTTTCTCTGTGCATTTGTCTTTAGTCCTTGGGCAGTGGATTGAGAACGCACTGTACTTTAAGATATACTTGATTGGGGACTATAAAGGAGGTTTAGATTTTTGCCATTTTGCCTTTTTTTTTGAGGTTGGAGACAGTTATTTTGGAAAATGAGTATAATATGGGGAAAAACAGATGTCAATACTTAAATACTTTTTGAAAAGAAAGATAGTGCTTTTATTTACAAAACTAGATTTAAGCTCAAAGATGGCTGATGTTTTTGTTGCTGTTGTTGTTGTAGGACTTTATCATCTGTATTGAGATGTTCCTTGCTGCTATTGCTCATCACTACACTTTCTCATATAAACCCTATGTCCAAGAAGCAGAAGAGGGCTCATGCTTTGATTCCTTTCTTGCCATGTGGGATGTTTCAGATATTAGGGATGATATTTCTGAGCAAGTAAGGCATGTTGGTAAGTACCAGCCATTTCATTCATCCAAACAGGTTATTGGAGTTCTCATACTAGGGCAATTTAGTAGCTACTTTTAAGAGATGAAAAGACTGTTTAAAGCAGTACCAGTAAAATTGGGGGCGGGGAGGTGGAACTTATTTTTAGCATGGTAAGTTTATAGTGATAAAAATAACTTTTGGCTAACTTGAAAACCTTTCTATTACTTTAAAGGAAGGACAGTCATGGGACATCCTAGGAAGAAGTTTTTTCCTGAGGACCAAGATCAAAATGAACATACAAGCTTGTTATCGTCATCATCACAAGATGCAATTTCTGTTGCCTCTTCTGTACCACCTTCACCCATGGGTCATTACCAAGGGTTTGGACACACTGTGACTCCCCAGACTACGCCTACTATGGCTAACATACCTGATGAAATGTATAATGACACTACAGGAGATAAAAATGAACTTTCAGATAAATCTGTGGCCTCCTGAACAAGTGTGCAGAAGCAAACTGTGCTCCTTCTACCATGTTATTTCATCACTTGGTATCCCATTGCTCAGGATTTTGTGCTTGGGACAAGCCATAAATGATGGAAAGTTTTCAACGAAGGTGAGAAAGCCAGGTACAACTACTGGATTTATATAACTGAGTTTTGTATATCACAAATAATCAGTCTAAATATCCTAGACTTAGACTTGATTTCTTAACATTAGAGTATCACATACTCAAATGGTAGAAAATGACTCTACTAAATGTTCCTGGTGTTACATTGCTTTATCAAGAGGATGGACATTAAAAAAAAAAAAAAAAATCAATGCTTCTACCACTGCTGCATGAATAGAACGCTCTGGAATTTAGCAGAAAGTATAATTTGGAAATACGAATTAGTGGAACTTAATCATAATCATGTGCCATATATGCCTACCTAACAATTATTTCTCTATTTCTCAACTGGATGTCTTTCAATAAATAAGAATTTATCATTTATTTTCTGCAATTTTTTGTCTCCCATTACTTCAACATAAACTCTTAATGTTTTTTTCAAAAAGTTCTTGATTAGAGGCACAGCAAAAAAGAAGTAAGTGCAAAAAAATTAAAGGTTAAAGATTACACACCTACAATGAAGGATACCTATATCTTCTATTCCTTTTAGAAGAAATGGGACTTAATATAAATCTTAAAACAACTACTATCTAAAAATCTTATTTGCAACACTACTAATAGATTAATAAGTTATCCATGATTTTCAGATGAAAAGAATAAACTGGATAGAAGATTGGGAGGATAAATAAGAAACTTATTGGGCATCTGGGTGGCTCAGTCGGTTAAAGCATCCGACTTCGGCTCAGGTCATAATCTCATGGTTCACGGGTTTGAGCCCCACATCGGGCTCTGTGCTGACAGCCCAGAAACTGGAGCCTGCTTCGTGGATTCTGTCTCCCTCTCTCTCTGCCCCTCCCCGATTTGTACTCTGTCTCTCTCTCTCTCTCTCAAATAAATAAAACATTAAAAAAAAAAAAAACTGATGATAGCAATGGAGTCTACTTTTCCTCAATGCTGTCACAGGTGTCAGCAAATAAATCTAGGCTGAGTAGTCTTAATTATTCATTAAACCATAGTCAGAAGACATGTAGGTGCTATTTGGGAGACACTTCTTACTTAAGATGGAGTTTCTCAAATTGCTAATCACAACCAACTGGGTTATATACTGCAAATAAAATCTAGAAAGTGCCAGAGTAGTATGTTACAAATAGCAATAATAAATATTATTTCTCAAAATCTTTGCTTTATATATTTATGCACACACACATTCACATACATATACTGGTTCACTGTAAATTGGAGTCTTTATTCTGTCTGCTATTACAAACATTTCTATTGAAAGTAAAGCTGGGTAGTATAATACTAGAGCAACGAGAACAGGCAATGTAGAGAGAAGGTATGTCTTATTTACTTTGTGACTTACTTACAAAGAGCACACAGTATTTACAAGGTACATCTTATTAATCTTCCTGTTGCAAGTCTTTAAAAATTGGACCAATTATTATATATTTCTTACTGCACATATGGATCAAAACTTTAAAAAATATTGATTTAGGTTTACCTCGTTCTTGGAACTTACCAGCTTTTTCATTTTCTTTGCCAAAGTAGACCAGGAAAAAGGCTCCCTCTTTAAAACTTTACTTCATCCTTAACTCTTTTACTCTCATAATTAGATTTAGCTTATAGCTTAAATTCTTACTCAGGTTTGCATTCTCCAAACACAAAACCCAAGGAGTTTCAGAAACATACTAAGTATTTAAAAGAAGCAAGCTTGGAATTTATAAGTAACCATAACCCTGTCTTCAATTGAAGCCAACTTTCTGATAGATCCCAATTATAAGTTTGGACTTAAAAAACTCAAGATGCCTAAAAAATTAAAAGTTTTGCTTTACTTACACAGGACAATGAAGACGGGACTCAAATCCCTTATATTTATAGATTTAGAATGTAGACTAAAGCGTTTAGGAAAATTGAACCCATTGTAAGTACAACCAAGCAATAAAAACAAAGCTTACTTACTTGAAAAATTAATAACAGCCTTTTTGAAAAAAGTCTGCAGCAATATTTTTATAATAACGTTCCTCTTTAAAATCTTTTAAATATACTTTATTAATCAATTTAAAAAATATTTAACCATTACAAGGAATTAAATCTTTATACCCCCATTTCATGAATACAATTCCACTACTAATTCAGACCAGAACTGCACACTAGCTGCTCTGCCTGAACAGTTTTTCATTAGAAAACTACTCTTCATTGTTTTACTGTGATGCTGACATTGCTTTTGTGATGCTGGACACTGAGTACTAATTCTTCTCCCATTTCCACCTGGATGGGATTATCTAATACAACTGCAGCTTGTTTCCAGTGGGAGGCTTCACTTGAAGTATCCAACCTAATCTCGTCATCAAGGTACATATGATACCAAAAGGGAATGGCAGTCACTTGTCCAGATTTACAAATGTGTACCTATGAAAATTAAGAAATTATGAAAATTTCATTAGAGTAAATAGAGCAGAGTTAAATAAGTTTTTGTCTTTTTAGTCAATTTTAGCTCCAAATTTTATAAAGATTTAATCACCCAATCCAAATATCAACCTATTTTATTCACTAGTATTTACCAAGCTCATTTTTGAATATTGTTTAGAAAAAAAACCTAACATTTAAATCTTCAAAGAAAGTGACTAATACTATTTTGTGTATATAAAGTATTACCTAGCTTAAGAAAATTCTGACTATGACAAGAATAATCATTTTGTATTACCTTTACTTCTCTGTTAGAGGTGTTCAAATATGGAGTCATTAAATCTAGTCTTAAGAGTTCCACTGGCTTGCTTAAAGGTATACAGGGCAATGAGGACAGATCCAAAAATACACGTATAGGTACCTAGAAAAAGTACAAATTTTTCACTTTTACTCAATTCTTTCTGTGGCCCAATGACCCTGAAGTGCTTACTTTGTACTTGCATCAGTATGATACAATGCTTTTTACACCTAATATCTCATTTAATTTAATTCCCATATCAACCTTAAGGCATAAGGACTTTCATGATTCCAGTTTTATAAGAAGGATGAACAAACCAAGGCTTAGGCAGGTTACATAATTTGTTATGGTTTCAATTATCTACGAATTCTTTTCTTAGATGAAAGCAGATTAAATTTTTACTTAAGCCAAATAGCTCCAAAAATTTTAAACACAGATGTGCATATGTGTGAAAGATGAACTAATTAGCAAATAGTACAATATTATTGTACTGTTTGAGAAAATGCCAAATAATAGTGGATTTCATTGTAAAATAAAGTTTAATTCTAGAAAGCAATGTTTCCCAACTTCGGCTGCAAGTTAAAATCACCTAAAGAGCTTTTTAAAAGCCTCAACTGGGGGCGCCTGGGTGGCGCAGTCGGTTAAGCGTCCGACTTCAGCCAGGTCACGATCTCGCGGTCCGCGAGTTCGAGCCCCGCGTCAGGCTCTGGGCTGATGGCTCGGAGCCTGGAGCCTGTTTCCGATTCTGTGTCTGCCTCTCTCTCTGCCCCTCCCCCGTTCATGCTCTGTCTCTCTCTGTCCCAAAAATAAATAAAAAACGTTGAAAAAAAAAAAAAAATTTAAAAGCCTCAACTGTTCAGGCCATACCTCAGATCAATCTGGAGTTGGGAGCCAAGTATCTATAGTTCTGAAAGTTCAGTCAAGGTTGAGAGCCACTGCTATAATGTGTTCCATCAATTTTAGCAGCAATAGAACCTTCCTACCAGTAACTTCAGCCTCTTCAATTTGAAACAGAAAGGAAACTGTTGTTTTCAAAGTGCCCTCTTTCCTTTGAGTAAAATATTAGCAACTGTTCATGGTGAAACAATGGACACAGATATACCAACCTCTTCCTGGGCATCCTGAAGGCATGCAAGCTTCCCTCACCATAAAAACAGCAATTCCATGCCATTTCCAAGACTGATTATGCCCTTTACCCTCATTTGTATCAGTCACCAGAAGAAGCCCTAAATTCCTTTGTTACCTCTCATCACATGGACTCTACTCCTTCATAGCCTGTCCTCACTTCTGTTTCTCAACCTAGCCCACTGGCCATCCCTGTCATCTGTGTTAATTCTTCTCACATTGCCCATCTAGAGCTCGTCATTTCATGAGTTCTCTAGAGTTCAGTTCTTTCTATATACGCCCAAGGTGATTTCACTCAGACTTAGGGCTTTAAATATCATCTACCACATTTTATCTCTAGCCTGTATCTTTCTCTGAATTCTTATAAATGATCCTGCAAACACATAAATGCAACCTAATCCTCCTATTTTCCCCAAATCAGTAGATGGTAACTATCCTTCCAGGTGCTCTCATTACCCACATCCAATCTATCACACAATGCACCTTCAAGTATGTCTACAATTGGAACTCTGCACCGTCTCCACACTGCTATGACTCACTCCTAAGTCACTACTACCTCTTACCTGGATTACTGCAATAATGCCTTTGCCTGCTCTCACAAGTGGCTTACTTCTAACCCCTTAACCATAGTAACCCTTTCAAAACAAGATACCTCATGTCACTCCTCCACGTGTTTTCCACCCTTTTCATAGTAAAAGTCTTCCTATGACCAAAAGGGTCTACACGATCTGGTTCCTAATACTTTTCTGACTGCATCTTTCATCTGACTCACTCATGGTATCTTCCTGCTGTTTCTGAACACTCCAATCATGCTCTTGCCTCAGGCCATTGCATTTGTTGATCCTTTGACTTGTTTATGATTTGCTTCCTTATTTCTTCAGCTCCCTGCTTAACTACCACTTACCCATGAGTCCTTCCCTTAGTCATTACCTATATGAAACAGTATATATCACATACCCCCATTCCCTGTATTTCTTAACCTGCTTTATGTCCATAGCACTTCTAACCATCTATCATACTAATCTTTTTACTTGTTTATTATCTATTTCTTGTTTGCCAATTTGAGTGCTAGCTCCATGAATGCAGGAATTTATCTCTTATTTTCCTAGGCCAGTAAAAAAAAAAACAGAAGAGAAGGGATATGAAAAGTATACAGACCATGAATACAAACTATTAAGGAAGGGAGGATATAAGACAGGAAGTACAGTGAAAAGATGGCAAGGTCAAAATATAATAGATTCTGATGGGACCAAAGAGTTGCTTGCTGATCAAGAGGGAATAAGCTAGAAAGAAAGGAGATGGTGGTATTTTTGAACCACACAAACAATTTAAACTTCTGTCTTCTTTTTTTTTTAAGTTTATTTATTTTTTTAGTAATCTCTACACCCAATGTGGGGCTTGAACTCACAACCCCAAGATTATGAGTCACACACTCCTGCAACTGAGATAGCCAGGTGCCCCTAAACTTCTGTCTTCTGATAAGTGTATTCTCCTTATTAAACTCACAAAAAATCTGAGATTAAACAAACTCTAAAACTTGTTAGCCAGCCCTGAAAAAAGCATTTTCTCAAGAAACTTATATTTGCTAAGTACTGTTCACATAAGATCTAACTGAATCTTCAAGGGTTTACTATGTATAGCCTTCAAATAAAAGTTTTAGATATCACTTCTTGAATTCTGTACCCAAATCCTACTTCCCAAAAATTCTGCTTTGGTTTACACATCAGTATCGCATCAGTAGGTACTTCCTGCCTCTGTCTTCAACCCAAACTTCTTCCCTTAGACGTTCTATCCACTCACACAATTTTAATCCGCAAATCTGTATTCTGCTAATACCTTTGCCAGCACTAGATCTTGACTCCTTGTTTCCCAAATAGCAACTAAACCCTTTGCCTTGCGCTCCAGTTTCCTAGGCTCCTATATTCTTACCCACAGCAGTCTGACTGTCTAGACACTAGCTGCTTACATCCATCACCTGCCAGCCTGAGGTTTCAGTGTACTAAAGGGTTCAAGTTTGGAACACAGGTCTTTTTCTGACTGCTTCTGCTTTAGACAAGAAGCACCCTTTTTCATAAGACTAAACCTAGTACCCTATTTTCACTTAGTGGTTCAGAAGAATATCTATAGACTTTTGTCAATAGGAACAACAGAATTCCTTGGCGATTCTAATCCCTATGTTGATTTTCACTCATAAATTCCTTTGCTCTAGGAAACTGATTACCATCCTGATCCAGCTAAATACAGTGACTGTATTAAACTATGGAGAAAGATAAGGTAGATGGTGGGTAATAGCCACCTGATGGAACTTCTCTTCTAAACACTTACCTGAAACTGATTAATAAAAGGTGCTATATTCAATCCAAGAGTGCGTTCTGTTCCTTGAACAGCACTCTCTTCTACCAGTGTCTGTGATTCCACAAGCAACCCAAACATCAGCACATATTGAGGAAAGATCTTGCCTCCAGATTGCAGCAAACACCTAGAGAAGGAAAAATGTTTTAAAAATCATCTTGATTCCCTACATTTTATAAATACCAATAATTAATTCATAATGAATTGGTAAACTACAGATTGTACCTAATCTAATGGACTGTATGTTATTGGCTGGTTGTTCAGAGTGATAAACCACTGGAAATAATTTCCCAAAAAGTCAAAGTGGCCGCTGATCCATGAAAGAGAATAACAACCAGTTGGCTTGATGGATGTAAGTCTTTAGATTCAGGAAGAGTAATCAATGGATATTAAAACTAGTGGGTGAAAGTTTTATTTGGAAAAAGATATTTACATCGTCTCCAAGTATCATCTCCACAAATGGCTTACTAGTTACAAAGGGAAAAACAGCAACTTACTATGGAAAAACCCAGTGAATACAACTTAAAACACACTGACCTAAATTAATATCAACAATCATGGGATAAAGCAATACTATATGCCTCCTAATGTGACAAAACTTCTGTGAGGAAAACTGAGGAAGACTGGGGATAAAAAAAGGAATATAGGATATTACTGGGATAGGGAAATGTTTAATATAGACTATATGTTAAATAATAGTATCTTTATCAATGTTAAGTTTCCTGAATGTGATTTTATTGTGATATGTAGGGAAAAGCCTTTGTTCTAAGGAGATACACGCTAAATGTTAAACCGTGAAGGTTATAAAGTTCTTGCAATTTTTCTTAAGTTTGAAATTTTGAAATATTTCAAAATAAAAAGTTGATGGAAAACTTTATGATAAGTAAACAGACTGCTCTTGTAACAGCTCTCCCTCAAGATTAGGTCATTGGAAGCCAAGTCATAACTGGGTCATTTGATGAACATGGAATCAGCAAGGGAAGTTAGAGATGATTCCTAAGTATAATGCCATTAGACTGAGAAAAGTCATGATCCTAAACCAAGACAATCTCTCTTCAGTAAATAAATATAAGTACATCATCATTTACATTGTAGTAAGTCCTACATATTATAGATCAGCCTAAAAAAGGACTTCACAGTACTTTGCTCATTTTTGTTATTGCTTTCCTATCAACTTCTAGTATTTTAGGTAAAGTCTAGTAGAAATTAATGTCTATAATTAATAAAATTACACAGCTCTTAACAAAATTCCTGTCTGTCTTTACCAAACCAGATAAAAATGTGTCTTCCTAAAAAACTGGAGAAATCTACCTGTTTTGCTCAAATGGATCAGGTTTATTCCTGATAATTCAATGGCACTAATTTTTCTGAAAAAAATGATGAAGTTATCTCTAATTGTGATCCATTTAAATAGAGCCAGATCTAATCACTCTTAAGATCACAATTTCTCAAATGACAGACCAGCCAGAGCTTTATGCTCTTGACTAAATTCCCTCCATCTCCAGTAACCACAAGAGGGTACTGTTCTATGAAATTTGCAAGCTGAAAAAGCACATAGGGTTAGAAGTCAACCTTCTAACCATAAAAATCTATGGGGAAAAGGAAGGGAGGGCATTACATTAAATCATTTCAGAAAATTAGACTAAACAAAATATCAAAATTCTATCTTCTGAACCCTAAAAAGTCAGAACAGGCTGACTAGAGTACTAACAACTGTGCTAGAGATAAATACCATACACAAAGGCAGTATATGATAATTATTTTAAAAGACCATGGTCATACTATTTTAATCTAAAATGTTATACAATGGGGCACCCGGGTGGCTCAGTTGGTTAAGCGTCTAACTTCGGCTCAGGTCATGATCTCACAGTTTGTGAGTTCGAGTCTCGCATCGGGCTCTGTGCTGACAGCTCTGAGCCTGGACCCTACTTCAGATTCTGTGTCTCCCTCTCTCTCTACCTCTCTCTGCCTCTCTCTCTCTCTCTCTCTCTCTCTCTCTCTCTCTCTCTCTCTCTTTCTCTCAAAAGTAAATAAACATTAAAAAATTTTTAATATAAATAAATAAAATGTCACACAAATCCTTAACTCAATATTACTGTCACTAACAGGAATGCTCCTTAGTTATGTTTAGATAAAAGAGTAATTGCCGTGAAATTCTGCTTAGCTTTACTGACACTGTTTTGTTGTCACTTATACCACTGCAGCTGCCAGACTCCTCAATGGATCCTCTGCAAAGCCAAATAATACTTCTGAACCATCTGTGCCTTCAGCAGTGAGAAAATACGTTCCAACTCAAAAGTCTAACCATAAATGGCAAAAATTCTGAAGAAACTCTTCAGTTTCCTTGTGACCCAACACAAGATGTTTTTAAATGCGTTTTAAATTTAAAAAAAGAAAAGTACCAAGCTTTTAAACTTCTTCCTGTATTTTAATCTAGTATGACTGAGCAAAGTCTAAGAATGAAGATTTTAAAACAATGACTACAAAGAAAGGTAGCTAGAAACTAAATATTTAAGTCTGTGAAATGGCTCATTTTCCCTTGCCTTGTTTGGGGGTGCTCAGAGGAGTTCTAGTGAGACAGATGCCCTTATCCCAGATATAACTTCACCCTCTTTCACCAGTCATGAGACCTCCCCTCTGTTAAACACTGACCATTAATAACAGGAGGCCTGTGTGAGAAGTATCTGCATACCTCTGTCCCCAGAATCAAGATAAGCCCGCCCATTCAGGTAAGGAGACTGAACAATAGCTTGGGCTGAAGGAAAGAAGCACTGGTTCTTCACTGTTACTCAGGAGGTAGGGATTTGGAGGGGAGGGAACACTGGTTAAAACCATAATCATGGGCACTACTAGCATTTAGTGACCAGAGGTGCCAAACATCCTGCAATCCATAGGACAATCCTATCTACGAAAATTAAACCAAAACTGTCCCACCCAAACTTCCAATAGGACACCCGCCCCAACTAAGAAACACCAGGAAAAGGAGTTGGTAGCTTTATATGTTTCCCACTAATATAACTAATCATTCAGACAGAACACACTGCTCAATTGTTTTTATAACCAAACATGCTTTTTAAAAATCCTTTAAAGGTTACATTTAAATAAAATGTGACTGACTGAACGCTTTTCCACTAAAGATCAGGAACAAGAAAAGGACACCCACTTTCATTACTTCCATTCAATGTAGTCACTGTAAGTCCTAGGGGAAGCAATCAGGCAAGAAGAATAAAGGGCATCAAAGTTGGAAATGAAGAAGTAAAACTATCTCTGTGCATAAACAACATTATCATATATGTAAAAGCCTCTGAAGATTCCACATAAAAATATTACAACTAATTAATTCAGCAAAGTTGCAGGACATAAAACCAACACACACAAATTAGTGGTATTTCTGCAATTAATATGAACAACCCAAAAAGGAAATTTAGGAAACAATTTCACTTTCTATAGTGTCAAAGTAATAAAGTACTTAGGAATAAACTTAACGAAGCAGGTGGAAAAGACTTGTAAACTGAAAACTACAAACATTGCTGGAAGAAATTAAAGAAGACACAAATAAATCAAAAGACATCCCACATTCACAGACTAGAAGAAAATACTGTTGCTACCCAAAGTGAGCTATACAGATTTAATGCAGTCCCTTTCAAATCCCAACAGCATTTTTTACCAAAATAGAAAACCCCATCCTAAAATTATATGGAATTTCAAGGAATCCAGAATAGCCAAAACAATCTTGAAAAAGAACAAAGTTGGAAGTTTTATACCTCCTGATTTCAAAACTTACTACAAAGTACAGGGAAAATGACCATATAAATAAAATGGTAGAAAAGGAAGCCTCAGATTCACCTCTTCCCACAGAGACACTTACTTACCCAAAACGGCACAGACTAGGGGCACTTGGGTGGCTCAGTCAGTTAAGCATCTGACTCTTTTTTTTTTTTTAATTTTTTTTAACGTTTATTCATTTTTGAGACAGAGAGAGAGCATGAACGGGGGAGGGTCAGAGAGAGAGGGAGACACAGAATCGGAAGCAGGCTCCAGGCTCTGAGCCATCAGCACAAAGCCCGATGCGGGGCTCGAACTCACGGACCGCGAGCTCATGACCTGAGCTGAAGTCGGCTGCTTAACCGACTGAGCCACCCAGGCGCCCCTAGCATCTGACTCTTGATTTCAGCTCAGGTCACGATCCCACAACTTCTGAGTTCAAGCCCCACCTTGGGCTCTACATTGGCAGTGTGGAGCCTGCTTGAGATTCTCTGTCTCCCTTTCTCTCTGCCCCTCCCCCACCTGAGCTCTCTGTCTCTCTCAGAAATAAACATGAAAAAAAAAAAAACCTAAAAAACACACAGACTAAACTGTTTCTGTGAGATACCTAGAAACTAGTTAAGAGGTTCCTGTACTCCAAGCCAGTACACGGCCAGAAAGAACTATATGGAAGATGATAGGAAAGTGTATCGCATTTACTTGCCACAGTCCCCAGCTACAGCACAGTACAATCAAGAGACAACCCCCAATTCCCAGCTTCTTGTTGGGGAGAGAAACAGAAGAATGGAACGTACATCCAACACTATGACTTTTGGGAGTGCTGCCCAAGGAACTGGTTTCTGTCTCACATGAAATCTAAGTGACAAAAAATGGGCGCCAGGCTGGGGCCCTCTGGTAGATTACAAAGGCGATGACTTGGCTTAAAGACCAGAGAGTCTGCAGTTCCACAGACAGTCATCAGGGTGAGCTCTGGTACTATGACTTGCTATAGCACCAAGGGAGCTGCAGTACTTCAGACCGATACTAGGGGAGCTCCTGAGGAGAAACCAGCAAGACTTCAACTAGCTGACACACAAAAGCCCCAAAGAAGCTACAAGCCCAGAAAAGCCTTGCGAGGTCTTCAGAATCTCTAGTCAGGCTGAATGGTAAAGGTCCTCCCTGTACAAAGCCTCCCTGTACAAAGCCTCCCTGTACAAAAACTGAGAGAGATGAGACATTCTTCTAAAAGCTCAAGTCCTAACAAAAGTTAACGTGGCATACAAATACGGAAACATGGCCTAATCAAAGGACATTAAATATCCAGAAATTGACCCTAATGAAACAGATAAAAGAATTAAAATTAACTATCATTAGGATGCTCAAATAAATGAAATGCAGAAAATGATGCATAAATAAATAGAGAATATCAACAAAGACATAGAAACTATAAAAAAGAACCAAACAAATTGTGAGCTGAAAAATAACTGAATTGAACATTTTACTAGTGGGATTCAACAGAGACTTGACCAGACATAATGATCAAATTCGAAAACAGACAAATGAGACTACATCAAACTTAAAAAATTCTGCACATCAAAGGCCTAAAGGACACAATCAAAAGAGTGAAAAGGCAACCTATGAAATGAGAGAAAATATCAGTAAATCATGTATCTCATAAAGGGTTAACATCCAGGATATATAACAAACTCCTATAACTCAACTACAGCAAAAATCCGATTAAAAAATGGGCAATGGACTTCAATAGGCAGTTCTTGAAAGAAGATATAAAAATGACCAACAACAATATGCAAAAATGCTCAATATCACTAATCACGAGAAATGCAAATCAAACCATAAAACATGAGCCTACACCCATTAGGATGTCTACTATCAAAAGAACAGAAAATAAACAAATGTTGGTAAAGATGTGGAGAAACTGGAATCCTTGTGCACTGCTGATAGAAATGTAAAATGGTACAGCCATTATAAAAAAGATTCTGGAGATTCCTCAAAAAATTAAAAATAGAATTACCATATGACTCAGTTAATTGCACCTCTGGATATATATCAAAAGAACTGAAAGCAGGGGCGCCTGGGTGGTTCAGCTGGTTGAGCATCAGACTCTGGATTTCGGCTCAGGTCATGATCTCATGGTTTGTGAGTTCGAGCCCGGCATCCCTGCTTGGGATTCTCTCTCTCTCTCCCCCTCTCTCTGTCCCTCCCCTACTTGCACTCTTCCTCTCTCTCTCAAAAATAAATAAATAAACTTAAAAAAAAAATCAACTGAAAGCAGAATCTCAGAGATTATTCACAGTAGCTAAAAGGTAGAATAACTCAAGTGTCCATCAATAGATGAATGGCTAATGGCATATTTATATAGTGGAATATTATGCAGTTTAAAAAAGAAGGAAATCCTGTTACATGTTACAACGTGGGTGAACCTCAAGGACATTATGGTAAGTGAAATACATCAGTCACATAAGACAAATACCATATGATTCCACATATGAAGTATCTAAAGTACTCAAAATAATACAAAATAGACATAGAAATTAGAAAGGTGGTTGCCAAGGGCTTGGAGGGTGAGGGGAATTAGTGTTTTGTGGTTATAAAGTTTCAGTTTTGCAAGATGAAAAAGTTCTAGAGACCTATTGGTTACAATGTGAAAATACCTTAGTACTACTTAGCTGTATACTTAAAAATGGTTTAGATGATAAATTGAATGTTTCCCACATAAAAAAAGAATTAGTTACTTAAAAACAAACTTATTGTGAAGCTACAGTAATCAAACCAGGATGGTACTGGCATAAAGGGAGACATGTAGATCAATGAAACAGAATTCAAGAGCTCAGAAATAAACCTTGACATATACAGTGAAATGATTTTTGCCAAGGGTATCAAGAGCATTCGATGTGGAAAAGACAGTCTTTTCTATTAACAGTGTTTGGAAAACTGGATATCCACACTCATAGGAGTGAAGCTGCGCCCTAACTATATACCATATACAAAAATTAAGTCAAAATGGATCAAAGACCTAAATGTAAGACCTAAAACTATAAACACTCTTAGAGAAAACATGAGAGAATAGTTTTAGGCCACACAATCTGACAATAATTTCCTGGATATCAAACCAAAAGCACAGGCAACAAATTAAAAAAAAAAAAAAAAGTGGACTGTATAAAAATTTAAATTTCTGCACATCAAAAGACACTTTCAGGGCACCTCAGTTAAGCATCTGACTTCAGCTCAGGTCATGATCTTGTGATTTGTGGGTTCCAGCCCCACTTCAAGCTCTGTGCTGACAGCATGAAGCCTGGAGTCACTTCAGATTCTCTGTCTCCCTCTCTCTCTCTGCCCCTCCCCACTCCTCTCAAAAATAAACATTAAAAAAACAAAAAGATACTTTCAATAAAGTAAAAAGGCAACCAACCCACAGAATTGGAGAAAATATTTGTAAATTATCTGATAAGGAACTAATATCCAAATACATAGAGAATTCCTAAAAATTAAAAAAAAAAGTCTGACTCAAAAATTGGCAAAGAACTTGAAAAGACATTTTTCCAAAGAAGATATAAAGATAGCCAATAAGCACTTATTTTAAAAAGCTCAACAACACTAATAGGGAAATGCAAATCAAAACATTAAGACATCATCTCCCACCCAGTAGGATAGCTACTACAAAAAAAAAAAAAAAAAAAAAAAAAAAAACCCAGAAAATAACAAGTGCTGGTGAGGATTTAAACCCTGTGTACTGCTGATGGGAATATAAAATTGTACATCAAGTGTGGAAAGCAGTATAGCAATTGCTCAAAAAATTAAAACTAGAATTACCATATGATCCAGCAATTCCACTTCTGGGTATATACCCAAAAGAATTTCAAGCAGGGTCTGAAAGATATTTGCATTCTCATGTTCATTATTATTGTTATTCACAATAGCTAAAAGGTGGAAGTAACCCAAGTGTCCATCAATGAATGAATGAATAAGCAAAATGTGATATATACATACAATGCAATATGATTCAGCCTTAAAAAAAAAGAAGTTCAGGGGCGCCTGGGTGGCTCAGTCGGTTGAGCGTCCGACTTGGGCTCAGGTCATGATCTCACAGTTTGTGAGTTCGAGCCCCACGTCAGGCTCTGTGCTGACAGCTCGGAGCCTGGAGCCTGCTTCAGATTCTGTGTCTCCCCCTCTCTGTCCCTCCCCTGCTCAACCTCTGCCTCTGTCTCTCAGTAATAAATAAACATTAAAAAATTTAAAAATAAATAAATAAATAAAATTAAAAAAAAAAAAAAGAAGTTCTGACACATGCTACAACATGGATGAACCTGGAGGACATTATTCCAAGTGAAATAAAGACAGTAACAAAAATATAAATATAGTATGGTTCCAGTCATATGAGGTAATCAAACTCATAGAAGCAGAGACTAGAATCATGATTGTTAGCTGCTGGGGAGTGGATGGAATGGGGAGTTATTGTTTAATGTGCAGAAGGTTTCAGTTTTACAAGATGAAAAGAGTTTTGGGGATAATTGAAGGTGATGATGGTTGCACAACATTATGAAAATATTTAATACCACCAAACTGTACATTTAAAGATAGTTAAGATGGTAAATTTTATGTTATGTGCATTTTACCACAATAAAAAAAATTTGAAAAAGAATTAAAACTGAAGATAAAATAAACCATTAGGTAAAGTGTCTTTCTAAATAAGTCAAACTTCATTTGTGTTAAAAATTCATAGAGCTGAAATTCCTTCCAAGGTGGCTAATGCAATATCCCTCATTTTACAGATGAGGAAAACTGAGGATGAGAGTCTGTATTATGTGATTTATAGAAAATTTCACTACTTCAGGAATTCATTAACAAATGTGAGACTAGCTCTGAACCCTTTAAGCACCACATTCTGGGGCGCCTCGGTGGCTCAGTCGGTTAAGCAGCCGACTTTGGCTCAGGTCATGATCTCACGGTCCATGAGTTCGAGCTCCGCGTCGGGCTCTGTGCTGACAGCTCAGAGCCCGGAGCCTGTTTCAGATTCTGTGTCTCCCTCTCTCTGGCCCTCCCCCATTCATGCTCTGTCTCTCGTTGTCTCAAAAATAAATAAACGTTAAAAAAAAAAAAAAAGTTGGTTAAGCACCACGTTCTAAACTCTATCGAGTATATCTGATTAAAATTTTATGTGCGTGTATGTATGTATTTGTGTCAAATCTCTGTATCCCCATAATTTGTGATAGGTACAAAACTGTTTTGAAGAAAAAAAAAGTGGTGATTTTTATTTGTTACTCCATAAGAAGAGTTTGGCTAACAAAAGAAAATGTATATAGAACCTAAAATATAATTACCCATAGAATCACTTTTTCCTGGTTTTGTCAAATGTTTTTTTCTTCAATAGATAATCTGCCTTTGCTATTGCAATCTGGTCTGTATTCCTACCGCTTTTCCTATACTACAAAACAACCCATATATATACCACAAAATCCAAAATCTATAACATTCATTTTACTCAAACTTGGATCCCCAAACGTTAAATATTGCCATCTTTTCAGATCTGAGCAGCATGACCAAAGGTCTTTGAAGCTTAGCCAAATTTGCTTTCAGTATTAAATATTAGGGTCAAGTTTGCCTCCAGCAACAACACTGAAGGGAAAATCTCTTAGGGAGATAACTGTACTATAAAATAAAGATTTTAAGACCTAAGAGGACTGGGATTGTTCATCAGAAGCACTCTGCTCAGGGCACCTGGGTGGCTCAGTTGGATGAGCATCTGATTCTTGATACCTGCTCAGGTCATGATCTCACTGTTTGTGAGATTGAGCCCCGAGTCAGGTTCTGTGGCTGTCCACTTACCTGCATTTTGTGTGAAGCCTGCTCGGGATTCCCTCTCCCTCTTTCTCTGCCTCTCCCTGACTTGTGCACATACACACTCTCTCAAAATAAACATTTAAAAAAACAATTTTTTTTAAAGAAGCACCCTGCTCTCCCAACATATCATCAACTGTGTACTATATATCTCTTAAAGATACGTCTTATTAAGATGTGATTTGAGGGGCGCCTGGGTGGCTCAGTCGGTTAAGTGTCCGACTTCAGCTCAGGTCACAATCTCGCGGTCCGTGAGTTTCAGCCCCGGGCTGATGGCTCAGAGACTGGAGCCTGCTTCCGATTCTGTGTCTCCCTCTCTCTCTGTCCCTCCCCTGTTCATGCTCTGTCTCTGTCTCAAAAATAAATAAAACCTTAAAAAAAAAAATTTTTTTTTTTTAAAAAAGATGTGATTTGATTTTTCCCTATTTACCCTGAATGTCTTATCCGTTCTTATAGATCTCTGCTTAATTCTCTATATCATACATAGACAGTCCAATCTCAAAGCAGGCTCTCTTCTTCACACCTACAGAGCAGGGATTCCTTTAGACCAAAAACAACGAGTAATGACATGCACACAAAGAGAAAGGCATAAAGTCACATGTCCTGAAAAGCAATGCTTAGAACATACTATGATCATAACTCATCTGTACAGTTATGCCATTGAAGAACTAAACCAATTTATATTAATTTAAGCTCAAAATACAAAAGTTGCATTTTGTGTTTTACCTGGATATTGCAGCTTTTTCCATTATTTCCTGCTGAATGAGCCCAGATGGCTCAATGACATCCAGTATAATTATACTCCACAACTTGTCTGATTTTGGCCTTTGCAACACAGCAGATTCATCTTCCACGTGTCTCAGCCAAAACTCAAGTGTTTCTTTAGGAAAGTGATTGGCTTCAGATATGAGGTCCAGAGTTATACGATGTTGGTCTTTCTCCACAGAACTGTAAGGTT
Organism: Neofelis nebulosa; assembly: GCF_028018385.1. Taxonomy (NCBI): domain Eukaryota; kingdom Metazoa; phylum Chordata; class Mammalia; order Carnivora; family Felidae; genus Neofelis; species Neofelis nebulosa. Next base: position 81,007,264 of record NC_080784.1, on the reverse strand, counting down.
TAACCTGCCCAAGTGTGCCAGCAATTATGGGCAGAATGGAGAAGCCTTCGGAAACATCTAACACATAGAATGGTTCAGGGATGCTCTCTTCTGAATTACTCTGTCCACTTCCACAGCTCATCTCGTTATTCTGGCAGTGAGTATCCATGGCCTGACACAGTTTCTCTGGAGTCAATGAAGACAACACTTTTCTCATTGCCATTTTAAAGCTTTCATGATAGAGGTTGTTATTAAGCAAAGCAATTTCTGTGGATTCCAATATACATGTCTGCTCCATAGCATCTGGTTTGCTGGTCTGAAGGTTAGCCAGGGCACTACAGAGTTCAGCTTCACTTCCTAAGGAGAACAAGTCTTTATCCTTGCAAAAATCTTTTCCAACATCCATTTCATGTTCTGAACTGAAAACACTGATATTCTGGATTCTTAAGTAACAATCTTGACAAGACACTTCCATCATCACCTGGTCCCCAGATTTTATCCAGTAGTCTCCATAAAACAGTAAGAAAGAAAGAAAAATTGTAATTAATATATTTATAAGTCTAAGAATCATACAAATACTTCCACCCTCCCCTCATTTTGAAATCACTACAGGAAAGATTACATCTATTGATTTAATAGAATTAAGTGAATCAATTTATTCATGTCCTACAAAAAAACTAGGAAAAATCCCTACAGCTTTACTTAGTGAAAAACTTAAGTCTGAAGATTCAATTAACTAATGGCATAATAGACTCAAGAGCTCCATTATTGGACCCCGACTATTAGTTTTATAGTGCCTTTACTGCAATCACTAGGTATCATGTCCCCATATTACGGAGTGGGGAAAGGGGTACAGGAGACTCCGAATCCTCTTCAGTAGTGAAGCGAATAACAAAGATAAATAAAAGTCAGGGATCAATACCAAATCTCACTTTAGCTTAAAGGAGCATTCTTTTCTCTAACAGCAATTTCCAAAAAGAACAAGGCAGCATTCAATAGAACCTTGTCAGTAATATTTCTGTTTATATTTAAACGTTCTTTCATGTTTAGGAATTTGATAATATAAGGAAGGACTAAGTCCTACAATAAAGAGTGTATCATGGTCTTATCCATGAACTTTCAAACTTGGTAAAACTTTAAAATGTGCATGTATAATCACAATTTCTTCTTATCAGCATTTAGATATGGTTGAAAATACAAATTATTCTTTTGTTTACACATTTAAAATGTCCTTTCCCTAAGAAGGATTAAAATTGTTAAAGCCCATCTAAGTTACTATAAGAAAGTTAGAATAAACAAAATAACACATGAAAAGATGTGCAACATCACTAATCATCAGGGAAATGCAAATCAAAACCACAGTGAGATATAACCTCACACCTGTCAGAATGGCTGAAATCAAAAACACAAGAAACAAGTGTTGGCAAAGATGTGCACTGTGGGTGGGAATACTGTGGAAAATAGCATGGAGGTTCCTCAATAAATTAAAAATGTAATTACCCCTGCTGGGTATTTATTCAAAGAACACGAAAACACTAATTCAAAGGGATACACACACCCCTATGTTTATAGCAGCATTATTTACAATAGTCAAGGTATGTGGAAGCAGCCCAAGAGAACACTGATAGATAAATGGATAAAGAAATGTGGTACAGAAGAGAGGTGGGCTGGGGGATGGGTTAAATAGGTGATGGGGATTAAGGAATACACTTGGTATGATGAGCACCAGGTGATGTATGGAGGTATTGAATAAGTTTAAATAAAAACTTAGAAAAAAAAGATGTGATATATACATACAATAGAATATTACTCAGCCATAAAAAGGAATGAAATCTTGCCATTTGCAGCAATATAAATGGATCTACAGAGTATAATGCTTAAGGAATAAGTCAGTCAGAGACAGACAAATACCACATGATTTCATTCATACGTGGAATTTAAAAAACAAAATAAACAAACAAAGAAAAAAAAAGAGACAAACCAAAAATAGACTCTTAACTATAGTGAACAAACTTATGGTTACCAGAGGGGAGGGAGGTGGATAGATGGGTGAAATAGGAGGTGAGAATTAAGAATATATTTATGATGGGGTACCTGGATGGCTTGGTGCATTGAGCATCTGACTCTTGATCTTGGCTAAGGTCATGAACTCATGGTTTCTAAGATCATGCCCTCCATCAGGCTCTGCACTAACATCATGGAGCCTGCTTGGGATTCCCTCTCCCTCTCTCTCCTCCCCTCCCCTACTCACATGCATGCACATGCATACATAATCTCTCTCAAAATAAATAAGCATTAAAAAAAGAGTATATTTATGATGAGCTTGAATAGAGAATTGCTGAATTATCACACTGATGATCTGAAACTAATGTAACACGATATGTTAATTATACTGGAAGTATGGTTTTAAAAATAAAACAAATAAAGAAAAAATGCCACTTACTGAGTGCCAGTTGCTATGATAGGCATTTTACATCCATTATCACTGATAATCCCTACAACAATCCTACCAAGTAGGCAGCAGCATCCCATTTTTATACATCACATAATAACAGCTCTGAGACATAACCAGCAAGGCTAGCCAGAGAGTCAGTAGCAGTGCTAAGACTTGAATCCCAAATCTACCTGACTGACTCCAAAAACACCATACTAGCCACAACACTATACTCATCCCATGACTTAATGGTCTTGCCAAATTAAATCCTTGACTAGGAGACTAAACAGAAATAGAAACTTATTACCTCCCAGTTTAAAACAGGTATAATTTTTCTATGTAATACAACTTACGTGAACTACACTAAAACCCATCAAATTGCTGGCAAAAAAATTTCTACAGAAAAATATCCTTAACATAGAACTTCTCTAAGGAAGTCCATGAATTTATGAGCCCTCTAAAACTGTAAAATGTTGTTTATATGTGTGTGTATGCATTTCTACGACTCGTGGCTCCACAAATGCCATCAGATTCTAAAAGCAGGAAGCACTCCTGCACTAGTACTTTTTTACCATGTTCTATAAAAAATGGACTAGCATTCTATTATCTGCTGATAACCAGAGTAATCAGAGCTGAAGAAATGATTTAACGATAGACATTTTTGAATGGTATGCAGCAATTATGTTTTATTCTCTTTTCTTAACTATATATATTAACTATTTAAAACTACTTTTTAAAAAAGAAAGTTCTGAAAAACTTAACCAATCTCCCTCAACTGGAAACTTCATATTCAAAGTAAATTTTCTTACACTGATTGAAATGCTTAGAAGATTAAAGCAACAAGACTAAACAAACACACAAGCAAACAAACAAAAATTAGACAAGATATACCTGCAAGGTCATGGACAGGGTAGACAGCCTGTTCCCAACATGTTTCCTCACTAGGACTTGTGGATAAACTGTGTTCATCATCAAGCTGGAGTACAAACCAAACCACAATAGCATCTAGTATGCCTTCTTTAATCACAGGAATACCAATTTTACCAGATTTTTTAGTTGCAAGACTTTTTAATTCCTGACAAAAATGTAAAAGGAATGAAAGCAGTTTATATATGCAATATATACATGCCCTACTATTACATCTCTTTCCATTTCTGTAAGTTCTCAGATCTGCCCAGCATCACTGGGGGAATCAGTATCTTGACACACCTATAGCCATTTAAGGCATACTAAATGAGAAGCTCCAATCTACCACAGTGGAAAACTGTGGAACTATTAAAAACAATGAGGCAGAGTGAGTGGGTGGCTCAGTCAGTTGAGCATATGACTTTAGCTCAGGTCATGATCTCACAGTTCGCAAGTTAGAGCTCCGCATAGGGCTCTGTGCTGCCAGCAGAGTCCACTTTGGATCCTTGTCCCCCTTCTGTCTCTGTCCCTCCCCCACTGTGCACAAGCGTGTGCGCGCTTTTTCTCTCCCTCAAAAATAAACATTAAAAATAAAATGAGGCACATACATAATACTGATGTAGAGACAAATCCAGGATATACTGTTGAATGAAGGAAGTGAATGGCAAAGAAATAGGGATTGTTTTTGAAAACATGAGCACATGAGTGTGTGTGTGTGTGTGTGTGTGTGTGTGTGTAGAAAAACAGAAAAGCAAGTCTGAAAAGATATACTTCAAATTGGTGATCTGAGAAAGTAGGATCTAGATTTAAAAAAAGGAAGGGGTGCCTGGGTTGCTCAGTTGGTTAAGTGTCACACTCCTGATTTTGGACGCTCAGCCTGGAGCTCTGAGCTGCTTGGGATTCTCTCTCTGTCCCTCCCCCAGCAGCATGCATGTGTGTACTCTCTCTCAAAAATAAATAAATAAAGCTTAAAAAATAATAAAATAAATTAAAAAGGAAGACATATACTTTTTCTTCTATTCTTCTGTATTACTTGAAAGTGTTAAAACAAGCAGATGTTACTTGAAATTAAAGACTAAGGTGTTTTTTTTTTAACTGTAGCAAAGAAAAATTAACGTAAGAAAATCTCAAAATAAGGACAGCTTTGGGGTATTTAGCAACTATAATCATGTTGATCCCTACTGTACAGTTGTATCAGAAAAGAAATGCTCTTGCTCAGCCTCAGTAATCAATGTCAAAGTGTTAATGTAGCTCCAAACCACCTCAAGAAAAATCTAGTAACAACTAATAGAGGATTAAATTATATTAAATGCATTAAATTATAAAGATCTTAGGCTAAAATGACCTTCACAAAGTGTTCTGTGCTCACGCAGATTTCATCTAATCTGACTTAAAGACCTTCAGAGAAGGACTCGATGTGACCTTTTTTCATTTCCTTAGGCACTTCCTTTGTGTAGCACAGCCTCCCACCACCCACCAATACACACACACAGACACTTAGGGTCATCAACTTGTCCTGGTTTGCTCAAGACTGTTCTAGTTTTTTTTTTTTAATTTTTCTTAATGTTTATTTATTTTTGAGAGAGAGACAGAGTGAGACACAGCACGAGCAGGGGAGGGGCAGAGAGAGAGGGAGGCACAGAATCCGAAGCAGGCTCCAGGCTCTGAGCTGGCAGCACAGAGCCCGAAGTGGGGCCCGAACCCAGGGACTGCGAGATCATGACCCGAACCGAAGTCGGACCCTCAACCAACTGAGCCACCCAGGTGCCCCAAGACTGTTCTAGTTTTAAAAATGAAAGTCCCGCGCCTTGGGAATCTCTCATTTTTGGGCAAACTGATATGGGTGCTCGCCCTAATACACATACAATCTAGAGATCTGGATTACTGTTCATTTCAAGGAATACTGTTAACTTAAAACGACAGTACAACATCGAGAAAAGTCAGAAAGCTCTAAGATATAACTCTTGCATTCACACCTGCATAATCTGAGGAAAATGAATGTAAACAAAAGTTCTCTCATCTGTACAGCCCAAGGATAAGTATAACTATATTGCAACACTGTTGTAAAAGCAATCTAAGAACACATGTGAAAGCAACCGGCACATTATACATTCCCAACAAACTTTAGGGATTTTCTTCCTATGTATTTAAAGTAAATAATTTCAGGAGAAAATACTGGCTACCATTTAATCATTTTCCTTACATACAGTAAACAGAATCCCATGCAAACTCATAAAATAAGACTGTTCTATGTAGTACTTTAAAACAATGCATGAAATTTAATGCTCAAAATTGTAACTTTTTTTTTTTTACCTGAAGATTGTTGAAATCTACTGTCATAATTTCAAAGCACTCTGTCAAAGCCAAATATCCCCCAGGAACTCGACTCATCTTTTCAGTTGTATATGGTTCCACTGTCTCTTCAGTATCCACAGAAGAACAAGCTGGACTCTGAAATTTCACATTTGTTGGTAAACAGATCCCCGCAACATCCTTAGTACACACCCTGGTAAGAGGGAAAATGAGAAGCGGAAGGGAGAAAGATGGGGTGGGTTTTTTTGTTTTTAGAATTGAGTCGAGAAAAAATAAACAAAAATGACATAAAAACTTTATTGGCAAAGGTTTCTTAAACACAATACATACACAATCACTAACTATAAAGGAAAACAAATGAAAAATAGATCTACATTACAATTAAGAACTCTGTTCATCAAAAAATACTCAGCTTTAAGAAAGTAAAAAGGCACATTGAGTAGAAGCAATTTATAATACACCTATTCAACAAAGGGCTCGTATCCAAAATATATTTTAAAATTTCTACAAATAAAAGAAAAACAAAAACGGGCAAAAGACTTAGTTCACAAAAGAGCATATCTAAATGGCCAAAAAGCATACAAAAAGTTGCTCAGTCTCACTAGTCACCAGGGAAATGAAGTTAACATACTGCACAACCACCAGAATGGGGAAAAGGGAAATGTCAGTACCAGGTGTTGGTGAAGACACACTAGGATCTACACTAGAAGTCTAATACACTATTAGTAAGACCACTTTGGAAGACTTTTCTTAGTACCTACTCAAGCTGAACATACCCATTCTAGATTCATTCTTAATATAGGAACCTGAAGGTATGTGGCTTTTCTACTTCTGGGAATACAGCCAACAGAAATTCATGTATACAATCACCAAAAGACTGTCCAAGAATGTTTATAATTGTACTACTTCTAATAATCAAAGAACTGGATATAATGTAAATATCCATCAACAGTAAAATGGGCAAATGTCTTGGTATATTTGTACAGTGGCATACCGTCCATCAATGAGAATGAACAAGCTACACACCAGTGGATATGGATACTGAAAAAAGGCCAGGCACAAAAAAACCATTCTATATGACCCCACTTGTACAAAATTCAAAACAAGCAAAATAATCTATGATGTCAGAAGTCAGGATAGCAGCTATGGTGTCAGAAGTCAGGATGGTGGGTTTCTACCTAGGGACTTTGTGGGGTGGTGGTAAGGTTCTGACCATTGATCTGAGCATTAGTTACACAAGTGCATCAACTTCATGAAAATTCATCACACCATAAATTTATGGTTTATGCACTTGCTATAACAATGTTCTGATGTCAATAAAAGTCTACACTGAAAAGAACACTTCATGAGCATTTAGCAGCACAATTTTATGAAAAAGAAGGACTCCAGAGGAGCCCAGTGGCTCACTTGGTTAAGCATCCAACTCTTGATTTCAGCTCAGGTCAAGGTCGTGAGATTGAGCCCTGCATCAGGCTCTGAGCTGAGCATGGGGCCTGCTTGAGTTTCTCTCTCTCCCTTTCTCCTCCCCCTCTACCTCTCCCCTGCCTGCACAGGCTCACTCTTGCTCTTTCTCTCTCTCAAAAAAACAAAAACAAAACTCCGATCTTCTCTCATCTCAGAGGTATTCATTTATTGGTCTATCTGCCCTTACAGGGTTGAGGTTGAGTTGTGTACTTCTAGAAATTATTTTATTATACTCTCAAAAGATGAATAAAACTATTAATGATTTTAATAACTCAGAAGTGTTACAGAAACAAAAAGGATATGACAACTTCCTTTTAATTTCTTATAAAATACATGAATATAAATTTATCAAAACTCATGATCACATGGTTGATGGGTCCAAGCCCTGCATCAGGCTGTCAGGCTCTGAACTTATAGCACAGAGCCAGATTGGATTCTCTCTCCCTCTCTCTCTCTCTCTCTCTCTCTGCTCCCCCCTGCTCAGGTGTGTGTGTGTGCACTCTCTCTCTCTCTCGCTCCCTCTTTCTCTCCCTCTCTCTCTCTCTCTCTCTCTCAAAATAAATAAATAAACTTTAAAAAAAAAAACCATACCACAGGGTGCCTGGGTGGCTCAATCAGTTAAGCATCTAACTCGTGATTTTGGCTCAGGTCATGATCTAACGCTCATTTATTCCTGGGGGGGGGGGGAGGGGGGGAGGCAGGGAGGGCCAGAGAGAGAGGGAAGAGAGAATCCCAAGCTGGCTTGGCATTGTCAGTGCAGAGCCCAATGTGGGGCTTGATCTCACAAACCGTGAGACCATGAGCCGAGCCGAAATCAAGAGCTGGATGCTTAACCAATTGAACCACCCAAGCATCCCAATAAGAAATTGGTTTTAAAAAATCATGCAGCATATCTATTAACATGAAGAGGCTCACAAAGAAAAAGCATATATATTTATTGATATTTTTAAAACAAAATTAAATTTATACACACATACACATTTACTTACAGAGCTGACATTCAACCAGGCACACTAATTCAGCCTATCTGCTAATTAAGGCCACTGTTTGGCTGATGCTCTATGCCCTACCAACCACTAAACATTTTTACTTATCACCCCGTAACATGCATAGAGAATAAGGAAGAATATACAATAAAGATGAACAGTAGTTATCTAATGGTGAGGAGTTTAGGATAATTTTTATTTTCTTCTTTTACTCATCACTATTTCTTAAAATAATTATATGTTATGTTTACTACTATTAAGTTATAGGAAGGGGACCTCTTTAAAAAGTCCTAATAAAATAAGGATCAGTATTTTAGCAAGATAAAATATTTTTTAATGCTCAAGAAAAAAAATAACCAAGAGGCTTCTATGACTAAAAATATTTAATATCACATTTTCACTTGTGTCATATTTGATAAGTAAATCTTAGAATTTCCAGAGCAGAAACTTCCTAAAATTTCATTCTACATAACCACAAAACATTATAATATCAATAAAGTTATTAAGAAGAGGGAAATAGGAGAAATAAATTAAAATAAATTATTTTCACACTGGAAATTTTTATTTCACTTTCATCTGAAATCAGTCTGAACTTAATATTTTTCTATATGAATCTATCACACATCAAAAAGATACCTAATTTGGGGTGCATGGGTGGCTCAGCTTGGGATTCTCTCTCTCCCTCTCTTTCTCTGCCCCTCCCCTGTTCACACACTTGCATGCTTTCTCTCTCTCTCCCTCTCTCTAAATATAAACAAACTTAAAAAAAAAGGATACTAAGTTGTATCAAAATTAATTTTCCACTAAAAAATCTAAAGCTGGTTTTAATTCTTTCTTTAAAAGAAAGAAAGGGGAGCTGGTGGCTCAGTGGGTTGAGTGCCTGACTCTTGATTTCAGCTCAGATCATAATCCCAGGGTCATGGGATTATGGGCCCTGTGTTAACCTCAACTCGACTCGTGCTCCATCCTGAGAGTGGAGCCTACTTGGAATTCTCTCTTTCTCTCTCTCCCTCTGACCTTCCCACATTCACACACTCTCTCTCAAATTAAAAAAAATAATAATTTTAAAAAATTTTTAAATAAATAAAAGAAAAAGGCAAAAAGGGAATTAAGACTGGAATAAACATCATGAATTTAAAGGTCACAAAACTACAAATTCTCATCCAAATAAATATTCCCTAAATAACCTTTCAAGGACAGTCTACTCCTTAAAATTACTGTTTTCTAATATTTACTACTTAAATAATCACTTACCTATGATGTCTTCTTATTTCTGCACATTCTACTGCCATTCCATATAGAACAGCACTTGCTGGTATAACTTTCCCATACTTTTCACAATTACCATTTTCACCTCTGGTCTAAAAATATAACAATAAAAATTATATTCAGTTATATGTATGCAAAAATATGTGTGCATGATTATGAGAAAGAAAATTAATTTTTAAAAAACCTTAAAAGCAATGGGTAAGGATAAACAAGTTAAGGAACTTTTTCTTTAAAAAGCTTCTTTTGGGGTGCCTGGATGATTCAGTTGGTTGAGCATCCAACTCCTGATTTCGACTCAGGTCATGATCCCAGGGTCTTGGGATTCTGTTAAGACTCTCTCTCTCTCCCTCTGCTCCTCTTATGCATGCCCTCACTTACGCACTCTCTCTCTAAAAAAAAGTAAGTTTCTTTTGTGGGGCACCTGGCTAGCTCAGTACAGCATGTGAATCTTGATCTCAAGAGTTGTGAGTTCAAGCCCCATGTTAGGTACAGAAGATTGCTTAAAAATGAAATCTTTTTAAAGACTGTAATTAAAAGTTTCTTTTGTTAACTAGACTCATGGTGATCATTTCATAATATATACCAGTTTTGAATCATTAATTCTACACCTGAAATTAATGTAATGTTATATGTCAATCACACCTAAATAAAGAAGTTTGTGTATGTATATACACATACAGTGTGTGTTTATATATCATGTATGTGTGTATCTATATGTACACATACATTGGAATATTAGCCATAAAAGAGAATGAAATCTTGCCATTAGCAACAACATGGATGGGTCTAGAGGATATAATGCTAAGTGAAATAAGTCAGAGAAATACCATATGATTTCACTCATATGTGGAATTTAAAAAACAAAAGAACAAAAAAAGACAAAAAACACCCTTAAATACAAAAAATAAACTGGTGGTTGCCAGAGGATAAATGGGGGGGGGGGGGAGGAGATGGGTGAAACAGGTGAAGGAGATTAAGACTACACTTATTATGATGAGTGCTGAATAATGTATAGAATTGCTGAATCATTATATTGTACACCTGAAACTAATATAACACTATGTATGTTAATTATATTTGAATAAAAACACAGTATTTAAAAAAATCAAAAACAATGAATGGGATCCCATGTTAACACTAACTTTATTTTTTTTAAGCTTATTTTACTTTCATTGCTATATGTATGTGTGTGTATACATTAATTTTTTTCATCAGTACAAATAGGAAAAGGAGGGTAGCTAGGAAGTCTGTATACAGCAACAAACTGTTGGGTATGGCTAACAGAGAAGCCAAAATCACTAATATTTTTTTAAATCATTATTACCTAGTTGAAAAACAACCTCTCTTCTTTTTAAACTTTAATTAGGTATTTTAAATTCAAATCATTTTCTGTAAATAGTAAATTCTTGTTAAAAGCCTTTCATTCACATTACCTATTACAAAAACCAAATCGACAATTTGTGGGCCACATTAGTGGATTTCATTGCAAAACATAAGTTGGCAATTTTAAGAGTTGGTCCTGTCCAATCAATTGGTACGTAAAACATATACAAAGCCAGTTACCAATATCCCTTTTGATAATTTGCCAAACTCCAATCAGTGAGGGCTGTGAGACTGAAAGCACTTCCCTTTCTCAACCCTACTCAAGAATTCCACAATGCCGGTCCACAATGTAAGCTTAATTACCATGAATTCCTTCCTGGAGTGTTTTTGCCTGAATACCCCATTTGGGTACACAAGCGTACGTTATATGATTAAATGTGGTTTTTGCATGGATTTCTTTCCACCTACAAAGTATACACCTTGACAGGATGTATAGTAAAACCTTGGATTGCATATAAGTTGTTCTGTGAATGTTCCACAAGATGAGCAAACATTTTTAATAAATTTTAACCTGATAAATGAGCAATGTCTTGTAACACAAGTAGTACATGACACCGAACATCACATGATCACAACTAAGCCAATGGTTCTTCTTGCTCTCTCTCTCTCTCTGCGGGATTATGGGTGATCGTCTCCCATGCTCAGATGCTCCATCTCAGGCTGCAGTGTTTGGCAGAAATCAGTAATTTTTCAGAACGTTGGAAGGTGTCCACAACTGGCACTAGTGTATTTTTTGTCACTTTATAAAGCACCTATGGATAGTCCTTCGCTTTTCCACACAAGAGTAAGCTTAGGAATGCTTTCCTTCATTCTAGGTCAAGATGCCTACAGATATAGACCCTTTCCTCTGTTGCCTTATTGCCAGTTACATTAAATACAGTATATGACAAGAATTTATTGATACTGTAGTCAACATCTGTATGAGCATATACAATGGCTCCCATGCAGAAAAAGATTCCACTGAGCCAATAGATAGCAGTGATACCATTACTGACAATGAAAGGCACCCTACACAATAACGCTCCTCTCTCGTCTCCCCCACACCAGCCATGAAGGTTTTCGAAGGTAAGTGCAGGTTATTTTTCTTTATATTTCATATTTTCTTTATTATTTTGTATTATGCTACAGTAACGTAATCATTTTTGTATGAATATTTTTGTGTTGTGGGACAACTCATCTGAGTTTCCACTATTTCTTATGGGGAAATTCACTTTGATATATAAGTGCTTTGGATTGCAAGTATGTTTCTGGAATGAATTATGCTCACAAACCAAGGTTTTACTGTATTTCATACTGCTTTGCAAATACACGAGGGGTTCGATAAATACCTATTGCAATAATGAATTCTTAATCAAATTTAAGTGTTTTTCATGCTGCTTACCTTTGGCTGCAAAAGTAAATGCTCCCATGCATGAATTAAACTCTCCACAATTCCTTCTCCAAATAAACCTGCATCGACAGTTTCTGTTACAACTAGGGACACTCTATAGAATGATTTTTTAAAGATATATGTAAGTAAAATATCATGCTATTTATGTAAAGATTTCAAAGCTGAGAGAAGAAAGGAAGAGTATATTATAGAAACAGTCCATATATAAAATTTTCTAATACATTTCATTTTTTATTTTCTACCCACAAATCTTAAGGAACTTGACTCTACTGTTCCTCAGGCTCCTCTGTTCTCCACTGACACCTTCTGGGGGTGGAGAGACGCACAACCTTCCCTTGACCCTGCTACCTCCTCAGGCTCTTCTTTCATTCCCTAAACCCTTAAGAGTGCTTCATAGCCAGTCCCCTCCTTGATGTCAACACTCCATAAAAATATTGTCATAAATAATTCCCTTACTTATCAAGATGATTCTTTCTCAGGTCTCATTTTCCTTAATCTACAAACATGTAATGTATATGAGAAGGCCTCCCTCTCAAAATCCTTCTCTTCCTTCATTACCCATGTTTACCTCTTATATATTCATAGGTCTCTTGTTGCTTCTTTTGCTTCACCTACTACCTGCGAGTTATCACAAAAGAGCCACAGAGCTCTGATCTTTTGACTGTTCTTTCTTTCTAGAAAATTTCACTCAAAGACATACCAAAATAATTCCTCTCTTCTCTGAACTTCTTTAGCACTTATTCCCAGTATCATTTATTTATATAGCTAGAAGATAAAGGAAAACTTCATGAATATTCCTTATCTTCCTCTTTTGATTGTGGGCACCTTGAGGACTGAAATAACTTTGGTATCCTCTACAGGGCCTAAAGCCAGTATTATACAAGTCCACAAAATTTTCAATATTTAAAGGCTGCAAACATATAGAATGTTGAAAGTATCCCAATCATCTAGTCCAACATCTTGATGTCTCTAGATTTGCTCAGGGCCAAAATAAATTATAACAGAGTCAGTATTAGAATCCATATCTCCTAATTCAAAGCTGTAGGTCCTTCTACCACACTCTCTGTGAGAGAAATGAAGGTTAAATTAAAGTAACTGATTCATACCATGGACTGAATTGTGGACCACCAAAATTCATAAGCTGAAGCCCTAACCCCCAATGTGACTACATTTAAGGATAGGGTCTTTAGGAGGCAATTAAGGTTAAATGAGGTCATAAGGGTGGGGCCCTAATGTGACAGGGCTGGTTTTCTTATAAAAGTGGAAGAGACACAGGCACTCTCTGTGTCTCTTCACATGCACAGAAGGAAAGGAAAGGAATACAGCTGTCTGCAAGCTAGGAAGGGAGCTCTCACCAGAAATCAAATTTGCCAGCACCCTTGATCACGGACTTCTAGCCTCCAGAACTGTGAGAAAATAAAAGTCTGTTGTTTAAGCCACCTAGTCTCTGGTATCTTGTTAGGACAACAAGCAGACTAAGATAATTCAGGAGACTGCTGATTTCTGCCGCAACAATCTAGTAAGACTTCTTTCATGCAAACAAATGTAGAGCCCATTAAAAAGTGAATTATGTATACAAAAATACTATTATACATATCGAAGAAGACTTTTAAAAATCATAGTCCAAATGACAACAGATGATAAAAAAGTCATCTTTCAATATAAGCTGAACTTAAGATAAGAAGACAGACCACCCAAGAGAGGTAGTAAAGCAAGTGCTACATAAAGAAAGCTCTGTCTCGGGGCGCCTGGGTGGCGCAGTCGGTTGAGCGTCCGACTTCAGCCAGGTCACGATCTCGCGGTCCGTGAGTTCGAGCCCCGCGTCGGGCTCTGGGCCGATGGCTCGGAGCCTGGAGCCTGTTTCCGATTCTGTGTGTCTCCCTCTCTCTCTGCCCCTTCCCCATTCATGCTCTGTCTCTCTCTGTCCCAAAAATAAATAAAAAACGTTGAAAAAAAATTTAAAAAAAAAAAAAGAAAGCTCTGTCTCTAAAATAGTGCTGGACCAGATGATATATAAATCCATTCTAGCTCTAAAATGCCATCAGCCTTGTGATATAGATCAAAGCAAGATGACATACTAAAAAGCCAAGACTTATGAGACAATATTCAAAGCATCTGAAGAACCCAGGCCAAAATACATGGACAGCTGACACTTCCAAAGCTTTCATTTTAGCCAAGGATAACACAAAATGTGAGAAGTCCATCAAGCTTGATCTACTCACGTATTATTTTTAACTATAACTTTTAAATAGTTATTGACCATACAGGAAGTATTACCCATTTTCACAAACAGAATATTGAAATTAACAAAAGTAAGGTAACTTGCTAAAGGTCAAGTTTATCTGTTAAATTGCTTGGCGCAAAATTTTTTCAAGATCTTTAAATATTTTTTATCAAGAATATGACATTATGAAAATTTATCTTATGCTAAATGATCCTATATCGCTATCTTTACAATATAAGGGTTTTAGCATTTTTATTTGGGCTAGAAGCTATAAATGTGAATATCTTAATTTTTTTAAATAAAATAGTGGATTATAAAAACTAAAGTTATATATATTATATAGTACCTTTCAGGAATGTGTTTTGGAATCTCTATGTCAAGTGACTTCATATGTAAGAGTTTGATTCCTGCTTCCATCTTGTTTGCTGCTACTACATCACAGGCAAGTTCATACATGGTCTTGGATAACTCACAAGCATATACTGAGTGTGCTCCAGCTTTTTTAGCAAACATGCTGCAAGGAAAAAGGTGCCCCATCAAGAAAAAATAATCCACTATGGTTTTTCAAATTTAATGGAATCATAATGTTAAACACGGGGTTTTTCTTTTATTCTGTAAAATAAATAAATATTTATTTTACAGAATAAATACAAAAATAAAATAAATATTTTAATAAATAAAATAAATTATTTTACAAAAATAAATAAAAGCAGCCTGGAGCTGCTTTGGAGTCTGTGTCTCCCTCTCTCTCTGGCCCTCCCTTGCTTACACTCTGTCTCTCTGTCTCTCAAAAATAAATAAACATTAAAACAACAAAATGAACCAATATTCTTATTAAGAAACAAATCATACAGGGGCACCTGACTGGCTCAGTCAATGGAGCACGTGACCCTTGATCTCGGGGTTGTAAGTTTGAGTTCCACCTTGGGTGGAGAGATTACTTAAAAATAAAATCTTTAAAAAAACAAAATAGAAACAAACTATACAATAAATCATGACATTTATGTTTTTAAGAAGATACAACTGGCATGAAAAATATCAATAGGTTTTAACTTAGAGAACTAGATTCAACCAAAATATTAATGCAAAAAGTACTCTAAAAAGGCATTCAAAATTTCAATCATAACCTCAAATTCTCCTTAGTAGTTATGTCCAGTTCTTGATAAATTAAAGTTACAGTAAAAAATACAATAATAGTAGTTGCATGAATAATCATAAGATTATTAGAAATAAAGTAAACTCTGTTTCAATTCCACTGTTAAATTTTCCATATTTGGCAAAAGCTTTAATTTACCTTGGTGTATATGTGTATATAATTAAAACACAATTACGACAAACCTTAGTATTCCAGTTCCTGCTCCAATGTCCAAAACACTCTTGGACCCCAAACAAACTGCATCCTGGATTGCTGCATTATAAACTGTATTCCGTTTGGTGTCATTAAGCATGATAAAGTGCCAGCGTTCCACCAACCAGTTTGCAACACGATAAAAATTCTCCTTTGCATCATTGAAATCTGGGTTTAGTTTCACTGCTTTATGAAAATACCCAGCTGCTTCATCTCTAAAGCCCATTCTGTAGTAAAAAATGACAGAGAAAATACTCAATTACTATGATAGCAATTACTGTGCCTTTATCCATGGCACTCATCTGGCCTAAGAATCCCTCTCCAGTACCCCAAATCCTACTCAACCCAAGCACCATCTCCTTTTGTAAGGACTGCAATCCTTGACCACTTCTTTCCTCTCTGAACCCTTATTGTATTTATGCATTCTAGGAGACAGACTATAAATTTACTATTGTAACTAAAGTATAGTAGAAGCTCTCATAGTCCTCTTCAATTTAACCAACCCACTAAAACACGATTGCTTTCTAAAAACCATTCCCTGTGTAAAACATATCAATGCCTATAGCTAGTAGGCTCCTCGCTGGTGTGCCTGCACACCTTTTCTCTCAGCAACTGAATGAATTATCAAGAGTCGGTTGTGTTTGTGGGGTACCTGGGTGGCTCAGTAGGTTAAGTGTCTGACTTCGGCTCAGGTCATGATCTTGCACTCCGTCAGTTCTAGCCCCACATTGGGCTCTGTGCTGACAGCTCTGAGCCTGGGGGTTGCTTCAGATTCTGTGTCTCCCTCTCTCTCTATCCCTCCCCGCTCCCTTGCGCTCGCTCTTTCTCTCTCTCAAAAGCAAATAAACATTAAAAAACAATTTAAAATAAAAGAGTCGGTTGTATTTGCTGTCAGACCAGTTTACACCAGTTGTATTTGTTATTATAATTACATATTTTAATTAAATATTACAGAAACTAAATAAATTATGACTGCAAAAAGAGAGCCACTGTTTCTGAGGACACTTAGCTAAATAAATGCTTTGTAAAACATCAGAGGCAAATCACCCAAAAAACTGCTACTCAAGTTTATGTAAGCAAATCAACAATAAAAAGGAAGAAAACTTCCAAACTATCTAGAAAAGTGCTTCTTAAACATTCTGTGGTGAAGAACTCATCTCCCCTTTTCTAAATATCTAATATTTGTAGACCAATACAGCCGCACTGCATGTAATTAGTATGCAACTCACACATCAGATTTCACCCAAACTGGTCCACATTATTTTCAAGAAGTGAGTTTCATGATCACATGCTTGGGATTACAGCAATGTCAACTGCTATATACATTTCTAAACACTTCCTCTCAATCTCTATACTTATCCGTCACTAACTGATAATTTGTGGACCAGCACAAGTGTGTAGTCCATAAGCTGAAGAGAACTGAGCTAGTAAAACCCTTTTACACTCATACTTCTTCAGAAGAACCTTTAAGCATTCTGTCAATTTTAAAGAAACCAAATCAGATTATTAATTCTATGTATGATTTACATAAAAAAAAGACATTCTGGAATTTCAAACAGGAAACTGCATGGGCAATGGCCCTATGTCAAATGATACGCACTCATGTTTTAGGTTAAAATAAAAACGTTTAAGATTAGTATCTGCTAGACAGAGCTATCTTAATCTGCAACTGACATTGCACACAGTACAATACAAAATACATTGGATGTAATCACTGCTTGGTGAGAGACAAAACTAGCAATGGATATTTTAAATTTTTAAACATCAACAATCTATTGAATCAATGCCACACCTACCCCTAATAATTTCTTGGGGTTTATGCTTCCCTGAAGTTTGATTCTTAATATATCATTGTTTTCTTAAACTGTAACGATAATCTGAAAAATGTATGGTACACTCAAAATATATCTCATACTGATAGACTCAACAATGTGTCAGTATCAACAAACTATGAAACCACCTCTTTTCTTCTAACTAGAAAAAAAAAATTACCTTCCCAATTAGGAACTTAAATGTTTTGTTTAAATCTGATGCTACTGGACTAACATAAGGTTGTAAAGTTGAGACATTCCAGACACAAATTTCATTTAATAAACAAAAGGAATAAAGGAAAGGAAGCTATCATTTACTCTGGAAATCTTTTTCTCCTGGAGCAGTGATTCTTTCAGTGGGAAGTGAGTGATCCACTCTTTGATGAGGAAAATAGGACAAAAAGCTAAGAGCTACTGTTGTAGAGAACAAAGATAAACTATATAGCAAAAGCCACATTCACACTATCACAACTGATGAAATCTCAATGTCTAAATTAGAAATTTTGCATAATTATATCTCCCAAAAGCAAACAAGCATGGTTTTTTTGTTTTTTGTTTTTGTTTTTGTTTTTTTTTGGTCTCACGAATTGGTAACTGCTCAGACTAATATCCTGCAACAACAGGTCACCAAGTTAAAATCTGTCAAAAGTGTGTAGAGCTCCAATTTTCTGTTAAATTGAGTTTATCCTTAAAGATAAGTTCTAGGATGTTATGATAATAACATGTGCATTACCTGGAAATAAATTGAATCCCATAAAGTAACTCCTCTTTCATGGACTGAAGAACTAAAAAAACTTTGAAATTAATGGGGCACCTGGGTGGTTCAGTCGGTTAAGCAACTGACTCTTGGTTTCAGCTCAGGTCATGATCTCACCGTTTATGAGTTCAAGCCCCACCTCAAGCCCTGTGCTGACAGCGCAGAGCCTGCTTGGGATTCTCTCTCTCCCTCTGTCTCTGTCCACCCCCCTCCTGACTCTCTCTCTCAAAATAAATTTTAAAAAAATAATAAACTTAAAAAAATCTTTTAAACTAAATTTCATTTAAAGGAAAAGTAGTTGGGGCACCTGGGTGACTGACCGAGTGTCCGACTTCGGCTCAGGTCATGATCTCACAGTTCATGAGTTTGAGCCCTGCGTCAGGCTCTGTGCTGACCGCTCAGAGCCTGGAACCTGCTTCAGATTCTGTGTCTCCCTCTCTCTGCCCCTTCCCTGCTCATGCTTTGTCTCTCTCTGTCCTTCAAAAATGAATAAACATTAAAAAAAAATTAAAGGAAAAGTAGCTGCTAATTAATACAGATGGGAGTCTATGTAACAGGATCAGGTTAGCTGTTAGTGTAAACAAGTGTCAGTTGACAATCTGCCTTATTTTCCCGGTTATTATCATACTCTACAATTAGAAACTATCAAATATTTATCTCTTAAAGGAGTACTCATTTCACTTCCCAGGCCATGTTGATTAAGACTATTAAACCATATAGCAGCTACCTCTCTGAGACTAACACACTTTGATAAAGGCATTTCTTATGTATAACTTTTCATTGACTAAAACTTAACATGACAAGATGAACAAAGCAGTAATACTAGAGGAAACTGCTGGAACATGTAAAATTATCTTACTATATACAGTAGGACATTATCATGGCATTTCCTAAATAAGAAGTCTTTTACTTTGTACAAAGAAGTGACACCAGATTTATTAAAACAAATCCAATACAAAAATTTTGGGTTTTCATCAGTTTTCCTAAGTACACAGTTTCTATGAAGAATAGACAGAAATTCCAATGGCAAGTTTTCAGCAAGATCCAGAAAACAGAATTACAAGTTCCTTGGCAAGGCATCAGAGTGACTTCACTGCCACCCTGCAGCCCATGGCTGTGTCCTCTCCAACAAGGTCTGAATCTTAGCCAGGTGGAGGGAACTCTTCCTTGAATATTATATCCTAGCCCTAGGAGCAGTGGCTGTGTGGTATATGATTTAATGTTAAAACTGTTCTGTTAGTAAGTCGGACAGAGAAAGACAGATATCACATGTTTTCAGTCATATGTGGAATCTGAGAAATTTAACAGAAGACCATGGGGCAAAGAAAGGGGAAAAAACAGTTTCAAACAAAGAGGGAGAAAAACCATAAGAGACTCTTAAATACAGAGAACAAACTGAGGATGGGGCGGGGGTGGGGGGAAGGAGGCAATGGGTGATGGGCACTGAGGAGGGCACCTGTTGGGATGAGCACTGGGTGTTGTATGTAAGCAATGAATCATGGGAATCTAATCCTGAAACCAAGAGCACACTGTAAAAACTGTATGTTAGCTAACTTGACAATAAATTATATTTAAAATAAGAGAAATTTTGATTGCAGATCAATTGCCTTTATATGCTGGAATAAAAACACTTTCATCGACTGAGAAGAATACATCAGAATATTCAATCTGGATCACTTTCGATAATCATACGTTCCCGAGCATCTTGACTTTTTTCTGTATAATGTTTATTACTTTTCCTTATCTGTATCATTTCTTATGGGTACATTCACAATTGTTTTCTTATATGAAACAAAAGTTGGTGTAATAAAAAAATGCTCTGTTATTACATGTTATATTTGTGATTCTTATATTCTTCTGAGTTCTCTTTATTTTTTACCAGCCAATCCTTCATTACTCTGATCCCCTGTCACAGTTGATAATTCTTTATTTTAAACTTTCCCTTTCAAATTACTGTGTGATTTATCTCTGATCAAGACTGATACAGAATAATTCTTAACAAATAACACTGAAATCACTACAAACCTGAAGAGGTGTTCCCCCATACTATTGCAAATCACTTCATCATCAGGAAACAGTTCCAAAGCCTGCTCATAACAACCAAGTAAGTCTTGTGTTCGACTGAGAGCATCAAGCTCTTCAGCCCATCTGAACAGTGTATACTGAAAAGTTTCCTGTGTAAAAGAGAAAACAGTAATTTAGTCAATAATATAAATGATGGAAGAATATACAACACTGGTTGATAATTCCACAGAGAACAGAACGTAATTACTACTGACTGATCACTTCAAATTTTGTTTAGCTTTAGTAGACAGTTTGCTAAATAAACAAATGCATAAATGAATTTTACCACATAGGTGGCAATAACATGCAGAATTAGACAATTTGAGCACTTTAAACTCTCTCCATTCTTAGCTATCATATCAGATTCTCCACCTACCTCTCTTTTGTGGGCTTCTAGGTTTTAGAAGTTGTTTTGCCTTCTTTGTTCATCCATCTCTATCACCCGTTCTACATCTACATCTCCAATCAAGACCCTCTCTTCTGAATCTCAGACACACAGACACGACTTCCTATTAGTCATCTCAACAAGGGACTGCACCCTCAGACACCTCAAATTCAGCACAACTCAAGTATTTCCTGAGCAATCAGTATGCAAAGAACTGGGGCTAAAATACAGCAATGAACAACATAAATCCTATTCCTATCCTCACAGAAGCCCTGTAGAAAGAAATTTAACATACAGTTCTTTAAAAATTCAAAATGCTCTAAACTGAACCTATTATATTCCTCTCACACAGGATATAAGGTTAAGGTACCACCAAACCTCAAATGACTAAGTCATCTTATAATGCTACCTTAACTTCCAATACAATCAGTTTCAAACCCAGTCAATTCTGTCTCAACATCTTTAACTATGTCACCTCCTCTCCAACCCACTGTTACAACAGTCTGGCCCTTATAATACTTTCTGGACTACAGTAACAGCATTCCCTCTGTCACCCTAGCTCCAATCTCACTTCTCTCCACCCATTCTCCATACTACAACACAGTGGAAAAAAGGGAAGGCTTTAGTCATTCCAGTTTTTATCATGAACACAGTTTACATCATCTTCAGAGATTTATACAGAAGAGTTGAGACTTATAACTGAATCTTGATGAAGTTTACTAAAGAGAAAAGGATATGGAGGAAGACCTACAGTATCAGGAGAAAAAAGTACGGATGATATGAAATGGATAAGAGAATTTATAACTTGGTGTGACTGAAGTGTGGGCATAGGGAGTAGAGTGAGTAGTAGGAAATACGACTAAAGAAATGGCTCTTTCACAAACACCCACATGAAGGAATATGGACTTTGTTCTACAGGAAACAGAACTAGTTTCTGAACCCTACTGAACACGAGGCATTCAAATACAGGCTTTAGATATACTTTTAATACACATTAAGTATCTATTTAAAAAGATACTGTCACTGTTTTAGAAAGGAGGAACCTTAGGAACAAAGAATTAAAGAAACAGCACTTGGGTTGATCAATCATTATTCTACTGCTGCCTACCTATAAGAACAAACTGTATCTCAACATAGCACTTTCTCCTCCTTAGGACCAGCTGCTCCTGAAATTTACACTAAGTTTATGTTAACTACAACCATCTAGAGGTTACTGACATCTAGTGGATAGATATCAACAATGCGGGTAAACATTCTACAATGGCGCAGGACAGCGCTCCACAACAAGAATCATTCCATCCAAAAAGTCAACAGCGCTGAGATTGAGAAACGCTAGGTGAAAAAAATCAAAGTAGCTTTAGGCTGAAAACGGAATACAAAATTTAGTTAAATAATTTTTATAAATTTAGACTCTAAAATAACTTGGAAAAACTTATCTATTACATATAGAACGATCACAATCCAGTAACTGAAGCTTAAATAATGCATCATCAAATGACTACTTTATAGTAGCTTATTCCCAACTTTATTCAATTACAGATACCAACGACATTCCTTCTGCATACAAGTGCAAAGGTGCTGAGGCAGGGACATGCTAGAATTAGATATAGGAGGAAGAGATCACCCTCGGCCTCATTTGCAATATGGCCTTTAGAATTCTGAGTAAGGTGGAAGTTTTGAAATAGATAAGTGGCATCGTCTGACTTGTTATGAAATGCTCACCCAGGCTGTGTTGAGACAGGTTGCCTGAGGAAGCCTAGTTATGAGCCTACACCAACAGCCGACAGATGACTGAGGCTTGAACAGGGGTAGTAAAGGAGAAGGTGGTGAGAAATGGTTAAGATTTTGGATACATTTCAAATATGGAGCCGAGAGGATTTTTTTGATGGGCTGGCTGTGGGTGTGAACAAAAGACATGTCAAGGATGAATAGTAAATATTAACAGCAACCACCAGCCATTAACCTTAGCCACCCCTCCCAATGGAAAAACACAGGATCTGCCAGCAAGTGAAAGAAGGGACATCCTCACCTTCACGTCGTCTTTCAGCTCCGGCGCCAGGCTGAGTACAAGGAGGTAGTGGGCATAGGCGGTGCCAAAGTCCTGGGCGCTCAGGCAGTGCTCTGCGCTCTGCAAGGACCGCGACACCAGCCGGTCGCGCCCGACTGCCCCGGCGCCACTCCGGGCACCCCGGCGGGGCCTGGGCCGAGAGTTCGGCATGACAGAGTCACCGCCCTGAAACCTAAGCTTGTGTAACCAAAGTGAAGATGTTTTACTAAACGGAACGAGAAAACGGTCCCGTTGGCTACACTTCCAAATGACTTAAACAGAGCGCGAAAACCGGTAACGTAAAGTTATGCCTGGGCCCGGGGTGTGCGCGCCCACCTTAGCCAGGCAAAAGCCCCGCCTCCTCCCTGCCAGGCGGAGTCTGCGAGTCAACCCGGCAAACTGCAGACACCAGCCCACGGCGCACGCCCAGCGAGCGTCAGTGCGCTTGACGTGTGCACGCCGCGGTCCGCCCCCCTCCCCGTGGAAAGGGAGGCGCGAGGTGGACGGGGCGCCTGCGCGGAGGGCAGCGCTTTTAACGGTCTTGAGGTTCTTGCCTTCCTCTCCCTCGCCTCGCTTCCCCTTGCGCCGAAACCGGCGTTTTCTGTCCCTTCTTCCTGGCCGTCAGAAGTGTGTGAAGTGTGTGTATGTGTGTAGTGTGTGTGTGTGTGAGACTTCGACTGCAAGACCCGACTCTGCAGATGCAGTTAGCGCAAAGCTGCACCCGACCGTGAGGGACATGGGTGGCTGTGAGGAGGTCAGGCGTTTGTGGTGATGTTTTAAGATATTTGGATCGGGATGCCTCATCTCAAAATGGCGAGACTGAAAAGAGCCAAAAGTTAACAAACGCACCCTAGATGTAGTGGAGCAAATGCTTTCACAGGCGTTATTTAAAATCATCCTCACAAAACCCCGTGAGGTGGGCTTCTAAATCACAATCTTAAAGGCGGCAAAGGGGACATTCTGAGAAGTTACTTGCCCAGTATCACAAAACTGGGTAGTGGGAAAGGCGTGACTCAAACCCAAGCTCTCTGTTATTTTAAAACGAGTTTAGGATCTATTTCACTGTTCGATGGGTCACCACTGTATACTGGCTATATTAATAACATAGGAAAAAATGTTCTACCTTCAAGTGTGGCCCCTAAGGGATGGATTCAAAACTTTAAAAGGGGAGGGGGGCACGTGGAAATTACAGCTGAAAGAAGTCATTTTTGTCCTCATTTTCAAACATCTCAGTAGTGAATATTTTACTTAACAAAAAATAAGACCATTTGCATATCTAACTTTGGGGGGCTCCTACCATTTTCTGCCTTCTCTATTGATCTGATTATTTGAACCACTCTTCGTCTGGGCACTTACCACTGTAAACCCTAATCAGTTCTTCAAAGTCCAGGTTACTAGATTATAATCTCCTCCTGCAGTCAGAAAGTTCCTCAAAGGCAGTAACTGTTCTTAACCATTTTTGTAAGCTTTACCTCTAGCAGAGTCTAGTTCAGAGTAAGGACTCAAAATTTTTTTTTAAATTTTAATGGAAAGTACATTCCACTACCAGGTTTCACTTGTAGATTTTCCCCATCGTTCACATCCTTTTTTCTCTCCCCTTCTGAATTGCCACTTTTTGTACTAAGCAATTTAAGATTTAACTATATGATTTTTCCCTAACAAGCTTGAAATGCTAGTCCCAATAGGATGTAGTAGAACATGCAAAGGCCACTGAACAATACAAAACAAAAAAGTACATTCTAGTGCAAACTTGGTCCTTTTCTGCCCCTCCAATAACCTTTCCTTAAGAAGCATTATTTGTAAAAAGGCCTAACAAAGCTACATTTCCTACTTTGGACATAAGATTGATATAACCATCAAATGAGATAATGAGATGTGTAAAAGCATTTTATATATAAGGTATATTTAGTGCTAGGCATTGTTTACCTTTAGAGTTATTTAAAACTTACTGGATTATTTTTTATTTTTCTGTTTATCTTTGAAAGAGAGAGGGAAACACAGAATCTGAAGCAGGCTCCAGGCTCCGAGCTGTCAGCACAGAGCCCAACACGGGGCTCGAACCCATGAAACACGAGATCATGACGTGAGCTGAAGTCGGACGCTTAATCGACTGAGCCACCCAGGTGCCCCAAAATTTATCTGGATTATTAATGAAAGTTATGTCACAAACACCTTTAAGCACTTGATCAGAAATGGTGCAACTCATATCATTTAAGAGTCTAATGTAATTGGCTGGAATCTCCCTTCAGAAACCAAAGGGAAACCTCCCAAGCTTTCTCTGCAGAGATTTGAGTCAATGGGGAATCACTTAGACTTCATCATTCTAGTAATCTATGTGAGTCCACCATTCAGCTGAATTAGTTTACTTAACAGGTTATCTTATTAACAGCATATCAGGACATGCTTTCCTATTCCACAGGGACAAGGTTTCTTTTGTCTTATTTTACTTGTTTTGTTTTTTTGATCTGTTGGTTTATTGAGATAACCTGCATATCTCAAACATCTAGACCACATGAAGCTTAAGGTGGACAAATGTTACCAATATAGGCTAAGAAATGAAGGGGCTTGGCAGGAAGTGAAGAGAAGGCAGAGAAAAAATGAAAGGAGCCAACTTCTATTGCATCATCACCTACAGTATCAACCTGTGGTCAGTGACCACTGCTAAAAAAGTACAAGGGGTGCTACCTGCTGTTTGTAAAATACGTCAGGTACCTTTGTGAGCTACTAAGGTTTACTGAGTTCTGATGTGATTTATCTACACGGAGAAATAAGTTATTTGCATTTATTTGTAGTTTATACCTTGGACACTATATAGGGTAAGCCACTTGAAAAAAATGAACTCACACGACTAACATGGAAGAAAAATGGAATAAAATATATTTTACTATTTTCTTTTATTACCTCATTCCTAATTAAGACTTAGAATTAGATTTTTCAGATTTATTGAAGGTTAATTGTATTTATAGTAATTCTTTCAGTCCTTTTGAAAAGGCATTATATTCCATTACAAAAAACTCAAAAGTATGTTGCAAAACAATCATAAAATATAGATTTTACTTCTTGATCCTTAAAGTTTTCTTTAAAAATATTAAAGGTATCGGGGTACCTGGGTGGTTCAGTCAGTTGAGCATCTGACTTCGGCTCAGGTCAAGATCTCATGGTCTGTGAGTTCAAGCCTGGCGTAGGGTTCTGTGCTGACAGCTCAGAGCCAGGAGTCTGCTTTGGATTCTGTGTCTCCCTCTCTCTCTGCCCCCTTTCTGCTCATGCTCTGTCTCTCTCTCTCTCTGTCAAAAATAAACGTTACAAAAATATGTTGAAGGTATCGCTCCATTGTTCACAATACCCTTCCTCTCACTCCCATCTCACAACCAAAACTGTAATCTTTAGAATTAGAGAGTCTAGTTGATTCCTCCATTTATGTGTTCTAGTTCACCCTTTTTAGGGTTCCAAGAAAAACCCACTGATTAGAAAACTGCTGACTCAGAGGCAGGTTTAATTGTGGTTGTTTTTGACCACGTTCTGGGCAGCTTGTCAACAAACCACACATGCCAAACAAGGAAGCAAAACCAACTGAAAGTCTCTCAGTCAACTTTCCAATTTGTAAAGTTGAAGGTTAACGGGGAAAAAAAGGCTCACAGGAAGTTCATTAAGAAGAGATAAACAGCTTGCCAGGCACAAGTATCTCATGTTTATACTTTCTGTGGAGATTCATATCTTTTCGTGTGATTTAGTTTGTTTTACAGTTTTGTAGTTTGGAGCCTTGTTCTGAACTCGCTGTGCATTTTAGAATCATCTGAGGAGCTTTTAAACAATAACAGTGTCTAGGCCTTATACCTAAAGATACTGATTTAATTGGCCTGGTGGGGTCTGGGCATAAATTCTTTTAAAAAGTTCTCTGAGTGAGTCTAAAATACGTGGTAGGGGTGGGGGGTATGGTGCAAGCTTCTGTTATATCTGATATACTTAAAGTATTTAAGGTATGCAATATAAAGGCAATGTAGGGAGTAGAAAAATTATTTCTGGCTTCGCAAGAATTGTGAAGATTCTCTATTCCTTTGAATGAAGTTGTTGCTATATGATAAAGAATAGAATCATATTGAATTACTTGTTGGAGAAAAAAATACATATAATTGGATCAACAGCGCACTACCGGCCATGGACCACTGAAATTTACATTGATACATCCCATTGCTAAATATTCCCAGTTTCTTCAATCTTTTTTACTTTACTACAGTTAGGATTTTATAATAGCCCCCTTCTTTTGCCCTGTGTGCAAAATACAAAAAACAATTGTGTATTTTGTCATATGCTTTGTCTGCATCTATTGAGAGGATCATGTAGTTCTTGTCCTTTCTTTTATTAATGTGATGCATCGCATTGATTGTTTTGTGGATATCGAACCAGGCCTGCATCCCAGGTATAAATCCCACTTGGTCGTGGTGAATAATTCTTTTAATGTATTGTTGGATCCATTGACTAGTATCTTGTTGAGGATTTTTACATCCATGTTCATCAGGGAAATTGGTCTGTAGTTCTCCTTTTTAGTGGGGTCTTTGTCTGGTTTTGGAATTAAGCTAATGCTGGCTTCATAGAAAGATTTTGGAAGTTTCCTTCCATTTCTATTTTTTGAAACAGATTCAAAAGAATAGGTGTTAAGTCTTCTTTAAATGTTTGGTAGAGGGGCGCCTGGGTGGCTCAGTCGGTTAAGCGACCGACTTCGGCTCAGGTCATGATCTCGCGGTCCATGAGTTCGAGCCCCGTGTCGGGCTCTGTGCTGACAGCTCAGAGCCTGGAGCCTGTTTCAGATTCTGTGTCTCCCTCTCTCTGACCCTCCCCCATTCATGCTCTGTCTCTCTCTGTCTCAAAAATAAATAAATGTAAAAAAAAAAAAAAATTAAAAATAAATAAATAAATAAATGTTTGGTAGAATTCCCTTGGAAAGCCATCTAGCCCTGGACTCTTGTTTTTTGGGAGATTTTTTATTACTAACTCAATTTCTTTGCTGGTTATGGGTCTGCTCAAATTTTCTATTTCTTCTTGTTTCAGTTTTGGTAGTTTATATGTTTCTAGGAATTTGTCCATTTCTTCCAGATTGCCCAATTTATTGCAGTATAATTGCTCATAATATTCTCTTATTATTGTTTGTATTTCTGTGGTGTTGGTTGTGATCTCTCCTCGTTCATTCTTGATTTTATTTATTTTGGTCCTTTCCTTTTACTTTTTGGTCAAACTGGCTAGGGGGTTGTCAATTTTATTAATTCTTTCAAAGAACCAGCTTCAGGTTTCATTGATCTGTTCTGTTGTTTTTAATTTTGATAGCATTGATTTCTGCTCTAATCTTTATTATTTCCTGTCTTCTGGTTTTGGGTTTTATTTGCTGTTCTTTTTCCAGCTCTTTAAAGTGTAAGGTTAGGTTGTATATCTGAGACCTTTCTTCCTTCTTTAGGAAGGCCTGGATTGCTCTATACTTCCCTCTTATGATTGCTTTTGCTGCATCCCAGAGGTTTTGGGCTGTGGTGTTATCATTTTCATTGGCTTCCATGTACTTTTTTTTAATTTTTTTTTTTTTTTCAACGTTTTTTATTTTTATTTTTGGGACAGAGAGAGACAGAGCATGAACGGGGGAGGGGCAGAGAGAGAGGGAGACACAGAATCGGAAACAGGCTCCAGGCTCCGAGCCATCAGCCCAGAGCCTGACGCGGGGCTCGAACTCACGGACCGCGAGATCGTGACCTGGCTGAAGTCGGACGCTTAACCGACTGCGCCACCCAGGCGCCCCTTCCATGTACTTTTTAATTTCCTCTTTAATTCCTTGGTTAGGCCATTCATTCTTTAGTAGGATGTTCTTTAGTTTCTAAGTATTTGTTGTCTTTCCAATTTTTTTCTTGTGGTTGATTTTGAGTTTCATAGCGTTGTGGTCTGAAAATATGCATAGTATGATGCCGATCTTTTTGTACTTGTTGAGGGCTGATTTGTGTCCCAGTATGTGATCTATTCTGGAGAATGTTCCATGTGCGCCCAAGGAGAATGTGTATTCTGCTGCTTTAGGATGAAACGTTCTGAATATATCTGTTAAATTCATCTGGTCCAGTGTGTCATTCAAACCACTGTTTCCTTGTTGATTTTTGGTTTAGATGATCTATCTATTGCTGTAAGTGGGGTGTTGAAGCCTCCTACTATTATGTTATTATTATCAATGAGTTCCTGTATGTTTGTGGCTAATTGGTGTATATATTTGGGTTCTCCACGTTTGGGGCATAGATGTTTAAAATTGTTAGGTCTTCATGGTGGATAGACCCCTTAATTATGATATAATGCCCTTCTTCATCACTTGTTACAGTCTTTATTTTAAAATCTAGACTGTCTGATATAAGTATGGCTAGTCTGGCTTTCTTTTGGCAACCATTAGCATGATAGATGGTTTTCCATCCCCTTACTTTCAATCTGAAGGTGTCTTTAGGTCTAAAGAGGGTCTCTTGTAAACAGCATATAGATGGATCTTGTTTTCTCATCCATCCTGTTACTCTATGTATTTTGATTGGAGCATTTAGTCCATTGACATTTAGAGTGAGTACTGAAAGATACAAATTTACTGCCATTGTGTTGCCTGCAGAGTTGGAGTCTCTGGTGGTGTTCTCCGGTCCTTTCTAGTCTTTGTTGCTTTGTTGCTTTTTTGTTTTGTTTCATCTTTTCTCCCCTCAGAGAGTCCCCCTTAAAATTTCTGGCAGCGCTGGTTTAGTGGTCACAAATTCCTTTAGTTTTTGTTTGGGAAACTTTTCATCTCTCTATTTTCAATGACTTTAGCCTTGCTGGCTAAAGAATTCTTGGCTGCATATTTTTTCTGAATCAGCACGTTGAATACATCCTGCCACTCCTTTTTGGCCTGCCAAGTTTCTGTGGATAGGTCTGTTGCAAACCTGATCTGTCTTCCCTTGTAGGTTAAGGACTTTTTTTTCCTTTGCTGCTTTCATGATTCTCTCTTTGTCTGTATGTTTTGTGAATTTGACTATGATATGCCTCGCTGATGGTCGGTTTTTGTTTAATCTAATGGGAGTCCTCTGTGCTTCCTGGATTTTGATGTCTGTGTCTTTCACCAGTTAGGAAAGTTTTCCACTATGATTTGCTCACATAAACTTTCTACCCCTTTTTCTCTCTCCTCATTTTCTGGGACCCCTATGATTCGGATATTATTCCTTTTTAATGAGTCACAGAGTTTTCTAATTGTTATATCGTGCTCTTGTGCCTTAGTCTCCCCCTTTTTTTTCTGCTTCATTTTTCTACATAAGTTTGTCCTCTGTATCACTGATTGGCTGCTCTGCTTCATCCATCCTTGCCACTGTGGCAGCCATTCAAAATTGCAGCTTAGTTATGGCATTTTTAATTTCGTCCTGCCTAAATTTTACTTCCTTTATATCCACAGAAAGAGATTCTATTTTATTTTCCAACCCCAGGTAGTATTATTATTATCATGATTCTAAATTCTGGTTCAGACATCTTGCTTGTATCCCTGTTGATTAGGTCCCTGGCTGTCATTTCTTTCTGTTCTTTCTTTTGGGGTGAATTCCTTCGTATTGTCATTTTGGAGGAAGAAAAATAATAAAATTAAACTTAAAAGAACAAAAAAAATCAGCTAAAGGATGCTAGATCCTAGGTGTGTTATCATCTGATTGTTGAAAAAAGCTTGATAGAATAGAAGGAAAGGGGAAAGAAAAGAAAAGGAAAACATTTGAAAAATTTAAAAAAATGACTATAATAGGGGTGCCTGGGTGGCTCAGTCGGTTAAGTGACAGACTTTGGCTCAGGTCATGATCTCACAGCTTGTGGGCTTGAGCCCCATTTCGCGCTCTGTGCTGACAGCTCAGAGCCTGGAGCCTGCTTTGGATTCTGTGTCTCCTTCTCTCTCTGTCCCTCCCCTGCTTGCACTCTCTCTCTCTCAAAAATAAACATTAAAAAAAATTTTATTAAATGAATACAATAAAATAGAATAAAATGAAATGAAAGTAAAATAGAATAAAATTTTCAAAAAATTAAAAAATATCATTGAAAAAATTCAATAATAATCTTTTTTATTAAAAAGGAAAATAAAAATAATTTTTCCCTCTGTATTCAACAATAAGAAAGGAAAAGAAAAAGGAAAAAATTGAATAGATGGACTGACAAATGGAATGGAATATGATTGAAATTACATCCAGTTTCCCCTAGAAGTCAAACTATGAAGCACTTTATAGTCTGTAAACTAAGCAGGCAGAAAGACTTGTGGTGTTCCTCTAGAGCATGGTTGGTCCAGTTGGATGGGGCTTGGTGTAATGACTCCATTCTCCATTAGATGGCCCTGCTTTGTTTATCAGGGCTATATCTTGTGGCACATGTATGCATGTATGCACATGCATGAGAGAGGTGAAAATGGTGTCACCCAGCTACCCAATGTCTGGTATCAGAATTCTGTGCTCTTGCCAACCAACAATCAAGCACCCCTCCTTTGTCTCTGGCTTTCATCCACTCCCCGCTTCTACCCTATCAATAACCAAGTCATCAGCCTGCCAGGTGGCACCTGCCTCCTGAGTTTTATCTCAGATGGGGCTATGTTTCCAAACCCCTCACTTTTGAGGCCCTGTGACTTTAACCTGCTCAGACCCTCTGGAGGAGGGTCTTGCCAAACAATATCCGGGGCTGGCCCACCCCCAGGAATATTCACATGACCGCACCACTGAAGATGCCCAGAGACTGGGGCCAGGTGCCAGTCCACCCCAGAAAAGGTTCATGCAATTGCATAGCAGAGGCCTTTCAGGGATTATGGTAAATTGCAATATACATCTGGTGTCTGGCTTCACCATTTCTTAATGTCCTTGTTCCAACACCAGCAAACATGGCCATTTTCCGGGGTCCTCTGGGACGTTTGCCTGTGGGGAGGCCACACACAAATGTCCTCTCAGGAGGGAACTGCCTCCCCGTGTGGCCCTCGGACCCCTTGGACCTCACTTTCTGCTCCTGGGGATTCGCCCTTCCCACCAGAGCTCCACCAGGTATCGAGCTGCAGAGTTTCAGACTCTGCACTCCCCTGTTCATAGTCTTAATGGTATCCAAACCCTCTTCTTTATCCCTTGTTAATTCCCTTAGGGTGTTTTCAGTCTTTCTTTTTCTCTCCAGCCACTTTTGGGGTAGGGGAAAATGCCTTTCCAGTACTCTACCCCCTGTCTCCATCCTCTCTCTAAAAGCAAAAACAGCTCTTTACCCTCTGCAGCTTCTCTCTTTCCCAGTTCACTTCTCCATGCCGTGTACCTGCTGACTTCTGTGGTTCAAGTTATGTAGATTGTTGAGTTGATACTCAGATCAATTTTCTAGGTGTGCAAGATGGTTTGGTGTTGATCTAGCTGTATTTCAGGGATGAGAGATGCAAAAAACTTCCATGCTGCTCTGCCATCTTGGTCCCTCCCCTATATTTTTTTGATTTCTTATGATCTCCCATCTATAACTCTATCTTAGCACTTACCCAATTATATAAGTGAAATGATATGTTTGTGTTTCTGACTAAAAAGTGAGTTCTAGGCCTTAGGAAGTATACCCTTATTCATTCCTTATCTCCAGCATTCAGATAGTGACTAGAACTTAAAAAGCAATTAAATGTGTGGTAAACTAAGCTAAGGGCAATAGTAGGAAGATCAGAGAAATGATGATTTGGAAGATGTGTAGAGAACAGAATCTAATCAACTTGAAACAGTTATATGATAGGAGTACCAAAGACATAAGGAAAGGGGAGAATGCCAAAACTTTTTAGCTATAGGGACTTGGATACATCATGGTGCTGGCAACCAGGATAGGCAGTTCAGGCAACAATAACAACAACAACAACAACAACAGCCAGAATTGAAGAAAAAGACATGAGTTTAATGGCTGTATGTGAGATATCAATCAGTACCAAGTGAAGATGTCCAGTGACAAGGTAAGAAAATGTATTTAGAGCTCACAAGCAAGATCTGGTCTAGAATTATATTTGGAGGTTTTAATTCTACTGGTAGGTTGAGTTTTGTAAGTGGTTATTATTCTAAATGGAAAGTGTGCAGAGGGTAGAAGTGCCCAAATCAAAATGTTGAATGAGAAGAGAACAGCCAAGACTCTGATTGGGAGAATCCTCTGAAATTAATAGTGGAGGAAAATAAAATCCTGGGTAAGATGTATTGTTTTTTAGACAAGCACTATTCGAAGGAATGGTTTATAAATAAGACCGGAGTCTTTCCCAAATCCAATTGGGCCAATAGCATATAGAATAGATAAATATAAGGAATATGAATGGCATATTTTTCTCACCATATTGGTATAAACTCCTCTTCAGATTTCTTTTGGCTTGTGAAAATAGGTACTAATGTAGGTCTTTTCTAAAAGCAAAGTGATGGAACACAGACTTTTGGAAAACGGGGAATATTCTTCAGTTTATGCCATTTCAGCTTACACAGCTTTCATAGGAATATTCTGCTTTCAGATAGTAGCGGGAAGCTATATTATAATTCATCTTTATGAGGAGTTTTTGTAACTTACTGAAAGTGAGAGTTGGAAAGTTGGAATTTATTGGTGTTTCTCCAGGGAAGTCTATTGAATGCATTAAGTAACTTAATGTTTAAGTGATTTAATATTTCACCAGCCAGCATCTCCCCTCTCTTTTTCTGGGAACTTCTTATACTTGTCAACTTTCACTGAGTTATGCTATATAACAAACAACTGTGAGTTCAGTGGTTTACAAAACAAAGTACCTTCTTGCTTATATTACGTATAGATCATAAGTTGCCTACAGTGTTGCTTCAGGCTTTTAGAAGACTCTGCTGTGCACCATATCTTGTCTCATCCTGATTCCAGGCTGAAGAAGACCTGCCCATTCTCATGGCAGGGATGGGGGAAAGCTGCTACTAAATCACAATGCCTCTTTTTTTTTTTTTTTTTTAAGTTTGTTTGCTTGTTTGTTTGTTTAATCTCTAGGCCCAAGGTGGGGCTTGAAATCATGACTCTGAGACCAAGAGTCACACACCCTTATGACTGAGCCAGCCAGGCACCCCTAAAATCACAATACCTTTTTTTTAAATTTTTTTTAACGTTTATTTATTTTTGAGAGACAGAGAGACACAGAGCATGAACAGGGGAGGGGCCGAGAGATGGAGAGACACAGAATCTGAAGCAGGCTTCAGGCTCTCAGCTGTCTGCACAGAGCCCGATGCAGGGCTCGAACTCACAAACCGCAAGATCATGACCTGAGCTGAAGTTGGACGCTCAAACGACTGAGCCACCCAGGCGCCCCAAAATCACAATACTTCTTAAAGCTTCTGCACAAGTGTGTTGTATGTCATGTCCTTTCACTTCATTGGCTAGAAGATATCATATGACTAAGCTCAACCTTGATGGATTGGGGATATATACTCTTAACAAGGAAAGGGACACTTCAAGTCACATATACATATACATGGAAAGGGAGGAGCAAATAAGTTAATAATACAATTGGCCACATTATTCCTCTGTCAGCTTAAACATTGTGGCTTTTGTGGGCAAATGCCCATGTTCCTACATATTCCCAGTTTTTCGGCCACAATTGATTTCGTCAGAGTTGAGCATATAACTAATTCAAACAGAACCCTTCTACTTTCTAACAAGAATTGAGACAAAAATTTTAAAAAAGAATCTCCAGTAGCCACATTATAAAATGTAGTGCGTAGGAGGAGTTGTCAGTGACCATATTCTTCAACAAGTGAAGAAAACCAGGCTGTAGTGGCAGGGAACAGAGTTGACACACAGAATAAAGTTAAACAAGGATGGGGAGAAAGTTATGGCATCTCTGCTCTTTCTATGGTTTGGTTGTCCATCCATCCATTCTTTGGATTCTGTAAATTATGACTTTTTCTTTTTGTCTAAGGTAAAATGGAATTGGTTTTTGTCATTTGTAGTGATATCATGGTTCATGGATGTGTGTAATTTCATTAATCCTAACACAAATACTTTTAGGCAGGTACTGTAATTAACATTTCACAAATGAGGATCAGAGTTAGGGATGGAAGTTATCTCTGATACCCTGTCTAGAAGAAATATTTTACAAGAACACCCAACTACACTATTCTACACTATGCTCACCAAGCAATTCTTTGTCCTGGTTTCTTCCAAGGGCACTAATATACTGGGAAACAGTGTCCCTCCCCCCCCCCGCCCCAAAAAAATGGACTGATGTTGGTTATCTAAATTGATACTATGATTTATAAATTAAGGGTTTTTTTTTACCGACTTGGGTTGGTGTAAATCATTTCTGAGAATTTGCATTCACTATTTTTTAACATAACCTCAAGATTTTATTGTCTTCATAATGTAACAAAATATGAGGCCTCGAACTGAATCATTTGGCCCTTTCTCTTCTTATCTCTTTCCAGTTCAAAATGTTTGCATCTCTTCAAAACCAGCATTCTCTTAGACCTGTAGTTGGGCTCAACACATTCAAGCCTCAGCACAATCTTCTTTGTAGTTTTAGCCTTTTTCTGGAAAATCAGCTTAGTCTGCCCACCAAAGCCACTCTGCTTCCTGTCATAATGCCACTTTCCCTGGGCGTAAAGAGAATATTTGCTTTTCTTGTCCTTACTTGTAGGGTTGGTGCTTGCCACACTTCTTGCAGAAAGTCCGCAGGTTTTAGGAATGTTCACCATGTTTGTAAGAGCACTATCAGAAAGTAAGTTAACTATTTAGAATTTAAGAATCTGAAAATTGAAGATCATCTTAGAGGTGAAACTTATCAGGATCTGATCTTGCCTAGAACACCTGTACAGCCTATTTTTGGACAAGTACTTACTGCACAGCCACCATAAACTTGGATTTTTCAAGATGCTGAAAGATAGAAATTCTATAAAGAACTGACTTCTGGACACAAAACTGAACATTCTGATCAGTTAAATCTCAAAAAGATCTAAAAGATGTATTAGTCACCTACATTGTGCTTAGCCCTTGACTGGCTACTATTGGGGTTAAAAATGACCTGAGGTGATATCAGTGAAAATAGCACAGTAGTATACTCCAAATTTCACCCCCCCCATAAAGGAAATGAAAAATGGGCAAAAATGTCAGAATCAACTTTTTTTGTAATTTTGGAAATTAGTGAAAGGCCTGTAGCAACTTGTCAAATACTCAGGAGAAATGGCTGTTTTTTATTAAAGAACTATAAAATTTATGGTGTTTTAACCTATGCCAGCCCCATCCCTTGCTCCTCAGATCAGTGGTAACTGTAAAAATAACAGTCTGCATTCCTGATACCAGAGGGAGCAAAACATACCTCATAAGCAAAGAATTGTAATTCATTGCCGTTCACCCTTGAACAATATAGGCTTGAACTGCATGGGACCACTTACATGCAGATTTTTTTTTTCAATAAATACAGTACAGTATAAATGTATTTTCATTATGATTTTTTCTTTTTTTAAGTTTTATTTATTTTTTGAGAAACACAGTGTGAGCAGGAGAGGGGCAGAGTGGTGGTGGGGACAGAGGATCCAAAGTGGGCTCTGCACTGACAGGCTGAAAGCAGCAAGCCTGATGCAGGTCTTGAGCTCAAGAACCGCAGAACATGACCTCAGCTGAAATCAGACGCTCAACCAACTGAGCCACTCAGGCACCCCTTCATTATGATTTTCTTATTTTTTTTTTCTTACTTTGTTGTAAGAACATAGTATATAATACATATACAAAATATGGGTTAATTGACTGTTTATGTTACTGGTAAGGCTTATGGTCAATGGTAGTAGGCTATTAGTTACGTTTTGGGGGAATCAAAAGTTATAACAGGATTCCCAACTGCACAGGGGGAGACGGAGGGGTTCACCATCCCTAACCCCCATGTTGCTCAAGGGTCAACTGTATTTGTTCTAAACTGCCTGTTGGCTCCCTCAAATATAGGCTTGTCTTTATTTTAACTCCAGACTAGCCTCATGCTAAAGCTCCTTCCCACAGGGCATTTATTGAAAACATTTACAGTATAATGTCTTAGGTTGCTGCTCCTGCTGTGATAGATAATAGCTGGGGTAAATAATAGATTAATCAGAAAGGCTGGGCTATGAGTGTCCTGTAAGCTTACAAAGCTGAAAATCTAAAAGGCTAAATGCATGCTCAGGGAAGTGTGGATGCTAAGGAAAGATTCAAGAAAGCCCTAAACTCACTCCCTCCTGACTTTGAGGTTCTAAGAAAGAAGGACGTGATGGCTAAGGCAGAGTTGTAAAGTGACTGGTGAATGTTGAATGCATGCCACAACAAATATACATAGGTTCTCTCCAAAGACTGGGATATCCCTTGGTTCCAAGTATTTAAGAAAATCTGTGGCCAATCATTAGGTGACCACTAAGCTACCATAACAGATACTTCAGGGGCTACATACAACAAAGAACAGACTGCAGAATTAGTTCAGAAAAGTCACTAAACAGGTGCCTGGCTAATTCAGTTGATAGGGCATGCAACTCTTGATCTCTGGGTTGTAAGTTTGAGTGTTGGGTGTAGAGATTACTTAAATTTTTTTTAATGTTTTATTTATTTTTGACAGAGATAGAGAGACAGAGCATGAGCAGGGGAGGGTCAGAGAGAGAGGGAGACACAGAATCCAAAGCAGGCTCCAGACTCTGAGCCGTCAGCAGAGAGCCCGACACGGGGCTTGAACTCACAGACCGTGAGATCATGACCCGAGCCGAAGTCGGACGCTCAACCTACTGAGCCACCCAGGCGTCCCAGGTGTAGAGATTACTTAAAAATAAAATTAAAAACAAAATTAGGAAAGTCACTAAACAAAAAATAACAAGTACAATAAATGATAATATCAACAAATCCTAGGGAATGGAGAGTTAATATTATCACCCAAAGTCTATATTTACATTAAGGTTCATTCCTGGTGTTGTACATTCTATGACTTTTGACACATGTTTAATGACATATATCTTCCATTATAATATCATACAGAATAGCTTCACTGCCCTAAAAAAAAAAAAATTTTTTTTAAGTTTTAAGTAATCTCTACACCCAGTGTAGAGCTCCAACTCACAATGCTGAGATCAAGAGTTGCATGCTCCACTGACTGAGGCAGCCAGTTGCCCCACCCTAAAAAATTTCTGTGCTCTGCCTGTTCATCCCTTCTTTCCCCTCTGACCTCTGGTAACCACTCGTCTTTTTACTGTCTCCATAGTTTTGCCTTTTCCAGAATGCCATATAGTTGGAATCATAGTATGTAGCCTTTTCAGATTAATTTCTTTCACTTACTCATATATATAAAAGGTTCCTCTATATCTTTTCATGACTTGATAACTCATTTGTTTTTAGAGCTGAACAATATTCCATTTTCTAGATGTACCACAGTTTATCTTTTCACCTACTAAAGGACATCAAGTTTTGGCAATTACAAATAAAGCTGATATAAACATCTGAATGCAAATTTTTGTGTGAGCATAGGTTTTCAACTCCTTTGGATAAGTACCAAAGAACATGATTGCTAGATTGTATGTTAAGACCATGTTTGGTTTTTAAGCAGCCTCCAGTCTTCCGAAGTGACTGTACCATTTCTCATCCCCTGCAGCAATGAATGAAAGTTCCTGTTGCTCCACATCTTCACCAACATTTGGTATTGTAAGCATTTTGAATTTTGGCTGTTCTAATAAATGTGCAGTGATATTTCATCGCTGTTTTAATTTGAAATTCCCTTTTGACATATGATGAGGAGCATCTTTTCATATGCTTATTTGACATCTGGTATATCTCTTTTGCTGAGGTGTCTGTTCATATATCTTTTGCCATTTTTTGTAGTTGGGTCGTTGGTTTTCTTATTGTTGAGTTGTAAGAACTCTGTATATTTTGGAAAACAGTCCTTTTCCATATATATCTTTTACAAATATTTTCTCCTACTCTGTATCTTCTTTTCTCATTCTCTTCACATACTATTCACATAGTAGAAGTTTTTAAATTTTTGCTTAGCATTTATTCATCTTTAAGAGATAGAGACAGAGGATGAGCAGAGACGGGGTAGAGAGAGGCGACACAGAATCGGAAGCAGGCTCCAGGCTCCGAACTGTCAGCACAGAGCCCAACACGGGGCTTGAACTCATGAACTGCAAGATCATGACCTGAGCCGAAGTCAGACGCTCAATCGCCTGAGCCACCCAGGCGCCCCCTTATAGTAGAAGTTTTTAAATTTAATGAAGTCCAACTTATAAATTCTTTTTTTCATGGACTGTATCTTTGGTGTTCTGTCTAAAAAGTCATCACCATACCCAAGGTCATGTAGATTTTATCCTATGTTTTTACTAGGGGTTTTATAGTTTTGCATTTTATACTAAGTCTGTGATCTGTTTTTAGTTAATTTTTGTGAAGGGTATAAAGTCTGTGTTTCGATTTGTATTGCTACATGTGAACATCCAGTTGTTCCAGCACCGTTTGTTGAAAAGGTTATCTTTGCTCCATTTTCTTGCCTTTTGCTCCTTTTTCAAAGATCAGTTGACTGTATTTACTTGGGTCTAATTTGGAGCTCTTTAATCTGTTCCATTGATTTATTTGTTATTTTGCCTATACCAGTTTATAACAAGTCTTTATGTCAGATGCTGTCAATCTTCTGACTTTGTTTTTCTCCTTCAATATTGTATTGAATATTCTAAGTCTCTTAATTAACTCTCCATTTAAACTTTACAATCAATTTGTTGATACCCAGAAAATATCTCTCTAGGATTTTTACTGGGATTGCATTGAATCTATACATCAAGTTGTAAAGAACTGACATCTTGATAATATTGAGTCTTCCTAGCCATAAGTATGTAATATCTTTCCATTTATTAGTTATTAAATTGCATTCACCAGAGATTTATAGTTTTCTTCAAATAGGTCTTGTACATATTTTGTTAAATTTATACCTAATTATTTCATTTTGGGGTGTTAATGCAAATGGTAATGTTTAAAAAAAATTTTTTGTGTTTATTCATTTTTTGAAAGACAGAGAGAGACAGAGCACAAGCAGGGGTGGGGCAGAGAGATAGGCAGACACAGAATCCAAAGCAGGCTCCAGGCTCCAAGCTGCCAGCACAGAGCCCAACGTGGGGCTCGAACTCACGAACCGCGAGATCATGACCTGAGCTGAAGCTGGACACTCAACTGACTGAGCCACTCAGGCGCCCCGAAATGGTAATGTTTTTAATGTCAAATTCTACTTGTTCACTGTTAGTATATATTCATTGTTTGTATATTTACATTATATCCTGTAGCTTTGCCACAATTGCTTTTTCATTGCAAAAGCTGTTTTTGTCAATTTTTTCAGATTTTCTACATAAGTAATCCTGCCATCTGTGAACAAAGACAGTTTTATTTCTTCTTTCTTTATCTGTATACCTCTTATTTCCCTTTCTTGTCTTATTGCATTAGCTAAGTCTTTCATTACAAGGTTGAAAGGGAGTAGTAAGAGGGGACATATTTACCTTGTGCCTGATCTTAGCAGGAAAGTTTCTAGTTTCTCACTATTAAGTATGACATTACCTTAGGTGTTTTGTGGATTTCTTAAGTCAAAGGTGGGAAATTCCCCCTTTATTCCTAGTTTGGTGAGAGTTTTTATCATGACTGGGTATTAGATTTTGTCAGATGCTGCATCTATGATATGATCATATGAATTTTCTTTTTTAACTTTTAGATATGATGGGTTACATGAATTTATTTTCAAAGGTTGAATCAACTTTGCATACCTGGAGTAAACTTCACTTAGTTTTGGCATGTAATTTTTTAACACATTATTGAATTTTATTTGTTAATATTTCATTGAAGATTTTTGCTCTGTGTAATGAGAAATATTAGCCTATAATTTTCTTTTCTTGTGATGTCTTTGGTTTTGGTATTAGGGTACTGCTGACCTCATAGAATGAATTAGGTATTCTCTGGCAGCCACCAGTTTGTTCTCTGTATTTAGGAGTCTGCTTCAATTTCTTTTATTTCTTTTATTCGTTTGTTTTGTTTTTAGATTTCCACATGTAAGTGAAATCACATGATATTTGTCTTTCTCTGACTGATATATTTCACTTAGCAAAATACCTTGCCTGTCTCTCTGTGTTGTTGGGAAAGGCAAGATTTCACTCCTTTTCATGGCTGAGTAAAATTCCATTGTACATATATACCACTTCTTCACTCAATCATCTATTGATGGACACTAGGTTACTCCTATATCTTGGCTATTGTAAATAATGCTGCAATAAACATAGGGATGCATATATCTTCTCGAATTAGTGTTTTCATTTCCTTTGGATAATAGAAAAAGCTTTTTATTTTGGTACAGTCCCAATAGTTTATTTTTGCTTTTATTTCCCTTTCCTGAAGAGACAGATCCAAAAAAATACTGCTAAGGCTGATGTCAAAGAAATTACTACCCATGTTTTCTTCTAAGAGTTGTATGGATCCAGGTCACACCTTTAGGTCTTTAACCCATTTTGAGTTTATCTCTATGTATGACATAATAAAGTGGTCCAGTTTCATTCTTTTGCATGCAGCTGTCTAGTTTTCCCAGCACTGTTTATTGCAGAAACTGTCTTTTCCTCCATCATATATTCATGCCCCCTTTGTCATAGATTAATTGGCCATATAAGCACGGGTTTATTTCTAGGCTTTCTATTCTGTTCTGTTGATTTATGTGTCTCTTTTTGTGGTGGTACCACACTGAGTTTTTGTTTGTTTGTTTCTTTGTTTCTTTCTTAATAATTTCTTCATTTTTCAATTTATGTCCAAGTTAGTTAGCATATGGTGCAACAATGATTTCAGGAGTAGATTCCTTAATGCCCCTTACCCATTTAGCCCCTCCAGGAAACTTCTGTTTGTTCTCTATATTTAAGAGTCTTTTATGTTTTGTCCCTCTCCCTGTTTTTATATGATCTTTGCTTC
Source organism: Neofelis nebulosa (assembly GCF_028018385.1). NCBI lineage: Eukaryota > Metazoa > Chordata > Mammalia > Carnivora > Felidae > Neofelis > Neofelis nebulosa. The sequence continues at coordinate 80,965,613 of NC_080784.1, read as the reverse complement.
CCTTACCTTATGTCCATCTGTTTTGTGTCTTAAAGTCTTCATATGAGTGAAATCATATGATATTTGTCTTTCTCCAACTACTTCGCTTAGCATAATACCACATAGTTGCAAATGGCAAGATTTCATTCTTTTTGATTGCCGAGTAACACTCCATTGTATATATATATACCACACCTTTATACATTCATCCATCAATGGACATTTGGGCTCTTTCCATACTTTGGCTATTGTTAATAGTGCTGCTATAAACATGGGGGTGCATGTGCCCACTTCGAAACACCATACCTGTATCCCTTGGATAAATACCTAGTAGTGCAATTGTTGGGTTGTAGGGTAGTGCTATTTTTAACTTTTTGAGGAACCTCCATGCTGTTTCCAGAGTGTCTGCACCAATTTGCATTCCCACAAGCAGTGCAAAAGAGATCCCCTTTCTCCGCATCCTTGCCAACATCTGTTGTTGCCTGAGTTGTTAATGTTAACCATTCTGACAGGTGTGAGGTGATATCTCGTTGTGGTTTTGATTTTTATCTCCCTGATGATGAACGATGTTAAGCATTTTTTCATGTGTGGGTTGGCCATCTGGATGTCTTCTTTGGAGAAGTGTCTATTCATGTCTTTTGCCCATTTCTTCACTGGATTCTTTGTTTTTTGGGTGTTGAGTTTGATAAGTTCCTTATAGATTTTGGATACTAACCCTTTATCTGCTATGTCATTTGCAAATATCTTCTCCCATTCTGTCGGTTGCCTTTTAGTTTTGCTAATTGTTTCCTTTGCTGTGAAGAAGGTTTTTATCTTGATGAGGTCCCAATAGTTCACTTTTACTTTGGTTTCCCTTGCCTCCAGAGACGTTTTGAGTAAGAAGTTGCTGCAGCCGAGGTCAAAGAAGTTTTTGCCTGCTTTCTCCTCGAGGATTTTGATGGCTTCCTGTCTTACATTCAGGTCTTTCATCAATTTTGAGTTTATTTTTGTGTATGGTGTAAGAAAATGGTCCAGGTTCATTCTTCTGCATGTCGCTGTCCAGTTTTCCCAGCATCATTTACTGAAGAGACTGTCTTTATTCCATTGTATATTCTTTCCTGCTTTGTCAAAGATTAGCTGGTCATACGTTTGTGGGTCCATTTCTGGGTTCTCTATTCTGTTCCATTGATCTGAGTGTCTGTTTTTATGCCAAGTACCACACTTTGTGTGTATAGCTTTGTAGTATATCTTGAAATCTAGGTTGTGATACCTCCAGCTTTCCTTCTTCTTTCTCAAAATTGCTTTGGCTATTCAGGGTCTTTTGTTGTTCCATACAAGTTTTAGGATTCTTTGTTCTGGTTCTGTGAAAAATGCTCTTGGTATTTGATTAAAGACTGCATTGAATCTGTAGATTGCTTTTGGTAGTATGGACATTTTAACAATATTAATTATTCCAATCCATGAACATGGTATATCTTTCCATTTATTTTTGTTGTCTTCAATTTTTTTCATTGTCTTATAGTTTTCAGAGTACAGATTTTTCACCTCTTTGGTTAATTTATTGCTAGGTATTTTATTCATTTTAATGCGATCACAAGTGGATTTTCATTTTTTTCCCTTTTTAATTATTAATTTTTTTTATTTTTTATTATTATTTTTTTTTAACATTTATTTATTTTTGAGACAGAGAGAGACAGAGCATGAATGGGGGAGGGTCAGAGAGAGAGGGAGACACAGAATCTGAAACAGGCTCCAGGCTCTGAGCTGTCAGCACAGAGCCCGACGTGGGGCTCGAACCCACAGACCGCGAGATCATGACCTGAGCCGAAGTCGGCCGCTTAACCGACTGAGCCACCCAGGTGCCCCTATTAATTTTTATTTTTATTTAAGTAGGCTCTGTGCCCAGTGTGGAGCCCAATGTGGAGCTTGAACTCATGACACTGAGATCAAGACCTGAGCTGAGATCAAGAGTCAAATGCTTAACTGACTGAGCCACCCAAGCACCCTTGGAACTATTTTTAAATTTCTTTTTCTGCTACTTTGTTGGTGTACAGAAACACAACCAATTTTTAGATATTAATTTTGTGTTCCACAACTGTACTGAATGCATTTATTAATTCTAATAGTATTTTGGTGAAGTCTTTCAGGTTTTCTGTCCCTATAATACAAATGTTATTATGCTTGATATTGTCACAAAATCCTCTTAATCTACCCTAATTTTTAAATTCTTTATTCTTTTTGCTCTTCAGTTTGGGTGATTTCCACCATTCTGTTTTCCAGATTGTGGATTCATTTTTCTGCCTTCTCTAATCTGCTGTTAATTTTCTCTAGTGTATTTTTCATTTGAGTTATTGTATTGTTCAGCTCTGATTGTTTCTTTTTAATGTTTTCTATCTCTTTGTTGAAATTCTCACTAAGTTCATCTACTCTTCTCTCAAGTCCAGTTAGCATTTTTATGACAACTTCTTTGAATTCTTTATCAAATAAATTGCTCGTCTCCATTTTATTTTGTTGTTTTTCTGAGCTTTTTTTCTTGTTCTGTCATTTGGAACATATTCCTTGGCTCCTCATTTTGCCTGATGCTCTGTGTTTTTCTGTGTATTAGGTCAGCAATACCTCCTGGTCTTGAAAGCAGTGACCTTCTGTAGAAGGCATCCTGTAGTGTGCAGTGGCTCAATCCCCTAGGTCACCAGAACCCAGCATTCCAGGGGTATTCCCTATATGAGTTATGTGTACCCTCTGGTTGTGACTGTGTCATGTCTACTCTGGGTGCACTGGTGGGCAGGGCTGGCCCCTGGCATGACGGACTGAGAGGCCTGGCTATAGCTGCTTCACTTGTGGTGGTAGATAGGGCTGCTTCCCCAACCCAGGGGAGTCAGTGCTTTGGATGGGCATTTGTCCTGGCCAGGGCTCTTTGCTGGGTATGGCAGGAGAGTAGTTGCATTCCAGGGACACCAGTCCTGAACAAAGCTGTCTGCCATGTGTGGCATGGTGGGAGCTGCTTTGGAAGGAAGTCTTCCAAAGTCAGTAGGTTGGAAGGGACTGGACCACAGGGGAACACCAGGGCAAAGGAGAGGTGTTCTCAAGGTAGATGGAGAGTGTCAGAACTGGCTCCCACAAGTGTCTGGCCAGCTAGACTGAAGAAGAGCAATAAAAATAGTTCCTACCAGCACTTCTATTCCTGGAGAAAGTTCATACAAATTTCTGCCACTTTACTACAAACCTAAAAACTAGTCCATACATCTCCTTCATATATAACTCAGGTATTTTTCAAACTTCTGCCTCTGTGCTGGGTCTCAGAGCAAATGATATATGTACTGACCTTTTAATAGGAATAGAGTCTTGGGGCACATGGGTGGTTCAGTCGGTTAAAAGTCTGACTCTTGATTTCAGCTCAGGTCATGATCTCACAGTTCACGGGATCAAGTCCCTTATTGGGCTCTGCACTGACAGCAGTGAGCCTGCTTAGATTCCTCTCTCTCTCTCTCTCTTTCTCTCTCTCTCTCTCTCTCTCTCTCTCTCTCCCCCTCTCCCTCTCTCTCTGCCCCCACTCACATGCATACGTTCACACACTCTTTCTCTCAAAATAAATAAATAAACTTAAAAAAATAGGAATACAGGGGCACCTGGGTGGCTCAGTCGGTTAAGCGTCTGACTCTTCATTTCAGCTCAGGTCATAATCTCATGGTTTGTGGGTTTGAGCCCCATGTTGGGCTCTGCGCTGACAGTGCAGAGCCTGCTTGGGATTCCCTCTCTCCCTCTCTCTCTGTACCCCCCTCAAAATAAATTAAAAAACTTAAAATAAATAGGAATACAGTCTCAGCTTCCTATAGGTCTCCTGGAATTAAGCCCTACTGATTTTCAAAGCCAGATGTCAAAGCCAGGGGGATTATCTTCCTGGTACAGATACCCAGGATGGTGAGGAGCCTGATTTGGGGCTTGATGCCCTGGTCCTCTTGGAGGACCTCTGCGTCTATGATACCCCTCCCATTTGGGGGCTGCTGGGCTAGAGGTATGGATCCTGACCCCATCTCTGCCCCTCCTACCCTTTTCAATGTGGCTTTTTCATTATATATTTATCTGTAGACGAGCTGTTATACCAGTCTTTTAGGTGGTTTTCAGAGTGAGTTGTGTTATATGTAATTGTAGCTGCGGTGAGTCTGTGAAATGAGGTAAGGTCAGGATCCTCCTATTTTGCCATCTTCCCCATCCTCCCACCTCAGTTCTTGTGGCTTCCTCTAAAAATTGCATTGTAAGCTCATTTAAATGGCTAGAATGAGTGGATAGACATTCAGGAAGGTGATAGGACTTGAACCAGGTCTTAAAGAATGGGTAGTATTTAGGATGTGCTCAGATAAGGGGAACGGTATTTTTTCCAGGAGAAGAGACCAGCAGAGCAGAAGCAAAAAGGTGAAAATGGATGCTGGAGAGAATAAAGAAAGCTGTCCCCACAGAAAACTATTTATTGTTGAAGTTGAGTATCAGTGGCAAATAAAATCAAGAGTGTTAAACAAGTCCAAATCATGGAAAAGTAGAGTATAATACAAGGGAAACTCTCTTGACTCTGAAGGCAATAAAAAAGATAGTGTGTGTATTTACTTTTTAAAAAAAGAATTCACATTTCTGGAATACTGGGAAATTAGTCTGACATCAGTTGCAAGATGAATTTAAAAGAATTCAGGCATGAGATAATTAAAGTTCTGGAAATAGGATTAAATGAGATTTAAAAGGGTTTTGTTACAAAGATAGAAAGAATGTCGGGAAACAAATTGATAGTGATGAAGAAAAGAACCAAGTAAAAATGAATCATCAGACAATTAAGTAAACTGAGAGAGGGGCGCCTGGGTGGTTCAGTTGGTTAAGCATCCGACTTCAGCTCAGGTCATGATCTCACAGTCCGTCACTTCAAGCCCCACATCGGGCCCTGTGCTGACAGCTCAGAGCCTGGAGCCTGCTTCAGATTCTGTGTCTCCCTCTCTCTCTGCCCCTCCCCTGCTCATGCTCTGTCTCACTCTGTCTCAAAAATAAATAAAAACATTAAAAAAAAATAAACTGAGAGAAAAATGGAAATTTAAAAAATGACAACTTATAGAGATGTGACAATATTGAGATAACTACAGTTAGTAAATCCAATTCCAGTGAAATAGTAGGACTAGAGAAGCATAATCAAGGGATCTTCAGTTTAAAAGTCTTCAGTATTATTGGGGCATCTGGGTGGTTCAGTCTGTTGAGCATCTGACTTCGGCTCAGGTCATGATCTTATGCCATACATTGGGGCTCACTGCTGTCAGTGCAGAGCCCACTTTGGATCCTCTGTCCCTCTCTCTCTCTGCCTCTACCCCACTCATGCTCCCTCAAAAATAAATTAAAAACATTTAAAAAAATTTATGTCTTCAGCATTATTGAAGCAATGAATCATTTTTTTTCCAAATGAATATATAATGCTGTCAAAGGACTTTTCAGTAACCTGGGGACATTCTCCAATGTACTAGACAAGCAAAGAAGGAGTAAATATGGACTTTGGGAAAATTTGTACTTCACTTTCCCCTTCTGTAAAATGAGAATAATAAAATGACTGATATAGTAAGAGCTCAATAGCTATTGATTTGTGGTAGGGATGTTAAAGAACAGAAGTTTATTTTCTGACAGTTCTGGAGGCCAGCAGTCCAAGATCAAGGTTCTAGCTGGTTTAATTTCTGGTGAGGGCTCTCTTCCTCACTTGCAGGTGGTTACCTCATCACTATGTTTTTACATGGCCTTTCCTCAGTGTGTGCATATGGAGTTTGTTGTGTTAAAATACACATAACATAAAATTTGCTATCTTAATGATCTTTAAGGTTACAGTTCAGTGGTATTAAATACTTTCATAGTGTTGTACAACCATCACCTCAAACTATCCCCGTAACTCTTTTCACCTTGTAAAAATGAAACTCTATACCCATTATACAATAACTCTCCCCCCAGCTGCTGGAGGCCACCATTCTCCTATCTTCTGCTCTGCTTTTACTCTGCTCTTCTACTGTTTTATGTGACTGTCTTATTTTACTTAGTGTAATATTCTCCATGTTCATCCATGTTATAGCATGTCAGAATTTCCTTCCTTTTTAAGGCCAAGTATTCTTCCACTGTATGTATGTATATATATCTATCTATCTATATATATATATATATGGATAAGCAAAATTATAATATGCTATAATATGCTATATATATATATAATTTTGCTTATCCATTCATCTGTTAGTAAACATATGAGTTGCTTCCACATTTTAACTGTTTTTTTTGTTTGTGTTTGTTTTGTTTCTTAAAGAGAGAGAGAGAGCAATTGTTTTGTTTTGGTTCTTAGAGAGAGACAGAGAGCAAGTGGTAGAGGGAGAGAGAGAGGATCTTAAGCAGGCTCCATGCCCAGTGCAAAGACTGATGCAGGGCTTGATCTCACCACCTTGAGGTCATGACTTGAGCTGAAACCAAGAGTTGGATGCATAACTGACTGAGCCACCCAGGTGCCCCAAGGCACTTGCAATTTAACCTACCACGTTTTCATACCATCAATGCAAATGTGAACACACTGGGAAAGTCAAATAATGCCTTAGTATTATTAAGAAAATGTTTTTGACCTTTTGGACCCTCTGAGGTATTATTCAGGGATCTGAAGACCACACCTTGACAACTGATGATCTAGAATGTAAGCTCTATAAAAGCAGTGAGTTTCTTTTGTTCACTGTTAGATTTTTAGCACTATTCTATCTAGAAGGGTTCTTGGCACAATAGATGATTAATAAATATTTCCTAAATGTATTAGTAAAGCAAGGACAAAAGGGAGATTAATTCTTTATAGAAAACAATAATAATTTAGAATGTATTTCTTTTTTTTTTTTTTTTAACATTTTTTTTTTTATTTTATTTTTGGGACAGAGAGAGACAGAGCATGAACGGGGGAGGGGCAGAGAGAGAGGGAGACACAGAATCGGAAACAGGCTCCAGGCTCTGAGCCATCAGCCCAGAGCCTGACGCGGGGCTCGAACTCACGGACCGCGAGATCGTGACCTGGCTGAAGTCGGACGCTTAACCGACTGCGCCACCCAGGCGCCCCAGAATGTATTTCTTTTTACTGCATGTAGCTACATAACTAACCAACCCATGCCTCAAAATGGCATGAAAATCTAATTTCATTAATACCATTTCTTTTGCTAAAGATCCCATTGACTTCTAAATTATGAACAAAAAGACTAAAGGACATAAGTGAAGGAAGAAAGGTGAAATATGCCAGAATCAGAACAAATGCTATTTTTTCATAAAAGCACAGACCTTAAATGCCTTCAGATCATCCAGCCCAATTCCTTCATTTTTGCAAATAAGAAAATTTAGCTGCCAAGAAAGCTCAATGACTAGCCCAAAGTTAGTGACAGCAGTAAAATACAGGATCTTTCACACTTTTTCTTTTAGATAGAAATGATAGGAACAATAATGGGAAGCAAGAGAACTGGTATGTATTTCTTCTATAGAAAAGTGGCTAAGCAAGTCTGAGCCAAATCCTTAAACCACTCCATGGGTACTTTAGGACAGAAGAGGAACTTGACATTAAGGGATAGGACACCTAAATAATACCTCCTGATAGAGTACCTAGCTCCTCCCCATGATAGCTCAGGCTGGAGACATGCAAAGACTGTATGGGTAGTCAGGCTAGTCCCATGGAGCTGTGAAGAGGAAAAGATTCAGGCTTGAGAAGTAAGCAAGGGCAGTCTGATGCCTAAAAGGAGGGCCTTTGGAGCTGTACTAGATAGTAACATGGATGGGGTCAGGGACTGAAAAAGCCCAACAGAAAATAAGAATGTCTTTGGTATTTTTCAGTTGGGAACTATTGGCATTTTGTATGGAACTGTCCTGAACTTTGCAGGCTGTTTATCATCCCTACCCTCCACCCACCAAATGCCTGTAAATTCCAAATCACTGTGATGACTAAATATGTCCTGCACATTTTCAAGTTCCCACTAGGGGGCTTGTATCACCCCTGACTACCATTTGTCACATGTTCACTAATAAACACTTCCTGATGGATGTAGTGGGATACAGTTTGGAGATAGTGTTTCTCTCTTCACAGGCATTTTGGTTCTCCTCTCCCACCACCAGGTCTCCCCCTTCACCCACTGAATCAATACATTCATAGTTTCAAGATGAGGGTAAACAGCCAGGAACAAACAAGACAACTAAGTTTCTGAATGAGTTGTTTGTTTGTTTTTCATCTTCAAGTAAGTGACTTTTATTTTTCTCTGATACTTTACAGTCAATTTCTTCAAAACTTTAAGATCTCCAGAGAAAATCTGAATGGGATTTTAAAATCAAAGCTAAAACAATAGGCTTTTGATTATAAAGGCAGGTTTCTCAAAAGAGGAAACGTGGGTTTTAAAATTCTAAAACAGTTACAGCTTGGAGAATTCAGGGCAGATTGTTTACACTATAAGCCAAAGAGTTAGGAGGTATGAAGTTGTCCACCAGAAGGACTGGTGGAAGGAGAAGAGAATCTGGAGTGCCTGTGACTATAATTTGGATGCTGGTGGATGCCTAAGAAAGGAATTATATCTCCTATTCACTCTTCTGAGTCAGATGACAGGACAGGAAATTTCCTGGAGGAAGAGAGTAAAGACTTAAGAGCAGAGAGGATCTTCATCTCTCTCAAGAAGACCCCTGCTCACCACACATCTGAGGCAGAATGACTGAGATGCTCCTACCCACCCTCCAGGATACTGAGCATCCAACAGTTGTTTCCTGAGCTCTGCAAGGCAATACAGAGTGGCTGAATGGTGTGACAGAATGGGAGGGGCCTTGTGGTCAGGATGAGGTTAACAGAGATGAATACAGACAGGGGGTAGCAGGGAAAGGAGTTCACAATCAAAGGTTAGACGTAATTGTGCATCCCAGCAGATCCTGGGGCCAGGTGCCTCTGAGGTCAGTACAACATATATATCCCCAGAAGAAGAGAAGGAAAGCGAGAAGGTCAAACCCCTGGATTGACTAGTTGAAATCTATAAATTGAAAAACTTACATAGAAAGTCAAGTTTTGGCTCTTAAGTGAAAAGGGTCCTAGCAACTAAGTGCAGTAATAAAGACATAAAGAACCCAGGAAATTCATCCTCAATACAGTAATGAATATTTACACCCTCTTTGCTTAAGCCTGCTGCTTAAATTTGCAGGAGTTACCTAGATGCCAAATATCAGCTATTTGTCTTGTTCAGGGTTTACTATTTGTGTGGCTTTGATGACTATTTGTTGACAAATGCTCCTTTTACTTCACTGTGATTGGAAATAACACTGAAATAGCCCCTAACTATATAGAGGTTGAAGATCAGTTAATTTTGCTGTTATCAATGGGTGAGATATTTCAGCTGGAATCCATTTTTTTAAAATATATTTATTTAGAGGCACCTGGGTGGCTTAGTTGGTTAAGTGTCTGACTCTTGGTTTCGGCTCAGATCACGATCTCACAGTTCGTCGGTTTGAGCCCCATATCAGGCTCCTCGCTGATAGTTCAGAGCCTGCTTGGTATTCTCTCTCTCTCCCTTTCTCTCTGTACCTCTCTTGCTTGCACACACACTCTCTCTCTCTCAAAAAAAAAACAACCTTAAAATGTTTATTTATTTTGAGAGAGACAGAGAGAGAGAGAACATGAGTAGGAGAGGGTCAGAAAGAGGGAGAGAGAGAGAATCCCAAGCAGGGTCTGCACTGACAGCAAAGGGCCTCGATCTCACAAACCATGAGATCATGACCTGAGCCAAAACCAAGAGTCAGATGCTTAACCAACTGAGCCACTTAGGCACCCCAGCTGGAATCCATTTTTTAATCAATGGAATATTTACTCTCTATTTTGTATGAACTATAGCTTAAAAATAACTGTCACTCAAAATAGTGTAATTTTGTAATTAATTGTCACTTTAAAACAAAGACTAACAAGAGACAAAAAAGCATTTATATAATGATAAAGGGATCAATCCAACTAGAGTACAATATAACACACACACACACACACATATGTATATATATATATATAGCCCCTATATATATATATATATATATAGCCCCTATATATATATATATATATCCATGCATATATATCCATGCATCCAACCTTGGAGCACCTAAATACATAAAGCAAATATTAATAAACATTAAGGGAGAAGGGCGCCTGGGTGGCGCAGTCGGTTAAGCGTCCGACTTCAGCCAGGTCACGATCTCGCGGTCCGTGAGTTCGAGCCCCGCGTCAGGCTCTGGGCTGATGGCTCGGAGCCTGGAGCCTGTTTCCGATTCTGTGTCTCCCTCTCTCTCTGCCCCTGCCCCGTTCATGCTTTGTCTCTCTCTGTCCCAAAAATAAATAAAAAAACGTTGAAAAAAAAAAAAAATTTAAAAAAAACATTAAGGGAGAAGATGACACTAATACAAGAATAGTAGGGGTCTTTAAACACCCCACTTACATCAGTGGATAGATCATCCAGGCAGAAAATCAAATAAGGAAATATTTTTCTTTAAGTTTATTTATTTATTTAGAAAGAGAGAGAGTGTGTGCATGAGTGGAGTAAGGGCAGAGAAAGAGGGAGAGAGAGAATATCAAGCAGGCCCCATGCTGTCAGCATGGAGCCAGATGCAGGGCTTGATCCCATGAACTGTGAGATCATGACCTGAGCTGAAATTGAGAGTCAAATGCTTAACTAACTGAGCCACCCAGGCACCTCAGGAAACAGTATTTTTGAACAACACTTTAGACCAGATGGACTTGACAGATATACACAGAACATTCCATCCCAAACCAACAGAATACACATTCTTTTCAAGTGCACATGGAACATTCTCCAGAATAGATCACGTTAGACCACAAAATAAGCCTTAATCAACTTAAGAAGATTGAAATCATATCAAGCATCTTTTTCAACCACAATGGTATGAAACTAGAAATCAGTTACAAGAAAAAAAACTGGAAAAAAAAAAACACATGCATGTGGAGGCTAAACACCATGCTACTACACAACCAGTGGGTCAACACAGAAATGAAAGGAAATAAAAAAATACATGGAGACAAATGAAAATGCAAACACAACACTCCAAAATCTTTGGGATGCAGCAGAAGCAGGGCTAAGAAGGAAATTTATAGCAATATAGATGTACCTCAAGAAATATGAAAAATCTCAAATAATCTAATGACACAAAGAAATGGAAAGACATCCCATGCTCATGGATTGGTAAAACAAATATTAATAAAATGTCTACACTAACCAAAACAATGTAAACATTTAATTCAATCCCTATGAAAATACTATCAGCATTTTTCACAGAAGTAGAACAAAAAATCCTAAAATTTGAGAACCACAGCTACTGTTGCATTCTCTGACTCCATTTGGCCAATTCCCACCACTACCACCACCATGCCCCAGAGGAGCCCCAGTATGGCTGCCCAGCCAGGTACACTGCCTCACCCTTGTTCACCTGCCCATGCACCCACTGCCCTCGTTGCCACACTGGTCTGCTCTCTGGCCAACCTTGCCCGATGGGGCAGATGGTGTTCATGGCTATTGGCTCAGCTGTGGGACACATTGTTGGTAGTACCCCGACTGGAGCTTTCAGTGGGGGAGGCTTGGAGCCCACCCAGCCTGCTGCTCAGCAGGCACCCACCCACTCTGTCCCCTAGCCCCTGCAGATGGGGTGCTGGGCTTATGAGATCAAGCAGTTCCTTGACTGCTCCACCAGTCAGAGTACTGTGTCCCTGAATGAGGGCTTGAGCAGGCCCTGAAGCAATGCAAATTCAACCATAGTCTAAGCTCCCTCTCTTGAAGATCCATGGGCCAGCCCTGCACTCACCTTCACCCCTTCACCGACAGCCAGACCATGATGTCATATTGTACCCATGTAGCTGGAATTGGGAGTGAGGATGGGGATTTTCACCCCACAGATGACTAGAATCACAAATGTGTAATTAGTAGTGTCTATTTTTTTAGCCTAAAATTTATATGGAACCACAAAAGACCCCAAATTGCCAAAGCAATTTTGAGAAAGAAAAGCAAGGCTGGAGATACCACAATTCCAGACTTCAAGCTATATTACAAAACTGTAGTAACCAAAACAGTATTGTACTAGCACAAAAATAGACCTAGATAAATGGAACAGAACAGAAAACCCAAAAATAAACCCATAATTATAGGGTCAGTTAATCTTTGACAAAGCAGGAAAAAATATGCAATAGGAAGAAGACAGTCTCTTCAACAAATGGTGTTGGGAAAACCAGTTAGCTACATGCAAAAGAATGAAACTGGACCACTTTCTTACACCATACACAAAAATAAATTCAAAATGTGACCTAAATGTGAGACCTGAAGCCATAAAAATCCTAGAAGAGAACACAGGCAGTAAGGTCTCTGACATTGGCCATCACAACATTTTTCTGGGTATGTCTCCTGAGGCAAGGGAATAAAAGCAAAAATAAACTATTGGGACTATATTTTAAAAAAGCTTCTGCACAGCAAAGGAAACAATGAAACTAAAAGGCAACCAATGGAATGGGAGAAGATACTAACCATTTATCAGATATGTCATTTGCTCAGTTGGTTGAGCAAATGACATATCTGATAAAGGGTTAGTATCCAAAATATATAAAGAACTCAATAAACTCAGCACCCAAAAAACAAACAATCCAATTTAAAATGGGCAGAAAATATGAACAGACATTTCTCCAGAGAAGACATCCAAATGGCCAACAGACACATGAAAAGATACCCAACATCACTCATCATCAGGGAAATGCAAAGCAAAATTATAATGAAATATCACCTCACACCTCTCAGAATGTCTTAAACACACACACACACACACACACACACACACACACACACACAAGAAACAAGTGTTAACAAGAACTTGAAACACAAGAAACAAGTGCTGACAGGGGTGTGTAGATAAAGGAACCCTCTTGTACTCTTGGTGGGAATGCAAACTGGTGTAGCCACTTTGGAAAACAGTATGGAGGTTTCTCAAAAAGTTAAAAATAGAGGTGCCTGGGTGGCTCAGTTGGTTGAGCATCTGGCTCTTGATTTCAGCTCAGCTCATGATCCCAGGGTCCTAGGATTGAGCCCTGCATCAGACTCCATGCTGAGTATGGAGCCTGGTTGGGATTCTCTCTCTCTCTCTCTCTCTCTCTCTCTCTCTCTTTTTCTCCCTCTGCCCCTCCCTCTCCTCATTGCCCCACTTGTGTGCTCTCTCTCTCTCAAATTAAAAAAATTTTTTTAAATTTAAAAATAGAACTACCCTATGATCCAGTAATTGTGCTACTGGATATTTACCCCCAAAATACAAAAACACTTATTCAAAGGGATACACGCACCCCTATGTTTATACCAGCATTATTTACAATAGCCAAATTATGTAAGCATAATATAGGAATATTATTCAGCCACAGAACAGAATGAAATCTTGCCAGTTGCAACAACATGGATGGACCTAGAGAGTATATGCTAAGTGAAATAAGTCAGTCAGAGAAAGACAAATATGGTATGATTAGACTCATATGTGGAATTTAAGAAATGACACAAATGAGCAAATGGAAAAAACAACAAAGAAAGAGAGAACAAGAAACAGACGCTCAACTATTGAGAACAAACTGATGGTTACCAGAGGGGAAATGGGTAGGGGAATGGGTGAAGTAGGTGATAGGGGATTAAGGAGTGCACTAGTTGTGATGAGCACTGGGCGATGTATAGAATTGTTGAATCACTATATTGTATACCTATACTGAAACTAATATAACACTGTATGTTAACTATACGGGAATTAAAATTTTAAAAATAAAAAAAAATAAACAATCTAAACTTACATTTAAAGGAACTAGAAAGAAAAGAACAAACAAAGCCCAAAGTTAGTAGAAGGAAGAAAATAATAAAGATCAGAGCGGAAATAAATGAAACAGAAACCAAAATCAACAAAATCAAAAGCTGGTTCTTTAAAAAGATAAATAAAATTGATAAACCTCTAGCCTGGACTTATCAAGAAAAAAGAGAGAGAGAGAGAGAATCCAAATAAAATCAGAAATAAAAGAGAAGTAACAACGAACACGACAGAAATACAAAGGATTATAAGAAAATACTATGGAAAATTATATGTCAACAAGTTGGACAACCTAAAAGAAGTGGATAAATTCCTAGAAACATACAATCTTCCAATACCAAATCAGGAAGAAATAGAAAATCTGAACGGAAAAATAACTAGTAACAAAATTGATCAGTAATCAAAAACTCCCAACAAACAAAAATCTAGGACCAAGTGACTTCACATGTGAATTCTACAAACATTTATTTCTTTTTTATTATTAAAAAGAACTTTTTGGGAGAGAGAGAGAGAGAGAGAGAGAGAGAGAGAGAAAGATCAAACATGAGTGGGGCAGGGACCGAGAGAAAAGGAGAGAGAGAATTTTAAGCAAGTTCCATGCTTAGCGTGGAGCCCAACCACTGAGCCCAATCCCTGATCCTGACCACTGAGCCTGTTTTGGGGCTTGATCTCAAGACCGTGAGATCATGACCTGAACTGAAATCAAGAGTTGGGTCCTCAACCAGTTGAGTCACCCAGACACCCCATATTCTATAAACATTTAAAGAAAAGTTAATACCTATTCTCCTCAAACGATTCCAAAACATTGAAGAGGAAGGAAAGCTTCCAAATACATTCTCTTTTTTTTTTTTTAACATTTATTTACTTTTGAGAGACAGAGTATGAGCAGGGGAGGGGCAGAGAGATAGGGAGACACAGAATTCGAAGTAGGCTCCAGGCTCCAAGCTGTCAGCACAGAGCCTGATGTGGGCTCAAACCCACAAACTAGGAGATTGTGACCTGAGCTGAAGTCGGATGCTTAACTGACTGAGCCACCCAGGCGCCCATCCAAATACATTCTATGAGGCCAGTATTACCCTGATACCAAAACCAGACAAAGATACTACAAAGAAAGAAAACTACAGGCCAATATAGTGGCCTTGGTGAAAATAGATACAAAAATCCTCAATAAAATATTAGGAAACCCTTTCCAACAATATATTAAAAGGATCATTCACCATGATCAAGTGGGATTTATTTTAGGGATGCAAGAATCGTTCAGTATTCACAAATCAATCAATGTGATACACTACATTAACAAAATGAAGTATAAAATCATATGATCATCTCAATAGATGCAGAAAAAGCATTTGACAAAATTCAACATTTGTTCATGATAAAAACTTTGAACAAAGTGGGTTTAGAAGGAACAAAACTCAACTTAATAAAGGCCGTATATGACGAACCCACAGCTAACATTATACTCAATGGTAAAAAACTGATAGTTTTTCCTCTAAGATCAGGAACAAACAAGGATGTTCACTCTTGCCACTTTTGTTCAACATAGTAATGGAAGTCCTAGCTGCAACAAGCAGATAAGAAAAAGAAATGAAAGCCATTTATATTGGTAAGAAGTCAAACTGTCACTATTTGTAGATGATGTGATACACATAGAAAACCCTGAAGACTCCACCTAAAAACTATTAGACTATTAGAACTAATAAATAATGCAGTAAAGTTACAAGATACAAAATTAATGTACAGAAATTGATTGTGTTTTATACATTAATAAAAAAAGTAGCAGAAAGATAAATTAAGAAAACAATTCCATTTACAATTGCACCAAAGAATGAACTAATTAGGAATAAACTTAATCAAGGAGGAAAAAGACTTGTAATTTGTAAACTATATAACATTGATGAAAGGAATTGAAAATGACACAAACAAATGGAAAGACATGCCATGCTCATGGATTGGAATAGTTAATATTCAAATAACAACAGCATTTTTCACAGAACTAGAACAAAAAATCCTAAAATTTGTATGGAACCACAAAAGATCCCAAACAACCAAAGCAATCTTGAGAAAAAAGAATGAAGCTGAAGGTTTCATAGTCTCAGATTTCAAGATATACTACAAAGCTATAAAACTCAAAACAGTGTGGTACTGGCATAAAAACAGACACGCTAATTAATAGAATAGAAAGCCTGGACATAACTCCATGCTTATATGGTCAATTAGTATACGACAAAGGAGGCAAGAATATACAATGGAGGAAAAGACAGTTTCTTCAATAAATAGTGCTTGGAAAACTTGACAGCTACATGCAGAAGAATGAGACTGGACCACTTTTTTTATGCCATACACAGAAATAAACTCAAAGTTGAATAAAAACCTAAATGTGTGACCTGAAGCCATACAACTTCTAGAAGAAAACATAGAAAGTAATCTCTTACAGATTAGCCTTAGCAATATTCTTTTAGCTATGTCTCCTTAGGCAAGAGAAACAAAAGCAAAAAACCAGAAAATAAAAAGACGCTATTGAGACTACACCAAAATAAAAAAGCTTTTGCAGAGTGAAGGAAACTATCGACAAAATGAAAAGGCGACCTGGGGCACCTGGGTGGCTCAGTAGGTTAAGCATCTGACTTTGGCTCAGGTCATGATCTCACAGTTCATGAGTTTGAGCTCTGCATCAGGCTCTGTGCTGACAGCACAGAGCCTGGTATCATCCGTCACCTGCTCTCTCTGCCCCTCCCCCGCTCATATGCTCCCTCTCTCTCTCTCTGTCTCTCAAAATAAATAAACTTAAAAAAAGAAAGAAAGAAAACGCAACCTACTGAATGAGAGAAGATATTCACAAATGATATCTCCCATAAGGGATTATTATCTACAATATATAAAAAACTTATACAACTCAACACCAAAACAAAAAAACAAAACAAAACAAAATTAATCTGATTAAAAAATGGGCAGAAGACCTGAATAGACTTTTTCCAAAGTCATACAGATACCCAACAGGTATGTGAAAAGATGCCCAACATCAATAAATCATCAGGTAAATGCAAAGTGAAAACCACAATGAGATATTACATTACACCTGTCAGAATCAAAAAGTGAAAGAATGAATAAATGAATGAATGAATGAATTGAAAAAAATAACAAGTGTTGGAAGGATATAGAGGCAAGTGAACCCTCATGTAGTGTTTGTGGGAATGTAAATTGATGAAACCATTGTGGAGAACAATGGTTGTTCTCTATTTGAGGTTGCTCAAATATTAAAAATAGAACTGCCATGTGATGCAGTAATTCCACGAATGGGTATTTACCTAAAGAAGTGAAATCAGTACTTTGAAAAGATACATGCATCCCTATGTTTAATTCAGCATTATTTACAATAGTCAAGATATGAGAGCAACCCAAGTGTCCATCAATAGTTGAATAGATAAAGAAGAGGTGGTATATACACAATGGAATATTACTCGGTCTTGAAATCTTGATATTCATAACAACATGGGTGGATCTAGAGGGTATGATACTAAGTAAAATAAATCAGTGAAAGACAAACCATATGATTTCATTACACGTGAAATCTAAAAAACAAAACAAATTAACAAGCAAAGCAGAAACAGACCCATAAATACAGAGACAAGTTGGTGATTGCCAGAGGGGAGGAGAGTAGGATAGGCAAAATGGGTGAGGGGGATTAGGAGGTACAGGTTTCCAGTTATGGAATGAGTAAGTCATAGGGATAAGAAGTACAGCATAGGGGATATAGTCAGTGATATTTTAATAGTCTTGTATGGTGACAGATGGTAGCTGCACTCATGGGGAGCATAGTACATAGAGTTGTGGAACCAATATGTTGTACACCTGAAACTTATGTAACATTATGTGTCAACTATACCTCAATAAAAAAAATAGAATTTGTAAATAAGAAGAAAAATAAATAAAATTAACTGCTACTAAGAAAACAACAAAGGTTCACACCTTAGGATAGTTTTTCTTGAAACATTTTCCAAAACATCACAATTCCTAAATTGAGAACCATAGTGTAAATCCAGAGAGAAATTCTACCTCAAATTTGACTAAATATCTAGAAGCAATGATTTTCTCTTTGTTCACACTCGTGTAGGGCTTTTTCAATTTAGATGTCATTAACATTCAGATTTTAAATTTGATAGACATAAGCTATAAAGACAGCCCGCCTGTAGAGATGACCAAAATGGGATTCTTACTGCACACACTCATTCCAGGTAAACCTAAAGTTGATTTGTTTTGTTTTGCTATGTTTTGTTTTGTTTTGTTTTGTTTTGTTTTGATACTGGTAAGAAGTTCGTGTTTTACATTAGTAATTTTTGCCTTTCTCTCTCTCCAGAACACTAGAGAATTTCAGCTTGTTCTCAAAGAATACCAAAATAGTCTGAAAGAAAGAAAGGAAGAAAGGAAGAAAGAAAAAAAGAAAGAAAGAAAGAAAGAAAGAAAGAAAGAAAGAAAGAAAGAAAGAAAGAAAGAAAGAAAGAAAGAAAGGCTCTTAAGCTCTCCTAAGCACATAATCAGATCTTTCCGTCTCTTATGGGGACTATTGTTTGGTAAATTGTGTTTTATGTTCCAAAAGAGCAAAGCGGCAGTATTCTAGTACACTTAGAGTTTCACAACAAAGTCCTGTAAAATTTCATGTTCTCATTTTTAAATATGTGGGCTCTTAAGGACAGTCTTATGTGTAAGTGATAAAGAAATGTGGTGATTACATACCTGACACCTTTTGTATTTGAATTTGATCATCTGATTCATGAAAAAAACTGCAAGCTTGATTTTCAGGTCATTTTGGTAGCCTTGTCTTGATAGCATTTCGTTGCTTGTGAGCTTTGTATTCTGCTTTTTATTTGTTGGTTTTACTTTTCAGTGAAATGAGTTGGTAGTTCTAATGGTATCTATGCTGTAGATAAGTAAAATATAAAGAGAGAAGGCTTCTTAGACTTCTTAATCACATTAATATCCTCTGATAAAAATGACAGGCCTGAATAGAAGAGACAGTTGTGAATTTAGAATTTTTCTTCTTTTGATTCATTCTGTAAGTTACAAGAAACACATGAAACAAAAAAATTCTGAGAACTAACGTTTAAGCTCAACTGTTAAAAACTAAGAAAAATTATGAGTTAAAAACTGGGTGTCAGTCACTGAGTATGCCAAGCAAACTTATTTCTTGCTCTTTTAACTACTTTTTCAAACAGGTTAAAAACTGATAAGAAGCTCTTGGGAAACTCTTATCAGTCATTGCAAAAAATAGGTTAACCCGTCCTAATCTGGCAAAGTCTTAAAAGGCCTACATTCCTAAAAGCATTAGGGGATTTTTTTTTCTACTTGCTAAGTATGCTGTATGAGAATCATTTTTTGTGACAACAAATTCAGAGTTAAAATATCTTTTTATTCATGTGATATGCTCTATGAGTGCATTCGTAGCCTATAAATGAGATGGTTGCTTAAGCTGACACTGCAAAACATTGCAGGAAGTGTTGATTAGAATTTGCACATTTGTTCTGAGTTTGTGAATTCCAAGCAGGTTTGCTAATGGAGAAGCAGTGCCTTTTTCACAACTCTTCAGCTCTAGACCATGGCCACCTATGTGTGTTTCCTATATGGTGACTGCTGTTAATATTTTGTGTATATCCTTCCTGCCTTTTCTTCTCTTCATATACATTTTTTTACTTTGCAAAGTTAATCTCATTGTGTACTTGCTATTTTATTACTTTTTTCACTAATGGTGTGTTATTAATTTTTTGAAAAATATATTCAACCTTGTAAGACAATCTATCACCTAGCTATAACATACTTTATTAAACTACTTTCCTATTCATATGTGGAATTTAAGAAACAAAACAGTTGAACATAGGAGGAAAAAGGAGAGAGAGAGGCAAACCATAAAGCAGACTTTTAACTATGGAGAACCAACTGAGGGCTGCTGGAGGGGTGGTGTGTGGGAAAGATGGGTTAAGTGGGTGATGGGGATTAAGTGGGGCAGCTGTGAAGAGCACTGGGTGTTGCATGTAAGTGATGAATCACTAACTCCTACACCTGAAACTAATATTACACTGTATGTTAACTAACTGGAATTTGAATAAAAACTTGGGGAAAAAACCCTACTTTTCTATTGTTAGATACTTAGACTATGTCCTATTCTTACCTATTATACATACTGTTGTAACTAGAATCCTTGAACTTAAATCTTTAGGCACATCCTAATTGTTTCCTACAGATAAATTCCCAAAAATAATATTTTTGGACAAAAAGGCAAATATTTTAAATGATCACCACCCTAAGATAGCCATTGCCAACAGTTTGATGCATATTTTTACAATCTTTTTAGAATAAAATAATATTTATGGGCTTGAATGTATGTATACATACAGGAAACCTAGTTAGGAGTCTATAAGCAGTAATACAGGAGACAAATCAGAGTATCTTGCAGCAGGGCTCAGTGGTAGGGGTAGTGAATGGTGGTCAGATTCTGGATATATATATATATTTTTTTTTTAATTTTTATTTTATTTTTTTAAATTTTAGATCCAAGTTAGTTAGCATATAGTGCAACAATGATTTCAGGAGTAGATTCCTTAATGTACTTTACCCATTTAGCCCATCCCCCCTCCCACAACCCCTCCAGTAACCCTCTGTTTGTTCTTGGATATATATATATATATATATATATATATATATATATATATATATATTTTTTTTTTTTTTTTTTTTTTTTAGGAAGACCAATTGGATGTAGAGTATGAGAGAAAGAAATGCGTGCAGACTTATTCCCAAGTTTTGGAGGGCTGAGCATTTGGAAGGATGACATTGACATCAAGTGGCAGGGGAAATTCTGTAGGTGGAGCAGATTGAGGGAGAGGAAAGAACAGGGTTCAGCTAGGAGAGAGTGAGAGTGGGATGTCTATTAGGTATCCAAGTAGAGATGGCCAATAAGCTATTAAATATATGAGGCTAAAGTTCTGCAGTGAGCAGGTATGGGAAATATAAATTTGGGCATCATTGGCATACAGATATTTGAAGCCAGGAGACTGGGTGAGATTACCAAGGGAGTGAGTACAGACAAAGAGAAGAGTTCGGACCAGGGAGGAGAGCATTCTGATGTGAAAAGCACTTACTATGCACCAGGCACTCTTCTATGTGATTTGCATAGATTATAGGTTGACTCATTTAATCTCCAAAGCAACTCAATGGAGGGGTACTATTATTAACCCCATTTTACAGAGGAGGAATCTGAGGCACAGAAAGCTTAAGTCAGTAAATCAATAACTATTTTATGATATTAAATTATGAAATAAGTTATAACTCCCTTTTAAAATAATGCAAACTCATTCTGAAATAAATCATGTAAAGTTTTTCGGCACAGGCTTTATCCATTATGTCTCAAAAATCACAGTTATACATTCCAGTTATACTTTAATAAATCAGCATGACTAATCTGTTCAAGGATGCTTTTCTTTTCAGCTGACAGCACATTCTAGAAGGAATCCTGAGGAGACACCGAAAAAGGAAAAAGAGCTTATTTTCAAAAAGGAGATAAGGAGAGCCATTTTTAGGGTTTAATGTTTCTTAAAGACATTGTGTTTATTTGCTTTCATGAGTCTCTTCCTCAAGAACCATGTATTGTCTAATTATATTTAAGGATGGGAGAAGCAAGTTAATAAAGGGGAATTATCATCACTCTTACCCGTCTCACCCTATAGCATATTCAGCATATCTCAACAGGGAGGTTTCTAAGGCTATTCTTGACCTTTAACAGAAATATGCAATACACTGAAAACTATAGAAAGCTTATGAAAGAAATTGAAGAAGACACAAAAAAATGGAAAAAGATTCCATGTTCCTGGATTGGAAGAACAAATATTATTAAAATGTTGATACTACCCAAAGCAATCTACATATTCAATGCAATCCCTATCAAAATAACACCAGCATTCTTCACAGAGCTAGAACAAATAATCCTAAAATTTGTATGGAACCAGAAAAGACCCTGAATAGTGAAAGTGATCTTGAAAAAGAAAACAAAAGTAGGAGGCATCACAATCCCAGACTTCAAGCTATACTACAAAGCTGTAATCATCAAGGCAGTATGGTACTGGCACAAGAACAGACACTCAGATCAATGGAACAGACTAGAGAACCCAGAAATGGACCCACAAACGTTTGGCCAACTAATCTCTGACAAAGCAGGAAAGAATATCCAATGGAATAAAGACAGTCTCTTCAGCAAGTGGTGCTTGGAAAACTGGACAGCGACATGCAGAAGAATGAACCTGGACCACTTTCTTACACCATACACAAAAATAAACTCAAAATGGATGAAAGACCTAAATGTAAGACAGGAAGCCATCAAAATCCTCGAGGAGAAAGCAAGCAAAAACCTCTTTGATCTTGGCTGCAGCAACTTCTCAACACATCTCCAGAGGCAAGGGAAACAAAAGCAAAAATGAACTACTGGAACCTCATCAAAATAAAAAGCTTCTGCACAGCAAAGGAAACAATCAGCAAAACTAAAAGGCAGCCAACAGAATGGGAGAAGATATTTGCAAATGACATAGCAGATAAAGGGTTAGTATCCAAAATCTATAAGGAACTTATCAAACTCAACACCCAAAAAACAAAGAATCCAGTGAAGAAATGGGCAAAAGACATGAATAGACACTTCTCCAAAGAAGACTTCCAGATGGCCAACCAACACATGAAAAAATGCTCCACATCACTCATCATCAGGGAAATACAAATCAAAACCACAATGAGATACCACCTTACACCTGTCAGAATGGCTAACATTAACAATTCAGGCAACAACAGATGTTGACAAGGATGCAGAGAAAGAGAATCTCTTTTGCATTGTTGGTGGGAATGCAAGCTGGTGCAGCCACTCTGGAAAACAGTGTGGAGGTTCCTCAAAAAACTAAAAATAGCACTACCCTACGACCCAGCAATTGCTCTACTAGGCATTTATCCAAGGGATACAGGTGTGCTGTTTTGAAGGGACACATGCACCCCCATGTTTATAGCAGCACTATCAACAATAGCCAAAGTATGGAAAGAGCCCAAATGTCCATCAATGGATGAATGGATAAAGAAGGTGTGGTATATATATACAATGGAGTATTACTCGGCAATCCAAAAGAATGAAATCTTGCCATTTGCAACTACATGGATGGAATTGGAGGGTATTATGCTAAGTGAAATTAGTCAGAGAAAGACAAAAATCATATGACTTCACTCATATGACGACTTGAAGAGACAAAACAGATGAACATAAGGGAAGGGAAAACAAAAATAATATAAAAACAGGGAGAGGGACAAAACATAAGAGACTCATAAATATGGAGAACAAACTGAGGTTTACTGGAGGGGTTGGGTGGGGATGGGCTAATTGGGTAAGGGACACTAAGGAATCTACTCCTGAAATCATTGTTGCACTATATACTAACTAATTTGGATGTAAATTTTAAAAAAGTAAAAAATAAAACAAGTTAAAAAAAAAAAGAAATGTGCATAAGACAGGGAAAGACAATAGTCACCATCTGGGTTAATCATTGTAGAAGGCTTCCAGACAAAAATATTTCAAATTGTCCCCTTGGTACCCTGGAGATTTTTATATCTTGGGACAAGTGTGCAGATGAATGAACTTGCAGTGTGCTTTTCTACCTTCTCCTCTTCCGTGAGAACAGAGTCACTGTGAAAGGGGAGGTGGGCAGGAGAACTTGCAAAATGGTTTTTTTCAGATAA
Organism: Neofelis nebulosa; assembly: GCF_028018385.1. Taxonomy (NCBI): domain Eukaryota; kingdom Metazoa; phylum Chordata; class Mammalia; order Carnivora; family Felidae; genus Neofelis; species Neofelis nebulosa. The sequence continues at coordinate 80,942,039 of NC_080784.1, read as the reverse complement.
ATTTTAGGATAAAGGACAACTAGAAGTTGAGAATCTGGAAATAACAATTTTTCCTGCCAACAGTGCTCCTTGAAAAGTATTCACAAACTTTTGGGGGTTCCTATAACTCAGGTTGAAGACTACTTTCTTAAATAATTTGAATAGGGAAGAAAAAAAAGGAGATCTTAAAACACCAAGTAACTACAGAGATATTCCTTTATGAGCCCAAAATATGAAAGGATAGATAGATGTGTACATTTACATAAATACTAGAGAGCAGCATGAACCTTGACTAATAATATCAGGGAAAGCAGAATCCAGAAGGAACTTAGAGATGTGAAAATTAGTTAAAAAAAAAAAAAAAAAAAGGAAGGGGCGCCTGGGTGGCTCAGTCGGTTGAGCGTCCGACTTCCACTCGGGCCATGATCTCACGGTCCGTGAGTTCGAGCCCCACGTCGGGTTCTGTGCTGACAGCTCAGAGCCTGGAGCCTGTTTCAGATTCTGTGTGTCCCTCTCTCTGACCCTCCCCCGTTCATGCTCTGTCTCTTTCTGTCTCAAAAATAAATAAACATTAAAAAAAAATTTTTTTTAAATAAAAAGGAAGAACAAAACCTTAAAGAACATGTTCATGGCAAGAACAAAACCGTAAAGACTCTGGGGAAAATGATGTAATGTTTAAAAGATAACGGAGAAAGCAGAACTAACCAAAGTCTCTTTTTCTCCATTCTTCTCTCAGTAACTACCTTCAAATGAAAAGGGTAAAAGAATAATGGTAGGAGGAAACATAAATTCAAGGAAGGTAAGAAGCAAATTTAATTCTTTTAATGAATTTTTTTTATGCCCAGATAAATTGTATCCTGAGATATTTAAAGGACTTGTAGTTGTAATCATGTAACCACAGTTAACAATCATAGAAAATAATTTTATAAACATAGTCTGCATAGATTCATTAAGAATCAATGCTGTCAGGGGTGCCTGGGTGGCTCAGTCAGTTGAGTGTCTGACTCTTGGTTTCCGCTTGGGTAGTGATCTCACAGTTTCATGGGTTCAAGCCCTGCGTCGGGGCCTGCTTACGATTCTCTCTCTCCCTTGCTTTCTACCCACCCACCCCCCCACTCATGCTCTCTCTGACTCTCTCAAAATAAAGAAATGTATTTTTAAATTTTAATTTTCAAACTTAAAAAAATTAAAAATGAATCAACACTGTCAAACTAACCTTACATCTAAGAACTTATTATTCAACTTAAGACCTAGTGTTTGTATCTTTTTCATTTAACATTATATTGGAATATTTCTCTAATATTTTTCATGAAATAGTCTTCTGTACTATAATTTTAGAAAGCTAAAATTAGTGCTCAAAGTATGAATATACCCTAAATTGTTTAATCAATCCACCATGGTCAAGTTTAGACAATTTCATATTTTTGGCTTTTAAAAAACCATGCTAAGGTTAAGATCATTTTGCATAAAACTTTATAAATCACTATTTTTTTTTTAAATTTTAGGTCGAATTCCCACAAGGAGAATAAATGAATCAATGGCATCACATTTCAAAGAAATTTTAATAAGTATCACCAAAACTGCCTCCAGAAGGAAATACCTGTTTATATTCTCAACAATATATGAATGACTGGTTTTCTAACCCTTATCATTACTGGAAGATTTTGGTAGAAAAACTTTATACTTGTGTTTTTTTATTGTGGTAAAATGTATACAACATACAATTCACCATTTTAACCACTTCTTAAAAAGATTTTTTAATGTTTTTAATTTATTTTAGGGGGGGTGGGAAGGGGCAGAAAGAGAGGGAGAGAGGGATATCCCAAGCAGGCTCTGTGCTGTCAGTGCAGACCCCAACATGGGGCTTGAATCCACAAACCGTGAGATCATGACTTGAGCTGAATCAAGAGTTGGAGGTTTAACTGACTGAACCCCCAAACACCCCTACCATTTCAACCACTTTTAAGTACACAATTCAGGAGCATTAAATATATTCGTAACATGCAACCATCACCACTATTTCCAGAACTTTTCATCATCCCAAACAGATATCAAACCTGTTAAACAAAAACTTAAAAATATATATTAAAATATATTACCAGGTGCATGGGTGGGCTCAGTCAGTTAAGCTTCTGACTTCAGCTCAGGTCATGATCTGTTTGTGAGTTTGAGCCCTGCATTGGGCTCTGTGCTGACAGCTCAGAGCCTGGAGCTGCTTCGGATTCTGCATCTCTCTCTCCCCTTTCTCTGTCCCTATCTGCCTATCTGCCTATCTGCCTATCTGTCCCTGCTCATATTCTCTCTCTCTCTCTCTCTCTCTCTCTCTCTCAAAAATAAGCGTTAAAAAGTATATTACCATTCTCTTGCTTTATGTTACTAAACCATCAGCAATACTCTTCCCCCTTCCTAATATCTTAGAATTCTTCTGTATTAGTCAGAATAGGACAGGCTGTACCATGGTAACACATAACCCCCAAATCCTGTGGCTAACAGATTCAGTTCTCACTCAAGTTACATAGTCTACACCAGCCAGTGAGTGTACTTGCTTCTCAGTCTTTCAGAGGCTCAGGCTAAGGGAGACCCAATCATGTCATGGCTTCAGAGTTTGGAACATGAGGCTTTCATGGTTACCAAGGCAGGGCAAGGAAGTGCTGTAGAGCCTTGAACCAGCAATCAAATGCTTCAGCCTGGAAATGGCACATGCCACTTGTAAGAACTTTGTTAGAACTGGTAACACGGTGGAGGGGGACACGTACATTCCTTCCTTGTTATCTGAAAGAGAGGAGAACTGGGTATGTGGTCTCTACATCTTCATCTGTACCCTCCCTGATACAAAATTGGCTTCATTTAACTATTTGCATTTTTTCCCTATTAGTGAAGCCCACACATTAACGTTTTACTTTATGTAATGCCACAAGAAATCCTGGAATAAGTGAAAACAATTAATTTAGAAGAATAGTAATTTGATCTAAGTGACAAGTCACATATCACAGAGTAATATATAAACACTGCTGTGGCTGACATGTTAAATTGCTATCTTTGGGCCCAGTTTTCTTCATAAATTCTAAATAAAAAAAATTAGTTTATTTATTTTGAGAGAGAAAGAGAGTATGAATGGGGGAGGGGTAGAGACAGAGGGTGAGAGGGAAAGAGAGCATCTCAAGCAGGCTCTGCACTGTCAGCACAGACCCTGATGCCAGGCTTGAACCCATGAAACTGTGAGATCATGACCTGAGCCGAAACCAAGAGTCAGACACTTCACAGACTGAGCCACCCAGGTGCCCCAACAAATTATAACTTTTGAAGTACATGCTGAACTTTTTAGTAGCACTGGGCCCTCTGGTTTTCATGTGGTTAGGCATGTCATTGTGGACGCTCCATGGAGGATGATAAATATTGACCAACACTTGACAAGTTCATTAGCAACTTTTTTAAGAAATGGGAAATCAGTACTTGATTTCTCATTAAACATGCATTCTTTCTTTCAGCTCATTCCTGCCAAAAGTTTTCTTTTGTACAAAAAAAAAAAAGTTACCAATCAGTAAAGTACTTACATAGTCATACATTTGTACAGCACAATAAAAGACAAATGACTGTAGTTGTGGAGTTTGGATTACTCTATGTTCGATGGCAGCTCTACTCACCCTTATTTTCTTTTATACCTTACACTCAACCTGTAAGTGTTTATGCTTCATGTTGACTCCGATAGCCAGACAACTTCACTCATCTTGCAGGTTACTGCATGGGCCATTCTACTGACACATCAAATAGCCAGCAAGAGTAGCAGTGTAAAACCACTTCTCCTATGGCCACTGGAAGGAGTAACTGTCCCCCCCTGATCATATTCCTGGGGGGTTTCATTGTACCCACAGGTGCCCTTTATGTGGTTCTTGAAAGTGTGTTGGTTACACTGCTTCTGGAAAGGTCAGTAAAAGAGAGGTACGTTATCCTTAATCACCTTTCAGGTTTTCTACTTGTCAAAGTAAGAACTCTGTTCACTGCTTATGTGTCTCATGTACTACTAGATGAGACCATGGCTGGAGACTAAATACAGGGTAGAGGTCCAGGAATCCATCTTGGCTTAGTTTTTTTAAAAATTTTTTCAATGCAATTATGTATAGTAAAACTCCATTTAAAAATGACACATCTGGGGCACTGGGGTGGCTCAGTAAGTTGAGCGTCTGACTCTTGATTTCAGCTCAGGTCATGATCTCACAGTTGTGAGATGGAGTGCCGCATGGAGCTTTACGTGGAGCCTGCTTGAGATTCTCTCTCTCCCTCTCCCTCTGCCCCTCCCCTGCTCACATGCATTCTCTCTCTCTCCCCCCCCTCTCGCTTTCTCTCAAAAAAAAAAAAAAGCAAAAAAAAAAAAGACACATTCAGGGGAAAATTGTAAAAGGGAGGGGATTCCAAAGGTGTAAAGCAGGCCAGTTACAGTCAAAGGGGGATATAATAGGGTTCCACAGAGGAACGGAACCAACAGAATATGTACAAAATATGTACAGATACAGATGAGGAGATTTATTGTAGAAATTGGCTTGTGTGGTTATGGGGACTGAGAAGTCCCCCAGTCTGTCATCTACAAGCTGGTGAATCAGGAAAACTGGTGGTGTGTAATTCAGTCTGAGAACCAGGGTGAGGGCTGTTGGTGTAAGCCCTGGAGTTTGAAGCCCCAAGAATCAGAAGCCCCAGTGGCTGATGTCCAACGCCTGAGAGCAGGAAAAGATGGATGTCTCAATTGAAGAAGAGAGACAGGGAATTTGCCCCTCCTTTGCCTTTTTGTTGTAATTGGGCTCTCCATGAATTGGATTGGATGATGCCTGCTCATGTTGGTGGGGGTAGATCTATTCACTCAGTCTACTGAATCAAATACTAATCTCTTCCAACACCCGCCCGAACACATCCTGAAATAATGTTTAACCAGCTCTCTGGGCATCCCTTAGCCCAGTCAAGTTGGCACATAAAACCATCAGAGAGGACTTAAGGTCATGTGACTTAGAGCTAAGTGATCAAAGTTGATAACCTAATGGCTTGTTTGTCCAGTGTGTGCCATGGGCTGCTAGATTTTCTCTCAGAACATAAAGGAGGAGGGTGTTACTGTTTTTTGTTTTATCTTCACCAAATAACTAATTCCAAATATGCCCCACAATTTCCATGAAGGTCCACTGCCAATTATCCAGTTCTAGATAGGCCAATCTACAGGCACTGGGTCTAGTATTATTTAATCAGTCTAGGTATTAATTAATCTTTGAGTGCAAGGGGAAAAACCCTGATTCTGGCAACTTAAGCAAAAAGGCATTTCATTTGAAGTATGTGGGATGCTAAAGGAAACCTGAAAACCAGCCTTGGAATGAGTAGCTGGGTAGACTGCCAGGCAGCAGGTCTCTTGACAGTCGTGGCTGGAACAGATGAACTTTGTTTTTTCTGTCAGGTTTTTACTATGCTTCAAAGTCCTGGGAAAAAGAGTCTGGTTGGCTGAGCTTAGGGCATGTACCCTGCCCTTAGCAATGGCAGGCTTAAGAGGAAGCTTTAGCAGGAGGCTCCAGGGATCTCTTTGGATTCCCTAGTATGAGCTAGGCCCATGAATTTTACCAAGACTATGTGCTATGTGGGAAAATAATTACTCAGGTGAAAGTCAGGGTGCTTTTGGCAAGTGAGAATAAAGGCTCAGCATCCAAAGATCCCAGTATCTACCACTACAGCAAAAAAAAGTGATCATATTAAAAAAAAAGTTTATTTGAGGGAGAAAAAGAGAGAGAGAGAGAGAGAGAGACAGAGTGCAAGTGGGAGAAGGGTAAAGAGAGAGGGAGACAGAGAATCCCAAGCAGGCTCTGCACCATCAGCACAGAGCCAGATGTGGGACTTGAACCCACAAACTGTGAGATCATGACCTGAGCCAAAATCAAGAGTTGGGTGCGTTAACCAACTGAGCCACCTAGGCACCCCCAAGAGTGATTATTTTAATGGTGTCAAACAAAGCCTGAGTACTTATGAATATGTTGAGTTGGTATGTGCTGATTTATTTTACTATTTTCCAATTGTTATTTTGCTTCCTTTTTTGCCCTTCTTTCCTCCCTGCAGTAAATAGCCCTAAGCATATACATTAAAATATATACATATGTTTATAAATATATAATTAATTATATATATATATATATATATATATATATATATATTTATTTATTTAGGGCAAATTATTAGGTCTGGAAATATTGGGTCAAAAGATAACAGTGAGTATTTAAACTTTTTTCATTTTCTATTTTACTGAAGTGCCAATGAACTCTGAGGGTATGCCTCTAATCATTCTAGATTGGCTTTCCAGTGCCTTCTAGATTGGCCTATCTAGAACTGGATAATTGCCCGTTTGAAGGTCACCCTGTGGAAACCTCTCTCTGGGTCATATCAGGGGCATTTGTGGTGCTGGGAAAAGCATACTGTTTAGAGCTCTCCTCTTTCCTTCTGACATTTTTTATATATATTGCTATCTGGATAAAATGAAGTGCAAGGTCTCTGCTTTGGTCAATTGATTCACATACTACAGAAAAGAGGGCAGCGTTTGCCTTAGGGATCTGTGGGCAGTGGGGAGTGCCTACTGATATAAGTCAGCATATATAATATGATATACCCAGCCCCCTCTTCTCCATGCGAAGTCTCTCCAAACCTGGGGGCAGGAAAAGGAGTCATTTCACTATGACAGGGCACTCCACTTGACCCACATCTTCATGAGCCAGGTTCTTCTAACTCCAAACTTGAGAAGAGTCCTAGATTTCTTCAGAGGATTTTCATTTAAATGTGAGAGAATTGGAAAATCCCACCTTCCTTCCCTGTCACATCCATTCCCCATTTCCCTACCCCAGTTCACTGGGAATGTCTGCTTCTTAGCCAGGCTGCCAGGCTGGCTGGATTAAGCAGCAATGTGCTTTGTGTTATCATTGTCCCTCTGTCGCTTATTCCCCATGGCTGGAGTACACCAGACTGTAGATGCCTCGAGATTAGGAACTGTCTCACCTTGGCATTCCTTGCAGAAGTTTCCACAGTGCCTTGCTCTTTCCAGGTACTCAATATTTGCTGAATAACATTAGGTAAGTGGAATAGTTCTAGTATTTTCTTGGGGTCCCAATTTCTTCCAAGTTATGTCTCAAAGTGCTGGAAAAGGTGAGCATCCTCTAAAAACAATCAGGAAAGCCTGGGGGGGGGGTTTTCTAAACCCACGCTCAATGTTCTGGGGGAAAGAAGCTAAGCCTGGTGCAGATGCAGATGGATGGGCACTCGCTCCCTCTTCAAGGACTGTATCCCTTCCCATAGTGCTCCAGCCACATGGCCTTTTTCAGTTTCTTGAACTAGCTCTTTGACAAAGCTTTCACTGGGCATGTTTTTTCCCCACTTTAGATCATATCCATGTTACCTGAACCCATTGAACTCCTCATCCTTCAGATCTGGGCTCAGTTGTTAATTCCTCACTAACATCTCAGAAAAGGCCATATTCCTACTACATATAGCATCATGTACAGTTCTTTCCTAGCACTTATCAGTGATTTCATTTAATATTTATATTTGTAATTATTCGATATGTTCTTTCTCTCTGACTGGAGACTATTAATTCATGAAGGCACAAAGTGTTCACTTGCACAAAAGTGCTTGTTTTGTTCACTACTGTCTTCCTAGTTCTAGGGTCCTCCCTGGTATATAGTGAGTGCTTCGTAAACATTGGAGGCATGAGTAATAGTTTCTCCACAGCACATACATGTACCCACTGCACTCCTGGAAGACACAGAGTGTACTAGAGCTTCCCATAGAAACAGAACCAACCAATGGGATGTATAAAAACATATGTTTTTACTGTGGTATAAATAGATGTATTATTTTTATTGTGGTAAAATACATATAACATAAAAGCTACCATTTTAGCTATTTTAAGCATACAGTTTAGCAGGATTAAGTATAATCACATTGTTGTTCAACCATCACCATTATATTTTATAGATTACTAGTTGACAAACCTGTTGTGTAGCATCCTCGAATCTTAGTGGCTCAACCCACCTTAAGCTCAAAGCGTCTCTATATACACTCCCAAGAAGTCCTATGATCTTGCATTTGCAAGCTGAAGAACCAGAAAGCCAGTGGTGTAAGTCCCAGTCCGAGTCTGAAGGGGAGAGACCCAGGAGCACCAATGTCTGACGGTAGGAGAAGATGGACATCCCAACTCAGAGAGAGAGAGAGAGAGAGAGAGAGAGAGAGAGAGAGAGAATTCACCTCCCTCTGCCTTTTTCATTCCAGCCCCTGATGGACTAGATGCTGGCCACCTGCGTTGGTCACCCCCAGCACAAAGAGTGGCTCCACTTGGGTGGCCCAAGCTATTTGGCACTACTCCCACCTCTGCCTCAATGACCAGTTGAGGGAAAGCCTCCAGGTTTAACTGAGATAGGGCATGGCAGGGCTCTAAACAGGCTTGATGCTCAGATTGAAGTAGTTGTGATAGGGGGGCATCTTTCCAGTGTAGAAAGTGGCATTGTTTTTAGGTAAATCTGGAAACGGTGAAGCCATTTGATTCTCACAAAGGAAATTTCCAAAGGGCTGAAGTCAATACTCACATGGGGCAGAGCTGAGAAAATCACAGACAAATGAGCTGGAGTGGTGATAAATCTACAGAAGCCTGTCCCCGCTCTTCAGGGAGGATTTTAGTGATATGGTCCAATAATTTCTTGTTTATACTATTTTGGCACCTCCCCCCATACTTGTGAGAGAAAACAGCCTAATACAGTTTGGAAGACACCCAAGGATTTATCTTATATTTCCTCTCATTATATCATTTGTGTTTCGCCATAGCAATAATTTATGTACCTCACTCATATAGGTGTCAGCCTGCAGCAGAGACTGCTAGGTGCCTGCTCAAAATCTATTGTCCTTTTTCTCTTTGTAAGAAAATACAGTTTCTTTCAACACGCATTTTTGGAGTGCCTGGTGGCTCAGTTGGTTAAGCCTCTGTCTTCGGCTCAGGTAAAAACCTCATGGCTTGTGAGTTTGAGCCCCATATCAGGCTCTCTGCTTTCAGCACAGAGCTCCCTTTGGATGCCCCGTCTCCCTCTCTCTCTCTGCCCCTACCCCACACCTTCAAAAATAAATAAACATTTTTTTAAAAGACCATATTTTTCTCTTGCTGCGAAGTGTGGCCATGTGACTAGGTTCTGGCTAATGATATAAAAAACAAAAATGTCTAAGACCTGCAGGAAGGCTGAAAACAGTGCTGACTCAGTTTGGGGGGGAGGCACTCTTATCCTTTCCCTTCCTTCACAGAGGGAGCTGTAGGAGCCACCTTGTATTATGAAGTGAAACGGATTGGAACCCAGTGCTTCCCTGGGGACCCTGGAATCACGTTAGGCTATTTACTTCTGGACTTCTTTTACATGAGAGAGAAATAAATTCCTTGTGGTCTAAACTACTGTTATTTTGGATTTTCTGTTATAATGTGTCTGGACCTAATTTTAACTGACTCACCCTGAAACATATCCAAAGAATAGAGTAGAACCCTTATTTGAACTTTATAGGTGGCAACTTTGTTACTCATCAGGGGGAAGACAACATGGTATGTAGAGGAACCTACATAAAGGGAAGGTTTCATCTGTATTAACCTCTATTTTATCTAGACTAGAACCTGACCAATTTGCATTGTTTCAAATCCTTATCTAATCCAGGCACCGAGCAAAGCCTAAAAATGCTTACCTGACACACACAGTTGTATGTCTCCTAGGCACCTAGAGCTTAATGAGTCTGAAGCTGAAATTGATTTTGCCCATCCCAGTCAACACATCTTCTTATCCCCTGTTTTCCTTTCAGTGAAATGTTCAGTAAAGTTTATCTCCACCCATCTAACCTATCATGACAGGAGCCTGGGGGCCATCTTTGACACTCCTCATTTCTGCACTGTTACTTAGAGGGTGAAGCTATGCCATTTCTTGCCCAGACAACTCCAAAAGCCTTCCCTCTGGACTCCACACAGGAGCTATAGAGAAAACACAAACCAGATCACATTATCATCATGCTGAAAACTCTTCAAAGCCTCCCAATAGCATTATGGTACAATCCAAAATCCTCATATGGCCTATGAGGCTCTGTGTGTTGTGGCCTCTGCCTATCCTCCACCACCTGTGTTGGCCTGAGCCAGTATCTCTCAACGACTGTGCTTCAGCTGCCTAACCTCTTTTAGTCTCTTGAATGTATGACTCTTTCTCATTCCAGAGGCTAGCAGAGGCTGGTTCTCTGCCTGGACTACTCTGTTCTCAAAGCCCCCTGTTTAATGGTTAACTCCTACTGATTCTTCTGGTCACTGATTAAATGACCAGAAGTCATTGTCTTCCTGACCTTACTCCTGATTTATATCAGGCTCTCAATTAGAATCTCTCACACATCCTTTACTCTAACTGTATGGCACTTTAATTTGAAATTAGATATATATTTGTGTGTGGTTTTGTGTTTTGTTTTGTTGTGTTGTTGCTGTTGTTTGGTACCATGCCAATTTCCCTCTAGAGAACAAAAGCACAGTGAGGATAGACACTGTTTTGTATTCTGCTGTACCACCAACACCTAGTATGGTTTGTAATATATATAGAAACTTCACAGATATTTGTGGGAAGAATGAATTGATTAATGAACAAAATTGGGGCCTAGGAACTCTGGAGCATCTGCTTTTGTGATCACTTTCCTTGAATTCTGTCTTACATGGTTTAATGCTATGATTTTAGGAGGACAGGTTTCCCTGCCCTGCCCCCCCCCCCCCCCCCCCATTTTTCACATACTGGTGGAATGTAATCTTCATCTCTGCCTCCTCCTGACCATCAGCATTCTTGCTTTCAGCAGGTGCTTTACAAAAACAAAAATTACTATTAACAAAAATTTTATTAAGTTTTCTCAACCAACTTGCACTTGCAGCATCATTGTCTCCATGCCATGGATGGTAAGCCTGAGATTTAGAGATTTTCCTTTGCCAAGCTGGTACAACTACTAAGTAGGGAAGCTGACTAGGAGCTCCTAAATTTCTTTTTTTTTTTTTATGCTTATTTTTATTTTTGAGGCAGGGAGGGGCAGAGAGAGAGGGAGACACAGAATCTGAAGCAAGCTCCAGGCTCTGAGCTGTCAGCACAGAGCCTGACGCGGGGCCTGAACTCACAGACCTCGAGATCATGACCTGAGCCAAAGTGGGACGCTTGACTAAGCCACCCAGGTGCCCTGGAGCTCCTAAATTTCTTTAGGAGAAATGGTACCATTGTACCATAAGGGTTTCCCTTACTTGGCCATACTTCTCATTCATTCCACAGTTACTGATCATTTCTACCAGGCCAGGTACAAGGTGTAACTGAATAAAACTAATTAGGGCCTTCCACTCTTGGTGATCATTGGTAGAGCTATTTAGTATTGAATTAAGATTTAAAAAGCTTTTTTTTAACGTTTATTTATTCCTGAGGGAGAGAGAGAGTGTGTGAGTGGGAGAGGGGCAGAGAGAGAGGGAGACACGGGATCTGAAACAGGCTCCAGGCTCTGAGCTGTCTGCACAGAGCCTGGCGTGGGGCTCGAACCCATGAACCATGAGATCATGACCTGACCCGAAGTCGGACACTTAACCGACTGAGCCACCCAGGCGCCCCCTTTTAAAAAAAATTTTTTTAACGTTGAATTAAGATTTATATTCACCTGCTGTTTAAATTGTTTTGGGGAGTGTGTGTGTGTATGTGTGTGTATGTGTGTGTGTATGTGTAAAGACACAAGTAACAGTATTTTCATGATGTTGTATAATTGTTTTAAACAATTGTATAATTGTATAATTGTTTTGCTCCAAAATATCTAAATATCTGGCCACATTGAACCAGAGTCTTTGTGGCTGGAAGTAGAAAGTGGTAAGGAAGAAGAGGCACTCCTGGAGCAGCCCCCACCCCACCCTCCTTTTTAAACTTTATAGTTGAGGTATTTCACATACCAAAAAAAATTCACCCATTTAAATTATACAATTTAATGATTTTTAGTAGAGTTACAGAGTTGTACAATCATTACCAAAATCTAAGTTTAAATTATTTTCATCATCCCCAAAGGAAACCCTTATTCTACCCCCACCCCACCATCCAGCCTCTGGCAATAACTAATCTACTTTCTGTCTCTTATGGATTTCCCTGTTCTGGACATTTCACATGAGTTGAATAATATATGTGGCTTTTTGTGACTGGCTTCTTTCACTTAGCATTATGTTTTGAAGGTTCATTGTGTTGTAGCATTCATCAGTCCTTAATCTTTCTCTATTAATATTCCATTAGTAGATTAATATTCCACTGTATGGATACACACATTGTGTTTATCAACCCATTCATCAGTTGATGGACATTAGTGCTGATTCCACTTTTTGGTTATTATGAACAATGCTACTATGAACAAGTATTTATTTGTGCAAACATGCTTTCATTTCTTTTGGGTACATGCCTAGGGAGTGCAATTGCTGGCTCAAATGTTAAATTTATGTTTGATGCATTGAGGAGTATCAGCAGCGCCTCTTTATGAGGATAGGTTTAGGGTTTTGCCCAGAGGAATTTAAAAAAATATATTTATTTTTATTTGTTTTGAGAGTGAGAGAGAATGCAAGCCAGGAAGGGGCAGAAAGAGAATCCCAAGCAGGCTCCACAGCTCAAACTCACGAACTGTGAGATCATAACCTGAGCTGAAATCAAGATTCGGATGCTTAAGAGAGCCACCCAGGCACCCCATGGCCTAGAGGATTGAGTGCCTGTCAATTTGTCTTGTTTTGCCAGGTCCTCACTGTTTGTTTACATCCCTTTTATTCTTGCCTCTTTCCCCTTCTATTTGCCTCTTTTATTCTCTTCTCTGAAGAATCCAGCCCCTTGCTGATTTTAGTAGGAACTGAAGCTTTCAATGCCTAAACGTTATTTGTAAAACATTTGGAACTCTCTGGAGGATGGACATTAAAGTAATAATGTTTATCTGTTTTTCTGAGGGTTAGCCCCACGCTGGAGGTGCTATTTTGTAACAAAGGAGCTCATTGAGTAGGAGGCTTATTTAACTTCTTCCTGAGGGTTAGGCTCCTACAACATGCTGTCCAAACAGATTCTTAATTACCTAGAGCTGAGTCTGAAAGTTTTAGAGAATAGCTTTGAAGTTTCTTTGTGGAAAGCAACATCTTTAGTAAACCTATATATGTAAACATGTGTTGTGAGCTTGTAAAAAATGTGCGCAGAGTTCCTGGTGTGTGCCTGGCACATAATAATTGCTTAATAAATTGTAAGTTGCCATTATAAAAAGTTACTGTAATGAACAATTGATTTCTTTTGGAAATACATTTCAGGAACTTAAAATATCTTAGCTTTTTAGGAGACACATCCGAGTTCTGCCAGAGAACACAAAATACTTTTCCATGTGTGCTGACACAAATTCTCATTTGATCGTCACCCCCGCACCTCGTGAAACCTGGCATTTGTTTTCGTCGGTTATTTTTAGAACAATAAAGATCATCTCCACCTACCCAAGCAAATTTAATCTGCTGAATACAACAGAGACAACTTTTCAGTGGTTTAGCCACCCCTCTCCCTCCCTCCAAGCGGTTCAGTGTGGATACGCAGCAGGGTGTAATAGAAGCTTTCGGCCCCCAAACTCTTCCTGCTCATGTAAAGCTTTCAATTAAAGCGGAGATTCAGCACGCATTTTACTGCAGATGGGGAACGGGAATAAGGAAAAGCGAGCCCTGCGTGCGAGAAACTTTCACAGCTCAGGGTCGCTCCCAGGATAAGTGAGATCAAGGAGTCCATCGTTTCCCCTAGCAGGCCAGACCTCTGCGTGCAGTCGCTGGTAGAGCGGGGATTATAGACTGCAACTAAGTCTCCCCTTCCTTGCCCAGGTCGAGTTCTCTGCATCCGGGAGCCCGCGGGAAGTCATCCCAAGTGGGGGAGCCGAAAAAAGGGATGGGCACGCGCCCCGGGGGTGGAGGAGAAGCGCGGGACGAAATTCTAGATCGGAGGAGGCTCGGAAGGAAGAGGAGGGGCAACTGCGCGTGGGGAAGAGAAGGAAGAGGCTGCCGGGGAAAAAGGAAGAGAAGGGAAGGGAGGGAGGAAGAAGGAAGGCGGATAAAGAAGGGGCGAGCGGAGGCGGGCGCCCGGGGCGGGGCGGGGCGGGGCGGCTGGCGCCTCGGGGAGGGTCTGCGGGGCGGGGCGGGGCCGCGGGCGCCCGGGCATCGGCGGGGGCTGCCGGGATTGGGGCGCCGCGGTTCTCGCTCGCTTCGGCCGCCAGGCTCCGCTCCGAGGGACACGTCCGCGCCGCGCTCGCCGCGCGCCTCTCCGGGACTTCCTGGCCGCTGCCCCGAAGCCCGACGCGGATCTCCGCAGGGCGCTGCGGGCGGGTGGCGGACCGCAGCAGTCATGGGGCTGCAGCCCCTGGAGTTCAGCGACTGCTACCTCGACAGCCCGTGGTTCAGGGAGAGGATCCGCGCCCACGAAGCGGAGCTGGAGAGGACCAACAAGTTCATAAAGGAGCTCATCAAGGACGGGAAGAACCTCATCGCAGCGACCAAAAGTAAGCGGCGACCTGGGCGCGGGCGAGCTGCGGTGCGGCCGGCAGGAGCCTCTGCGGGAGCGCGAAGGGCAGTCGCGCGCCCCAGCTCAGCCGCCGGTGGAGCCGGGAGGCCCCGGGCTCCCTCCTGCCCGGCTCCGCAGGCAGCCGGCGGCGAGTCCCCTTTCCCGCCCCTCGCCCTCGGCAGCGGCCAGAGCCGGGAGCCGTGCGTGGGAGCGCGCCGCCGGCAGCCCGGCACCCCTTGGTGCCTGCGTTCCCTGCCCGGCCCGCCCGAGGTCAGGTTGGATTGCACCCTAAAAGCTGCCCGGTCTTTCCTGAAACAGAAACATCAGTTTCACTCGCCTTGTCTCGTGACCTCTCCAGAGGACTTTCTGGGGATTCTTTGAAAACCTGCTGGGTGTTGAATTTTTCAAAAGTCCCTGAAACGACACTCTTACCGTGGTATTTTCTGATCGTTTCGGACCATCTCGTCCCGAGTCCTTCCCTGTGCCAAACCAGAAAGTCCACCTGGCCTTGTGCTGCTTTCCGCACATTCTTGACCTCCTGCGCCGGCGAGGGTTCAAAGATTGCGGCTTGTAAGGGGGAGCAGACAGCCTACTCTTTGGCTGGAACCAGCAGTGCCTGCAAATAGGGAATTTCACCCTGGTCAGGCTTCATGCCAACCTCCCTGGTTCTTCTCTGTGTGTTTTTTGTTTTTGTTTTTTTTTAAACTACGAAATGGCCACTGGAGAAATAGATCTCTGTAAGTATATCTATTATCCGAGGAGATTCTTTTTAGGAGGGAGAAAGGCTAAAATTCATGCTGAAACACCGAGTTGGTGATGCTGTTGGATATGGGGCGGCATTAGCTCCAGTGAGGAGCTGGGTGGCCTGACCACACCTGTAGCCCATAGACCTTCTGAGGATGCTGCTGAGTGCCCTCTTAAGATAGCAGGCAGGGGACAGGGCAGTATCCAGCTTCTACAAGTCTGTGTTGCTGGGGTCTTTATCTTTTCTCTAGTTTCTCAATTCGGTAATTCCCAGTTTTGGGAATTAGTCACTTGTACACTTGTTTGTAGATATCAACTCTGGGGAAAAATACCCTGTATCACCCTCTTCCCTACCACCCCCCCCCCCCCCCCCCAATTTTGCATTAAGATTAAAACCTACTGAACAAACTGTCTCAAGAACCCAGCACAGTGCCTGGAACAGTAAATATTCATTTAACGAATGAGTTGAACTAAGTTTTAATAGGAAGAATTTAGTGAGCCACCCCTGTAATTTTGGGAGCAGGTCAGTCAACTTCTTTGGATGATGTCCAGGGTTCCTTTTGGTTCTCTGACCTTGTTCGTGTTGCAAAATGAAGCTTGGGCATCACTTTGGGATGTGTGGGCTTATTTGGATGATTTTTGTCCAGTGCCTTGGGATTAGGTATGTGTGTTGGGTGGGAAGTAGGGAGAGTCTGTAAGTATGTAGGAAGGAGGGAGGAGAGGGCAGGGTGTACGTGTATGTGTGAATGAACGTGAGGGAGAGGACTCCTTTCTGTGGCTTGGGTCAGTGGCCAGGGGAGTGTACATTCTCCTCTCTTACTGGCCTTAGCAGCTCCCTCTGGAGCTAGGAAGATGAGGGGGGAGGCTTTGGTATGGGGAGAGGCAGATGGCAAAGCCAGTTTGGCCACTGGTAGAAAGCTATTTATGTGACTGCATGTTCCCTCTTCTGCCAACAGGACACATGTCTGGTGTCCCAGCAGCAGCTGGTACATCTGGGGGGCCAGCTGTCAGCCTTCCTCCCCAGAATGTAGACTTTCTGTGAACTGGTGTCTTACTCCTTTTGATTCTTGTACTTTACCATAAGAAACATAATTTATAATCGTAAGAGCCCCCAGAAAGTATATATTTTTCCTCATTGTGTTTGATTAACTTAAATTCTTTTTTTTTTTTTTTTTAATGTTTACTTTTGGGAGAGAGAGACACACACTGGGTAGGTAGGAGCAGGGGAGGGTCAGAGAGAGGGAGACACAGAATCCGATGAAGCAGGCTGCAGGCTCCAGGCTCCAGGCTCCAGGCTCCAGGCTCCGAGCTGTCAGCACAGAGCCCAATGTGGGGCTTGAAATCACGTACCACAAGATCATGACCTGAGCTGAAGTTGGCCACTTAACCAACTGAGCCACCCAGGTGCCCCTGATTAACTTAAATTCTTTCCCAGAAGACAGCAAAAAAAAACTACAGCTTTAGCTCACTTGCTTTAGGCAAGTTAGGAAGACCCTGTGTTTGCCCAGCCCACTCCTTAAATTTTAATTCTAGTTCCCATCAAAGACTACAATAGGACTTAAGTCAGGGCACCTGAGTTTAATTCACCTTTACTGTGAGGGCCTGGCTACATGACAGCTGCTCAGGTCACTTAATTCTTTTGTGTTCAGTTTCTTTTGTCCTACTTCTTCGAGGCATTGGTAAGGTCCTGCAGTGTTTGGAAATTGCAGTGTAGGTCAGCTGTTTGCCCAACCAGTTGAGCCTTTGTGTATAACATCTGAGAGCCAAGAAGTGAAGGGAGGACATGAGGTGGAGGGAGTTGCTGCAGAAAGAATAACAATCAACTAGGTCAGACTGATTAAATTTTCGGATGTTTTACACTTTGTTGTGCAAAAATAGCATTTGGTGCATTTTCAGAATTGTGAGTTTAAGTGATTTCTGTTTTTCATTGCCCTGTAAGATGTCTCCTGGGTGCACTAGATACTTGTTGGATTTATGTAGTTCTGATGTCTTGATGTTTGAATATTCCATAAATATTTAAAGAAGTTGGAGGTGGCTCTGTGGGACTTGAAGGCTTACTGCTGGGTTCAGTGATGGTGGCAATCAGCAAATATTTAACATCTATGATTCATTAAATATTGGGATTGAGATTCGAAGAGGTAATAAGTCCAAGGCCCTTGTCCTTGAGTTTATCATCCTGTAGTTGAATTCAGTTCAATCTAGGGAATATGTTTGAACACCTGTAGCATTGTGCTAAATTCCATTTTGTTTAAGTTTGTTTTGAGTGAGAGAGAGGGTGCTCGTGTGTGAGTGGGGGGAGGGGAGTGGCAGGGAGAGGGAACAGAGAGAATCCCAAGTAGGCTCTGTGCTGTCAGTGACTCAGGGCTGGAGCTCACAAACTAAACCTTGAGATCGTGACCTGAACTGAGATCAAGAGTCAGACGCTTAACTGAGCCACCCAGGTGCCCCCCATTGTGCTAAATTCTTGAAGAAACAAAGGATACACAGACACACATATTGAAAGGTTAAAAATTCAGTGACAAGCAAGTATTCTAACTTTGCCAGAAACAAGAGTTTGTTGTAGGTCAGAATGAAGACATGTGACTTGGGAGTTTGGGAACTCATTGTTTTAACTAAGGAATAAAACCATGTAGAACTTGGTCAGATTGAAAACAGCTGAAAAGAAACTAGACCGCCACAGTGTTTGAGGGCCATGAGGAGACCAGCTTGGAACGGGATAAAGGGAGAGGTCAGTTTCAGATTATGGAGGGTCGTAAAAGTGAGGTCAGGAATGTGGACTTTATCCTGTGGAGAATCACTGAAGGGTGTTCAGCAAAAGGCTGACATAATGGGAAAGAGATGGTTTCGAGACAGAATTTGACATCTGTGTGCAGGGCGGATTTGGACACAGCAGTGGGGGTAGGCGGGAGCTCCAGAGAGAAGTCTGGGATCATTGACTTCTGTGGTACATTTGGAGATCATTCACCCAATTCAATGGAGTCTTTGTTTAAATGGATTTTTTAGTCCTTTTTCTTTTTCACGCCTCTCCTAGAATAACCAGTGTCCTCTCTTAATACAGTCTTTCTTCTTGTAAGCCTTTCACGTGATATCTGTATAGTTTAAGATGCTTATGATTCATGCAAATGTATAGCATATTTGCCAGAAATAGAAATGAGCTATGTATGCTTTTCTCACGAAGTTTACATTAGACAGTGTTGGGAGAACTTGTTCTGTTTTAGAGGAAAAGATATATTTTTTAAACAAACAGTCCTTACAGTTATTAAGCACTTACATAGTTATGTAAAATGCTCTTTAGTAAGGTTAGATTGTCTAGCTTTCTTGGTGTGTGTTAGTTAAGCTGTAGGGCCCCTCTGAGCGAACCTGCTCTTATCACAGACCCGGAGAAGGGTGCTGATGGCAGCCAGGACTAGAATTTCAGTCTTCCAAGTCTCGGTTTTAGTACTTTTTTTAGGCCTTGATATTTTATTTTTTTATTTTTATTAAAAAAAATTTTTTTTTAACCTTTATTTTTGAGACAGAGAGAGACAGCATGAATGGGGAAGGGGCAGAGAGAGAGGGAGACACAGAATCAGAAGCAGGCTCCAGGCTCTGAGCCATCAGCCCAGGGGCTGAAACTCACGGACCGCGAGATCGTGACCTGAGCTGAAGTCCGACGCTTAACCGACTGAGCCACCCAGGCACCCCTAGGCCTTGATATTTTAATATTTGCTTTAATATTTACTTGATGTTTTGTTTACTTCAGGACAACATCAGAGTTTTCTTTCTTTCTTGACATTCATTTTGGAAAGAGCGTACGTGTGTGGGCGCCCCTGTGAGTGGGGGAGGGGCAGAGAGTGGGAGACACAGAATCTGCTGAGCTGTCAGCACAGAGCCCTACGTGGGGCTTGAACTCACAGACTGTGAGATCGTGACCAGAGCTGAAGTCGGATGCTTAACCAACTGAACCACCCAGGCGCCCCTTTTTTTGCTTTCTTTACATTAATGTTTCAGACAGATAGTTCATGCCATAATTCCTTTCGGGGGAAATTTCCCAAGTTGCTATTGCATTGAAACATATAGAAATTTGGAAGACTTAAAAGAATTTCACATCGTAATCCTGAGCCTCAGTTTCCTTATTTGTAAAACGGGACTGTTGCAGAAAGCCCAGCCTGAGGATTGAGTAAAATGGTGTGAAAGTGTTTTGCAAACGTGCATTTAAGTGTTGGGCAGACTCTATTGTTTGCCCAGCCAACACTACTTTTCTCTCTTTGGCTTGAATTTTGTTCAGGTGTCTCTACCTTTTCCCAGGTGACTCAGGGAAGGATGATTAAGGGCACTGCAGATTAGTCTAACTCCGTGTTTTTCAATCTTAGCTGACCTTTAGAATCACCTGGGCAGTGATAAAAACATGCATTCAGGGTTAAGGGTCCCAGAACTCTTAACTCCGTTATGGTGAACCTATTTTCTGTGCTTGTAACCTGGTTTCAGAATGAGGATGTTTCTCAGTTCTGGTCATGGAGACGTGATAGGAAGTCTGCTGGAGACTGGGAAAACGATTTCCTTTTGTGTGAGGAGACTCACCAAAAGGGTTCTTTACTCTTCTGTGGTATCTGGTTGTGTGGCCTGGAGCTGCTACCATCTTGGGAGGACTGAGTGGAGCCAAGGTAAAGAGTGTGGAGCAGACAGCTTACTGCATCTGGGTTTTTGATGTCACTGTGGGAGCCACAGACTATTTTATGCCTAAAGCCCAGGTCTGGATATATTGTTAAATGACCTAAGCCAGTTTGAATTGTGTTTTCTGCCACTTCACGTCCCAGTATTGATGGAGAAATGTGATTCTAAATTTCATGCTGATCCTGGAATTGAGTGGAATTTAGAGAAGTATAGAAACAAAATGTTATTGAAGACGTTGATAAGTTACAAATATTATTTTTCCCTGAATGTAAAAGAAGATTCAGGTATTTTTTGCCTCAAAGAAATCACCATGGACCCCCGACAAATCAGGGCATCACCTGGGGTAAGTCTTAAACTCTCTCTTGGGGTTTTACTACAGTGGGCTGGTCTCCAGTATGCATGTAGACTTTCTATAAAAATACTGTCTGACTGGAGCTAGGAAATGGACCTAGACAGCCTTTAAAAGCTTCAAATACCTTATTTGCTGCAGGTAGTCCTTGACTCCATTTAGAATAGTCTCTGTTTAGAGCTCTCCACTAGCCATCTGTGTTCATTTAGAATGTTTTATGGGTCAGTCATCCGGTGTGCTCATTATCTTACAGACATGTTGTGTTTTCCCTGTCCTCCTATTTATCTGTTGGGGTTCCTTTGACCACATTTTTTTTTTTTTTTTTGCTTATTTTTTTGGAGGGGACCAGGGAGCATTGTTGACTTTTGGAAGAGGAGAAAACAGGCATTTTGTGTTTTAATTTTTAAAATAGCTGATGACACAGTGTAGCATAGAAGATTAAGAGTGCAAGTTGATGGTATTGGTCTGTCTGGGTCCATATCTTACCTCAACCACTCACTGATGGTGGAACCTAATCAAGTTGTTTGGCTTATTTATTTTTTGAGAGCGCATGTGAGCTGGGGAGAGGGAGATGGAGAGAATCTTAAGTAGGCTCCACACCCAGTATGGAACCTGATGTAGGGCTCAATCCTACAACCATGAGATCATGACCTGATCCAAAATCAAGAGTCCGATGAGCTCAACTGACAGAGCCACCCAGGTGCCCCTAGCTTTTCTCTGTTTTGTCACCCATAAAATGTAGATTATAATGCTATCCCCTGTATAGGCATGCTAGTTGGATTAAATAAGTTAATACATGTAAAGCATTAAGAATAAGCATTCAGATGTGAAATGTTAACACGTATGATGTCATTCTTTAAATTGTAGGCACATGTTTTAATATTAGGGCCTTTTCTTGCCTGAGAAACATCTGTTCTGGCCCAGTGACTACTGGGTAACCTTTCAGTGCTTATTACCCCTAAGAGTATATTCATTCATGTCCTCATTACCAGTGACCAAGAAGATAGACAAATTTGACAAACTCTGGGAAGGCTTCTAAAGTTTGAATGTGCAGGATATTGAAGTCTTGCAAGTAAGTTGATGAATCGAAGCTAAATGG
This sequence comes from Neofelis nebulosa, assembly GCF_028018385.1. Lineage (NCBI taxonomy): Eukaryota > Metazoa > Chordata > Mammalia > Carnivora > Felidae > Neofelis > Neofelis nebulosa. The sequence goes on along the minus strand of NC_080784.1, from coordinate 80,920,654 downwards.
TATCTTGGGAAAACATTCTCCAGAATTTATTTGCAGTTCACAAACATTTGAAGGTGAAGTAGAAGGTGTCAGTAAGGCTGCAGTAAGTCTAGCAAACCACCTGCAGCTGGGACTCCAGCAGTCAGCAGGAGGCCTCTGTCCAGAGGACTGATGGGGGGGGGGGGTGGTTGAAGGTGACAGAAAGAGTTGTGCTCCAGGTACTGAGATGATAACATCTCATGGAGCCTTCAGATACTTAAAAATTACAGTGATATTTTTAAAGGACATTAATGTTAGTGTTTAACCTGCAGGAAACCTTGACAACTAATGGACAGTGCTTGTATTTGCTAAGGGAAATTCACGATGAGAAATTCCAGATGAGAAAAGGCAGCCAGAGACATCTCTAAGAGGGATGTACCTAAGAGCTATTAGGTAATCCTGTCATCTATGAAAGAATCCTCAAATCCCCAAAGAAGCTGTTTTGAGTCTGTGACTCTAATAGCTCTTGACTACCTTACGGTTTTGTTTGTTTTTTGGGTCATAAGAGGCAAGAATTATGAAGGATATAAAAATGGTGGGTAGTCTGCAAAGTTACCATAAATCGTACTCTAAGTGATTGCTGACTGTATGTCGCAGTGAATAGGAACAGTGTGAAAGCTTGTTCAAATCACATAATTTGTCAGTGGAGGAGCTGGAATGTGAACCCACTTTTGTCTGACTCTAAAACCCTTAACCACAATCATTAGCTGTCTCCATAATGGGGTGTAACTGCGGTCTTGTGTTAGGGGAAGTGATTATGATAAATCTTGGTTATCTGGAATGTGTGTAAACTTCATGATCTAGTTGGGAGACAGTTCTTATTAGCTCAGTACAAGGACCATGACTGAAAGAAAATTTAAGGCCCTGTAGGATGATTATTGTAAATAAAACTGGTTGCTTGTTTGTATAGGAAGTATAGACATTCAGAGATTTGTTGATTTAGGATCAGTTAGATTCAGATCTCTACTTAAAAGAGTATCATTTCTTTCCCCTCAGTCTCTGTCTCTTAATCTCTACTGCCCCCCCCCCCCCCAAGTTTCCTTCTTCCTTTGTGTCCCATTCCTTCCTTCCACCCTTTGGTAGAGTAAATTTTCATTTTGTTCTCATATTTTGGCATTAGTATTTTTTGCTTTGCCAAAATTATGAAATAATTTAGAAATATAAAAAGATGCAGAGAATCTCATAATAACTACAAGTGTGATATTGCATTTTTCCACTAACTTCTTGTTTCATTAAGATGTAAGTTTTTGTAAATGTATATGCAGAAACATATAGGAATAGCTGTGTCCTTAACTCATTGAAAACACACTGTGTGTGAATCGTCTTTCAAGTAACATGTTCTGTCATTAAGATATAAGTGGTTGTAAATGTTAGTGGAGAAGCATATGGGAATAGCTCTGTTCTTAGCTCATTAAAACTATATACCATAGAGGGGCACCTGGGTGGCACAGTGGGTTAAGCGTCCTTTGATTTTGGCTCGGGTCATGATATGGTTTGTGAGCTCGAGCCCCACGTTGGTCTCTGTGCTTACTGTCTGGAGCCTGTTTAGGATTCTCTCTTTTCCTCTCTCTGCCCCTCCCCTGCTTGTGTTCTTGAGTTCTCTCTCTCTTTCTCTCTCTGGCCCCCTCAAAATAAATAAATGTAAACTGTGCTACACACATATATATTTACATAAATGTATATGAAGAATGTATCTGTAAAGAGCATATATATGTGTGTGTATATATATACACGTATATATATATAAAATCTCATAATAAACATTTCTGTATTAGCCTCACAGGTTGGGAAAAAATTGTTCCTGTCTGCCTCTCCCCAGTAGCAACCTATCCCTTCTCCCCAAGAGGTAGCAACTGTCTCAAACCAGCATTTATTATTCCCAGACACTTTAATATATCTGTACAAATTCCTAAATAATAGCATGTTTTTAGACTTTATATAAGGGTTTTCAAACTATATGTGCAACTCCCCCTCCCCTATCATATTAGTGAGATTTATCCATGTGGATACATGTAGTAGCTCTATTTTATTTAGTTCAACCTTTTTCCTACAAGTGGCATTTAAAAAGACTTTGTTAATTTACGTTTTATAGATACTCTATAAAAACATGAGATGTTCTGTGATGTATCATATTAATGCATTTTTTGATTGCTACACAACTTATTAGTGAATTTATGTAGTATGAAATGATAAAGTATTGTAATTAATTTTAAAAACTTTAAACCAGTAGCTTTGACAACAATCTGTAAATAATGTTCCCATGAGAAGCACCTGGGTGGCTCAGTTAGTTAAACATCTGACTCTTGATTTCAGCTCAGATCATGATCTCACAGTTCATGAGTTCAAGCCCCACGTCGGGCTCTGCACTGTCAGTGCAGAGCCTTGTTTGGGATTCTCTCCCTGTCTCTCTGCCCCTCTTCCCACTTGCATACATATGCTCTCTCTCTCAAAATAAATAAAAAAAAAATTAAAGTAACGTGCCCATGAATTTTGCAGTCCCTTAGTGAAATTTTTTTTGATAAATTATCAGCTTAGTGTGGATGATCACAGGAAACCAGTTTAAGTGTCAGTTGCTGGTCTGAATCAAGAACAAACAAAAATTAAAGTCTTTTCACTTCATTAAGTTAGACTTCTTGTATTGGTATCAGAAGAAAAAAATGATGTTAATATTCATAAACACGATGTGCATTAAGAACTCTGGTACCTTTCAGTCTAGTTAGGTCAGATGAACATGATTTTTAGGCAGGGATTGGTTGGTATTTTGTGACAGGACACAAAGCAAGCAGCAACCACAGCCTGCTGTATTTGATTATCCTCATATAGGAACATGATTTGTAGACTTGCCAAGGGGATGCTTTTGTAATGAGGAAGGCTTGACATCCTTCTCTTTTACACACACACACACACACACACACACACACACACACAAATCTCTGACGCTTTACATGTAGGTCTCAAGCTTCACGGGTATCACACCCGTGTTGTTGCCCTGGAAGCCTGCCTCCCTGGTTGAACTAGAATTTCCTCCTTGTGTTTCCTGAGGAAGATGTTAATCCTGTGCTACTTAATATTTCAACGGTGAGTGTGATTTCTCCTTCCTTGTTGACGTGTTCACCCATGGGCACTGTCTGCCCTTGGGTGTCAAGGTATGCATTCCATCACCATCTGGTAGCGAGTCATGGTGAGGTGTGTGGCTGGAGGAAATCAGTTTGGCCAGAGTAATGTCACTTCAGGTCTGAATACAGGCTGTTTAGTACTCTTTAAGAAGGTGAGTGTTTTTATCTCTGACTATAAAGTTGGCTCCACCACTTATCAGCAGTGTAGACTGCTAGACTTTGGGCAAATCACTTAGACCCTCAGTGCCTGACTTTCCGTTTCATTGTTAGTAAAATGGAGATCGTAAGAACTCTGCCTACTGGGTAGTATGATTTAATCCTAATGTTACATTTTAAAGGATCTCAGAACTGTGCCTGGCCTATGGTAGGTGTTATTATCGTCCCCATCATCAAAAGAGCGCCATTCTGACTTCCTTTGGTTGAACTTGGACACAGTTGTGGCTTACCCAGTACAGATAGTAGAAATAGTCTGTGAACACGTGTTTTTTCCTCTTTCAGGTTAACAATATTTTGAAGTATAGTGCTGAATATAGGCCTCTCATTTATTAAAGAGAAGAAACCATCTGTAATAATGTGTTGAAATCCAGCATATTACTGAAGCTCTTTGCTTGAAAGTGTTGGGGACAAAGCCAAAGAAGTACAAGGGAGTGGAGTGTCATTGACCTGTCATTACTTTTATTTCAGAATCTGGCAGATGGTACTTCTGTCACTGTGACAGATAGTTTTGTTTTTCTTTGTGAAGTGCAGGTCAAAGGAAGCATAGCAAAAATATTGAAGAGCATGGTCTTTGATGTCAGATTTACTGTGTAACCTTGGGCAATTTGTTTAACTCCTCTGTGCCTTGATTTCCTCTTGTGTAAAATGTGGATAGTGGTTTTTCTCCATAAATGTGTCTAGAAGTAGTTAATTATTTCTAAAGTACTTTGAAAACTGAGTCATAGTGACCCCTGTATGTGTTTGCTAAGCATAGGAAAAAAAATTAAAAATCTTTTCACAGTTATCACTATAGTAACTTCATTCATGACAGCAGGGACAAAGTTATCACTATAATAACTTCATGACAGTGGGGACAAAGTGTCATCCCAAGTCGTTGAACTCCACCTATTGTGGGCAAGTTGCTAGAGGCTTAACAGTGAACAGAGATCTTGTGTATCCACGCAGAAGTCAGAGTTCCGGTGGGGCAGATGGAGGATTAATTAAGCATTGTCATTCATATTGTTGAGTAAGATTGGGATGCTATGGCCATAGTTAAGAGGACTATCTAGGGAGTCAAAGACTTCAAGAAAGTAGTAACTTCTAAGCTGAGGCCACAAGGAAAGCTAGGAGCTTTCCATGCTGAGGGTAGGGAAGAAGGATTCTCCAAGCACAGTTAAATGCATGCCAGAGGCCTGGAGACTGGAGAGATATTGTGCTATAGGGCTGGAGGGACAGCTCTGGTAGCCAGGGAGAGAGGCCACAGCTCCTGCCCAGTGAGAGCAATGGGGCTGCAGAGCCAACAGGGGCAGGAGTGAGAAGGGCCAGGTGAAGGAGGGTAAGGACTTCAGGCTTCATCTGTAACACAGTAGGGAGTGATGGAAACGTTTTGAGCAGAGGACTTTGGCATCATAGGAATTGCATTTTAGAACAGTTTCTCAGGCAGAGGTTTTGAGAATGCCTTTGAGGAAAGGGAAACTGGAGGTTGGGAGGTCACTCACCTAGGCCAGAGACTGGTAGCAGATGAGGCTGATTCTTTAGGAGGGGTCAGGATACAGACGCTGCAAGTTTTGGTGGGTGATTGGGTGTGGGGGTTGAGGAAGGAGGCACCCAGGAGGATTCCTCAGTTCCTGCCCTGGGCAGTTGAGTGCTATTCACTGAGGTAGTCCAGCTAGAGGAACAGGTTTTATGGAGAGAGGATACATTTTTTGGATTGGATATGTTGAAGCTGAGGTGCTTCTCAGCTATCCAGTGGACACATTCAGTACTTTGCTTCCTTTTTTGAGTATGTATTTCAAGAACAAGGAATAAAGCTAGAGGCAAAGATTCTGGAGACACAGCATATAGGTAGGAAATGACACCATGCAACTGGATAGCAAACCTGCTGGGAGAGAGATGTAGACGCAGAATGCAGTGTGGCTGGGCAAATCCTGGGGAACACAACTGTTAAAGGGTGGGTAGAAGAGCTTGAGGGGGAGATTTGAGAGCAGTAATGATTGTGGGGGGAAGAAGTGGAGAAGGTGGAAAATTTGGCTAGGGTTGCACAAGTCACAGACAAAGTAGGAGAGAGGAGACAAGGTCGCCTTACAAAGAGGACCAGTTCTAGCAATACAGGTGACATTGCATTAAGCCAGTTCATTGGTCAAATGAAACAAGAGACTCTCAACTATAGAGAACTAACTGATAGTTACCAGAGAGGAGGTGAGTGTGTGTTGTGGGGGGGGGGGGGGGCGGGGGAGGCTGTGTGGGTGGGGATGGGTGAAGCAGGTGAAGGGGATTAAGAGTACACTTGTCTTGGAGTGCCTGGGTGGCTCAGTTGGTTGTTTCTGACTTGATCTCTTGGTTAGTGACATTGATCCCTGCATCGGGCTCTGTGCTGGCAGCATGGACTCTCTCTCCCCCTCTCCCCTGTGCGTGGACGCTCGCTCTCTCCTCTCTCTCTCTCTCAAAATAAAAGAGCATTAAAAAAAAAAAGTACATTTGTACTAAAGAGCACTGAGTAATCTGTAGAAGTGTTGAATCACTATATTGTACACCTGAAGCTAATATAACACTGCATGTTAGTTTTACTGGGGAAAAAAAAAAGGACGGTGACATTGGTAATAACTGGGAGATTAGCTTATGGCACAGCAGGAATGGGAGCCTGACTGCAGAGGGTATGAGGAAAATAAAGGAGCCTCCCAAAGTATTGGTTAATGAGTGAGATTTGGACATTGCTAATGAAGGTATCCAATGGAGAGGAAGGGATTGAATATTCTGGGAATATTTCAGAGTACAAAGTATTTCTGAATGTAGAAGATGGAATTCAGATTCCAGGTGAAGGGGGGACACGCCCTTCATCTACTTCACTCCTAGAAGGGGTGGAGAAGATGGGTGCACACTCAGGCACATTTGGAGATTTGTGTCAGGACATTGAGGATGTTCTTACCAGTAGATTTATTTTCTCTGTGAGGTGGGTGGCAAGATAGTTTTCCATAGTTAATTGTGTTTTAATTTCTTCCCCACCACATTCTTTGGTTAATAAATAATACATGACTTGTAAGACTTTTGTTTCACAGTCTGTTTGAAATGAGGGGAGTGGATGGAATCTGGATGTTAAACTGAGAATAGGTAATTGGAGGTAGGGAGAAATGGTGGGAATAAGATGTCTGGATAAACAATCACTAGGACATTAAGAAAGTGCCTCTATTCCAGACTTTATTGTGTTGGCACTTAAAGTTGAATACTTTATTCAAACAGTCTTCAATCTTTTTTTTTTTTTTTTTAAGAAGTAAATGAAAACACTTTTTTCTTTTTTTTTTTAAGAAGTAAATGAAAACACTGCTGATTTTTCTGTTTTTATCTCCATGGAATCATGATGGTTCCCTTTGGATGTTGACAGAGAAGAAAATGCCTCTGGCAACATCTGAGAAGGGACTTTAGGCCTTTAGATTTAGATTTGTCCAAGAGAGGAGGAGGAAAAGAGCCTGTGAGAATTTAGAATGTATTAAACTATCAGCGAGCTCAAAAGATCTCTCCTTCCTCTTTCCTGGCTAACTACTTAGGTTCTAACAAGTTTAAGAAACGATCTCCGGAAGAAAGAAATGCTTACGATTACTGTAACTCTTCAGATGCAGGGGTGTGCAGATGGCACCCCTCTTCCCTTTAGCCCTGGCTGCACTGGCTGGAAACCACTGCCTGGAGATGAAGGGCAGAGGCTTTCAGGCTCTTCAAAGGGAGAGACTAGGAGTTCAGTGGGGAAGTTCCCCACTTGTATCCCTAGAGCTAGAGTTGGTGTCCTCTTTTTGTGGAAAGCACAAGATAGGGTTCAGAATTAATCTGCGCCCTTTTCCTTTCTTGACAGTTCGAATTTTTGACATAAAACGTGTGTTACATCCTCATTCACTTCCTTCAGTTGCAAGTGAGAGAAACCCGATTAAAATTAGTTGAAGCAAAAGGATTTCTTGGCTCCTATGAGCGAAGTCTGAGGAAGAGGGCTTGCTTAGGTGCACCTGAATCCAGGGGTTCCCACAGTGACATGTCTGTCTTTGCATCTCTAGCATTTCCTTCAGTTGGCTCCACCCTGAGATTGGCGCTCTTGCACGGTGATGAGAGCTTAAGGCTTGCGTCTTTTTTTTTTAATTAAAAAAATTTTTAAAAATTTATTTCTGAGAGAGCACAAGCGGAGGAGGGGCAGAGAGAGAGACAGAGAATCCAAAGCTTGCTGTCAGCACAGAGCCTGACCCAGGGCTCGAGCTCCTGGACCGCGAGATCATGACCTGAGCTGAAGTCAGACGCTTAACCGACTGAGCCACCCAGGCGCCCCGAGTCTTGCGTCTTTCTTATTGCCTGGTAATTGCAGAGAACAGTGACTCCTTTTCCTGAGAGGAGTTGTTCTCAAAGGGATGAATCTACTCCCTTGGAGATATTTTTGGTTGTCATAACTGGGAAGTGCTACTGGCATCTAGTGAGGAGAGGGCAGTGATGCCTTGCTGCTTTACGTCCTGCAAGCACAGGATAGCCTGCTACAACAAGAAATGATCCAGCTTAAAGTTACTTGTGCTGAGGCTGAGAAACCCTGCCTTAGAGGTAGAGAGACCATATATAGTCCCTATCAAGATGCTTTTAAGAGTAGGGGACGCCTGGGTGGCTCAGTCAGTTGAGCGTCTGAATTTGGCTCAGATATTGATCTCAGGGTTCATGGGTTCGAGCCCCGCATTGGGCTCTGTGCTGACAGCTCAGAGCCTGGGGCCTGCTTCTGTGTCTCCCTCTTTCTCTGCCCCTCCCCCACTCATGCTGTGTCTCTCATAAATGTAAAAAAAATTTAAAGATGCTTTTAAGAGTGAAACTATGCCGGACAACAGGGATAAACTGGGATCGTCCCGGGTAAACCTGGACATGTGGTTGTCCACCCTAAAGGCCCTGTCAGTACCGGCCCAGTCTCTGAGCATGGCACATGATATAGTTTGGCCAACTGAGTGATGTGCCTGCCACCGGGTTGAAGAAGCAGGCATCCAGTGATTATCTTCGTGACCAGGATGCTAAGACTCACAGCAAAAGGATGTGTAGAACATAGGAAGAAAAGCAGACATCTAATAAGTAAGAGAACTCACATATTTGGAAGTGACTTTTAGACCTGTTTTGATCTGGACCTAGAGGCTTTATGTGACAAATGAGGACAGTGTGACTTACTAGTCAGGTAAGTTTGCCGTGTCTTTTTTCCCATTGCTTGGTTGATTCCTTTTTTTTTTTTTTTAAGTTTATTTTTGATTTAGAGCACAAGTTGGGGAGGGGCAGAGAGAGAGAGGGAGGGAGGGAGGGAGGGAGGGAGACAGGGAGAGAATCCTAAGTAGGCTCCACACTGTCAGAGCCTGATGCAGGGCTCGAACTCATAAATGGTGAGATCATGACCTGAGCCAAAGTTGGACGCTTAGCTGACTGAGCCACCCAGGTGCCCCTTGGTTAATTCCCTTTAACACAAATAGAGAAGGTTAGGAGAGATGAGAGATGGAAATGAAGGCTGGGGTCTGTGTGACTTGCCTGGGTACAAGGTTAAGGTTGCTGATACAATGTGGTAGTTGGGGTCTGTGCCTTCCAGCGTTTAAGGTCAAAGTATGGAGCGACTGACACTTTTTTTGGTCATTGTGGAAAAAGCGTAGATCAGCATAGCTAATATTTATAATATTTTAATTTCTGATCATCCAAGAAAATATTTTAAAAATTAAATAGTGATTTGGTGGCTTAATTTAAATTTCTGACACTGATAACAGTGCTTCTCTTTAGTTTTGGAGAAATAAAGTATTGCTAAGGAAAACTGATGTTTGTGAGTGTAATTCATCTTGCACTGTGGATTGAGAAATTTTACATTCTTTTTTTCCTTTTAAAGGAAGAAGGAAATAAAAGGGGGGGCACCTGAGTAGCTCAGTTGGTTAAGCATCCAACTCTTGATTTCAGCTCAGGTCATTAGCTCAGAGTTCATGCAGTCAAGCTCTGCATCAGGCTCAGCACTGACAGCAAGGAGCCTGCTTGGGATTCTCCCTTTCCCTGCCCGCCCCCCCCCCCCCCCCCGCCTCTCTGCCCCTCCCCCACTCATACTCTGTCTCTCAAAAATAAGCTTAAGAAACTTTTTTTGAACAGAAATCAGAGCAGATTTTTTTCCTTTCCATTCATGTATATTCCCTCAATTTTAAGGTTGAGATAATCCTGTAAGCATGTAGAAAAGTTGTCTACATAAGTTCATTTTCTTCTGAATTGCATGATGGTTTCTGGAAATGGAAACATTTTCCCTGTGTCCATTTTATTGTGAATGCTGGATAGTATCTAGAGCAGAGATGTGAAAGGAGGTAAATGACCTACTTGGACTATTTTCATTGCCAGTCTAGGAGAATTGTGGCGGTTAAATTAAATATTTATGTTGTGAACTCTGAAATCTTTGACAGTTGACTGCTTGTCTTAATTGACATCATCTAACAGGCTGGTATGTCTATGCAAAACTATTGGTGAGCGGTCCGACATCCAGAAACCGGATGTATCACTTAACCACAGTTAACAGGTTTTTGTTTGCTGTAAGATGGTTTGGTGCCTGTTGGCAGCATCTGCCAGAGTGTCTGCAGTACTGATTTACCTTGACAATCATGGAACAAAAGGTTTTAAAAAGTGCTGCTTTGTCCAGAGAACAGAGAGGCAACTTTGTAAAGACCTTCACATTTTGTGACTTTGAAGTTTTCATTCCACAAGCTTTAAAGCTAAACGTGGGGTTGTGAGTAAATGTACTCCCTCAGTTCTCACTGAACAAAACAAAGGAACGGAGCGGGAGTGGGTTCCATGGTGGAAGCTAGTGGCATCGGTGAGCATTTGTTTGACCTTTGGAAGGTGCTGGAGGGCACCTTTTTGAATGACATGTATACCAAAACTGAGAATTTACATTAGGAAGAAAAGTTGGAATGGAATGGAATTGATACGTATTCAGCTCTGTGGGCTTCTATTGTGTGTGTGTGTGTTGTAGTGTGTGTGTGTGTGTGTGTGTGTGTAATCTAATCATATTTTACATGTGACTAAACTATGCTTATTATTTAAGAGGGATCAGTGATGATTCCTTTAAAATGAATAGTCATCTCCCAACCTATTTTTGGCATGTGGATGTGAATATCCATTTTTAGCTGTTGGATTTGTTTAAATGAAGGTGCATATAAAATATCTTCAATTTAAAATAGCAGTGAGTAGATTACTATTGTTTTAAGTTGGAGATAATAAATTTTGTTTTAATTTGCCTCATAATCTACTTATCAGTTGAGCTTTTCGAAAACATTATCTGAGATGTACTGAAACATATTTATAAGTTTCTAAGAATAATAATAATTGTGGTTGTAGTAGCGGATAATAGGTTTTTATTTAATTTTTTAGCACTTAGTGAATAGCTATATAAGCTTTTCACATGGGTTAGGATTTACTTGTCACAGTCTTATTTGGTGCTCATTCTTTAAAAAAAATTTTGTTTAATGTTTATTTTGGGGGGGGAGGGAGGAAGGGGGAGGGACAGAGGGAGAGAGAGGGAGACACGGACTCTGAAGCAGGCTCCAGGCTCTGAGCTGTCAGCACAGAGCCCGACGCAGGACTTGAACTCACAAGCTGAGTCGTGAGATCATGACCCAAGTGGAAGTTGAAGTCAGAGCTCAACTGACTGAGCCACCCAGGTGCCCTGGTGCTCATTCTTATAGTAAATACCATTTGCAACTTAAGAAGCTGGGTTTTCATAGGTTGAGTTCGTTGCCCAAGGGCACTTACCCAGAAAGGTATGTGCCCCCTGCCAGTTGCACACGGACTGTGAAGCCTTTAGTTTCTAGAAGAGCATACATTATTGCCATTGATAACAGAATTTCACAAGCCTTATTTACAGTATTATCTTGTGTAAAGACATGGGGTGGGGGAGCAGTTACGTTTGCAAAGTGCACTTAGGAAATTAAAAAGTTTTCTATGAAGGTGATAGAACTTCCTTTAAGCTATTAAAAGTCGCAGGAAAGGAAGTCATTTTTAGATGATCTGGAATGGTGGCTATACTATTCTATTTGTTTTACAAGAAATGAAAAAGCTTGTGGTTATTTGCTCTTTAACCAAAGCAGAATTTGAAAAGTAATGTTATCGTTAATGATCCAAAGGGTGTGTGGGTTTGTTGTGTCCTGACAGCTTGCTAGGGTTGCCATTTTCAGCTTCTCTGTCTTACCATGATAAGCAGAGACCTGGAGAGACCTCCAAAGATCTGGAGGATTTATTCCCTTAAAGGGAAAGACATGTTTTGTGAAATGGATGCTTTACTGTTTATGCCAGTAATGCCTCCTTGCTTAAACTTGTTGCTTATTTCATGCCCCAAATTATATTGCTCTCTTATTTTCTTCACAAGTAATGACCATTTCTTTTCCTTCTGGATGTATTTTCATCCTTTTTGGTGATGGTATTCTGAATGTATTTACCCTGAAATAGATTTTTTCCTGGTTCATCTATGAGGAACTCGCTCTCCAGAAGTTTAAGAATTTTGTCCAGGGGTGCCCGGGTGGCTTAGTTGGTTAAGCATACAGCTTTGGCTCAAATCATGATCTCACAGTTCATGGCTTCTAGCCCCGCATCAGGTTCTGTGCTGACAGCTCAGAGCCTGGAGCCTGCTTCAGATTCTGTCTCCCTCTCTTTCTGTCCCTCCCCTGCTTGCACTCTGTTTCTCTGTCTCTGTCTCTCTCTCTCAAAAATAAATAAACATTAGAAAAAAAAATAAAAAGAATTTTGTCCAGAGCCATAGACAAAGACATTGTAGTTAATTTAAAAAATACTTTGGGGCTTTTTAATCTTTAATCTAGTGAATTTCAGTTAAAGTCCTGGTCTCCTAACTCTTGCCATGGAGCTGGAAGGAATGCCTGACCACTGTATTCTAAAAATGAGGAAACACATCCCAAGTGGCCTGTAAGATATCTGCTTTTTCCTGTCTGTTGGTTTCTTGACGTTCATTTACAGTGTTGAGTTTACACTGAAGTCATTTTTTTTTTAACTTTTTTTTTTTTTTTTTGAGACAGAGAGACAGGGTATGAATGGGGGAAAGTCAGAGAGAGAGGGAGACACAGAATCTGAAACAGGCTCCAGGCTCCGAGCTGTCAGCACAGAGCCCAACGCGGGGCTCAAACTCATGGACCGCAAGATCATGACCTGAGCCAAAGTCGGACGCTTAACCGACTGAGCCACCCAGGTGCCCCTGAAATCATTTTTGAATTTGTTTATTTGCAGTATTAATGAACAAGTAAATGTGGGAATCATATTTAAAGGGTGATTTTTTTCCCCTTTTGAAACCATTTTCGTGGTGCTTACATCATAATTGTGTACCTTGAAAACTTAGATGCGAATGAGCGAAAAATTTGAGACTTAACCATTTAATTTACCCGAATGAAAGCTCTTCCTCTTGATGCTTCATTAAAATTGAAGTAGGGAAGTTAATGAATTGAATCAAGATGATGTGACATTGTTTTGTGGTTGGGATTTCCATTCATCTGCCGCTACTGGTCTAATAAAAACTGAACGTTCTGGAAGCTTTGCCCCTAACCTTGCTCACATGCTGGATTCCAGTACACTTTCAGCCCCCTTGAGGGTGGTGGTATCTTCTCTCTATCCTTTGCCAGTACCTAGAATAGTGCCTGGTTCTTAGGTTTTTGGATTAATAACTTGCTGTGAGTAAATGCCTGTCTGGCTCCTGGAATGTTGGAAGTCCTTGAAGTCTGGAGAGGTTACGTGACACCAGTAAAGACACAGATAAGAATGTGAGAATCCAGAGCCTTCCATTCCTGTCCAGTTTCTGAGCCACTGATGTGAGACAGAAAGTGCCTTTTGTAACTTTGTATAGTGTCAGAGCTGGTACAATCTGGTTAGAAAGTTGTTTTGGCTTTCACAGTTGATAAACGTTTGGAGCCTGAAGACTGGCTTATGAGGAGTTAGGGTGCAGTTAGGATAGCATTCAAATTCTCCGGAGGGCCTCAAACTGTCTCCAGATGGAAAGAAAGCTCAGGGTGGTTACTGTCAGAAGTGTGCATTTCTTTTGGTTGACTTTTTATTGTCAATGTTTGTTTCTACTTGAGCTGAAAGTTGTATACAGTTTTTTGTTGTTGTTATTTTAGTCTGTCTCCATGTAGAGATAGTGTGGGTGAATTTTCACTGTTACATATGTGTGAAGATAGGGTGTTCGTGTTTAATTTGTTTCACATAATGAAAAGTAACAGGAAAAAGACAAAAATAGCAATTTTGCTGCACAGTACAACTTGTACATTCTTTTATTAGATTTATAATAGAACCGGGTCCCTAAAAATATTAAAATCCTTTCAAACTTATACCTTTAAAAAAGTCCCAAGTAGTCCCACGATTATGCGCTTGATTAATCTTTGACAAAGCAGGAAAAAGTATCCAACAGGAAAAGATGGTCTGTTCAACAAATGGTGTTGGGAGAACTGGACAGCAACATGTAAAAGAATGAAACTGGACCACTTTCTTACACCATGCACAACAACAAATCCAAAATGGATTAAAGACCTAAATGTGACACCTGAAACCACAAACATTCTAGAAGAGAGCATAAGCAGTAATTTCTCTGACATGGGCTGTAGCAACTTTTTTCTAGGTATGTCCCCTGCCGCAAGGGAAACAAAAGTAAAAATAAATTATTGGGACGGCATCAAAATAAAAAGCTTCTACACAGCAAAGGAAACAATCAACAAAACTAACGGGCAGCCTGTGGAATGGGAGAGGCTATTTGCCAATGACACATGTGATAGTTTAGTACCCAGAATACAAAGAACTTCTAAAACTCGATGCCCCAAAACCAAATAATCCAATTAAAAAATGTGCAGAAGAAATGAACACACATTTCTGTAAAGACCTAAGGTAGCCAGTAGACACATGAAACCATGCTTATCACTCCTCACTCCTCGTCAGGGAAAGGCAAATTAAAACAACAGTGAGCTATCACCTCACACCTGTCAGAATGGCTAAAATCAATAGTGCAAGCAATAAGTGTTGGCAAGGATGTGGAGAAAAAGGGAACCCTCTTGCACTGTTGGTGGGAATGCAAACTGGTGCAGCCATGCTGGAAGGTAGGGAGGTTCCTCAAAAAGTTAAAAATAGGGGCGCCTGGGTGGCGCAGTCAGTTAAGCGTCCGACTTCAGCCAGGTCACGATCTCGCGGTCCATGAGTTCGAGCCCTGCGTCAGGCTCTGGGCTGATGGCTCGGAGCCTGGAGCCTGTTTCCGATTCTGTGTCTCCCTCTCTCCCTGCCCCTCCCCCGTTCATGCTCTGTCTCTCTCCCAAAAATAAATAAATAAATAAATAAATAAAAAAAACCAAAAAAAAAAAAAGTTGAGAAAAAGTTAAAAATAGAACTACCCTACCACCCAGCAGTTGCACCACTGGGTATTTACCCAGAGAGTACAAAAATAGTCAAAGGGATACATGTGCGCCTATGTTTATAGTAACATTATTTACAATAGCCAAACTATCGAAACAGCCCAAGTGTCCATCGATTGATGAATGGATGAAGAAGAAATGTGTGTTGTATAGACAATGGAATATTATTTGGCTATAAAAAAGAACGGGGCACCTGGGTGGCTCATTTGGTTAAGCATGTGACTCGTGATTTCAGCTCAGGTCATTATCTCATGGTTCGTGGGTTTGAGCTGCACATTAGGCTCTGTGCTGATGGTGTGGAGCCTGCTTGAGATTCATTCATATTCTCTCTCTCTCTCCCTCTCTCTCTCTGCCCCTACTCTGCTTGTACTCTCTGTCTCAAAAAAGAAAAGAAAAAAAAAAAAGGGATGCCTGGGTGGTTCAGTCAGTTAAGTGTCCAACTTTGGCTCAGGTCATGATCTCGCGGTCCGTGAGTTTGAGCCCTGAGTCAGGCTCTGTGCTGACAGCTCAGAGCCTGGAGCCTGTTTCAGATCCTGTGTTTCCCTCTCTCTCTGACTCTCTCCCGTTCATGCTCTGTCTCTCCCTGCCTCAAAAATAAATAAACGTTAAAAAAAAAAAAAAACTTAAAAAAAAAATCTTGCCATTTGCAACCACAGATTTGGACCTAGAGATTATAATGCTAAGTGAAATAAATCAGAGAAAGACAAATACCATATGATTTCACTCATGTGTAGAATTTAAGAAACAAAAGAAGAAAAGGGGGGAAAAAAAGAGACAAACCAGGAAACAGACTCTTAACTATAGAGAATAAACTGATGGTTACCAGAGAGGAGGTGGGTGGGGGATGGGTTAAATAGATGATGGGGATTAATGAGGGCACTTGTGATGAACACTGGGTGATTAAAATAAGAACTTAAAAAAAATTCCCAGAAAGTACTGATAAAATACAAGCAAACATCTTACTTAAGCAAAACCAAAGCTGTGATATTAGAAGTACTTGTTATTTTAAGCAGAACAGAATGTCATATTTTTCCTTATTAAAATTTTTTCTTACATAACCAGTTCATGTGAAACCTTTGAAACTTACTCTGGATGTTCTGTGTTCATAGCATCACTTCTCATTTAATTTCTCCTAGAAAAATGCAAGGCATCCCATTCCATTTGACTGTAAACAGGAAGGGATCCTGGCTATAGGAATATCAGTGCCATGTTATCAAAAAGTAACAGCTCTTTTTGAAAACATTAACGTTAGGGTTTTCTTTGTCAAGCTGTGGATAAGGTATTTTAAGGAGTAGCTATACTTTTGGTGTTATAAACACCGCACATAGATACTGCCCTGTTCTTTTCTTATGCTTATATAGGTAGGGATGTTACGTATATGGATGTGTGTGTAGTACATTGTGAGTTAGCTTCTGTGGCTGTTTGCTGTGTATTTTGTCTTTGGTTTATATTGCTGTATTTATCCTGCTTATGTCTTTTTTTTTTTTTTTTTTTAAAGAGTGAGCAAGTGGGGGAGGGGCAGAGCACACGTGTGAGAGAGGGAAAATCCCAAGGATGCTCCTGACTGTCGGTGCAGAGCCCCACTTGGGGCTCGATCTTAGGAACTGTGAGATTATGACCTGAGCAGAAATTAAGAGTCTGATGCTTAACTGACTGAACCACCCAGGTGCCCCACGTCCTGCTTGTGTCTTGAGAAGCAATGCACGAGTAACAATTGGTTGTGTGTAACAGAAAAGCCAGTAGACAAACCTTGACTGAGTTGGTGTTTTTTTTTTTTTTAAGTTTGTTTGTTTATCTATTTATTTAGAGAGTGAGAGTGTGTGTATGCATGCAGAGAGGGGCAGAGGGAGAGGGAGAGAGAGAATCCTAAGCAGGCTCTGCGTCGACAGCGGAGGAATAAGATTCAGGGCTCAAACCCAGGAAACTTAAGATCATGACCTGAGCTGAAATCAAGAGTTGGATGCCCAACCGACTGAGCCACCTAGGCACCCCTTGGTATTTTTTTTCTCACAAAGTAAGTCAATAGTATGTGGTTGCTGGCTGGTTGTCAAGGCTGAGGTTTCTACAGATTTCTTGGCCATTTCCTCATGGTTACAGTATGGCCCAGCCATGACACCCCCCTTTCTAGGGGAACAGGAAGAGGAAGAAGTAATAGGAAGCAAAGTGTATATCAGAGGCTTTCCCAGGAACCTCCCATTAGCTTCTACTTATATCCTGTTGGCCTCTGCTTTCATGTGACTTCCCCTCACTGCAAGGGAGTCTGGAAAAGGGTTGTTGAGGAAGGCGAGGGAAGAGAAGATTGGAATCCCTGTTGAATGAGACACTTTCTGGACCAACCAAAAACAGTTTAGGATCTCAATCGTGTTTCTCTATCAACTTCAATCGATAGGTCTTCACTGAACACTGTTAATGTGAACTCTGTTGTTATTGGTCTTAGTGAATGAGAGAGAGCTACAAAAATATAATGTATTGTCTTATTAGAATTTACACTCTAGTTATGGAAACAAACATGAAACAAAAGGTTCTGTGGAATTAAGTGCTGTGTTTTCTCACCAGATTTTAAGAAGAGATGCCTTCATGGATACATGGTATAATTAAAAAGGCTCCATGGAGAAGGTAGCATTGACTTAGGATGGGCTGATGGGAGGGATAGAAATTTTTGGGAAGGGGGAACGTCTTGAATACCCAAGGTTATTTGGAATGTAGTGGAAAATTATTAGGGTCTATGGGAAGGATGAATGTGGAAATAACTTCTGCCTTAAAACAGAACTGTGTGCCTTAAAAAACAGAACTTCTGCCTTAAAACAGAAACAGTTGTGGTTTGGGAGTAGGAAATACAGAGATGTGCTCTTTAAAGGGGAAAATAATCAGGCACTCCTTTATGGATCAGGGAGAACCTGGGGCCAGGAAAGACTGTGGAGGGCTGTCCTGCTTACTTTCAGAACTGGGACTGTGGTCCAGGTTGGTGGCAGAGCAGTTGGAGGGGGAGAGAGCACCAAAGGGTGAGCGATGCCAAAGGAAAGTTAGCAGGACTCCATGCCTTCTAAGATTTGCTGAGAAAGCTAAAGCAAAGATACTGCCTTCAGCTTGGTGCGCTAGGAATAAATTAGAGACCAGAACCAGAAAGTCCACCGGAAACCCAGAGCAGTCTAATTTGAACAAAAGGTTTTGTGACCCAACTGGTCTTCACAGTCTAGGTTGTTCTGTGTCCACCATCTTGACTTCCTTTTATCCACTTCCATCAGTTCTGTTTGTTCATAGTTTCCGCTTCCTTCAAATTTTGGCTCACTCACAGGCTGCTTCTCTTAAGTGTTCTAGCAGCCTCACTGTCCTCCACTGTACATCTGAGTATTTCCATATTTTTAAGTCAGCATCCTATGATATTGCCCTTGTTTGGGGAGAGGTTGTCTGGCAACAACTCTTGGGAGGTCACTGACCCCCCTGTCAGTTGTCTGCTCTTGGATCTGGTGCCTGTCCCTTCAGCCAGTTGTGACCTGGGATACAGAGCAGGTTTGCCCAAGCCTGCCACCTCACCAGCACCTAGAAGAGGAGGGGTCGGCTGATGGAGGGGCAGGCACGATGTAAGTGCGAAACTAGTACAGATGCCACAGCTTGCTGTGAGTTTTGTAATCCTCTATGAAGGGCAGCTATTTTCCATCTCACTCTATGAAGACTGTGGTGCAGTTACATATGCATGAGCCTTTGGTTAATACATTTTTATTTGGTATATTTTATTTTATTGAGATATAATTCACTTTGTTGAATTATAATTCACACACTATTTGATTCATCCATTTGAAGTGTACAATTCAGTGGTTTTTAGTATGTTCACATATATGAAGCCATCTCCACAGTCACCTCTAAAAGAAGCTCTGGACCCCATTGGGCTCCTCTTTTTTGTGGCCAATAATGTGTAACATGCTTCTACATTTCAGCCCTTTGCTGTATGAGGCCTTTTTTTTTTTTTTATAGGACAATCAAATGGTGAAGGCATATTTTTAAATTTTTTGTAATGTTTGTTTATTTTTGGAAGAGAGAGACAGAGTATGGGAAGGGGAGGGGTGGAGAGAGGGAGACACAGAATCTGAAGTAGGCTCCAGGCTCTGAGCTGTCAGAACAGACCTTGATGCAGGGCTCGAAGCCACAAAGTGATCGTTACCTGAGCTGAAGTTGGACACTTAGCCGACTGACGTTTAACCAGCTGAGCCACCCAGGCGCCACAAGGTGAGGCCTTTCTGACCACAGTGTTTCAGTTGGCACTCTTTCCCCATTCTTTCTCCTCCTTGCCTGCCTGTTATACACCAGAGCCCATATCACCTGATATATTTTATATGTGTATCTGTCTGCTTTTCTCAGAATGTAAGCCTTGTGGCAGTGGTTTTTGCCTGACTTAAAATATCCAGTACATGGTAGGTACTCAGATATTTGCTGAATGAATGAATGATTAATAAATTGGTTTGTTAGGCTTCCAGCTGCCAGTGTTGTGGTTTTAGCTGCTTAGATTTTCACAAGAACCAGAAGAGGTAATTGTATCAGATACCTGTCCAGCTGGCATAGAAATATTACAGATGATGATATGGAGATCCCAAGAGCTTAATACCTTGTCCAGATGCACAAGGTTTCTACTTGGTAGGGTCAGGGGTAGACTGCAGCTCACTTGAGGCTTGGGCTAGTCCTTCAACAAAAAGGGTTTGTCTGTCACCGAGATCCATCCCTGGCCTTCTGAGAGACTCAGTCTGTTAGAGAAACCTAGAGGTTCTTTGTTGCTGATTTCAACCATTGCTCATTTTGACCCCTCCCATATTCACTTGTGCTGAACCCTAATTCATTTGTATTCTCTCTCTCTCTTTTCCAGACGGGGTTCATTTTGAGACTCTTGTTTCCCCCAAATTCTCCCCTGGAAGTTCCCTGTTCCATCCCTTTCATGATAAATAACTTAAAAAGGCAAAGAAACAATGTAAGAAAAAGATCTATTAATTTTCTGACTTAGTTAATTAGTAGTAGATGGGGTGCCTGGGTGGCAATTGTCCAACTCTTGATTTTGGCTCAGGTCATGATCTCACAGTTCATGAGTTTGAGCCCCGAGTCAGGGTCTGACAGCACGGAACCTGCTTGGGATTCTTTCTCTCCCTCTCTCTCTTCCCTTACCTGCTCGCTTGCTCTTTCTTTCTCTCAAAATAAATAAACATTAAAAAAAAAAATATTTGGTAGTACAAAACTAGTTGAAGAAAAGATTTTGTCGTTTGTGATCGGTTTCTAACCCCAGTTAGATGCTGGGCTGTGTTAGTTTCTTTCAAGGGTGATAGGAACACTGTGGCAGGGTGGGGTGGTGGTTGGGGCTCAGGGCTGGGTGATGGGAGCCTCCAGCTGGAAACCATGGATGGAAACAAAAGCCTGGGCGTGAAGAACCTTTGCCTGAGAACTGGAAAGGAGTTGTTTATGGGTAATTATTTCTGAGAGGCAGTTTATTTGATAAGATTATCATCTTTTTTTTTTTTTTTTTTAAGTTTATTATTTTGTTTTTTGAGAGACAGAGCACGGAAGGGGCAGAGAAAGAGAATCCCAAGCAGGCTCCGCACTGCCAGCACAGAACCTGATGCAGGGCTTGAACCCATGAACCGTGAGATTATGACCTGAGCCAAAATCTGATGCTTAACCTGCTGAGCCCCTCAGGTGGCCCAGATTATTGTCTTTACAGTCATCTGGAGTTAAAATTGTTTACAATTGTTGAAGCTTTCTCCAGGGCTTCCCCCTTTGTAGCAATAATGTCTTCACTGGCCACAAGTCTGTCCCATGCGTGTTTTGTATTTGTAGATGGCTTCTTTGGCACTTTTTGGGTGTGTGTGGCAACAGCATTCAATTCAAATCGCATGAATCTGCCACATGACTTAGTGGTTCCTCTCTGATTGAAAACTCGTGTTAGGGTTTGTTTTCCCTCCTCTCCAGAGGAGCAACAGAAGTCTTTCATGAATGGAAGGAAGGCTGTTACTGGGGACCTAGCCATTCCTTCAGGCCTTTGCATTTATCCGCTATGAAATGCAATTGCATGGAATTCTGCAACCAAATAAGAGTGAACAGTGTGAATTGGAAGATCTGTCCATCCATGGTATGTGGGCTAGTTTACCTTGCACAGTGCTGGACTCTTAAGGTTTTGTGCTAATTAGTGGTAAGCAACTTCCAAGGTGATTTTAGGAAGGCTTTGCAGGACAAAAGAAGAAAGAAGGCTAACTGAGTTGAATTAAATGAGTAACCACTTGCTTTGGCTGTTCTGAGCAGCAGCAGTATCTTGTGTTCAGTTCTCTGGACTCTGGTTTTTATGCTTACGCCTAGATCAGAAACTGCAGATTGTCCACCATCAGAAACTTCCTCCTTTTGAAATGTAAATGTGATATCAATTAATGTATTCTTATCTCCTAATGGATTACAGTCTTTAGCAATGATATTTTTTCTTTCAGCTTATCGAGGTATAACGGACAAAATTGTAAGATATTTGAAGTGTACAGTGTGATTTGATACATACGTGCGTTATTACCACCAGTACTGATCTCCTTTGTAAGGTGAAGCAGACATAGAATGATAACCTGATAGGGTTAGGTGTAGGAAAAGGAAGATGAGTGTTGATGAGTTTAGTGAGATAGCCAAACAAATGAAATGCTGTGTTTATTTCTTTGTGACCAAGTGGACTGGGGTAGGGTGGATTGTTACTAATCAAAGATTAGTTGTTGCTACTCACCTACTCTCTGCCCTGTTTGCTGGGAATTATGAAGGATAACAACAGATTTTAGTAATTGAGACAGGACGTAAACTGTGACAGGACACAAATACAAGGAAAGTAAAACAAGAATGATATAACCAATTAATGATACAATATAAAAAGACCTATAATAAGTATGTGTAAGATTCATTGCAAGTTAGATATTATAGAATAGCATTTCTCCATTCTCATTATGCATTAGAATCAAATAGGAATGTTTTAAAAAATGGTGATGCCTTATAAAATGATTGAGTGATTTTATTTGGTTGCTTTGAGATGGAGACTGGGCATTTTTTTTTTTTTTTAATGTTTATTTTTGAGAAAGAGCAAGCCAGCTCGCTCTCATGAGTGAGCAGGGGAGGGGTAGAGAGAGAGGGAGACACAGGATCCGAAGCGGGCTTTGCACTGACAGCAGAGAGCCCAATATGGGGCTCGAACTCTGGAACCTGAGATCATGACCTGAGCCAAAGTCGGATGCTTAACCAACTGAGCCACCCAGATGGCCTGAGCATTGATATTTTTGAGAGCTCTTGAGGTGATTCTTATGTACAGCTAGGGTAGAGAATAACTGGCGTAGAGGTGAATTAAGCCTTACCAAAGGGAGTGTTTCCTGAACTTTAGTGGGAATCAGAATCACCTAGGGTGCTTATTAACAGTGTGGTTTCCTGGTCTCCACTCAGATTCTCTCTGGAGTATGAGGCAATGTCTTGGGCCACCCTTTGAGAAACATGATGGTAGGTATAGAATATTGGATAATAAGATCACTTGGCACTGAATAGGGTTGGACAGGTTTCATGTAAAGTGGGACATGAGCAAGTGTCTGAATAATGCACAGGATTCAGAAGAGCAATGGGTGGGAAAGTAAAAGGTATATTGGGGCATAGATAGAATTGGTTTTGGTGGGGGGAGTAATGGGAGATGAGGTTGCAAGGTAGAAGCCTTCTGTGCCACTTTATGGAGCTTACATTTTGCATTTTTAGGCTTGGAGAGACTTGAGTTTGGAGAGTATGGCCTTCGCCAGTCCTGAGCAAGCTAGGTCAGTAAACAACATCCAGAGGATAGGTGTCCTTGGCACTATGGGAAGTGATTGTTGTATTGGAGGTGACTTAGGAAGTATGGTCTCATTTCACATCGGCCTGCTGAAGTAATAAAATGGTGACACTTGAACTAAGAAACTCTAAATTTGGAATAAATTAATCCAGCAAATATTTGTTAGGTGCCTTTTATATGACCAATATGCTGAGGACCAATAGGTTATTATTAAATTTTTTTTTTAAATGTTTATTTACTTTTGAGAGAAAGAGAGAGAGAGAATGAATCCAAAGCAGGCTCCAGGCTCTGAACTGTCAGCACTGAGCCCAGTGCGAGGCTCCAACTCATGAATCGTGAGATCATGATCTGAGCCGAAGTTGGATGCTTGACTGACTGAGCTACCCAGGTGCCCCCATGTTATTTTTAATAACATACTAGAATTCATTGTTGGTAACACATTTATAGAATTTTTGCAAACTCACCAGATCCCAACCCATCAGACTATGGAGGAAAATAGCAACTGTGACTTTCATTTGTTCACAGATTTAAATATCCTGGTTAGGACTTACTGGAAATGTTTTTTTAAGTTTATTTATTTATTTTGAGAGAGAGAGAGTGTGCATACACTTGAGGAGGGGGAGGGGCAGAGAGAGTGAGGAAAAGAGAGAATCTGAAGCAGGCTCTGTGCTGTCAGCACAGAGCTTGACCCTGGGCTGGATCTCACAACTGTGAGATCATGACCTATGGGCTCATGACCTGAGCCAAAATCAAGAGTTAGAGGCTTAACCAGTTGAGCCACCCAGGCGCCCCTGGAAATGTTTTAATCAGGATAACTTGCAGTGTTTTCAATGATCTTGATTTGACAAATACAGTTGTTTTGGGTTGGAAATATTACCAGAGTAATGCTGGAAGACTGTTCATTGAGAGTTTTTAAAAAATGTATTTTGGGCCACAGAAACCTTTGAATATCTAGTATAGGCAAGCGTTGCCTTTCTGCAAAAATGCACAGATACGTGTAATCTTGCTTATAATTTAGGGCTTTTAAATGCTGTGAAGTCAGTTTATAACCTGTGTAGGTATTCACAGACTTCAAGTTAACACTTAGAGTAGACCATGGAATAACTTTGATGTCATGTGCATTTTGGAGGAGTGGAGAAATATAGGTGTTTGTGACATTTTCTGTTCTTTTAATTGTTCACTATAAATCATTGTGACCTGTGAGTAATTTAGCATCTATGTAGCAAATGGTTTTTGAGTGAAGTTTGCATAAGCCACAACCAAAGTATTTGCATATCCTAGTACTGTAATTAAGTATGCTTTGGAACAGGTGTGTGTGTGTGTGTGTGTGTGTGTGTGTGTGTGTGTGTATCTCAGTGTGCCACATCCATTTGCCCTCCTGACAGACTGCAGAGTATTGAGTTGGTCTGTTGTTAGGTCTCCTGAAGTAAAACACAAGATAGGATTTAATCTAGCAATCCCCAGTGTGCTTTCTGAGGATTGCTATTTCTGGTAGAAAGAAGCTCCATGAAAAGAGTCTCTGAAGACAAAGTCCTTCTGTAACACATGACATGTTCTATCCTGTCTGGGAGATATACTACACATATGATTATATTAAAGGAAGTCTGGCAGTAAAGAAACCTGTTTAACTTTGCTTAAACCTATTGATTCTTAAGTTTGTTTAATCAGGCTCTCTCTTCTCAAAACACTCTTTAACTTCTCAAAGATAAATATTGTGAAATAGTAATTTAGCTTACTGTTCTCAAAGTTGGCCGCATGAGATATAAGTGAACGCTTAATGTGTGTGAGCTGCAGAATTTGCTTTTTTGGAAAACCCATCTGGAATGAATTATGTCGGCACTCTGGGTGAGAATTTAGTCTCCCTGCAGAAGTAGGGTCAGAATTTTGAAAGGCATTCTGAGATGACCGAGCTTTGCCTCGACAGTACCTTTTAAAAATGGCCATATTTACTGCTGTAATGAAAAGGTTATCAAGAATCATGTTGAAAATAAAACAAAACTTTTATAGTTTTCTTCCACTAACAACCTGTGCCTTTTGCTCAATTGAAGTCCTCTCCCCAGTATAACTAGCAAATTTGAAAATAATACTGATAAGGGTAGAGGATCAGGGAATACTGTATTTGAATGATCAAGGGAACGGGTCTTAAATAACAGGGTAGATAAATTAGAGTGCTTTATGTATGAAGGAGCAAAGGTAAAGAATTATATAGACTTATGGAAGATATTATATATGAATATACAAATACACTAGGAAGTAACCTCCCCTCCCATATGGTATAGATCTTAAGGCAAGAAAATTTGGTGTATTTTATGGATTATTCCTTCTTAATAGTTTATAGATTAACTACTTCAGGAAGATTTTCAAATATTTAATTGATTTAGATCACATATGAAATACTAAATAAACATCTGTAATTGGCCAGTACCCTAGCTGCTGAATATTCAGAAATGGTTAGGATATGGCTTCTGCTCTTGAGAGGCTCATAATTTTGGTGGGAGTTGCTTTCTCAACGTAATTTTCCTCTGGGTGGCACTTTTTCTTCTCTGGATCTTCTCTCCTGCAACCCCTCCCTCCCTCCATTGTTGCTACCTACTACTGCTAGCCTAATCAGGCTGAATGAATCATGGAACTGAGCATGTGAGTACTTACATTGCTTTATTGTATTGTGAAACACTTTCTGATAAGAAATATAAGTGGTTTGAGTGTCTGGAAACATTGTAAGCCTACTGCCAAATAGTCCTGAGGAATCCACTGTTAATGTCAACATGAAGACTTGTTGGTGATTTGCCAATTCATTATTCCTATCACAGTGGTCTCCCTAGTTACAAAAAAGTCCTTGACATTTTGGATTTAGTGAATTTTACTTTTCTCAGGAATAAGAGGCTTTAGCATGGTCTCATAATAAAATTGTCATTCTATGAGCCTTCTCTGCCAAATTTTCCATTTTTTTTCAAAGACATTTTCTCCAACCCAGTAGAAATGGATGATAGAAACTGTAGAGATGGCAAGAGTTTGATGTCAGCTTTTGTTTTTGAAAAATTTGATTTAAATGCTAGTTGCTACTTAAAAATGAAGAGGAAATAAATGATGCAGTGGTGATACCCATATTGCTTTCAGAACTGGATAATTCTTCAGGTAGCACCAACCTGTTCCATAATGAGGCATTTGCTCACCATATATGGTAGACCACATATGGTCTTTAGGGAAGTTGGTAAATATTCTTAAATTTTTTTTAAGTTTATTCATTTTTGAGAGACAGAGCATGAGCAGGGTAGGGGCAGAGAGAGAGAGGGAGACATAGAATCCAAAGCAGGCTCCAGGCTCTGAGCTGTCAGCACAGAACCCGATGCTGGGCTCGAACTCATGAACTGCGAGATCATGACCTGAGCCGAAGTCGGAGGCCCAACCGACTGAGCCACCCAGGTGCCCCAAGTTAATAGATATTCTTGAAGAAGGAGGAAAAAATGGAAGTTATTCATTGTGGCCCATAATTTTAAAACTTAAGGTAAACCCCTAACTAGAAAGTAAGAGTAAATTTGTAGGCATCTAGGTTCTTATATGTCTCTGTTCTGTATTGTTTTCCTCATAATATGGATATTAAAAATAAACCATGCATCAAAAATTTATTTCAAATAGGATTCACAGTGCTTTTCTTTATTTACATTGTAAATTCCCTATTAGCTAACGTTCTGCTACCTTGGAATTTCCATATATTAAGAGGTTCTTTTTACAGCGATGATTAATACTTAGAATGATTACCCTGAGGATCCACAAAATCCTCTTGAATCATCAAAGATTATATTCAGTATAGCTTTAATGCCACACACTTATTGTCTTCTAATTGTTTGAAAATTGAGAATCTGTGTTTTTTTTCCCCTCTTGGCTGAATGCCCCATTTCCTGATCATTTCACGTAAGAAACTGTAGGATGCTATCACGCAACCTGATTTCCTTTGCTACCCTAGTTTAAAAACCAGTGGCTGTAATTAAGAGATATGTTGTGGAGGTTCACAGAGGAGCCTGAAGTGACTTCTACTTTCCTAACCATGGCTATGGAGTACAGCCTTGGGCTAAGAATAATTAAAAGACGGGTATTGAAAAGTCATCCTACTGTTAATGCACCTATTCCAGATAACAACATAGAGCCCCAAGGAAAGCAGGGGAAAGAGTATTATAAAGCCGTCCCCTTTGATCACAGAGATGTAGTGTGTGTTCATGGGTAGCTACTCCCTCCTAACCTTATCGTCACTTCCTTGGGCCAAGTCATTATCAGGTCTCACTTGTGCTACTTCATCAATCATGTAATTGGGGAATTTGCTTCAGTTTTGAACTTAATTCCAGTCTGTTAAATTGCTGATATATAGTATTGTCTGTCATTGCACTCAGGAATTACAGCCCTCATCATGTTATGTTATGGCTATATCTCTGGATCCTGCATTCCAGGTTAGTCACTTGGTATAAATAGAGTGGTCACTATTTATTAGTACTTACTTTGGGCCCGGCTAAGTATTCAACTTGCAAAGAGTAGTTTGTGTTTTGACCTAGATTCAAATTCTAACGATGCCACATACTAGCTATGTGACCTTGATCAAGTTACTTAGCCTCTCTGAGCTTCAATGTCTTTTTCAGTGTAACAGTTATATTAATATGTTGGGGTTGCTGTAGCAAAGTACCCCGGATTGGATGGCCAAAACAACATAAACTTATTTTCTCACAAGTCTGGGGCTATAAGTCTGATATCAAGGTATCTGCATGATTTCCTCTGACATCTCTGTTCATGGCTTAGATAGCTGCTTTCTCCCCGAGTCTTCATGTGGTCTTTGGCCTATTTGTCCTAATCTTCTCTTATATGGACACCAGTCACACTGGATTAAGGTCCATCCTAAAGACCTTATTTTAATTGAATTACTTTTTTAAGGACTCTGTCTCTAAATACAATCACATTCTGAGGTACTGGGAGTTAAGACACCAACATGATGAATTTTGGGTCAGACAGTTCAGCAATGAACATAATAATAGCTGTGAACATAATATGTGTTGTGGTGAGGATTAAATGAAGTAATATATGTCAAGGCCTGGCCTGAGTACGAGCTTAGTGCATGCTCAATATTTTAATGTTTATTTATTTTTGAGACAGAGAGAGACAGAGCATGAGCAGGGGAGGGGCAGAGAGAGAGGGAGACACAGAATCCGAAGCAGGCTCTAGGCTCTGAGCCATCAGCACAGAGCCCGATGCGGGGCTCGAACTCACAGACTGTGAGATCGTGACCTGAGCTGAAGTGGGACGCTTAACCAACTGAGCCACCCAGGCGCCCCAGTGCATACTCAGTATTAACCACTCTGTGCTGGGGGTGGATGGAATCTTTGTTTTTTTTTTTTTTGTGTTCTAGCTAAGCATAAAAGTATACTTTGGTGGAATTGTGCTTTGAATATCTAGGTGTGTCTTTCCATAAGCTTCTTACCTCCTTTACCCCCCTTCACGCAACCAAATGATGTGCTTCCAAGGTGCTTGTGTTCTCTTCTGAGAAGTTCTCTCTGCTTCTGCTCCCTGCCCAGCAGGGCATCATCTCCACTTTTCAGTGTAGCAAGGCTTTCCTTCCTCCCAGTTGGCAGGAATGTCAGGCTTCTCCCAAGCACAGCAGTGCACTTTTTTGACTCCCTCTCTCCCTGGATTCTTTCAGTGTTTCCACCTGGCAGTAGTGTGTTTCTGCCATTTGACACTTTTCACACATCACGGTTTATGTTTTTTAGACCTGCTCTTTCCCCTCTCGCCCCTTTACTTAGCGGTACCCCGCTCCCCACCACAACCACGTTTCTACACACAGACCAGAGGTGTAAGGCGGGGTGGGACAGAAGAGCGAGGAAGCAATGTGAAAGAAAAACTAAACACAGGCCTGGAATGACTTAATGTTTTTGTTCAGACCAGTGCCATGTGGCCTGTGCTTCATGGTGAATGAGCGGTAATTCCTCTGAGGACGTTCTCTTGAAGCATAATGTTTGACAAGGAATTAGCCAGCATTTATCATCCAGAGAGTTTCACATAAACACACATCAGTTTAAAATCCTGGGGTATTAATTGGTCACAAAATCATTTCACTTGTGTACTTGTAGGAGAAGATATGTGCTTTGTAAGTGTTTAAAAATCTTTGACGGGCATTTTCATTATTAACTGTAGAGGAGTTTCCCACAGTGTTCTCTCAAGTTGAGAAGAAGGCTTTCTAAATGTCGTTTTCCAACTGGAGCTTGGTTTCCTGAAAACTATTCTTAGTGTGGTGGATGAGTGCAGCTGTTCATATCTTAATATTTCAGTGTGAGTCATTGGGTGGGCGGAACTGATTAGAATTCCAAATGCGATACATACAGGCGGTTAGGTGGAACTCTTTGGGAATTTACTAGGAGAGATTTGTGACAGAAGTCCTACATTCTGGAGTTAAGTGGTAAAAAGAACACTTTAAGTACTAGGTATCTGAATAAACGTCTTCTGCATTTCTTTTTGGTTTTCTCTTTTGGTTGGTGGAAGGGAGACTTTTCTTTATGTTAAGAAACCGTTAATACGTGTTGTCAAGATAGGGTTCTTTTGAAAATATTTAAAATAACACGCTTCCCTTCCAAAAACATGCTTGTTTGTTATGGGTCAGTGTGATCTTATTTTCATGATTCATATATCTGTTCGAGACATGATTTTTTTTTTCTTTTAAACACTTTACAAAGCTTTATTGTAGTTCCACTCAGTTTACCACAAATTTGAGTTTTGCTCTATCCCAAACACCACTTGGGAAGGGCAGTTATATTTATTGAGTGGAAAGTAGCTTTTGGGCTGGCTAATATAAACATCCCTTGGAACATTACCCAGTGTAACAAAGGGGGACAACGGAAAGGTTCATATTTTAGGATTCCAGCTGCCCAGTGACAGCTTGGGAAGCAGTGTTATGTTTTAAAGTTTGTGTTAGGAATCAACCCCAATCCATAAGTGGGCTTGAATGTTACATTCTGAGTTATGACATAAAGTGGCATTGTAATGTTTTCTAGGATGTGGTACCCAGGGTTGCCATGATGTAAGTCAAGCTTTAAAAACAATGAACTGTTTTTCACGGGTGAAGCTTAAAACAGTCTTTTAAAAAGCATGTGCTCTCCATAATACAAGCCATAAATCAAAATGGAATGATAGGGAATCCCTTAGAGAGGGAAAGAGGGCTCTTGGCTCTCCACCTCAGGTCTTCAGAATGTGAATCAGCACAAGTAAGAAAGTGGACAACTCAGAAACAGAGGCATATTTTAGAGCTCCTAGAAGCCCCTTTAAAGGATTATTTCATTTTCTCAGCCATTTAGCCCTTGATCAGTTCTAGAGCATAGCCTGAGGTATGTTTGGAAGTCATTCATGAAGCAGCACTTCTGGTTAGCCACGCAGTCTTGAGAACCTGATTGCCTGGGTGGGTCACACTGGGTTCTGCCATTCAAGCTATGTGATCCTGGGAAAGTTTCCTACTTCTCTGAGCCCCAGTTTCCTCAGCTATAAAATGGGTATCATAATAGCATTCATAGAGTTGCTGTGAGAATGAAATGCATTAACATATGTAGGGCACTTGGGGCAGTGCCTGGCACAGGGCTAGCCCTGAATAAATGTTGACTGTTATTAGCAGTCACATATTATCTTAGCACATATTAAATACCCGTATTTGACCACGTGCAGACCAGGTGGATACCTAGAAGCATCGGTGTCCATTCCTGACCTAATTTATCCTGGGTTCTCCAGCTAAACTCTGTAATCCCCAGGCTAGGTAACCATGAGCTCTTATTCTTAGTGGAATCTTCATGCGAGAATTAGTTTCTGTAGGTACTTGATGTGGCTTAACAGGTTTGGTTTGGTGGTACACATGACCTGGGCTTGTGTCTGTAGGGTTTAAAAGTATGTCTTTAGGTGAGGGTTAGAAGGGCGATTTCGAGATCAGAGTTTGTTTTTTTGTTTTTTTTTTTTAAATCTTTTTGTCCTCTTAGTGTTCTCCACTCTGTAATGTACTTAGTTTTTCTTTTTAACCTGTAAAACCTCTTTATTTCCTGTGACTTTATTTTGTGGAATGGTGACCACCCAGGGGTTAGAGGACTTGCTGCCTGTGTGCCATGGGAGATTGTATAACATTCACATAATGCTTTTACCCAGCCGCCTGCGTGTGTTTTATTTATTTTTTTCCCTGGGCTTCAAGAGGCAGAGATGAGATAAACATTTTGGTGTTTACTGAGTCCCGCGGAATTCCGAGTCGACATAAGCAGTATTTGCCCTGTGACTTCTCCATGCTAAGACTCTGCCATCGCTCTTTCCCCTTTGATGCTGCTTACCTACCCCCCACATCCTCATTTGCAGAGTCCAGGTGTAAAACTTGCATCCCGCCTCCTGGCCAGTCTGGAGCCCTGTAGAAATAAAGGGGGCTTTAGGTGGGCCCCTGCTATTTGCTGCTTGACTTTTGTCTCAGGTGGAAGGAGATGGCCTCTCTGCAAGGGCAGAGCTATGCAGGTGGGAAGCTGCTGGAAGAAAGCAATGCCTGTCGTCTCAAGGGCTGGCCTGAGAGCCAGTGCTGGTGAAGGCTTTTTCTCAGAGTTGCATCACAGTCCTGGTCTAAAGCTTATTCTCACATATGCCAAATTGGTGTATTGTTGTGTGGCCTGGTCGGATGGTGAAGGGTGATTATTGTTGGTGCCCTTGTCTTTTTCTTTGGTTCACTCAGAAGGCAGTGGGAATATGGAACGAGCATAGGCTTTGTGGGTCAGGCTGACTTGGGTTTGAATTCTTGTCTTTTACTCACTATATTACAAAAAAGAACTCAAACTGAGCCTAAGTTTCCTCATGTGGAGAACAGGGGTTCTCATTCTTCTTGCTCAGGGTTATCGTGTGAAAAAGCAAAGCACAGCACACCTGGCTGGTCCAGACAGTAGTGATCTTGGTTAACACGGATGCAGGGCTTGCTGTGTACCAGGTGTTGTCCTCAGATGTGACAAATACTAGGTTACTTGGTCCTCACT
The DNA here is from genome assembly GCF_028018385.1 of Neofelis nebulosa. Lineage (NCBI taxonomy): Eukaryota > Metazoa > Chordata > Mammalia > Carnivora > Felidae > Neofelis > Neofelis nebulosa. Next base: position 80,889,105 of record NC_080784.1, on the reverse strand, counting down.
CTGACAGCATTTCTATTTTGCACACTAGGAAACTGAGGCACAGATGGGTTGTTAGTCCTGAAGCTCAGATCTGAATCCAGGAACTCAAACGTTGCCTTCCACAGTTATCCTGGCATGTAACTTTTTGATGATTTCCGAGACTTGATATTACAAAATACAGTAAATATCTTTCTAAATTCTTAGTCTCGACATAGCAGTTTGTTGGCTGGTACATATGCTTTCTGTAGACGTACCAGTGTACAACAGATACAACCTACTAATGAGAAAAATGTCCTCTTGCAGATGTTAAGAAGTTTTAGTGGTTGTTCTGGTTCAATGTGAAGTGTATTTCTCGGACACCACCTGTGGCACCTCCACAGACAACAAGCTGGCTAGGAGTCGTTACTCTAGAACTTTTGATAAATTTGTGAAAAAGAAAGTCTCCAAACCCTTTTGCTTCCCCCCAACCTTTAAAAATTTTTTTCTAATGTTTATTTACTTTTGAGAGAGAGAGAGAGAGAGAGGAAGACAGACAGAGACAGGGTATGAGCAGTCAAGGGGCAGAGAGAGAGAGAGGGAGACACAGAATCTGAAGCAGGATCCAGGCTGTCAGCACAGAGCTTGATGTGGGGCTCGAACCCATGAACCGTGAGATCATTACCTGAGCCAAGTAGAACACTTAACTGACTGAGCCCCCCAGGAGCCCCCCTTTTGCATTCTTCATCCAGGATGATTGGGAGCTCTGCTGCTATTGAGATAAGGTTTGATAGGGAGCAGCTGCCCTGGTCACGGGGTAGCATCAGAAGCTCACGCATCAGGACTCACAGTGGAGCATGGACTGTTCCCTTAGCTGCTGTGAGGTTCAAATGACATAATGTGGTTCATTCTGATCATTCTGGGGTTTTGGGGACTTTTCCAGGGCCTGGTAAAAGCTTTAGGGTAGGTTCTCTGCTGTGGAAGAAGAGCATCTATCTACTCTCCTCTTGAGTGGCCTGCAGTCACATTGAGGCTCTGGGGAGTAGATGTTTGCCTATATTTGTTACTGACTAGTCCAGAAAAACTCTGGCTGGGTTTGACCTGGCGGTGGAAAGTACTGTGTGTTGCTGATAGCTGTCATGATCAGTTTTCTTCTTTTGGACTTGTGTATATTGATGATAAGCTGCTGTAAGATGGATGTGCCAGATTTGAGTTTCAACTACATATCTGTGTCTGTTTACCATTAGGAGATTTCATCTTCTTGCTGTGCCAGTTGAATGAAGGTCTTTGTGGCTGGATAGAATTGTCTGCGTAGGGTGTGTTTTTCCAACTTGGCCTTGTGTTGAACCTAAGGCTTAGAGATGTAACTCTTCTGTCAGACAGGCAGATCTGTGAGTCACGCTGACTGGGCTTCGAGGGTGATTCATGGGTGTGTCCTTTCTGACTGTGTCTTTCCTATACCTCTGGTAGGGACAGTTTGTGTCTCTAAACAGTAATATGAATTGGGGGAGTGCACTCTGCTTTTTATTACCTTGAGTAGCATACGTGAGGTTATACATTGGGGCCCTTCTTATACCATAAATGTTGTGTTTTTAATGACCTCAGTTTCTAAAAACTAGATTTTGTTTCCTATAGATGGGGAGACGTCTTGAGAGATTGGAACTCTAAAACTAGAAAGGAGTTTGTAGGTCCAGCCAGTGTGTAGTTAGCTTTTATTACAGTCTGTGTATGGCATTGGACTAGATAATGTGAGCTTCAAAATAAATCCTGGTTCTTGTCCTCTATGTCCTTTTGGGTTAAAACCATATGTTATTGGATTGTTCCCACTTTCCCAAGAAATCTGCTCGTAGGGATATGGCTCACTGAAATACTCTTTTCCTACCTGGCTATAGTTGAGGAATCTTTCTTAACACATGGTTCCTGGCTGCCACTACTTTCTGCTTAAAGTTGGCACATTTTATGAAGTTTGTAATCCCCACCCTAGAAGTTTGAGGTATTGTCATCTCTCTGTTCTGTTGCATTTTAATAAGATTTAAGTGAGTGGTAGGGACAGTAAATTCTGTTGGCATTTGAAAAGCAAGAATTCATTAGAGTGATCAGTAAAGATTTTATGGCAGAAAAAGGATTGGTCTGTGCTATGAAGAGTGGCCAGGATTTAGATAGATGTCCTTTGACTGCGGGCCAGAAGAGGAAAGTACAAACGTAGTCTGGGAATGGTGAATGATGAATAAGTCAGTATGGTAGCTTTAGAGGGTTTCTGTGGGGCAGTGGTTTTTACTTTATCCCCTGTTGGGCCCCGTCCCTGAAGTTCTGTTTTAGTGGGTGTGCAGTAGGTTCCTATAATTTGCATTTCTAACAAGTTCCCATGAGATGTTGATGCTACTGGTCCAAGAGCTGCTCTTGAGAACCACGGCTGTGGGGAACGTGTACAGTTTGCTGGCGGAGTCCTGTTAGAGCAGAGGTGATGGCCGGGGCAGTACTGCTACCCAACTGCAGGGATCACCATTGCCACGTGTGCTCTGCTCTGAGGTGGTGCAAGGCAACACTCGTGCTGAGGTCTGGAGTGCCGGCCTGAGGAGCTGGCTCTTTATTGTGGGTAGTGAGAAGCCATGGGAGAATTTTATCAGTGTGTTATTATTGGCATCTCCTTTCACAGTTTGGTAGCAGGGGAAAGGGTTGTGGGGGGAGGATGGGGGGGAAGTGGCCAGACATGGTAAGACAAGCTGGAGGGTAGTGCAGTGTCCAGGGGATGGGTTATTTTAGGAGTGGATTTAGAGAAAGATCTGGAAGGTAAGAAAGAGGAAGAATACAAAGGTGACCCAACATTTCCTTTAGCTTGAGAGCTTGGACAGTAGTGTTCACATTGACATAAAGGGGAAATCAGAGCAGTGGCTGCTTTTCGGGAAACTTCTCAGTTTTGTTTTGTTTTGTTTTCCTTATTTATTTTTTAATGTTTATTTTTGGGAGAATGAGTGGGGGAGGGGCAGAGAGAGAGGGGGACACAGAATCTGAAGCAGGCTCCAGGCTCTGAGCTGTCAGCACAGAGCCTGATGTGGGGCTCGAACCCATGAACTGCGAGATCATGTCCTGAGCTGAAGTCAGATGCTTAACTGACTGAACCACCCACACGCCCCTTTTCTCAGTTATTTTTAAACTGAGTTTAAATTGTTTATCTTTTTTTCTTTTCTGTATCTTTTCTAGATTATTGTGTATCCTGTTTTCAAACTGAAGGGTCTATATAATTTTCCATGCCTTCCAATTACATTTTTCTTTAATATCTAAGCTTTTGTGGTTCTAAACATGTGATCACCTGTGTCCCAAAATAATTTCCTTTTGTGAAAATCCTGAGGTTTAAATGAAAGAATATTGTTTAAAAATCTGTTAGCCATATCACTGTAATTTTTCCTCCAGACTCTTACATCCTTATAGTCTTGCCTAAGTAAAAGGGAAATGGTATTGTTGTCAGTCATTTGTGTTTTTAGCAATAAAACGTTAATTGGGTTGTGGTATATCTCTAATTTTTCTGTAAGTTACTAATTTCTAATCATTTGATCACTGTGAACACCCATGAATTGGTTTATATTTCACTTTTCCCCCCCTCATTTTTCAAAGTAATACATATTCATTATAGAACAGGGATGCCTGGCTGGCTCAGTCAGTAGAGCATGTGACTCATGATCTTGTGGGTTTGAACCCCACATTGGGTGTAGAGATTACTTAAAAAAATAAAAAATGGGAACATAAATATATAATAAAAAGTAGGAATCAGTTGTGAGCTACCCATAAATTATATTTTTAACATTTTCACTTATTTCACTTAGTCTTTGCATGGGTACATGTCTGTTAAGCAGTAGATTTGGGCCTGTCTGGGTCAGAGCTGGGGCCCAGTATGCCAGTGTGTAGAGTTGAGTGACAGATTTTCTCCTCCCTCTCCTCTACCTTTGTATTTGGCTACCCCGCATATTTTGTGTGGGGCCAGATTACTTGGAGTGACCATAGCTCCCCTGAGAATGAAACAAAATGCCACGGGTGAGGAAGGAGTCTGGCAAGCAGGGCTTGAGGTGAAGTGAAGAGGGCAACGTTTGTATCTCCGATAAGATGATGGTGTGCTTATCTCAGTTTCTTTTGGATCTGTCCTCCTGAGGCTTCAAGTGCTGGGGAAAACAGACTGAATTAACCATGTTACAGCAGGGACCATGCAGCTTTGTTATGGGATTCCCCTGGCCTGATCCACAGAGAGGGACTTGAGAAGGGGAAGTTTCTTGCCGATCATGCACAGAGAGAGAAGGAAACATTTGAGGTTAGTGACCGGTCAGCCTCATCCTGTGGGTGACCCAAGCCACGGAGTGAGACATTGCAGATGACGGTAGATGCAGGTCATGACAGAACTTAAGGCACAGCTGGGCGAGCAGATGCCTAAGGGCGTGGTGCTAGAGTGTATTCCTCCGAGATGGGGTCCAGTGATAGTGAAGTGGGCTCAGGAGAAAAGCACCTGGAGCCCAGAGAGCAACCTGACTTTTGTGTAGGTTAGACACTTGCTCCACCTCTCACCTTTAGGAACTCCAGAGAGAGGGAAAAGAGCAAGGGCTCGAGTCTGGTATTTGGCAGTAGGAGCCATTGTTCCTGCAGACTTAGGAATAACTGTTCGCGACCTTATCTAGGACCTAGAAACGATTGGGATATAGGTGTGGTGACCATTGAGCTTGTTGACCAAACTGGACACTGTTAATATTTACATCGGGACTGGGTCTGGCAAGTCAGGATGTAGTGTCACTCTAGATACTGGAGATGTTCAGGTTCCATATACATTAAAACAAACAAAATCTGGGAACTGCTTTTATATATTAAGTAGCTCCTTCCCAAGGCTCTAAACTATTGTCCTACTTTAACTTTTTTGTTCTCCCTTAAAAAAGAAATAAAGCCCCTTTAATATTAGGAGTGTTTTGGTATACTGTTACACTGAAAATGTTGTTCATGGGTAGTTGTGTTTCATCTGATAGATGTACCACAGTTCCATTAATTGCATAATGTTACTAGATTCCTTTCCAGCTACTTAACTACCACGAATGATAGCAAAACAAATAATTCTTTGTGTATGTCTCAGTACTTTCATAAAAGTCAAATTCTTAGAAATAGAATAACTGGGTCAGATTGTATAGTTCTAGATATGTATTGCTGAATTCTAGGCATTTATTTTAAATCTGAATTTCTAAACTGCAAAACTCTGAGAGGCACCTGGGTGGCTCAGTCTTGATTTCGGCTCAGGTCATGATCTCACAATTCGTGGGATCAAGCCCCATGCTAGGCTCTGTGCTGACAGTCGGAACCTGCTTGGGATTCTCTCTCTGCCCCTCCCCCACTTGCACCCATGTGCTCTCTCTTTCAAAAAAAAAAAAAAAAAACAACTCTGATAGTTGAGCTGCTCTGATTTGGAAGTGGTGCAAAATAGACAATTTTTTTAAAGGCACTAGATAGTTTTTGTCACTTAGCATTTCTGTTGTAACATGGGGATGAGAAAGGTGCAATAAGGTGAAGCAACATTTGAATAAAGAAAACACTTTTATTGCTAATGTAACGTGTTTCACATTGCTGTGGAGTGAATGTCTCAAAGAGACTGGATTTACTGAAGTTAACTCTGATGGGTGTGTGCAGTGTGGGCATAGAAATATTTGACTATGAAAATCCTTAATGTTTTTATTGATAGTTTGCACAATATGGCTGAAAGATCAAGTGTTGGGTGTGTTTAGCTATTTGTAGTTTCCGTGAGGAACATGATTCTCTGTGTCTGTGATGACAGTTGGATAACATTATGGAGTGCCCGTGGCATTTTTCACATGGCTTATGCATTTTATCACAAGCAGGAAACTAGCACATTTTCAGGAGTGGGTTCTTCTAGTATGAGTCAGCTTTGCAGCTGACCAGTCAGCCACTAGTTACAGAATACTACTTTGTGGAGTGGTTGTCAGCAAAAAAGAAAAAAAAAAAAAAAAAGAAAAAGTCTTCCTTACCTCAGCAAGAATTAGAGCTGAGAAATCAGCTTTGAGAGAACTGTGTGTAGATCAGTAGGTCAGATGAAGTGAAGGTGCTTTGTTGTAAAGCCTGTGTGGTAATTGGCTCAGTCATTGCCAGTGTCTGAATGCAGCATGCCAGCCCTATCTACGTCTGCTATGTCTGAGGTGCTGATTACTGGCTGTGTTACAACTTGCTCAGAGGGGCCAGACCAGGTTGCAAATAGGAAACGAAGAAACTTCTGGAAGGTTAATGTGTGAGGACTTCCTGGTTAGAGAGCATTCCTAAGTTTCTAGTTCCACCGGCCTTTAAAGATTTAGAAGACCCAGGAACGATTTCCTGGTATTTTAAAGACGATAGGTTACTGTCAGTGCTGAAGTATATGGGTGATTATGTTGTGACAGTCCGGAAAATAAATATAAGCATGACACCCAGATAATAATACCTAAGCTAAGAGGAAGGAATAATCTTGAATATTGACTTGTTTAGCTCCTAGAGCCTTTATGCTTAAGGGTGAAGCATGGGAGGTAATGCGTTTGGAAGTATCACTAAACCTAAAAATCACAGTGCTGGAGTTCTGCCTTCTGAGCTTTCCCAGTTTTCTAATGATGGCCTTTGGTGTTTTGTACCTTTTGCCGTGCCTGTAATCCAGTGCTCCATTTTGCTTCTCTCTGGTCTCACACCCCAGATTTAACATTCACTGATTCAGGTTTCCAGTTGTTTTTGAAAGACAACTTGACAGTGCTAGGCATAAGTGGAAGCAGTGTGGTGACCTTCAGATTAATAGCCTGTTACTTTTAGAATGTTGAGGATTACAGAGGTAGTGCTTTGGATATCTTAAGCACCTCCTTGTATTCCTTGGACGTCCCTGAAATGATGCGTGTGCCTGATATCCAGGAGACACACAACATGCAGTTTATGCTTTCGAAAAAGTCATCCAGGCCATCTCTTTTCCACCTGTAACATGGTCGTATCTGAGGTCTTTATTCTTAAGATGTAATGCTAAGCCTGTTGAAGGTAGTTACTAGGAGGACATCAATTTGGTTTTCCCTCTGTCATCATTAGCCATGATTTTGGCCAATTCTTGTGGGTTTTCAGCAGTCGTTTCGTTTAATTAAGAAAGGTTGCGCTCTATGAGATTTTAATACAGTGGGTTTAAAAATAACTATAAAGGCTTGGCTCATAGATGACTCTTAAATGAAACTCATTTTCTCAATCCTTTAGGTATGCAAGCCACTCCCTATTTTCATACTTTATCACTGAATACATGTTTTTTATATCCCAAGTCAGTAGTGAAAAACTTAACCTGTGAATTCTTTTTACAGGGTAAACTTGTTTCTGATTTTAGGAAAATTGAGGTGGGTGTGTTCATGTTTGTGGATAAGAATTTTTCTGAGATGGGTCATTCACAAGCTATTGGTTTCTTTTCTTTATACGTGCAAGGTTGGTTTTTTTGGTTAAAGATAGGCAGCAGCAGACTCTAGGCTAAGGAGTTGTGAAACTTTTAAACAGGCCTGATCATCAGCGGGGAGAGTTTGCAAGCCTCTCTTAAGCAGCTGCATCATATCAAATAACTGATTTGCATCAATGTTACCAGGCAGTGTCATTAAATGTATTTGTTTCCAGGATCAGGCAATACCAGCATTCTAGTTGTGTGACCCCCTGGGTAATGGCCATGTGGCAATGGGGAGTGTAGGACGGTACTGAGGGATCCCTCCTTATAGAAGATTCAGTTCCTACCGATGGCAGGGAAAGGTAATGACTCAAAATTTAAAGGAAGGTTTAAATAAAAACTTAAAAGTTGATCGGAAGGATTTTCTTCTTCCTCTTTGCCATTAATTCATTCCCTTAAGTGAGATGCTTTCCCATCTGTAGGAGCAAAAGAGGGGGAAAAAAAAAATCCATGAAACATTTTGATTTGCAGTGTGGGAGGAGAAAACTTGTCATATTTCAAAGGCTAACAGGATAAAATGGTATCTTAAATTATTGGTAGCTAGAATGCAGAGCGTGTAGACTAGGTGGCAGAGATTAGTTTTTATGTTTGATTTAATTTATTCAGTTATTGGTATCTTGCACACATAAGACCTGTTAAAGATATTTGGGCTTATGGATGGAGGAAGAGTGGATACAAAAATGAATCTGTGTTCAGTCTGCATTTCCTTATATCCCACTCTTTTATTGCTCAACCATTGTAGTTCTTTTCTGTCTAGTGATCGCTGTCCTCACCAGGGTCATACCTGTGATCCTTTTGGACTCAGTGTAGTGGATGGTTTTTTTTTTTTTTTTTTTTGTCTTAACCCCTTGGCAGCATTTGATACATTGTAAGCCGCTCCTTTGTTCTTGAAGCACTCCCTTCCCCTTTCTGAAGGGGTCTGGAATGCTTAGTCCTTATGCTGAGGAAAGTTTGTCTCTCTCTTTTTTAAAAAAATATTTATTTATGTTTGGGAGAACACACACGGGGGAGGGGCAGAGAGAGAGGGACAGAAGATCTGAAGCAGGCTCTGTGCTGACAAGCTGACAGCAGTGAGCCCGATGCGGGGTTGGAACTCACAAACTAGGAACTAGGTGATCCTGACCTAATCTGAAGTCGGACTCTCAACTCACTGAGCCATCCAGGTGCCCCAAAAGTTAGTCTCTTATCTACTACTTTTATCTCCCCAGGGAATGACCAAGGGGGAAGCTAGAAGATCAGGGTTGTATTGTACCAAAGCAAGGTGCTGTAGACCCTTAAGACAGGAGGGAAACTGGAGGGTTGGGTATGATTTCCTGGTAGAAGTAGTGCTGATTTTTTTTTTTTTTTTTCTTAAATGGCATTTGAGATGCACTTGGCACAGTGGGGGCTCGATATTTGAATGAATGAAGGTAGGGTTTAAAGAAACAGAGTGGATGAGGGATAAGTACTTTTAATTTAGGAAGCAGCATGGGCAAGGGGGAGATGGAGCTGGTGAAGGTAAAAATGAATCATTCTCTGGGCTGCAGTGGAGTGATGGCAGGGCTCGGGGCCCGAGGACAGCCAGTGTACATTCTTGCCAAGACTTTGGAAGGCTGCGAATAATAGCCAAGGAATTTTGGGTTGTGTTTGTTAGGCAGTGGGTGGACTGGAAGGATTCTGAGCAGGAGAGGCTGTTGGAATTGGGAAGACTGATTCAGCAGCAGTTTGTCAGATGGGATTAGCTTGAGAAAAACCTTACGTTAGCCTCACTTCTGGACTCCTCACAGGCATTTTGCCCACCGCCCCCCCTTGCCCCCTGGGGTGGGGGGGGGGAGGGGAGCAAGCCCTACCATGCTGCTTTTGCACTGCAATGGCTCAGGCCTTATGACCATTTGTCCTGTTGTCCTTTGGTCACTTTACCTGAGCCGCCTTGTCCCATGACCAGTGACCATTGAATTCCTATCAACTTGCATGCACAGTATATCAAGGTACAGCCTTAACTTTGGTCTCCTGATAACACAGATACCATTATAGTAACCTTAGCAGAAGTCCTGCTACCTGGTGGACACACAGCAGCGGTGTGGTTAGAGTTCACGTGAAGCACTGGGTCTGTACGGGTGAGAAGGGCTGTGATGTAGAACAAGAGTGAGGGAGGTTGTGAAACAGGTGCCGTGGGTAGTTGGATCAGGAGTAAGGGCTTAGGGCAAAATCAGGGCCAAGTGTTTGTCTTAAAATCCAGATAATTCTCAGATATGTAAAAAAAAATCATGAGCATTTGCTTCAGAGTTTATTGGCTCTTGCTCTCTAGGCCTCCTTCCTCCTATATCCATGAATCAAATGCACACTTGGGCCCCATATTGATACCATAATAGCTTGTTCTTTTTCTTTAAAAGAGTACTTGTGAAGTCAAGTGCAAGTATGAAGGAGAAATTTTGCAAGGGCTTCTGGTTGTCCAAACCTCTGTATGATTGGGGGTGAGGACCAGGGTGGAGTGGGGGGAATCCTCACCCTGGGCTAGGAAGGGTAGTGCCCTTCACTTCACCTCTGCCAATCTACACATTTGGGAATGTTTCAAGAGTACGATTGGAGCTGCAAGCAGCAGTAGTCTGCATTATCAATAAATGATATCTATGCTAGGTTTTGTTGTTAGAAACGGGGAAAATAGTATTATGAAATTTTGTAGAGAGAGAAGTCTGATTCTGAAGGCTTTGGTAGATTCCTGTGACATCAGGAGAGCTAGATAGTTTTGCTTGAGAGGATTTTTGCTTGAGAGCATATTCATGCTTCATTGTTTACAAGCTGAAACCATCTAGAAGGTCACTCATGGAATAAAGGTAGGTGCAAGTTAAATGTCAGTAGTATTTATTAAATAACCATGAATGTGATGCTGGTGCCATTAATACATTCAGTTTTTGCAATAGCAAAATTTACTCACCTTTACTCAGCCAATGACTATTCACTGGACTGAGGCCATCAGTGAAAACTGCAAGGTGGTGACTGCTTATTTTGAGAGTAGCCTCCCCTCATAGCAGCTCCAACTGCCTTTGGAAGGGAGACTGGGAGAGAGGCTCTTGTTCTAAGCATTATTTTGCTTTCTTTTCAATCTTGTGGAAGTCAGTTTAACTATACTCTTAAATTCCGCCAGGCATAGTGATGGTCTAAACAGTATTTTGTCAAGTATATTTCTGTGTACGTGGGCTGAGGCCACGTACATTCTGTGTACGTGGATACTGAGGGTTCAGTATCCACATGTTTTAAAAAAATTTTTTTTAAGTTTATTTATTTTGAGAGAGGCAAAGACAACATGAGCAGGGGAGTGGCAGAGAGAAAGGGTAGGGGGGGAAGAGAGAGAGGAAGGAAAGAAGGAAGAAAAGAAAAAGAAAGAAAAAGCCCAAGCAGTCTCTGCACTGTCAGTGCAGAGCTGGACTTGAAGCTTGAACGCATGAAACTGCGAGATCATGACCTGAGCCGAAACCAAGAGTCAGATGCTTAGCTGACAGAGCCACCAATGCGCCCCCTGTCTCCACATAATTTTAAGTGAGAGGTGCACAAATGCCTAATTAGTGACATACCGAATTCTGAAACTGAAGAGCCTCTGGTCCCCTGGAGCAGTCTCCTGTTTTAGATAAGGTTGTCAGCTAACTCGAGATCAGCTAGCCTGCTGGTGTCACCCAGCTGTGTCAGACCTCACCCCTTCCTATTTAGAGCATCCCCCAATAAACTGAGGTTTTTCTGTGTAAAACAATGATGGAAGTCATTTAAAATCAGATCATTCCTGTTTGTCAGGGATACAGGACCAAAATGATAGAATGGAAGTCTCATCCCCTCTCTTTGGCAGGGATTGGTGAAGGCTCACAGCAGGTGCTTTCTATTAGCAATGAATGTGTGTTCTTAGCGGGAAGGTGTTTTTTATCTTAGTGTCTTAGATTGGGTTGCTGTAACAAAGTATCATAGGCTAGTGGCTTAAGCAACAGACATTTATTTTTCACAGTTCTAGAGGCTACCAAGTCCAAGATCAAGGTGCCAGAAGATTCGTTCCTGGTGTGAATCTTCTTCCTGGTTTGCACACCTTCTTGCCGGGTCCTGAAGTAGTGGGTAGTGGAGGGGGAGAGCTCTGATCTCCCCCTTCTTACAAGGGCACCAATTCCATCATGGGGCCCCACCCTCATGAACTGATCTAAACTTAGTTACCTCCAAAAGGCCCGACCTCCAGACACCATCACACAGGGGATCAGGGCTTCAACATACAAATTTTAAGGGGGACACAGATATTCAGTCCATAATATATGGGATGCTATTTTTTTAACTAGGCTATCTGATAGAAAGTATGTTTAAAAAATTTTTTTTAATGTTTATTTTTGAGAGAGAAAGAGAGAAAGAGAGTGAGAATGAGTAGGGGAGGGGCAGAGGGAGAGGGAGACACAGAATCTGAAGCAGGCTCCAGGCTCAGAGCTGTCAGCACAGAGCCGAATGTGGGGGCTCAAACTCATGAACTGTGAAATCATGACCTAAGCCAAAGTTAGACTCTTAACTGACTGAGTCACCCAGGTGCCCTGAAAATTATGTTTTCAGTTTAGGAGATGATCCAGTGTATCAGTAGTTATTATTCATACTCACAAATATTCAGAGACATGGTTAAATGTATTTGAAAATATCCAGAGGTGGCCGGGTTAATAATTTGACTTTTTCCAACTTGCTTGTCCAATTTATCCAGCATATGCTTATTTGAGCACATTTTATGAGTTGGGCCCTGTGCTGTGTGTAGCCCAAAGGGATAATAAGATAAAGCACTTTGTCTTCCTTGAGCCATTCGGTGGCTAACATGAAAATGGTATACAATTATTTTCCTCCAATCTTCTTTCAAATACATTTTGTCAGGTTCCAGTCTTGTCCTGTTTATTTTTAATATGAAATATTATAAAAATACTTAATATGTAAATAATGAATATGTAAATATTCATGGCTTTATCGGATCTTAATATTTGAAGGTAACATGTCAAAATATTTTTTTTAATATGAGAAATAAACATCACTGGGAATTGAAGATTCCTGTATGCTCCTCCCTGTCCTGTGTCTCTCTTTCCTTTTCTAGAAGTAACTACCAGCCTGGATTTGGGGTATGTCATTACTGTGCACATTTTTATATTTTTATTATGTACATATGAGTTTATGAGCAATAGACTGTATATAATTTTTAAAGCGTTAAGGAAAAAATAGCAAACTATATGTTTTCCTGTACCCTGAGAGAAAAAAAAAACAAAACCAGCCACGTTCTTTGAGATTCATTCCCCTTGATATATAGCTCTGGTTCATTTTTAAAAAACAGATGTACAGTATATAATATTCCATTATATGATTATTCTACATTATATTAGTCTGTTCTCTTGTCAGATATTTTTGGAGTGTTTTGAGATTTTCATTACAATCTATAACACTGCTGTGGACATTCAAGTACCTCTCTCCTGCGTGAATGAGAATTCCTCTGGGGACAAAGGTAAATGTGGTATTGTTGGATCATAGGATGTGAGTGTCTTCAGCCCCAAGGCTTATACTAGATAGTGCCACATCGCTCTACACAGAAACCAGTTTGTGATCCCCCTACAATGTATCAGTGATCTCGTTGATCTGCGTTTTCTCCAACACTTGGTATTATCAAATGTTTGAGCTTTTGCCCGTCCATTGGGTGTGAAGTGAAACGCTTCATTTCTCGCTTTAATGCTGTGTTTTCCTGATTGAAGTGAGATTACCTTTTTTACAAGTCTGTTGGCCTTTCAGGCTGTTGCTTCTGTGAATTGCCTGTTCATCATGTAGCCCCACCTCTTCACAGGTGGGAGCCATGGGCTTCAGGTGCAGAGAAGTGGAACTGTCATAATCCTGAATTCATGACATGTTATCATTATTGGGTTTTGCATGACCCTCTTCTTTGTTCATATTTTTAATATAATGTATGCAGGAACTCATGAAGGTCTGAACCACTGCCAACAATTTACATCTACCCGTGCCTCTCCCCACCCTTCTGTCCCTCTGACTCCTCTCCTGTACTTACTGTCCTGGACTTCATCCTTCCTTGTCATCTAGTTCTGTATGTGGTCTTCCGTTTGGACCTGGCTTTTCTCATTCCCCTGTTCTCAGCCTGGTTTATCCAAGTTGTTGCATTGGCTTTAGTCCATTCATTTTCACTGCAGTGTAACATTTCCCCCATTGTTATTTTTCTGTTGTTTCTACCTTCGGATAGGCATTTTTGGGTTGTTTTCAGTTGTCTGTAATTATGAACCCTTCTTTTATGAGCATTCGTATATGTGAATCTTGCTGGCCATGATCAAGATGATCTCTTAAGATGCCTCGGTGGCTCAGTCAGTTAAGCGTCTGACTCTTGATTTCGGCTCAGGTCGTGATCTTGCAGTTGGTGAGATTGACCCCATGTTGGGTGCTGTGCTGACAGCACACAGCCTGTTTGGGATTCTCTCTCTCCCTCCCTCTTTGCCCCTCTTCTGCTTGTGCTCTCTCTGTCTCTCTCTCTCTCTCTCTCAAAATTGAATATTAAAAAAGCAATCTCTTGAATATTACATGCTACTGAAAATGTGGGATTAGATATTCTGATGTTTAACTTTGTTAGCTAATGCTGTTTTCCCTCACAGACGGACCATTTATATTCCCATAGGCAGTGGATCAGATTGCTCTAGGGCTTTGGCACAATTTGCACCTCTCTTTGTGTGTATGATTCTCATTAGTAAAACCGTTGTTGGAATGGTGGAATCGGGCTGTAAGGTTTGGTTTCCTTCTAATATGCCAGCTGGTGTGAAAAGGGTGCAAGAGGAGCATATAAGCCTGCCCTGCTCTTGGAGGCCATCAGTGTTTATGAAAAGAACGTGACATTTGCTGGATTGCCAAGTGGGCTTAGGTTAGTTTGCAGCTTCTCTCTTCATGCGTATTTGATTCCTGCTTTTATGTCTGTAATCATTTTAAATTTATAGTCTATCTCATAGGTCTGTTATTTAAAATTCACAGTGGGTCTAATCTCTGCTCTTCTGTAGTGTCTACTCTCTTTTGTCCATGGTCAGTTTTTTTTCCTTGTGTGCTTTTTAGTTTTAGATTGTGAGTTCCTTTTCTTTTGTTTCAAAATGTTTGTTTATCTTGAGAGAGAGAGAGAGAGAGCGAGCGAGCGCGCGCAGTAGGTTCAGAGAGAGAGAGAGAGAGAGAGAGAGAGAGAGAGAGAGAATCTCAAGCAGGCTCCGTGCTGACAGCAGGAGCTAGATCCCCATGAACTGTGAGATCATGACCTGAGCTGAAATCAAGAGATGGACACTTAACCAACTGAGCCACCCAGGCACCCCATGAGCTCCTTTTCAATTAAACTTTATCTGTGGGTATCCTGGGATACTTGGTCAAAGGTGTATTAAAAATGTAGAGTTGAGGGGCGCCTGGGTGGCTCAGTGGGTTGAGCATCTGACTCTTGATTTTGGCTCAGGTCATGATCCCAGGGTCGTGGGATTGAGCCCCATGTCGGGCTCCACGCTGAGCATGGAGCCTGTTTGAGATTCCCTTTCTCTCCCCTCTGCCTCCCTTCCCTGCTTGTGCTCTCTCTCTCTCTCTCTAAAATAAAATCTATATAGAGAGAATAGGGGTTTTAGTTGACAAAATACTTAGCCATATTGGGTAAAATACAGCACACATGCTTTTAAATGCACAGCAGTGATTGTAAAAAGAAAGTATAGAAAGTCTTCAGAGTTCGACAGTGAAGAGAAGACATAATTCCCGAGCAGAGTCCACTAGGAGCTGAGCTCTCAGCAGCATCAGAAACAAGATGCTGGGAGTCTTAACACCAATACAGGGGGGGGAAAATGAAGCCTTGAACAAAAAGTTGGACCTGGGATCTCCCCTTACATCTAGTTAGCCAGGATCCTCCAATGGCTGCACTCTTGGTGAAGGAGTAGATGAGAAAAAGTCTGTCCACTGGCACAGAAATACAAAGAAAAGTCCATCTCAACCTGGGCTCTGGGTAGAGGATAAAAGTACTCCAGTCTTAAAATTAGAAAGGACAGGTGTTCCCTTACATTTTAGGGTTCAAATGTATACTACCCACATGTTCCAGGAGTCCCCAAGTCAAGAAATGAGCTTAAAAACCACTCCAGAGTTAATGATGTTCCTCTGCTGAGATGCCTTACAGAAACAAATCTGTGCCTTAGTTGTAAGCTTCTTGGAACGTAGGAACATAGGTGATCTTATGCACCTTTGCACTTCAGTGTATTTTTGGAATGAATGAATAAGTGAACAGTGGAACCACATGGGCATTTTTAATAGAACATAAAGTTCATCAACAAGGTGAATTTTCAACACATTAAAAAATAAAGCTTACAAGGGATATAATTTTGCAATTAAACTTTACTGCAACCTTCAAAATCATTCTGCCATTAGAACATTCTGCAGATCACGGAATGAGCAGACATTCATTGAGCACCTTTGCAGTTCTGTGTGTTGTGAAGGATCAAAGACTACCATATGCTTTGTTCTTAGTACAGGGGAGTGACAGGCTTAAACACCAACGGTCATGGTGCAAAGTGCAAAATAAATGCTTTAGTAAATTTTCGAAGTAGTTTTGGGATTGCAGAGGTTGGCACTCCTTCATTTCACCTGAGGAATTTATTCATTTGGTGAACATTTTTTTTTTCTTAAAGTTTATTTTATTATTTTGAGGGAGGGGAGGGTCAGAGAGAGAGGGGGAAAGAGAATCCCAAGCAGGCTTCGTGCTATCAGTGTAGAGCCCGACATGGGGCTTGAATCATCTGGTGAACATTTAGTAGAGCTTCTCATGTGGTCAGTATTGGGAGGATTATAAGAGAACCTATTTATTGTGTGCTCACCCATGTGTTAGGTGGCAAACATTTTATGTGCAGTTAATCTCTATAACACAATTTTAATTCTCGCATCATCCCTATGAAGAGGATCCTATAATTATCCTCATTCTTAAAACTATTTATTGGAATTTAGTATTTATAGAGAGAAGCATACTTTCGTATGTGTAAAACCGGATGGACTCTCATGAATTGTATACCTCTGTGTGACCCGTACCCAGAGCAAGAACAAACTGAACATTACAGACATTCTGGAAGTCCCCCCATTGCCCCCTTGACTTCCAATAGCAATGTTTCTTTTCCTGTTTCTGTATTTTCTGGAAACAGAATCATATAACTTGTATGCTTCTGCTGTGTGCTATTGTGTATGGTTGTGGACAGCTCATTCCTGTTCTTGTCTAGTATTCTGTTATCCCCATTTTACAGATGAGGAAACTGAGACTGAGAGGTCAGAGTAACCCAAGAGCATGCAACTAGCGATGAACATATTACAATGCCACTAGACATTTTTTCAGAATGTGATTTTTAACGTTCTGGTGTTCTGTCATGTGAGTATATATATAGCACAGTTAATTTCGTTCCCTTCTGATGGTTGTCTGGGTTGTTGACAACATGTCCTCACTTATACTCTACCATAAAAGAAAAGAAAATCAATTTCAATATTTAAAGCATGTTTCTAAGTTTCCAGCTACTTTGCCATTGACTATAATCAGTTCCGTATAAGTATAGCAGGTAATAAACATGAATTTCCTCTGTGGCTCAGAGAGCAGCTGCCAGTCACGGGTGTCTTTTGTAGTTTTTATGTGGTCGACTTGCCTTTTGGAAGTGTCTTGTAAGAGTGTGTGGTGGCCTTGCTTTATTCCTCTTGACATATTTATGCCTTCTTCTTCCTACTCCCCATTTCCCCTTGAAAACTTCTCACTAGAGTATCTCTGTTCTGTAGTCCAAAAGTACATCCCTTTGCCTGAGGGATAGCTCTCCCTCTGGCCTGCTGATGTGTTATGCAACAAGTTCTCTGTGGGTCAGCCCTTCAAAGGACTTCATGAAATGTTCTCCATGGAACATTCTCTAGTGCAGTGATTCACAAAGGGAACTTCTAGAGTGTGAGCCCCTGGAAGGTAGGAGCTGTGTATTCTTCACCATGGTGCCTGGCAGGTAGTGTGTACTAAGTAAATGTGAGGTGATTGAATGACGACCCACTAGAGCCTTAGATGGTTTTCTTTTGATTGACCTTTATGATGTTATGATTGATGCTTTGGGGGAATATGGATTAATTTTTTTAGGCTCTTCAAGCAGAACTAGATTACCTAGTTTGTTTAACCTTTTTTTTTTTTTTTTTTTCCTGTTCTGATAGCAGAGGAAGAGCGATTTAGGAATGTGATAGAAAATAAGGTTGTGATGATTTTGTTACAGCATGAAGTTTCTTATATTTTCTTCATTCATTGAACACTTGTTGAAACCCTACTGAGTGTCATGCAGTAGAGACACAAAGATAAATATAATTCCTGCTTTGAGGAATCTAGTGGGAGAGCCAGACACAGGTATAAGTATAATGCATTGTGGTAAATATATATATATGTATATATGTATATATGTATATGTATGCTATGAACTAGGCTATGAACTAGTTTTTACTTGTTGGTTTGTTTTGAACACAATGGAGCAGCTGAAAGGAAGGGCCTCTTGGAAGATACGACAGGAGCACTGAATCTTAAGGAAAGTGCACAGATTCCTACTCAGTCTTCCATCCAAATGCTACTCCTCCTTTCTTATTTCTAGAGTGGTAGTGCTGCCCATAGTTATGTCATTCTACCCCTTCTAATGTAAAAACCTCACTGTTGTCTTTTCCAGGACACCACACAGCTCTTCTCTCAGAGTGCTGTCGATTCTAGCTCTGAAATGGCTTCAGAGTATAGTTTCTGCTTCCTCTTCCCTCCCATCCTCACATTGATAACCTGCTTTCTTTGCAAGACCAGGAATGGAAATCATTCATCTTTCTGCTTTAAGCATCTGACCTAGAGCCTGGCACATACTAGATTCAAATCTTTGTTGAACCAAAAGATTGATCTGTAACTGGTCTTCCTTCCTCTAATCCCTTTTATTTTCCTTTGATCCTGTGCTGGGTTTTACCCTGCTGCTTAAAATTCTTCCATGACTCCTCATTACCTCCAAGATGGAAATGCACCTTCTCAGCCCAGGTCCTTACCATTGACCTCAGTCTGCTTTAAGTGCCTCCCATCCCTCCCCCGCCCCATGCTACCACGTGTCAGAGCACATCTGGAGTTCTTTGTCATTCTCATGGCCCCATGTACCCTCCCCTTTGCTGATGTGTCACTTTTGTCTCACGTGTTAAGATCCAGCTCAGCTGTCACCAACCTTGTGAAACCTCCCCTACTTTTCCTAGGAAGAATTGGTTGCACCGTCTGCTGGGTTCCCTGAAGTCTGTCCAGTTCATCCTCTTGTTGCATTTCTACAATCAATTATGGTAGCTCTTTTCCTCTGTGTTTCTCCCATTAGATTGAGGGCCTGAAGTTGTGTCTGATTCTTTTTTGTCCTTTGGTCAGGTGGTTGTTACCTGTCAGATGAATAGGTCCTGCCTGTACTGTCCCTTAAAAACACCTGCTGCTATCACATTGCTTTGGTTTTGCTTTGCATGATTTTCATGGACACACCCTTTCAGCAGCTTGCTTTATTTATGTATGTATGTATCTGTGTATTTATTTATTATGTTTTATGTTTTATATTTGAGAGAGAGAGATAGAGACAGAGAGTGAGCAGGGAAGGGGCAGAGAGACAGAGACAGAATCTGAAGCAGGCTCCAGGCTCCAGGCTAGTCAGCACAGAGCCTGACGCTGGGGCTCGAACCCATGAGCAGTGAGATCATGACCTGAGCCAAAGTTGGATGCTTAGCCAACGAGCCAACCAGGCACCCTTTAGCAGCTCTCCTTAAGTGTAGTGCATTATTCAAGGGCCAGTGCAAGTAATATCTTGTTTGTGAAATTGTCTTTGATCATGGCAGCTCATAATATTGGCACTTACCTCGAAACCATCTTTGTTTGTTAGCCCTTGCCTGTGGCACTTACACAATACTTGCTGTCATTATTTGTATTGTTATTGTGTATGTATCATCTTTCCCTAGTTAGAGTATAAAGTCTGAAGTTAGAGGTTTCTCACAGACAGTCATGAATCTTCTCTGTTGAAATCTATAATTCCTTATTTAATAGACAGTTGTGCTTTTTTTAAAAAATGTTTTTTATTTTATTTTTTAATTTATTTTTGAGAGAGAGAGAGAGTGAGCCGGGGGTGGGGCAGAGAGAGAGGGAGACAGAGGATCTGACCCAATGTGGGGCTTGTACCCATGAACCATGAGATCATGACCTGAAGCCCAAATTAAGAGTTAGACACTTAACTTACTAAGCCACCCAGGTGCCCTTCGACAGTTGTGCTTTAAAGGTAGGTCTGTAGTGACATATTATTTTAGCTCCCTTTGTTTGAGAATTTCTGTTTGCCATTCATTCCTGGATACCCTTTTGCTGGGTATGGAATTTGTTGTTGAAAGTTCTTTCAGCACTTGAAAAATCTATTTCCTTTAGTCTCCATGGTTTCAGATGAGAAATACACTGTCATTTGAATTGGTGTTCCCCTATAGATAATGTGACAATTTTCTCTGGCTGATTTTAAGATATTTTTGTCTTTGGTTTTCAGAGGGTTAGTTAAGATGTTTTGATATTTTACCACTGACCCTCGTGTTGTCATGGATTTATTTAAATTTATCCTGGCTCAGGAGTTTGCTCAGCTTCTTAAATCTGTATGTTTGTGACCAATTTGGGAAGTTTTCAGCCATTGTTTCCTTGAATACACTTCTGGCCTCACTTCATTTCTCCTGTCCATCTGGGACTCTGATAATACAAATGTTCGATCTTTTGTTGTTCCATATGTCCCTGAGGCTCTGTTCATTTTTTCAGCGTGTTTGCTGTTATTCAGATTGAGTGAATTCTTTTCTTTCCTCAAGTTCACTGATTCTGTTCTCTGTCCTTTCCACTCTAGTATTAAGCACATCAAGTGAGTTTTACTTTCTGTTACTGTATTTCCTGGTTATAGAATTTTTGTGAGGTTCTTTTTTTGTAACTTCTATTAATTTGCTGAGAATTGCTATTTTTTCATTTGTTTCAAAAGAATTTATAATTGATTATTGAAGCACTTTTATGACTTTTATGCTTTAAAATCCTTATCAGGTAATTCCAACATTTATCTCTGGGGTTAGCATCAGTTGATAGGCTTTTCTTATTCAAGCTATAGGTTTCCCCGTTCTTGATAATGATGGATGATATTTGATTATATCTGTTTTGCCTGGTTATATTAGGATATCCTGGGTCCCATTTTAAATCTTTTATTTTAGCAGTCAGTATGTTTAGTTTTAGCACACAAGTCCTGGCCTACACTTATGGGCCAGGATTCCAATGGCAGCTAATTGTCAAAGCCTCTGTGGTGGTGTTTTAGTTTGCTTTGTTAATTAGCTGTTACTGGAGCTGCTGTTGCCCCCTGCTTACACTGGCTATGGATGAAGGAGTTTCCCTAGGCTGGGACACCGGGTGTCGGGGGAGGAGGGCAGGTAGATGCAGGCTCCTATGTACTTGGGCTTCCCTGAGTGTGGTAGATTCCCGCCCCCCCCCCCCCCCCCCCCCCGCGTGTGGGGGACAGTCTCCTTGATCCTGTCACTTGTCAAGATGAGATCTTTTTACCAGTGCCCATGGCTTCTCTGAGGTCTTCTGCGCAAGGAAAAGTAAGGAGTCCTTCCTGGGCCACATGTGTCTGGGTTCCTCTCGTTGGGTTGGCTTGTCCTTAGGCGTATGTCTTGGCTCTCATAGTTGCTTATTGTCGGTGGGACTTCAGATAGGTCCCCTTTTGGATGGTGTAGGGCTTGCCAGATATTTCTAGAGGGACTCTCCTTCCATCTGGGGTAGGAATGAGTCTGCATGCTCTGCCTGCTGCTTTGGGAAATGGTGGGTCCCAATGGTTGCCTTCTTTGTGGCAGGAATGCGAGCTGTCCTCTGTTGTGCTTCTCCTCCAGTCTTGAAGTCACAGACTGGTTTGCTTTTTTCTCACCACCTTTCAGAGTTCTTTGGTTGCCTCTTGCTTTATCTCCAGGGTGAATAGTGCTTAGTGAAAAGGAACAGGGAGAAATGAGTCTATGCTATCTTGTCTCTTGTTACTCATTCTTAAATGTTGGATTTTTAAAAGCGATTACAAATGTGAGAGAAGGTTAACATTTATTTTCTATCTTTAGCAAATCATGTCGTTGAGCCTTCTTACTTTATAGGTAAGGAAACTTGAGGCCCAGTCAGGTTAAGTGACTGGTTGAGGGGGTCCCACTGCTATTTAATTGCAGAATTCAGATTAGAACTAGCCTCCTGGTGAGGAATCCAGTATTTGCTCATTGTAGGAAACTAAGGCAGAGAGTTATCTGGAAGATAAAACAAGAGAACTTTGCAAGGCAGTAGAGTTTTGGACTTTATAACATTAGCACACTAAAGAATTAATACCTCAAATGAAACGCCTATCATCAGAGTGTAAGAGTACAAGAATCCAGTTTTAAATTATATTGACTAGGGGCGCCTGGGTGGCTCAGTCAGTTGAGCGGCCAACTTCAGCTCAGGTCACGATCTCGTGGTCCGTGAGTTCGAGCCCCGCGTCGGGCTCTGTGCTGACAGCTCAGAGCCTGGAGCCTGTTTCGGATTCTGTGTCTCCCTCTCTCTGACCCTCCCCCGTTCATGCTCTGTCTCTCTCTGTCTCAAAAATTAATAAATGTTAAAAAAAAATTAAATTATATTGAGTAAGGTTGAATGACATGCTGTATATTTGTCCCCATTTTAATACTATTTTTGATAGTCTAAAATAACATACCTTCTGCTTTTCCTATAAAATATCTAAGTGACCTTATAAAATGTTCCTTCTTGCAAAAAGTTCTATCACTTGTTATCATCATCATTCATAGTCTACTTCAAAGAGAGTAAACAATATAATTAAGATTGGTGGCACTACCCAAACAAATTAATGTCATAACTTAGCCTTCTCTGTGGTTTTTTATCAGATAATCTTTGCGTACTCCACAGACTGTAGATATTTCTCACAGTATTTCCCCAGGAAGCTTTTTCCTGTATCGCAACTGGAGGAATAGAGAAACCCAGATGTTAACTATTCGGTTATTTGTAATTTTTCTGGAGTCTCCAGGGTTTTACAGAAAAAAGGGTCAGAACTGAACTGATGCCAGAAGTCTTTGAGATCAGAGATAGGAAGTATGTACTTCTTCCCCTGAGACTCCCTGAGGCACAGGGAGAGTGAGGCCCAGTGAGTAGGACTAAACACTGAGTTTGTTTAATGTCATTTGGGTAAGACAACTGAAGGGGTCTAAGGAGGGGGTGTCACTGCCTCCCTTCTTCCCTGGTGTACTAGTTCCTCTCTTTCTGCTTTTGTTTTTTCTTCATCTTCCTTACTTATGTAGTCTTTCTGGAAAGTAAAATCTCTGTACCGAAGAGAGGAGTTTCACATTGGGCATTGGAGAACTTTTCCTGTCACTCATAATAAGACTCCTGTATAGACAATCTATAACCTGTCTTTTATATGTACTTGAGCTATGTGCTAAAGGTAAGGTAATATTAGTGCCAGTAAAATAATTCACCAACTGTTGGTTAGTTTAGAATAAAAAAATGTTAGCATGGGGCAGGACCTTTTTGGACCCCTGCACTGAAGTTGCACCCTCAGCAGGGTGTCCCTACCATATAAGTAGTGGTGATGGCTCATAATTGCCTGCCCGGTGAGGCAGCGCATTGTATTAGTTAGCAAGTTCTGCTTTACTTGAAACCAAATCTGTTCCTTTTAGCTTCTACCTATACTGGCTTTGGGATGAGTCTCGTGACACCACGCGGGTTGAGTCTAAGAACCATTCTAGTTAATATCCCTCAATTCAGAAACCGTCCTAAGATTTTGTCTTTTTTTTTTTTAATGTTATTTTTGAGAGAGAAGAGACAGAACACGAGTCGGGGGAGGGGCCGAGAGAGAGGGAGACACAGAATCCAGAACAGGCTCCAGGCTTTGCACTGTCAGCGCAGAGCCTGACATGAGGCTCGAACTCATGAACCGTGAGATCATGACCTATGCCCAAGTTGGATGCTTAACTGACTGAGCCACCCAGTCACCACCACCCCCAAGATTTTTGTCTTAATTCGTAGGCTTTTTAGAATCCTCATCATCCTGATAACATTTTTTTAGATGTTCGGTTTTGCCAGTGTCTCTTTAAAATGTAGTGCAAGCTAAACACAGTGCCCCAAGTTTTCTTACTCAGCTGGAAAAGTTGTTTCTTTAAAAAAAACAAAAACAAAAACAAGCCTAAAAAATAAAAACATAAAAGCGAGCTTGTAAAAAAGATCAATATTTTTTATGCTCCATATAATACCATACGTGCAAAGGGAACATTTCTGAACTTGAATCTTCATCTACCCCTACCAGTTTTGTTCAGAAGTGTTTCTAACCAGATTACAGTAATGCCCCTACCTGTCTTCAATTCACTATACCAGAGCCCCCTATTTCCTCTCTTCTCTGCTATTAAAAAATGCTGGTATAGCTCATTGTACTGATTTTATCACCCACTAAGTAACATATGGCACCCTGAAAAATGCTGCTCTAGGTACTTTGAAAAATGCTGCTGTAGGTCAGTGCTACTCAAAGTGGGGCCTGTAGACCTGTGCTAGTCTGCAGACTGTTAGTTACAATAGGAGTTGACTTCCTTGAGGCAAGAAGTCTTGCTATAAAGAAAAGTCAGCCAAACTAAACAGGTGTGCTCAGTGACTCGGTTAATTTACATTTTGTCCCAATTCCTTGTTTCTCAGGGACGCTATGACCCACAGTTCAGGAGCTGGCACCTTGAGTAGCATTGCCTGCGGGCACCCCAGACCTTCCTTTGGCACCTACCAGCTCTCAGGCGTGTGGCTCTCAGATTTCCAAGCCTCTGTATATTTGAAACCAGGGAAGGCAGTGCTACACTCATTTGATATGTCAGTTAAATCTCGTAGCCCGGTGCCACTTAGTGTGCGAGCAAGGACTTCTGCCAGCAGAATTTAGGAATGAAGAGATCGTGAGCTGGGAATCAGGGTGACCTGGGCTTGCTTCTGGTTTTGCTGTGTGACCAATTTCACTTCTCTGTTTCCCCACCTCCCCTCTGTCTATAAAATGAACATGTAATAGTTATCTTTGTAGTAGGAGTCTAGGGGTAATTTTTTATATAAAACACTCCACAGAATAGTAGATATTTATTGCTTTTAGGAATAATTCTGAAATGATAAATAAGGTCCTCCTGAAAAAAATAATAGGATGATTGGTTGTATTAGGTAAAAAGTATGATGTGAGACTGTGGTTTAAAATGCACGGAAAGAGAGACAAAGGAACAGAATAACTCGGAGATGCCAGAGTTAGGTTTCTTTTTTTTTTTTTTTAAGCTTATTTATTAATTTTGAGACCGAGAGAGTGGGGGAGGGGCAGAGAGAGAGGGAGAGAGAGAATCCCAAGCAGGCTTCGTGTTGTCAGCATAGAACCGTGAGATCATGACCTGAGCCGAAGTTAAGAGTCTGAAGCTTAAGTGACTGAGCCACCCAGGTGCCCCCAGAATTAGGTTTCTTAAAAAATAAAGTTTAAATACTTGGAAATGTTCAGTTTAATTTTCTTCTAAAATGTTGAGGGATGTAAATAGGTGGGTGCTTTTAAAGTGAGTAAATGACAGAAGCAGCTTCTTCAAAATGGAAAAATTTGACTACCTAAGAAGATACAAAAATCAAAATCATAATCCAAAAAGGAGGCCACACAGGTAAGAAAGAAAAACATTTAACATGAAGTTATATATCAAACTTGCTGGAGTAGAGAAAATAAAGACAGTACACCCATGGCACTTTAGACCATAGACATACTTGTGATGAAGGAAATAAAGATTAAGATTAGAAAGTATAAAGAAATAACTTTTTGAAAAAAAGTTGGGCTAATGGAATAGTGAACTCCCATGTACCTGTTACCTTCTTCCAGGTATTATGAAGTCATGGTCAAGTGCTGAGGGATGATTTAGGCTCGATTTGAAGATGTCTGTCAGTAAGTTTACAACTTACAAGATTTGATCCTTGGATTTCTAGGTGCTAAAATTTATCATAATTTTATGTCTCTGCTTTATCAGTTTGCAGAAAATGAAATCCAGTGTTTGCTTTTGGAAGCTTTCCACCTCTGATTCAGCTTTTTCTTTCCTTCTGTGCTGTGTGTGTGATACATTTACTTTCTGTAACACAACTTGGTGAATGAAGGATGTTAGCTGAGCTCTTTCTAAGTGTCCTTTGAATTGGAGCCTGGAAGTTATTAATGGGCCAGAAGTGTTCATAAAGGGCTTTCCCCCTCTTTTACTTTTATGTGTGTGTAGTTTGGGTTGGGGAAGGGTGGATCAATAACGTGTTTAAATTGAGAATGAAAGTAATAAAAAACTGGAAAATATCCTTTTTAGGGGCATATGTATCTTCAGTCAATATATAGCTGATTATTTCTTCTACGTTTTAGTGTTTCCTTTTCAATTATTACTGATTTGGAATACAGACCATTTGAAATCAGGAACTGGATTTCATATACTACAGCTCCATACATCTTCTGTATATACATACATCTGATAACTGGAGCCCAGTTATAAAGGCAGGCAGAGGGGTCCTGCTGGGACTTGATGGGGTTCTGGTATCTTCTAGTGTAGGTTGTACTTGAGTTTTGGGCATTCCAGGCAGAAGGCAGGGCATGTACACAGACCCCAAGGAAGGAGAGGACTTGGCATTTTTTTTCTCCCAGGACTGGAAGGGAGGCTGATGAAGCTGGAGTTGAGTGAGCTTAGGGGATGAATGAGGCTGGAGGGCTGAGCAGAGACGAAATCAGTCAAGGTATTTGAGACCTTTGGTGAGGAGTCTGGGTTTTATCCTAAATACAACAGAATGATATTGAAGCGGTAAGCAGGGGAATAAGGAAATCCAATTTATATTTTTAGTTAGATTTTGCTGCTCTTGTAGGAATTGGGTTGAAGGGGAATGAGTGGAAGCAGAGTGACCAGAGAGGCTGTGTTAACAGTGGAGATAGAGAAGTGAGCAGATCCATGGATATTTTGGATGTAGAGTTGGATGTGTAGTGGGTGAAGGGAAAGGGAGGAATCAGGTTGATTTGTCAAAGTACTTCTTGCCCAATCTCCAGCCTTGCAAACCATTTGGCACTTTTGAGCATTCTCAGTATTGTGTCTTCTCCGATTCTGCACACCCCTTGTACCTCATTTTGGGCTGTCTTTTCTCTGTCTTGTCTTCTTCTGCACCCCCCCGCCCCTTCTCCTTTTATGGGTGTCCACCATGGTTTACTTCTTTATTTTCAGCTCCAGATTTTCTACACTTTTTCCTTCTAACGAGGAAAATTCACTTCAGTTACCTCTCAGCACAGAAGTGATGATTAGAATCTCTGTCCGTGACTTTTATCTTCAGCTGTTTTCAGAATTTCTGTTTAGTTAATCTGCTACTTTGTGAAATACCTAAAATTCAGTTGTTTCTTCACCTCACATTGGCTTCCTCTCTTGACTTCCCCTTTACAAAAAATACGGTTCCGCCATTCTGTCACCCAAACAGGATAACTTAGTAATCTTTTGATTCATTATTTTCCTTTACTACAATTTGTTATATAAAATCCAGTATTATTCCCAAGTTGTTGGTGAAGAAGCTGGAGCTTGGAAGGGTTGTCGCCTGCTCAGGGTCACTAGAAGCTGGTCATGGGGACCCTAGTGTGTGATCCTGTCAGTCTGACACCAGAGCCCATCACTGTCATTAACTCTCAATGACTGTGCTAGGAGCTTTGTGATGAGGCTTTTCTGAAGAACAACTAACCTTCCTTCGTAAAAAGTATGTCACACTGGGACCTTAGCTGTTCACAGTAGTCATATTAACCATCTGAGCATTTTCTCTGAAAATATTGCACATATATTATCTTTTTTATCGAGACCTGCCGTGACAGGTTATTCATGTTCTTCCCTCTTTTAGGGGAAGAAGAGAGGAGTGACAGCAGTGACTGCAGGTTTCTTAATTTTCTTCTCCCCTACCAATATATAAAAGGGCTTATTTACCTATATGTTTGCAAATACATACTGAAATTCATTATTAAAAATAGTATGGGCCATCAGGTGAAAAGCCATGTAAAATTTTCTTTTGTTACTAGTGAATTTGAATTTTTTTAAATGTGTGTTTATTAGTGGTTGGATGATGTCAGTTGACAGTGGGGAAAGCCATCTGCTTTGCTCAGTCTACCAACTGAAATGCTAGTATCTTCTGGAAGCAACTCACAGACACCTAGAAATAATAACACAACATGATATTTAGGCATCCTGTGGCCCATTCAAGTTCATACCTAAAATTAACCATCATAGTCACATTGTCTTACAGCACAGCCTATTCTAATGATCAGATATCATCCATTCTTTTTTGGTTTGGTTTGGTTTTAACTTATTTTTTTCCCTGATTATAAAAGTAATTTATGCTAAATTCATAGAACATAAAAAATAGAACATAAAAAGAATCATTGGTTAAGATTTGGCAAGGGGGTGTTGCTTAACTTTTCAACTGTCTTATGTGCACTTACATACTTGACTCATGCTTTCAGTGATTTTACAAGTTGACCATGTAGCTTATTTATTTATATAACACCTCTTTCCTCTTTGAATACGGCTAGTTTTCAGGAGGCCCAGACCTGTGTCCATATGCCCCTTATAAGAGGCTTGGATTGTGTTGATTCTGCTGTCTGGGATCCTGGTATATGTTGACCTTGCCCTTGAGGAAGCCTGGAACCAAGAAGCAGACCTCATGGACCTCACTGCCCAGGTGGTACTTGTTTTTCTAAGAGCAGCTTTTCCAAGTTTACTCTCTTTCCTTCTTCCTGTTGGCTGTGAGCTCCTCAGCATACCTTTCTTGTCCTTCTTCCTGGGCAACTTTGCTTTCCTAGGGGCTGTCCAAAAAAGCTTTTTTTTTTTTTTTTTCCCTAGAACCAAAAATAATTTTTTTATTTCATTCTGAATAAAAGACGGAACAGATAGAACTCTTGGATATCCTGAAAACAATGTCATCGCTATGGCAAAATTTCACAGAAATCATTGCACAGAGTGTAGAGACCAAGCCTGGGCCCAAACCAGCTGTGAAGGCTGCCTCTCTGGGGAGGGACATTAAGGAGACGGTAGCCAGGCACAGGTGGTGGCTGTGCCCCTGTGATAAGCCCTGTTGGGTCCCCAAGGACCAGGCTTAGCGCCTGGCCTTCAGCTACCACCACATAACTGCAGCCAGGGACTGGGAGGGATCACCTTCTCAAGGTCCCTCCGTGGGCGAGCCTTTCCAGCTGTGTGCCCCACATTCCCTGCTTGCAGTGGTATTGGTAGAAATTCCACCGTTGGAGCTGCTTCACCTCCAGCCCATCCTGTAGGACCCTGTCCAGAAGCTCCCGGTCCTTGCTTCCCCCTGGTCACAGAGCTTCTCAGTGTCCGTGCCTCTGATGTGGTCAAAGTTTGACTCGTAGATCCCAAAGAGGCCAAAGCCATTTACCTCCCAGGAATGGTGTGGGTCCCCCAGCGAGCTCCTTCAGGCATGATTATAGGGGCAAAGGCCAGCTTGCCCTCCATGCATTGTTTACAGATGCCCACAAAACCTTTTAAGAAAATTCTTAACCTCTCTTCTAACACTTTCACAAAATCAAGAGATTTGGATGATTTACATACATTTTATAAGGACATTGTAAGGAAATTGTGGCCCACCTATGGCCTGTGCAGTTTTCCTTGTGGGAAGACAGCATATTGTGACCATTTAGATGGAAAGCTGGCTTCGAGGTTCAAATCTTTGCTCCACTATCTAACACAGTGTGGTCCCTTTGTGTATCCTGGTGCTTGTCTCTAAAATACAGTGGAAAAAAGGCTTACCTAATTGGGTAATGAACTAATATACGCAGAGGACTTCCTTGGAGTGACCAGTGCATACATAGTGCTAAATAAGTGTCAGATGGTCATTGCACACATTTAAACCATTTGGAAGCACTGGATGTGAAACCATTTTCTAGTCAAATATGAGTGTTCAAACTCCTTATGTTGAACGTAATTCCTCGTGTTAAAATGGCCCTTCTCATAGACTGAGGCCCTGCCTGTTTCAGTCTTCTAGATAGACTAGTTTCTGCCTTTAGGGGCGTTTTATGGAATTTTATGATATAGTCAAGTCTTCAGAAATTATTTTGGCCTTTAAAAGGGTGCATTTTACTTGTTGGCTTTGGGCCCAAGTTGTCTCTCTTGGCATTTGCTAACTACTTCACAGTTCCTGTAAGGAAAACTGGCTTTGCTCATAGCCTCTGCTGAGGAGAAAGTTCTCTGAGGACCTCGTGACCTCTCTTCTCTCATCTCTCCGAGCTGGCTGATTTGGTTAGGGTGGGATACTAGAAGCTCCTTCTTTCATGGCCTTCTGTGGGGGAAAAAAAAATGAACTGGACCTGTTTGATTCTCTTAAGAATTTTAATTTGGGAAATAAGGGAAAAGCAGTTAAGAGCTCCAGCTGAAAGAATGACATAATTGATACAAGGACAGTGAAAGGGCGCCACCAGTCAGTGACATGGCAGCAAACCTTCTGAGTAAGCAGCGGTTCTGACAGCAAGAATTGATACAAAATAAAAGAAAACAGAGAGGTTGAAAGTGAGAGAGAGAAAAAAGTAAACACTCAGAATCCAAGTTGCGTTGATGGCGGGGGTCCAGAAAGAAGATCCCAGGTTGGTTGGGCTATGCCACAAGTTCTCTGTTGTGACACACATTGTTTGCTTTTCTTTTCTGAGTTCTTTCTGATTGTATTCTCATTATTTGAGTCTTCGTTTCTTGTATTCAGAAGGCCCTAGTTTATATAAGTTGTGTAGTATATATAGTCTTTCTCATTCTCACTTCTGAAGGATTTCCCTCATTTTGTTCCCAATGCCTCAAAGGTCTTCTCTGTGGTTTACAGTGATATAAATTTAACTTATGTTTTTGGGCCCTTATTCAGGCCCCACATTCCATGCATGCTGTGTTTTCCTGATGACTTCAACGTGTGTTTTGTTTTGTTTTGTTTTGTTTTGTTTTGTTTTGTTTTGTTTTGTTTTGAGTTTGTCTTCCATTGGACTCCTGTGGAGTGTATAATCTGGACCCCTCAGTTCATATGCCAGATGTGATGTGATGGTGACCTCTCTCCATTAGAGGTCACAGACCTTTTAGGACAACTGTCACATCTTGGTGTGTTATATGGCACGTTGGACTGTGCTGAGTGAATGATAGATGCAAGTCCTGGGGCATTTCTTGTGGCATTTCTTTCAGCTGTTGTGATCCTGGTTTATCTTGGGACACACAAAAAAAGAGGTTTTAGCCCCTCCTTAGACTGAGTCTTATTTTACTTTAAGAAGAACTATTTTGGATGCCTGGGTGGCTCAGTTGGGTAAGTGTGACTTCAGCTCAGGTCATGATCTCACAGCTCGTGGGTTCAAGCCCCACATCAGGCTCTGTGCTTACAGCTCAGGGCCTGGAGCCTGCTTCAGATTCTATGTCTCTCTCTCTCTCTCTCTCTGCCCCTCCCCACTCATGCTCTGTCTCTCTTTGTCTCAAAAAAAAAAAATGTTAGAAAAATTATTTTAAAGGAAATAAATATTAAAGCATTTGAGAGAAAGGAGAGGCACATAGTAACTCTTGGCTTTCTTTGGTTGGCAGCTAAGTTTCTCGTTTGTGCTGTGAAATGGTGATACTCCAATGGCAAAAGGGCGGGAAAGCTCACATTCATTAGCCAGATGAACACCTGACACCTCAGTCCTTACTAGTATTTACTTCGGGCCTTAAGCATATACTGTGGTTAACACGGTAGCTTGTCTTGACATTATCCCCTCTCTATGGTTTTGTTTTTCTTTTTATCTCCTCTTTCTTAGAACATTTTGGAAACCAGTTTGAATGCCAAGTTACTATATTCAGTACCAGAATGTTTGGATAATATTGCTTTGTCATTGAGTTTACATCCCTGATCTGTAAAAACAATCCTTGCCAGTAGTGTTTTCATGCCTGTATTTTAACCCCAAGGCTACCTTATTTTTCTAAAAAGAGGAAAAAAAAGAATCCTGATGTATTAGTTTGCTAGGGCTGCCATGACAAACTTCCACAGACTGGGTTGGGTGGCTTACACAACAGGAATTTATTGTCTTACTGCCCTGGAGGCTGGGAGTCCAAAATCGAGACGTGAGCAGGGTTAGTTCTTTCTGAGGGCTGTGAGGGAAGCCTCTGTTCCAGGCGTTCCTCTCTAGCTTGTAGATGGACGTTTTGTTCCTTGCCTCGCCACCTCGTCTTCCCTCTGTGTGTGTGTTTGTGTTCGAACTTTGCCCTTCTGTAAGGACACCTGTCATGCTGGATTAGGGCCCCCCCTCCCGCCCCCAGTAACCCCACTTTAACTTGATTATACTTGTAAAGACTCCCTAAGTAAGATCACATTCTAAGATCTGGAGGGTTAGGACTGTACTATGTAAAGTGGGCGGGGGTGGGCCACAATTGAACTCCTAACACGGGGCAATGAAAATGCTCTACTGATGTTAAGCACTTACAAAGCACACTTTCTTCACTTTGAAGCCAAGAAGTTTTGAAGGTGATTGCTATCCTTGGGGATGTTTTTGCACATGGGCCCCTCAACTCATTAGGTTGAGACCCTGAAATCTTATCAGTTGTTGGCACAGTTTCCAGAAATTCTTTAAAGAAGTACCATCATCTCTTGTTTGGATCGGGCAGTAGCCTCCTAACTTGTTTTCCCTTTTCCCCTCTTGTCCATCTTCCATGTGTTCTTGACACAGCATCCAGAGTGATGCTGTTAAATACTCGATCATGTCCCTCCTCAGACCCCTCCAGAAGCTCCCCCTCTTGCTTGTAATAGATGCTCAGGTCCTTTCTGAACTGCTCCCCATTGTCTTTGACTTTCTTGCCTTTTGCTCTGTCTGTCCCCCCCCCCCCCCCCACCCCGCCACCCCACCTCAGTCAGCATCAGCAGTACTAGCCTTTTGCTGTCCTACACCAGGTCTGTTCATGACTGTGCCCTCTGTCTGGAAAGTCTCCTCTGCAGTTATCCATGTGGCTTGCTTCTTGCATCATTCAAGTCTTTGCTTCGATACTATCTTTTCTGTGCCATCTGCTCAGATCTGTTCAGGCTCTCCCCAGATGTTCCCATTTTCCTAACCTTTCTTCAGTTTTCTCCATGGCTCTTACCTGCTTACCAATGTCCTATGTAATTTATGTTTTATTATTTGCCTTCTCTATTCCCTTTCTACTTCCCCCCTCTCACTTTGGCCTGTCACCCACTCTCACTCCAGTTGGTGTTATTTATTTGTTGCAGTATGCTCTGTGTCTAGAACACTGTGCCTGGCAAATGTTTGGGTAAATGAGTAGAATGTGGATGTGTAGAATGAAGAACGGGGACGCTGAGAAAGGAACACTGGAATTCTGGCCACTTGGATTCCTGGAAGTATAGGAATGAGATGAAGGCAGATGGGATGAAGGACAACTTAAAGGAATCAATAAATGTAAAGTGGTCAGGAGAATACCTGACATTATAAGGTATGGTAGGCAGATTAATGGCCCTCCAAAGAGGTCTCTTCCTATTCCTGGAACTTGTGAGTATGTTATTTTACATGGCAGAAGGGACTTTGCAGGTGAGATGAAAGGCCTTGTGGTGGTGAGATTATCCTTGGTTAGGATGGTGGTCTTTAAGAGTCCAAGAAGCTGTGTGACAGAAGGAGGTCAGAATGATGTGACTGGGGGATGGTGGCTGTGAGCCAAGGAATTTGGGCACCTGTAGAGCCTCGAGAAGGCAAGGGAACAGTTTTCGCCTCGAGCCTCCAGAAGAAATGCATCCCCGTGAGACCCGTTTTGGCCTTCTGACGTCCAGGCCAAAGGTTCCAAAAATCTTCCTTATTTATAAGATAATAAATTTGTGGTGTTGTAAGCCACTACATTTATAGTGATTAGTTACAGCAGCAGCAGATACATTTAAGTGTCAACTAATTGTTCCGTTCTCACTATAAGATTTTCTTTGAACAACCAATTCTGTGGCCCAAGACATTTTGAAAACTGGTAGGCTGGGTGATCGCTAGCAATCTCTGCTCAGTGACAGGTACTCTCTCTGTACACAGAACCTAGCCCGAGTAGACCCTTTGCACTGCTGAATGTGTGCAGTGCAGTTGAAGCTTGGAAGAAGGTGTAGCGAAGATTGGGGTGGTGGTCTCCAGTGTGGACCTGCCTGTGGGATTCTTTGCAGTGTTCAGATCCCTTCCTTTGAAAGTACTCTCTTTGTAATTATTTTGGCTAACAGAATCTGGCTGTCTGTTAATGTGCCATGTTGGGTCTTGAGTCTTACACTCCAAGTTTGTGCATTTTTTTCCTGAGGCACGTGCATCATTGTGGACTTACCTTATTTTCCTCGACTCCATAAATTTGTCAATTTAGGTCTAGAATATTCTAGTGACTTTAGATGGTGCTTTTCCTACGATTAAGAAGACCGTACTACATAGACACTCCAGTTGGGCTGGAATTGGAGAGTTAGGGCCAGGAATGTCTTAATGTAACAGTTCCAGAGACCAGGCTGGCCCTTGAGCTGTTGCTGGAACAGCCTGTGATTTGGCCTTCAGGGCTGCATTTTGGATTTGTGAGATGTTTGCATTATTTTAAAAAAATCTACAAAGAGAGTCATTTACCTTCTTATTTGACTCCTATAGAGAGGCCATAATGCTTTTTTAGTATGTAGTGCTGCTGCCAGTTTTGTAAATCTGGAAAACAGAAGGAAAATATGAAGCCAGTTTACAGATCTAGAGGAATTTGTTTCATTTCCAAGTTGAATTGGGTTAACATCGGCATTATTTCCTTGGCATGAATCTGGCATGAAAGATATGAAGTTCTTAGAGTCTGTACCCTGTTCCTCTCTAAATAAACACTGAAGAATTTTGGTACGTGTTTTGATGTGCAGAATGGGTGGCAGACCTCTTGGCAGAGCTTTTGCATATTTGATAAACTAGTTACTTGGGTCTCTACATGCAAAGGAATGTGAACATCTAGGTGCAGTTGCCTATTTGAAAAAAGGCTTTAGCATCCGATATGGCTTGTGCAGAGTCTTATATTTCAAATTTAATGAGGAAGAAAGGCACATTTGTTTGCTGTTTCATTTTTCTTCTCAAGCCCAGAATTAGAGGACATGCCACATTTCCTTAGGCATCCCCATTCGTGCTTCGGTTGATAGTGTGGGGAGTTGCTGGAGATAGTGGTTATGACCTTATTACCAGAGCCAGGCTGGGTCAGGTAGAGCAGTCGAACAGAGAGTTTTCCCATTCACCTCCTTCGAAGTGCCTGTATGTGACTCAGAGTTCACGGTCATAACTGAAAACTGGTTAATAGGTGGGCATTCTGCAAAAGATAGTTTTCTCATCTGTATCATCAGCAAGGGTGAGCTTTGGCAATTTGGGCCAGTGTCTGGAGGATTTTAACTGTGATTGGATCCCTACGTGTGCTACATCTCAAATTCATGAGATCTCAAATGTAACTCCTCATCTCTCACACTGCTCTTAGCCCTGGGAAGAGTTATATGCCTCTGCTTCTTCCTATTTGTCTGTGGATTGAAGACCTAAAAATTCTAATCTGGGCGGCTCTGAGCCCAGGTTCATTTGAAAGAGTGCAAATCACATGAATTCTTTTACATTAGTTGTGCTTTATTTTCTTTCACACCTTGAAGGTATTTCATTCACAGTAGTGAGGAATTAGTAGACAGGAAAGGATGGGGGCATGGAGCCACATGATTGTGAGTTTTCCATTTAGTTAGAATCTGCATTAGAGCTGTTCAGATAATTGGGTGAGATCTGGACAAGAGAATAATGTTCTGTCTTCTGAAAGTCGGAATGATGTAATGGAAGGGACATTGGTAGAAGCTTGAGAGACTAGGGAAGGGATCCTTTGCCTCCAGGACTTATTACTAGCAGTCTAAAGAGGTCTGTGACCTTGATCAAGTCGCTAACCTGTCTCTGAACCTACTTAACCCATTTGTAAAATAATGTGACACCAGGGGCACCTGGATGGCTCACTTGGTTAAGTGTCCAACTCTTTGTTTCAGCTTGGGTCATGATCTCAAGGTTCATGAGTTCAAGCCCTGCATCAGGCTCTGCACTGGCATCTTGGAACCTACTTGGGATTCTCTGTCTTCCTTGCTCTCTGCCCCTTCCCCACTTGCACTTTTTTGCACGTGCTTTCTCTCTCTCCCTCTCTCTCTCAAAAATAAAGTAAACTTAAAAAAAGTGACACCAACACCTACTCTCCAGGCTGATGATAAGGAGTAAATGAAGTAATATTTGTAGGTCAGTTAACAAAGAGTAGGCACTCAGTAAAGGCATTCCCAACCAGTGGGCCCCTCACCATCTTCCCCCAATAGAGGAATGTTGCTAGTTTTGTAACTTGAAAACTAAAGACTGGTTGAGATTTATGTGCAGTGATACCGGAAAGAGGAAAACATTATCCTTTGCATAAAACATCTTTGTGCTTCTTTAATGGACTGTACTAAATATAGTGAGCTATCTCATGATTTCATTTTATGTTTGAAAAGGCAGAAGATGTCTATGGAGGTATAAACTATATGGGAGAATAAATACATGTAGAATATACTAAATAAACATGATACATTTGTGATTCTTAAATGGAATGGAGTTTGGTGTTGTCAAATTTTTAAACAATAAAAATTTTGCCTCATGAATTCTAATAACACCAGAAAAAAGTCAACAGAAAGAAAAATGATTCTAAAATAAAGTATTGGGGCACCTGGGTGGCTTAGTCGGCTGGATGTGTGACTTCAGCTTAGGGCATGATCTTGTGGTTTGTGAGTTTGAGCCCCACATCGTGGTCGCTGCTGTCAGCGAAGAGCCCGCTTCATATCCTGTCTCCTTGTCTCCCTGCCCCTCCCCTGCTTGCTTGCTTTATCAAAAAAATAAACAAACATTAAAAATATGTATGTATTTAAAATAAAGTTTTAACGTAACTACACTACTTAGCACTTAATGAGAGAAAAGCATGCTTTTTACCCAGGGAGAAATATCATATTGGCTGTGCAAATGAACCCAAATTTAATCTGCTGTTATAAACATTTTAAGCCAGAATGAAATTAGGTATTATGAAATATTAAAAAAATTGATAGATTAAGTTTTTTACTTTCTAGAGCGCCTCCTGCCATGACCATATGAAATATGGTCTTCAAAGTATATTTCGACCTAGTGATTTGGATCAAATACCGCAGGAAACAGCTCCAGAGGGGAAAAATATAACTTATGCCAGTGTTTGCACATATTATATAAATAATCTATATAAAATGGGTATAATGTATAAATAAGTAAATATACACATATAAACACATATATACACATAAATGGAACCAATGTACACGCCCCTGTTGAGAACCGACAAAGCAAACGTTAGTAAAATGGAATAATAAAGTTATTAACAATGGTAATAAACGCACACACTATTAACATCTGGAAGTAGATGCATGAGATACAAAAGAAAAATCCTGTTGTGGTCCCTGTTTCAGGGATACAGTGACACACAAGACTGTCAGTTACTGCCTCAGGGACACGACATGATATTGTACAGTGGGAAAATAGATAATCCTGAGTGAGTTTTGACTATATAAGATAGTTTCAGATAATAAGTACTACGAGGAGAATAAAGCAGCATTAGAATAGACAGGGATTAAGGACCACGGGTGACCTTGTTTTGGAGAGGATGGTAGGAGGATGGCTCCATCAGAGACAGATGGACTGAGCCATCAGGGTTGAGAACCAGCCTGGTGAGGGTGGGGGTAGGGGAAGAGTGTTTCAGGTGAGGGAGTAGCAATTTTAAGGTGTCAGACTGGAGTGAGTTTGGCATGTGTGACCCAGAGCACACCAGTGTGGTTAAGCTTTGGAGAATAATTATATGTTTGCCTGGATGACGATGGAAAATAAGTTACTTTGGAATGGACTAAATTGCTAGGTTTTACTCTTTTATGGTTTTAAAGATTTTATTTTTAATTGTGAAATTATGGCAAAAATGAAACAAACGTACACTTTAAAGAAGAATGTTAAAGCAAGTATCTATCTGTAGACTCACCCCTAGGTTATGAGCTAAAATCCCTTCAATCCTTTCGTCCCTTTGCATTGCTCTCCTTTGCCTCCAGTGGTAAACATTGTGTGACTTTTGAGATAATGATTTCCTTGCTTTTCTATAATTTTGTGACCTATATATGCAACCCAGAATATAGTTTAGTGTAGCTTATTTTGAACTTTCTATGAGAGAATCATACTGTGTGCATTTTTTCTGTGTGACTTGCTTCTTTCTGTCCAAGTTGTGAGATTCATGTGTGTTGACTTGTGAATTGATAGTTATTTTTACTCTGTGGTGTATGAATGTAATATAATTTTCAGTTCTGTTGTTACTTGGTATTTGTTTTTTCCAGTTTTTGCTATTATTATGATCATTCTGTTATGGGTTTTCTAGTATATGTCTACAAGTGCACATGTGTAAGAGTTTTTCTTGGGAATTTATCTAGAAGGACAATTTTGGGGTTGTAGGGTATCATCAAGTTTACTAGAAAATGCCAAAGTACTTAAAGAGTAAGTGTACCAATTTTTACTCTTACCTAACAGTATGTGAGGATTTGTGTTGCTCCAAACACAGAATTACACCAACACCTGGACTTACCAGACTAATTTTTGCCAGTCTGGTAAGTGTATTGAGGTATGTTGAGCTTTTCATTTTCATTACCACTAATGAGTCTGAACACCCTTTTCATGTGGTTATAGGCCATTTAGATTTCCTTCAGTTCCTTTTGTGAAGGGCCCGTTGAAGTGTTTTGTTCAGTTTTTTTTTTTTTTTTAATTAGAATTTCTGCCTTCATTGATTTATAGCTGTTACTTACATCTCCTGGGTGTGTGCTTATCTTCACTTTTTTAATGTCTTAAGCATTTTTCAAGTTTAACACAGTCAAATTTTACTAACCTTTCTGTATTAATTTATCTGTTGCCTTGTAACAAATCATCCCCAAACGTAGTGGCTTAAACAGCAGCCATTTATTTATTTTAGTCTGGACTCAAGTTCATCTGGATTACCTCCTTCATAAAGGGCAGGAAAGCTTTGCTTCTGCAGGTTGGCTGCCTGATCCATGGGGCAGTAAGTTGGGGGAGGGCGGGGGGTGGGGTGGGGACACTGGGCCACTAGTCTTTCACCAACTAGCAGGCTAGCTTGGGCTTGTTCACACAGAAGCCAGAGGGTTCTAAGAGAGTCGAGTAGAGGTATACAAAATTTCGTGAGATGGAGGTTCTCAATTGGCACAGTGTTACTTTCACCACATCCTGCTGGCTCTTAAGGCCAGCCTACATTCAAGGTGTGGGAAGAGAGACTCTACCTATTGCTGGAGGAGCCGCAGAGTCCACATTGAAAAGAGGTGCCTACAGGGACAGGTGGAGAATTGTCACCATGCTTGCAGTCCATCACATTTTACATTATGGTGTGTGCTTTTGTTCCATATGCTAAGGGTAAGAAGCTATAATCTTGTATCATCCTCTGAAGGTGTTGTGGTTTTTACCTTTTGCATTTTGGTCTTTCAGTTTGTTTTTTATTTTAAAGAGAAAAAGGATTTGAGAACAGCGAACTAAACATGAATTAGAGGAAGAATGACGTTTGAAAAGCTGCGATAACGAGAGATGTTGATAATGAGGGAGGCTATGCACGTGTGGGGGCCGGGTGTCTCTGTACCTTCTGCCCAGTTTTGCTGGGAATCTAAAATTTATCTAAAAAATAATAGTCTGTTAAGAAAATTAAGAAGCAAAACCAAACCATGACAGTAGCTGAAAGAGCTGGGGAGCATTGTCAGAAAGTTTGGGAAGTGAGAGAAAGCAGCTTGTCCAAGAGGGTATTAGGGAGCTTTGTACTTAATGATTTGAGGTAAAGAGTTGGTAAAAGAAAAAAAAAAATCAGGTAGCATTTTATAATGTAAAAATAAGAATCTTTTGCTTTTATTCCTTGTTTAGTCAATGACTAAAAGAGAAAATTGCTTCTACTATCTCATTAAAAACAGCCCTCAGTTTTGACATTCTTGGCTTCTCTTTCTTGTCTACATTTATCTTTTGTGTGAGTACTCTGGCCAGCAGTTATAGATTGTGTTTTATTTTTTTCAACTTCTTAATCTGCTTGACATGAAACTTTAACACAGTCTGTCGATATTCACGGTGTGGGAGTCAGGGAACAGCTTCTTAAAAGGTGCTTTAGACCGGTGGCAGGATTGTATCCAGGGCCAGGGCATAGCTTTGTGCAAATAGCTCTGGAATAGAATCGAGCCTTTGCTGTTGTAGTAGCTGTGCAACTGTGTAAATTGTTTAACATCTCTGAGCTTTAGCACCCCACTGTAAAATGAAGATAATCTTTATTTTATATAAGAGTATTGAATGAGATATACACAGCATGTGCTATGGCCCATAAAATAAATGTTACCCTATTTTCGAAGTAGAATTTTCCATCATTTTCTTATTTTTTCTATCTTTGTATATACTTCCCTTTATTTAATTTTTTTAATTGAGGAATAACTGTATTAGTATCAACATAGTGATTCGGTATTTATATACATTATGAAATGGTCACTACAATACACCTAGTTACTAGCTGTCACCATACAAAATTACTACAATGTTATTGACTACATTGCCTATGCTGTACTTTACATTCCTCGGTCTTACTTATTTCATCATTGGAAGATTGTACTTCTTAATTCCCTTCATCTATTTCATCCTTCTCCCAACCCCCTTCCCTTGGGCTATCATCACTTTATTCTCTGTATCTATGAGTCTGTTTCTGTTTTGCTTTTTGTTTGGTTTTTTAGATTCCACACATAAATGAAATCATATGGTATTTGTCTTCCTCTGTCTGACTTATTTCATGTTACATAATGCCCTCTAGATTTCTCCATGTTGTCACAAATGGCAAGATTTCCTTCCTTTTTTATGGCTGGGTAATATCCCATTGTGTATACATACCACATTTTCTTGATCTGTTCTTCTACCGATGGGCATTTAGGTTGCTTCCGTATCTTGGCTATCGTAAATGATACTGCAATGTAGTTTTCTACTATTTTCTATTAATTTCCAATAAAAAAAGATAAGAATGTGTAGGTCTTTGCAGAATGAATTCTTTCCATCATTTAAGCTTGGCCTTTAGCTACCTCCTGATGCTGTTTTCTATGAAAACTCTTTGATACTTCTGTGCTTCTCTGGCTGGAGTTTGCCAGTCAGTTAAGGGCATCTGGCCGGCTGACTTTGAGCTTTGATATTTTTATATTTGAAACCGTGGCATTCAGCCAGTTCTCCTCCAGCGCTGGGAGATACCATCAGGTGTATGTATTCCTAATCATAGCCTGAACTTTTGAATCGGGCAAGTTCTGACCTGAGTGAGCAGATAGAGAAAGAGCTTTGGGGAACAATGTGAAGCAGTTATATCTCTGAGGAAGAAGAGGGTGGGGAAGGGAGTAAACATGTCTCCAGCACCTGTTCCGTGCCAGAGTGTAGAAGGGAAGACAGAAGCATCCCAGAGCATGCCAGGTTGAGGGTGATGGGCCCCTTGGCAAAGGAGTTGGGTTGTGCCTCCTCTTGGGTTGGGCGAAGAGCCCTACAGCTCTAGTGACCTTAGGATGAATACATTTCTTCTAAGCCTGGACTGAAAACAAGGCCCCAGGTAATCATTAAATCTTTCTTTCTAGGTCTTTCAGCAGCCCAGCGGAAGTTTGCACATTCACTCCGAGACTTTAAATTTGAGTTCATCGGTGACGCAGAGACAGATGATGAACGCTGCATAGGTATGTAAC
Organism: Neofelis nebulosa; assembly: GCF_028018385.1. NCBI lineage: Eukaryota > Metazoa > Chordata > Mammalia > Carnivora > Felidae > Neofelis > Neofelis nebulosa. The sequence goes on along the minus strand of NC_080784.1, from coordinate 80,847,892 downwards.
AGTGAGGTTTTGGTTTATTCTCCTTTGCTTTGGCTGCCAAATAATCGTAACTTTCTCTTTATAGATGCTTCCTTACGTGAATTTTCTAATTTTTTGAAGAATCTGGAAGAACAGAGAGAAATTATGGTGAGTTGCGGGATGTGAATTAGTAACTTGAACTTCAGGCAGAGAAAATCTGGGTCTAGATGCTGGTTCTGGTAGAAGTTTTGATGCATTTATCTGCGGATGAAGTAACACTTAGCAGTGGAGAGCCCTGGATGAGGTTTCAAGAGCCTGGATTTCTAGTTCCACAGTGGTGCTGACTGTGGTGAGATCTTAGACAAGTTGCTGGACCTCTAGACCAGGGCCCGGTTTCTTTATCCATAAAGTAGTGGGTTGGACTATAGCAGTGCTTTCTAGATTTTTGTTAGCAGTGGAGCACTTTCATTTAAATTGAGTCTCAGGCGGAACATTGATGTACCTAGAAGATCAAGGCAGAAAAGCTTATGTAGAGGCAGAGGGACAGCAGAGCAATGTTAGAGTCTGAATCATAATTTTATAGATTTTTAGGCTGTGTGGAGGGAGAGAATTTGGGCCAGGAAGTCCTTAGAATCCCTCTTTGCCTTGAGGTTCATGATCACAACAGTAAGAATAATAAGTACTTTCCATTGGGTGCTCTCCACATGCTTGATGCTATATGCCGAGTGCATTGAGTGGATGATTTTATTTAACAAAAAGCTCAGCAATGGATTTTGAGGGTATTGAGTAATAATTTCACTTTTCTTAAAAGCTTCTTTCCTAATGTCTGTGATTCATTCCTTCAATACAGATTTATAGGAGAATTGCTCCCAGATTATTATATATTATCTATTCTCACCAGATTTTACAGGCGTTAAAAAAAAAATGACAAACTGGCTTTTTTTGTATCCTTGAGAATGAGTCCTACCTAGAATTATGTTAAAGTATAAATGTACCAGTGGGTTCAGAAGTGCTTATAATAGGGGCGCCTGGGTGGCGCAGTCGGTTAAGCGTCCGACTTCAGCCAGGTCACGATCTCGCGGTCCGTGAGTTCGAGCCCCGTGTCGGGCTCTGGGCTGATGGCTCAGAGCCTGGAGCCTGTTTCCGATTCTGTGTCTCCCTCTCTCTCTGCCCCTCCCCCGTTCATGCTCTGTCTCTCTCTGTCCCAAAAATAAATAAAAAACGTTGGAAAAAAAAAATTAAAAAAAAAAAAAAAAGAAGTGCTTATAATAATAATATTGAACATGATAACTAAGATAGTTAGCCTTTAGTGTGTGTCTGGTACAGGGATGTCAACCCTATGATCAACCTATGATAGAGACTCTTTTATTGTTTCCTATTTTACACTTGAAACTGAGCCATAGTACCTTGCCCAAGATCACATGGTAGCTGAGAGGTAGAGCCAGAACCAGGCACTCTGAATCACCCACCATTTTGGTCAGCTTCCTAGATGTTACTGTAATTAATCTCTTTGGTGGTGGCGGTGGTGGGATTTCTGTCTAGTGTAGTTGCAGTAGGCGAAGAAGTAGTGGGAGGACACTGATTTTGATTTAAAAGTGACAGTGCCATATGGCTTCTAAAAACTCCAATATAATTTGCATTGTACCCTATATCCTGAGATGATTTGTTTATATTGTGAATACTGTAGAGGGCATGTGAAGGTACTGTGGTCTTGTTAGGTTTTTCTGGCACAGACTGACATCTTCAGCCATTATTTGTGTGATCCCGAGTCACTAATTTTTCAGCCACTTAAGGAAGTCTAAATGTGATAGTGGATAAAAATAATGCTATCACCTTTGTACTACATGTGGGTGTGTGGGTAGTGATGGAAGTGTGTGTACTCAGTTTATGTATTTAATAGTATCAACTTTTTTGTTCCCAGCCCTCTTTGGTATTTAGTTGTATTTCTCCTGGGATCCTGAGCTTTCAGCAAATATACATTTGATCTCTGAGTGTTTCAATTACTGTTTAGAATCTGAGCACACAAAGGAGAACCAAGCAAGGTTCCTCATGGAAGTTGCATTCTAGGAAGGGAAGGTGATAAATAAACATGTACTATAGGTCAGGTAGCGTAAGTCCTACAAAATCAAATAAAGAGGGGCCTTTGGCAGCTCAGTTAAGCGTCCGACTTCAGCTCAGGTCATGATCTTGTGGGTTGTGAGTTCGAGCCCTGCTTCAGGCTCTCTGTTGTCATCTTAGGGCCCGCTTGGGATTCTCTCTCTGTCCCTCTCTCTCTCTGCCCCTCCCCAACTTGTGCGTTCTCGCTCTCTCTCAAAATAAATGAATAAACCTAAAAAAAAAAACCAAAAGCAAAAACAAAAAAAATCAAAGTGAAGGAAAGTTAGTAGCCAAAGAGTCAGAGAGTAAGGCAGGGTACTCCTATATGTAGGGTGGTGAGGGGAGGCCTGTACAGCTGAGAACTATGTGAGGCATCCTGACATTTAGGGGAAGAGTGTTAGGTGGACCCGTGCTGGATTTTATCACCACCAAAATACTGTGTGACTACTTCCTGTCTTGATGTCCTATTTCTGTTTTGTGTTCTTTGAGATGCACTGACTAGGTCAAAAAACTGGAATGTGGTCTTAGCTCCAGGCTGTCAGATGCAGATAGTGTGGTTCTCAGAGCTATTAATAGCTGGCATCTTGGTGTAATCTTCAGCTGTGTTGGGGGTTGATAGGGTCTTTTAGATAGGATGGGGATGATGGGGCTGGGTTTCTGGTACAGGGTAGAAGTAGAAATAGGATGTCGTCTGTATAAGGCTGGAACCTCAGGGAGGAATGGGACAGTATGTTATAACACATTTGTGGGAACAGCGACTCCTGCATAGCAGGAAACTATTCAAAGCCAGAAGGCAGTTTGGTGGCGGGGGGTGGGGAGCAGCTATGACCAACCATAGAATTAAAAGGACACCTCGTGCTTTTTTTTTCTTTTTTTTTTTTAAAGCATTTTAGTTTGGAAAAGTTTGAGCATGTACAAAAAGTAGAGAGAAAAATACGATTTTTTAAAAAAATTTTTTTAACATTTATTTATTTTTGAGACAGAGAGCATGAACAGGGGAGGGTCAGAGAAAGAGGGAGACACAGAATCTGAAACAGGCTCCAGGCTCTGAGCCGTCAGCACAGAGCCCGACGCGGGGCTCGAACCCACGGACTGTGAGATCATGACCTGAGCCGAAGTCGGCTGCTTAACCCACTGAGCCACCCAGGCGCCCCGAGAAAAATATAATTAAACTACATGTACTCAGTATCCAGCTTCAGTAACCATTGCCACACAGCCAATCTTGTTTCTCCTATACTTCTCACTCCCCACTCCCATGCCCCCACAATTTGATAGAAAGCCCATTATCATATTTTCATGCATAAATATGCTACTACAGAGCTCTAAAAGGTTAACTCTCTTCCTGATCCACAGTGTCCTTCACACACCTAAAGACAAGCAAATCGTCATTTCTTAATATTACAAGGAATTAGGCTATATTCAACATTTTCTGATACTCATTTAAAGTCTGCCCTCCCCCACAGCAGTTGATTTGATTTAATCTGGATCCAAACACATTGCATTTGATAGATAAGTTTCTAAGTCTCTTTTAATCTGTAGGTTTTTCTTCCTTTTCCCCCTTAATAAGAATTTCTGATACTTTTCTATTAGCCTTAAAAGACCTTTAAAATAGTACTACTTCCTGAGTTATCAATGAGTTATAATAACAAAATTAATAATAAAAATGAAAATGTTTAGTATTTAACCTATATTGGTGTTCTTTGGGTCTTTCTGTCTAATCTCCATCATCAGGGGTCTCACTTTTTTGTAACCATGAAAATTGCATGGAATCACAGCTACCTTTTTAAAATTTTTTTAATTAATTAATTAATTAAATTTTTTTTTTCAACGTTTTTCATTTATTTTTTGGGACAGAGAGAGACAGAGCATGAACGGGGGAGGGTCAGAGAGAGAGGGAGACACAGAATCGGAAACAGGCTCCAGGCTCCGAGCCATCAGCCCAGAGCCCGACGCGGGGCTCGAACTCACGGACCGCGAGATCGTGACCTGGCTGAAGTCAGACGCTTAACCGACTGCGCCACCCAGGCGCCCCTAATTAATTAATTTTTTAAATTTTAGTGTTTATTTATTTTTGAGAGAGAGGGAGAGAGAGAGCGAGAGAGAGCAGGGGAGGGGCAGAGACAGAGGGAGACACAGAATCTGAAGCTGTCTCCAGGCTCTGAGCTGTCAGCACAGACCCCAATGTGGGGCTCAAACCCACAAACCATGAGATCATGACCTGAGCTGAAGTCGCATGCTCAACCGACTGAGCCACCCAGGCACCCCTAGCTACCTTTGTTTTAAATAACTTTGAACACTTAGTAAAAAAAACTTTGATGCGTTACTAGACACTAGCCTTAAACTTTTGAATAAGAAAAGATACCTCCCCTAGGAAGTGCTCAGTATGGCCTTGGAGAATAACTGGTAAAAAATGAATTAAAATATATTCTACTGGGGCACATGGTGGCTCAGTCAGTTAAGCATCTGACTCTTGATTTCTGCTCAGCTCATAATCTCACGGTTTGCGACTTCGAGCCCCAAGTGAGGCTCTGTGCTGACAGTGTGAAGCCTGCTTGGGATTCTGTCTGCCCCTCTCTCTGCCCCTCTCCCACTTGTGTGCGCCACTCCTCCCCCCCCCAAAATAAATAAACTTACAAAAAGTCTATTCTCCTGTGATATCACAAAGTTAGGTGGGGTTTCATGGAGTAGGGAGAGGTTAAGTCTGTGCTTGTCAGGAAGGACTTTGTGGAACAAGTTGTGTTTGAGCTGGAGTTTGTGGAGCAGAGACACAAAGGAGGACCTTTGTGTGGTTTAACAAGTTCATACCTCTCCAACACGTGACATACAGATGAGGAAAGTCTTTAAGTATCTAAAATAGAAGCCAGTGCATTCTGGGAAATTTTTAAAAACTCTTGTTTCACTTACAATTATTACACATCAGCAGCAAAAAGCTACGTATTAAGAAAAAGGAATGCAAAATCACAACTCTAACATAGAGGTTGAAATATTCTAAACTTGGTTCTAAGAATTTAACAAAATCTTAGTGGTCGCTTAATCTTTAAAAACAGTTAGTGTTGGGACACCTTTGTGGCTCAGTTGGTTAAGCATCTGACACTTGGTTCCGGCTCAGGTCATGATCTCATGCTTTGTGAGTTTGAGTCCTGTGTCGGGCTCTGTGGTGACAGCTCAGAGCCTGAAGCCTGCTTCGGATTTTGTGTCTCCCTCTCTCTCTGCCCCTCCCCCCACTCGTGCTCTGTCTCTCTCTCTCTCTCAAAAATAAATAAACGTTAAAAAAAAAAAACCCCCCAAAAACCAAAAACAATGAGTGTTTTCTGAAGTCCTAAATTAAATGTTGCACTGTAATAATTAGATGTTCATAATTAAGACTGAGTCATTAAAATGTGAAAAAATATTTTGATCTGTGTTTTAGAAGGCAAGGACCAGGGTGAAAAAAAAAACTTTTTAAAAAGCTTTCCATTTTTAAAATAAATGTTAAAATAGGATGTTGGGTTTTAGGAATAAAGTCATCAGACTGGAAGCTCAACAATAAGGAACAAGTTCTTTGTTGGTTTTGAGCCATCAGGAATATGTATACACACATGACTAATCTGTATACCTCAATAGGCTTAGATATAAATAGTTCAACAAATACTGTGTGTGCCCATACACTGTGCCAAGTGCTATAAAGATAAAGGCATAGTTCCTACCTTTGCGTAGTTAGCCGTCCATTGGGAGAGATTACACAAAGCATGCTTTGTGGTAACAGAGTTAATGGGGAATTTAGGGAAGGCGTAGTAGAGATGTCCTTTCAGACCTCAGTTGACAGATGAGTAGGGGTTATCCAAGTAAGGAAAGATAGAAGTGAAGCACTAGTTTCTTCCGGGCAGACAGAATTTGGGAAAGAAGAAGGTATCTGTTTGTGTTATTTCCCACCAGTGTCTAGCTGCATAGCTGTTAAAGCCAATTGTTGGGGAGGGAACTGGAAAGAAGGCTGGTCAGGAAGGCAGAGTGTCTCCCCCCGGCCCCTGCATGAAATTTCTGTGAATGAATGTGTCATGCCCTTTAAAAGGCCAATACTGACTTTTTTTGAATAGTGTTTTCAAGTGAGTACTTTTTATTGATCATTTTGCCAGCCTTGACTGAAATTGACCAACTCCAGTTGGGAGCTGAGTGCTGTTTGTGGCCAGAATTGCTGAGCTCACTTCTGTGCATGTTCTCTGAGGAAAGTACTGTTTGGTGTTTCACTGCCAGAATTCTGGAGATGTTCTCTCTGGCATGGCAGGACATGGCGGACTGATCTGAGGTGGGCAGCTGTCCAAGAATTTAAGGGCTTTTAAAATATTGCTGCAGCGTTTATGATGTTCTTTTAAAAACCCTTCCTATTGGATTTACCTCTCTATATGCTTTTATCATAACTTTTTTCTTTTTTTTTGTCCTTTTCCTGAACACGACTGCTCAGTTTCTCAGGATTTTGGGAAATCAGGGCAGTTGCGTGAGGCCCAGAGGTTGAGGAAAGCTTCAGGGAAGAGGGGATGCCTTGAGAGAGAAGGCAGAGCTTGCCAGATGGTGCACAAAAGGTACCTCCCTCTCATCCAGAGAGGGCTGGGTGCTGACTGGGCTGCCAAACAGTGAAGAGACATCTTGTCCACCAGCTGCATCCTTTCCCTACTTGAGCAAGATGACCCTGTTCTGTTCAGAATTTTACTGTTACTTAATTTGTGTTTAGCATTACTTATGACTTCCTGAAATGTGATGAGTACCTAAGGTATTCAAACCACTGGGAAGATTGTGCCTTTATAAAGTTTCATCTGACTATAAAAATATCTTATATGGTATATCAAACCTATTTTAATCAATTATTTTAGACTCTGTAGGCTTTTGAGAACTCCTCCCCCTCCCGCTCCCCCTCCTGCTTTTACTCCTCCTCCCCCTCCTCCCCCTGCCCTTCTCCTCCCCCTCCTCCTCTGCCTCTTCCTCCTCCCCCTCCCCCTCCTCTCCCTCCTCCTCCTCCTGCTACCCCTCTCCTTCTCCTCCTTTTCCTTCCTCCTCCTCCTTTTCCTTCCTCCTCCTCCCCCTTTTCCTTCCTCCTCCTCCCCCTTTTCCTTCCTCCTCCTCCCCCTTTTCCTTCCTCCTCCTCCCCCTTTTCCTTCCTCCTCCTCCCCCTTTTCCTTCCTCCTCCTCCCCCTTTTCCTTCCTCCTCCTCATGTTTTTCTCCACCACAGATTTCACTTTTGTGAAAACACCAGGATAGGGAACACTTGTTAGGTGATTTGCCCTGAGCTTATGCCCCAATAAAGAAGCCACTGGGCTTCTCAGTACCAAAGGCTTTTGTCAATAGCTTAGGTGGTTCCAGGCAAGACACAGTGGATGTTTCCTCAGTGCTTGCCAATTTGCATCACTCCTTCTTCATTGGTCTTTCATTGTGTCAAGTATCTTAAGTGATTTCTAGCTCTTTTGGGGTTTTTGATAGTGATTTTTGCTCTAAAACTTCCTGTTTTTTTTCTTTCAAAAGTATTTCCTGATACTTTTAAAATGACGTGTGTTGGTTAAAATGAACTAAGTATCTTTTATCTTTTGGGAGAAATTTTCATGCTATTTTTGTCTTAAGTACCATAGGACGGTGGTTCCCAAAGCTAGGTCTCTGGTCCAGCAGCATCAGCATCACCTGGGACCATGCTGGATATGCTAACTCTCGGACCCCACCCTAAACCTACTGAATCAGAAACTCTGGGGTACAGCCCATCAGTCAGTGTTTTAATAACCCCTCCAGGTTATTGTGAAGCATGCTTAAATTGGAACCTCCTGACCTTGGAGCTAGAGATGTCTGAAAGTTGGAAACACTACAAATTGGTTTTTGATGACTTTCTGTTTACCAGGAGGTTAAAATAAAATAGACTTTTGGGGCGCCTGGGTGGCTCATTCGGTCGAGCGTCCGACTTCAGCTCAGGTCATGATCTCGCAGTTCGTGGGTTTGAGCCCCGCGTCGGGCTCGCTGCTGTCAGCCTGTCAGCGCAGAGCCCTCTTCAGATCCTCTGTCCCCCTCTCTCCGCCCCTCCCCCGCTGGTGTTCTCCCCAAACTAAATATTTAAAAAAAAAAAATAATAAAATAGACTTTAAAAACCTCAGCTTTTATATGCCGTTTCCAAAGGATTTTGAACTATAGCTAGTGTTTTTTTTTTTGTTTGTTTTTTTTTTTTTTTTTTTTTTAAATAGGTTTCTGCTGTTAGGAATTTTAGTGTTCGTGTTTAGCATTACTTTGAGTTCTTGTAATGTGCTGGGTACCTAAGGCATTCCATGCCACTGGAAAGACTGTGCCTTTAGTTTAATCTTACTGTAAATATTATATTTCATATGGTATACCAAACTGATTTTAACCAGTTCTTTTACAGTTAAAGTGACGTGTGTGTGTGTGCACACGTGCACAGTTCTATTGGAAGGCATATTCAGGTGGGGAAAAAAATCCATCTTGAACTTATTTGTGAGAACATTTCTCAGTTTAGTTTAAAAGTTGTCAGTGACCTAACTTTATAAAGAATTTTTCTCCTTGGAACTGACCCTTACAATTTGACAACACTGTTTTGTTCACATAAATCTGTTTTTTACACTTGTAAACTCATTATTAATTCAGTCAGATACAGATGTCATTGTGAAACGTGTTTCCTAGGAATATACTTTTTGAAAGTTGGACTTTTACTCAGAATCCTATAGAGGTTATAGTCAGAACTGACTCGAATAAATCAGAATTCTAAAATGAGTGAGGATGATTTAGGCAAGATGATTGGGCTCCTTGGTGGACCCCATTACGTGGGAGGCCTTGCTCATGACTCAGTGCCCTCTCTTGGTGACTCATAGTCATCTGTGGTCTTGAAGCCTTGTCATCGTCAGATTCTACTTCCCTATTGAAACTTATGTTTCCTATATTTCATATCTTGGGCTTTGTTCTTGTCCGCTTCTGAGGAATCCGCTTTTCTGATTAAACCCCTTATTACTGACACGAAAGAGCAGAGTAGACAAGGACTCCTCAACCCATCCCCAGCACACATCCATGCACACCAACAACAGACACCAGAATGTGACCAGCCCCCTCATTTCATTGTCTTATCTAGAGGAGTGGTTCCAATAGTGAGAATTAAGTTCAGCTGAGTCTGCAGTTGCATGAGGAAAATATTTTTGTCAGATCCAGTCATGAAGTACTCAAAGGTATGGCCTTGGCTCCTAAAACAAGAGAGAGAACTTAGGGAAACTTTTAACCCTTTTATTGACCAAAAAAAAAACCCCCACAAAACAAAACAAAAAAAAAACAAAACAACCGGAATTCAGTGAAGTGATTTGATCCATGTCACTTCAGAACATAAGTTGGTGACAGTGATGAAAAGAGACTCTTTCTCCTATCTTCCTATCTCTTGGTATCCTAACAACATTATTCTTTGCCTGTAGCTCCTTGTAAGATTACCAACCTTCCCTCCACCTTTGAACATGGCGGGGAATGGAAATTTATCCTTATATCTGCTGTCTGCCAGGCAGGAGTCTTGAAGAAATGTGAATTTTATTCTTTCTTTGTTTTTTTTTTTTGTTTGTTTGTTTTTTTAAAGTTTATTTGTGGGAGAGACAGTGCAAGTGAGGGAAGGGCAGTGAGATAGGAGAATCCATGCAGGCTCTACGTCATCAGTGCAGAGCCCAATGTGAGGTTTGAACCCACAAAGCCATGAGATCATGACCTGAGCCGAAACCAAGAGCTGGACTCTTAACTGACTGAGCCACCCAGGTGCTCCTGTTTTTATTTCTCCCGGCTGTTTGGATAACTGTAGCTCAACATTTCAATCAACAAACCACTTGGCCGCTTGAGGAAGAAATATGAATCCTGGTAGCAGTTAGAAGACCTGCCATTAAGGCCTTCTGGTTAGGTCAAAGGAGTTCCAGCATCAGGAAATACCTAGAAAGTGGATGCTATCATCTTGGAAGAAAATTCTGGGTCCTATAGTGGAGTACCACTTCAAGAAATAAGGCATCCTCCACTATTCTTGATGGCACAAAGGAAAAAAGAACAATGTGTGGGCAAAACTAGATATCAGTGAGTGAGATGAAAAGTGATTCAGGAGAGCTGGACTCTGAAGAAGTTTTAGAAATATCTTAAATATATTTTGTTTTTTGTTTATGTATACACAAGAGGGATACAGGATAAAAATCTGTCAAAGAACTTTTTCAATAAATGTAAAAGTTTAAATCAAGGTTTCCATATTTTTTCCATAATACTATATAGAAAAGTGGAGTGTCGTCTTCTTAGTGGCATGTTAGATTGAATGAAATACAGAACTTGAATGGTGGTGGGCATTACTAGAGGTCCAGGAGTAGACCAGTGGCCATGGCCATATAGTGGGAAGAACATGGACTTAGGAAGCAGTGGCAGACGGGCACCTCTCAGATCGCCCACTGCCGGGAGTGTAAGGACCATTGGGCCTAGCTGTTGCTATGTGTTCCATTACTGTGTTAGAGTGAAGGCCACACCTCCTACAGTCTGCCCCCAGCCAGGACCGAGACAGCGGGGGTACTAAAGCAGCTCATTACTGGGGACTCTGGAGTCCTCTGACAGGCAGCCTTGACTCAAGGAGTCCCCAATGGCCTTGCTGAACTTTCCTTCGAACTGCACTGCAGTCTAATGCATGTCTATCCAACCTTGCAGCCTTCCTCCCCTCCCTGTCTCCTTCCACTGGGATGAGATCTGCATCACTGTCTCCCTGATTACCCCCCCCCCCCCCCCCGCCTTTTTTCTCATAGACATTCCCCCTAATAAATTTCTGGCATTTCTAATCTTGTGGCGGTGTCTGGTTCTTAGAGGACCTGGTGTAACACAGAAACAGACTGTTTTGAATGAAGATAATATGTACAGGAGACGCAGCATAGGTGTTCATAGTTGCCATTGTTGCCATCAGCAGGGAATGTGGAATTCATATAGAAACTCTATTCTTTACGTTATCTAAATTTGTGTGAGAATCCTACTGCTTCATAAAACAAGTATTTTTGAATGTTAGGAGCTGAGCAGTGTTTGTTTATTTATTTGAGAGAGAGTGCGTGTGCATGTGAGAGCAAGAACAAGCAGGGGAGGGGCAGAGAGAGGGAAGGAGAATCTAAAGCAAGTTCCACACAAGCACAGAGCCCCGCGTGGGGCTCGAACTCATGAACCATGATATGACCTGAGCCAAAGTTGGACACTCAACTGACTGAGCCACCCAGGTGCCCCAGGAGCTGGGCAGTGTTCTAGCACCCGAGAATGCTAGAGTTAGTGAGGGATTAGGCACTTGTCAGGATGAGGTGCTCAGCTGCTGGCTGCTTAGTGGAGAATGAAAGCCTTTCTGTCTGACACCCTCCTTCTCTCAGCCACTCAAGTAGCCCAGGTACAGAAGGGCCAGAGATCAGTGTCTTTGCCTTTGGCCAAATGTATAGGTGTTCTTTCTGAACAGATCCCCACCCATCTCTTTCTCTCTATTTCTATCAGGTTTTCTTTTCTTTTTATAAGTTCAATTATTTACTTTGAGAGACGGAGAGAGAGTGTGTGTGCCCACAAGCAGGGGAGGGGCAGGGAGAAGGAGAGACAGAATCCAAGCAGGCTCCATGCCATCAGTGCAGAACGTGATGCTGGGCTTGAACCCGTGAACCGTGAGATCATGACCTGAGATCAAGAGTTGGAAGCTTAATTGACTGTACCACCCAGGCACCCCTCTCATGTTTTCTTGATTGAAAATTTATTGCCTGATTCATGAGGTTCCATTTCTATGTATGCCACTGACTTGTACCATTCGCTTCAGAAATTACAATTTCTCTCATTTAAAGATAAAAATTATAATTTCAAATTCTCTCATGATACTTTTGCAGCTTTCTGTCAGGCTCCTGTTTCACTTGTTTTTGTGGCGTCTTATTCCTTCTCACAATGTTCTGCCCAAGTATTTAGTAAAAGAAAAAAAAAAGAAGCTAGATCTTTACTGTCCATCATGCACAGAGGGAAAGAAGATAAAGGTTAAATCTCTGCATGTCCTTATTAGGTTAACTCATTCCTAATATACCTAATCTTTGTTTGAAGATTCTTACTTTTTCCAAAGAATAATACAAATCTTTACTGGTTGAATCTACTGGATTTAAATAATTGGAGTAAAAGGGCAACCTTTAATGAAAGGCCTTCACAATTGATGCAAGCTTCCTTTTTTTTTTTCCCCCTCTTCAGCTAAACACTAATACATTTGTAGAACATAGACATTAAGGGAAGCTTAAATTTTTTGTGATTCAGTGGCCTTTTTGTTTGTTTGTTTTTTGAGAGCCAGTTTATGGCCAGATATTCAGGGAATTAAGCCAGGGAGCAGAAATTGTCAGAAATTAGCTCAAATACTCTTGTTTTATTAAGGCTCTGTTCAGAGTTTACAATTGAAAGTTGACAAAAACTCTCATTGGAGGACTTTTTATTCTTGGCCTTTCAGAAGAAAACAAAAGTGTGGTGACTGATCTAGTGAATTTGGAATATATATTTTACAAATTATAATTTCCAGACTGTTAAATTGGACTGCTGTGGTTTAAAAGAATCAGATGTTCAAGGAACCATTTTATATTAATTGGCTTTTAATTTTCAGGTTTAAACTCTGTAGAATTAATTTATAGCACCTCTGTACCTATGTCTCAGACCTTTGTACATGGGTTTATTAAGGTTCTTACCAGTTCTTAGCTGATAAGTTTGAGGTATCAACACTCTAAAATTTAATTTTGTTTTTACATTAGTTTTTTTCTACCAGAAGGATTAGCTTAGCTTGAGCTGTGCTCACAAATAAAATAATATCCAGGGATTTATTTGGAAGTTAAAATTGCTTCTCGTGTGGCATTCCCTTCCTTTTTTTTTTTTTTTTGCTTGTGTTAAGTAGGTAGAGTGAACAAGCATTATTCCTTCTTTAAAGTTGAGAATATTCAGGTAACAAAAGAGAATTGTTTCTTTTATGGTCAAAAAACAGAAATGGTTGGGTCTGAGCCCAAATGAGAGAATGTTGGCCTCTTATTTGTCACTGGGGCTGGGCTCTTTTAGCACACCAATGAAATGTTTTTGTTTTTTTCTCAGCATCAGAGTCGTCTGACTTCTTTCTCTTATAATTTTAGGTATTAAAAAATGGGAGGGCTTTATTGTGCATTTCAGTTTTCCTATTATAACTTGAGTCTGAGTTGATGGGAGAAAGCACAGTCCAGAGAAAGACTGGCTAGATAGAGAAAAAGGGGGGTAGCAAAGGATGAGTGTGAATGGGAAATAATCTAATTAATAAAAAATTATTTGGTTTAATCAGGAGAAAAATCTTGTTTGGGAATTGAGATGGATAGTACTGAAAGCATTTTGACACGATTGCGTACAGTTCGGAAATTTTAAAGAAATGTGAATCCTGTGTTAGTCTGTCCTCAGTTGCAAGGTCTGAGTCTTCTGAACAGAAAGGGAATTTATTTAAAGACTGTTCAGTAGCTTGTGGTATCTTCATATGGTTCTGAGAACTGAGAAAGATGCCCAGAGTTGCACTGCAGAGCTGGGTTTGGAGAAGATAGTCACCACCCTTGCCACGGGGTGTAGACAACAGAACATTCACCAACAATACCGCTGCCCCTGGTGGTGGTTGTAGAACTTCTACTTTTGCAAATGAGTTGCTACTACTCACCAGAATCTCTGGTCACTAGTTTCTGTAAGCACTGGCTTCTGAATCAAAGTCTGGGCTGGCAGAATCTGATTAGTGGCACTCTGGCCGGGTCCCACTACCTCACTACAAGATGGCTAGGAGAGCAAATGTCTGTCATTTCCAGCTTCCATAGTGGAAGTTGGGCTGTGCCTCATATGTTAGGAGAATTCTCAAACATAGGAAGGTGTTTCAAGTGGTGCGTATCCCAGAAGGACAGAGATCCACTACATATAATGTTTATGCCTGACTCTATGCAACATCATTTTCCCATGAGAAGATGAAACAAAAACGTTTTTGGATGGCTTGAATGTACATACTTGTAGGTATGCATATGTATATCTACTAGATAATCACATGCCTACTTTCATTATTTAGTGAATTAAGTATGTGGCTATATTTTAAAATCAAATGATTAATGTATACTTTGGAAAAATTTCCCCCACTTATTTCATAAAGTTATTCCAAGTCTTGACGACTTTTACATTAGTATGTTTATCACTGAGACATTCTGAATCTTTTGGCACAACTTTCCAGAGTATGTCATGGCCACATCTGTCTGAATTCTTTCTGATACAGCACCTTTGAAAAATCTCTTTCTGCTGCTTTCTTTCAATATTTTATCTCAAGCTACAGATACCCATGTGTAGCACATTTGGACGATATCTTTTACAGATTTTATAAGACAGATGTATTTTCATGACTTACTCTTAACTACTGCCTTGTTTCTTTTAAAGTGATCTTTATAAAAACACCAAACACTTAGAATTTGAGGTTTTCTCCAGAATAACTAAAGTTCTTAAATTTCTTAGCTTCCACTTGTTTTTGTAACCCAGAACTCTTTGTAAACTGCAAGTATCTGAAACTAGGTGTGATGGGGGCTGTTTCAGGCTGAGGACTGTTTCCTCAAACAGTCCTTTGTTGATCAAAATAATGGAAAGCACACTCCTTAAGGATGTGTATCATCCTTAATGATACATATGTATCATATATGTAGTGTTATATGCTGAGGTTCTGTTTCAAGAAAAAGTAAGAAACATGTTCTGTGATGTATCTTTGCTGTTATTCTTGATATTGGAGTTGGAAAGTAGAGTTTTCCATTTAGTCTAATGAAATGGGAAGTATCTGGAAGGTCATGGGAGAAAATAGTGGAAATTCTCCTTTGCTCTCAGATTATGCATTCCTCTGGGGTCAAGAACACTTGGAATCTAGGCTTAAAATAACAAGGGCCATGGGGAACAGACATAATTCCTTCTGTTTCATTAGACTCAGTCTATCCTTGTTAGTACTAAGTGATCAGAAGGGCGTGGTTTAGTACTTACACTGACATATTCACTGTATTATTTAGATTGAGACTTTATTTTTTTTTTTTATTTTTTATTTTTTTAAATTTTTTTTTTCAACGTTTTTTATTTATTTTTTTGGGACAGAGAGAGACATAGCATGAACGGGGGAGGGGCAGAGAGAGAGGGAGACACAGAATCGGAAACAGGCTC
The DNA here is from genome assembly GCF_028018385.1 of Neofelis nebulosa. Classification (NCBI taxonomy): domain Eukaryota; kingdom Metazoa; phylum Chordata; class Mammalia; order Carnivora; family Felidae; genus Neofelis; species Neofelis nebulosa. The sequence goes on along the minus strand of NC_080784.1, from coordinate 80,832,675 downwards.
CAGGCTCTGAGCCATCAGCCCAGAGCCTGACGCGGGGCTCGAACTCACGGACCACGAGATCGTGACCTGGCTGAAGTCGGACGCTTAACCAACTGCGCCACCCAGGCGCCCCTTTAGATTGAGACTTTAAAAAACTCTTAAAGATCTCATAGAATGTAGTTTTACCTTTTTACTGAATATGGGTTTCTAACCCCAAGCCCCATTCTCTTTAGAATTAGAACATCAGAACTTAGCCTGCCCTCAAATGGGCAGCCTTAAAACAGCAGCAGAGGTTCTTCCCCAGCCCAAAGTAGAGTCTGATGGTCTGCTGGGTAGCTGTCATTGCCAACAGATTTCTCAGCTACTGCTTGAACTGTGGGGGCAGGCAGAGATATCACCTTACCTTCTGTTTTCCTTTTAGCCATTGAAGTTCTCACATCCAGATGTCTAATGAAAGGGATTTCAGTCAGACCTGACTAGTTGGAAATATTTTAATCCCCCAGGCTGTTATAAAATAGTCTCATTCTTTTACTTTGAATTGTGAAGTTTTAATGGATTCTGTGATTTGCCATTCAACACTGAAATGTGGCTTGCATTTCTGCTTCTCCCACCTCACATAGAATCCTAGAGCTGGATGAGACCCCAGAGGTCTCCTAGGCCAGCTTTTCCTCCTGCAGGCCTCTGTGATAGAGTGTCCCTGGGCATTGGTCACCTAGATTGTACTTGATGGGAAAGGAGCTAGAGGTCAGACTTTGCCTGGTCCATGCAGGTCTTACTGAGCTCCCCTTGGGAGCAAACCCCAAATCTGCATTACAGCTTCTTCCCATTAGACCTGATTTTGTCTTCTTTAAGCAAATCAGAATGCTTTTTTCCTTCTTAGCATCTGTTTAAATGTTTATAGGCAGCTTTCATGTTTCCTCTAAATATTCTCTTCCTCCCCAATTCTATTGAATGCCTCTGGTTTTCTTGTTCCTCCTACACTGTTTTAGCATTCTGGGCACATTCTTGCTTTACCCCAGTTAGAAAATGTCTTTTTTAAAATGCAATATCCATACTATTGAGATAGATTCTGATCTCACGGGACACCGTTGAATGATTGGCTTGTTTGGTTTGTACATAGCCAATGTATGAGTTCATTCTTTTCTAGGGCAACTTAGGACTCTTTTGACTCATGCTGAACATTCAGTTAACTCATTTTTAGGGACTAAAGCCCTTATTAAAGCCTGCTATAAATTCATATAAATTGTTAAGATAGTTTTGTTTTTTTTTTGTTTTTTTTTTTTAATGCTTGCACAGTTGCTTTTCAACACTGAAACCCACTGGCTTACTTGTCCCATGCAAATCTATAACCTCAGTTGTAAATCCCTCTTTTCAGCTGGACAGCTACTTGAACTATGATTCTCTCATGCAACATTCAACCTTTCCTCCCAAATTTTGTTCCCCTGCAAATATAGTAAATGTATATTAAAATATACACTGGGGCGCCTGGGTGGTTCTGTTGGTTAAAAGTTCGACTCCTGATCTCAGCTCAGATCTTGATCTCAGGTTCCTGAATTCAGGCCCTGCATTGGGCTCTGCACTGGGAGTGAAGCCTACTTAAAAAGAAAAAAAAAAAAAAAAGAAAGAAAGAAAGAAAAAAAAGAAGAAAAGAAAAGAAATATGCAACCAGAGAAGAGTAAGTAGAACATCTTGGGATGTACTCAGGATGATTCTCTCAGGCAGAGTTGAGCCAGCCATGGCCCACGCCCACCTCACCTCCTGTATTTGTAAATACATTTTTGCTGGAATACAGCTGTGCTCATTCACTTATATACTGTTTATGACTGCTTTTGGGCTACAATGGAAGAGTTGGGTAGTTGCAACTGAGGCTATATGACTGCAAAGCCTAAAGTATTTACTACCCAGCCTTTTATATAAAAAGTTGGCTGACTCCTGCCCTAAGGTGAAAGCATCTGGTAAATCAACACATTTTACATTCATGTAGATGCATTCTGTTTCTAAGCAAGACTATCCAAAACCCTTTTCAAGGCTCATTAGTCAAAGCCTTTTCTGATTTCTTATTGTGGCTAGTTCAAGTATTTTATGGGGAATAATATGGTTACATAATCTTATAGGTGGAATATAAAATCACATTCTCTATTTGCTTTTTCTTTCTCTCTTTAAATTACCTGATTTCTACTGTATTAGTATTTGAAAGCTTTTCTCCATAGTATTACTTTCAGCTGTCTCTTTTAAAATGGGGAACTGTTGGGGCGCCTGGGTGGCGCAGTCGGTTAAGCGTCCGACTTCAGCCAGGTCACGATCTTGCGGTCTGTGAGTTCGAGCCCCGCGTCGGGCTCTGGGCTGATGGCTCGGAGCCTGTTTCTGATTCTGTGTCTCCCTCTCTCTCTGACCCTCCCCCGCTCATGCTCTGTCTCTCTCTGTCCCAAAAATAAATAAAAAACGTTGGAAAAAAAAAAAATTAAAAAAAAAAAAAATAAATAAAATGGGGAACTGTTACCACCAGAAATTTTCTTTAGGGTTTAGGAGCCATCCTTGATTTGGTATTCATTTGTCTCTGGGGAAGAATCATGTTTTGGCATTAGAACATTTCAGTAACACTTATTCCTAACAAATATTATATAATACTTCTGTGAAATTTTTAAAAGGAACTGAGAGATTCCATGGAGTGTCTAGTCTATTTTGAGAGGAAGAAGAAAACAATCCTTCTTGCTCAACCACCAGTGCCTTACTGAAACGTTGAGTAGCTTCTCTTGTTTTGTTTATTGAATAGAATGCTTAAGGCTCAGTTCAGAAGGTACATAACCAGATTTTAAAAGAAAAAATTGGTAATGAATTTTAAATTAAAGTTTTTTTTAATCAAAAAAGTTTTATGAAAGAGTTGGACATAGTGATAAGACAGCAACTCCTTTCTTATTCTGGAAATTTGCTTGTTAACTTGCAAACAGTAAGAAATCTCTCATACTGTTTTCCTTGGGAAAAAGAGTTAGACCTTGGGAGTCAGACACATGCTGCATCACGTTAATTATCCAAGTGAAGGACACATTTAATGACCTAAAATTACTTGTGTGTAGTCTTCGTGGGCCCTCTTTTGTAAAGGACAGTGTTTACGTCACACGATGAACTTTTAGGACTTGCATTTTAAAAGGCCTTTCTGTGTCTGTGTTATTAATGCCTGTATCTAGCATTTACTGAATATTTCCTAGATCCTATTCTGATGGCTCCTGGGTCCCATTGGATCTCTTCAGCCTCCTCTGCTGATTTTCAGCTGCATTAGTGACACTGAATTGCTTGCAGGTGTATGCCCTGAAATTGCTGTTTTCCTCTCCCCTTTATCCTTACTCTTTGACATTGCTTCTCGGCCTTTTGGCTGAGATCAAGTGTATCCTTACTCTTTGCCTGGAGAACTCGTATGCCCTATTTCGGGCTCTGTTTTATCCCCTTCCAGAAATCTCTTTTACCCAGTCAGCTCCCTCACCTGTGCAACTTGCCTGTGCTGTGCACACCACATCAGTACTATGCTGATATGTTCACATGTCCTGGAAATACTCTTACCTTGGTTAAACCTAACTGCTCACTCACTCCCTGCATTGCTAGAGAAAATCGCACAGCAAGGCAGATGGATGTCTTCCCAAACTGCTGCTCAGTTATTTCAAATGGCCTGTAGCCCTGCCTAGTAATGTTCGTGTTTCTCTAGGAAGTGCTCTGCTCACGGTTTGTAATGATATTTTCCTTCATTCTCCTCACTATTCAAACTTTTTCCCGTGCTCAACCTCTCTTGTACGTGATCTTGCCTTGTATTTCATGGAAAAAATAACCATCAGGTAGCAACTCCCAGCCTCTCTTCATGAGATCTTTACACTCATTTGTATTGATACAGTACTTGTGTTCTTACTTGTTATTACACGGGAGGGACAGATGCCTCCTCCTGTGACAGGTCAACACCCATGCATGGGCACCATCTCATCTCCTCCCACCTTAGAAATTTGGAACCATCTTTTCAGGATTCTTCACGTGGGCATTTAGATGTTTTACTATCTTTTGGGTGTCTCCTAGTATCTTAGATTTAGCATAATTCCTTAGTGCTTGCTCCTAGCTGCTTTTGCTCATAATTTTCCTATTTCAATAAATAGTATTTCTGGTATTCAGTTGTTCATGCCAGAAATCTGGGAGTGATCCTGGGAACGCCCACCTTTCCCACATTCAGTCCATCACCAGTTATTTTGATTCTATCTGCAGATATCTCTGAAAACTCTATTTTTGTTATCATGACCTTATTCCAGCCCCCCATCCTCTGTTATATGTACCATTCTAGAAGCCTCTTGGCAGGTTTCTCTCTTTCCATATTTCCTCACTTCTAATCTCTTTTTCTCAGAGAATCCAGAGTAATCTTTAAAAGATCTAAATAATCATTGTGTTAGTGCCTGGCTTAAAAACTTTCTGTGGCTTACATCATACCCAAAATGAAAGAACTCATTCCCTGGGCTCTCAAGGTCCTATATGTTCTGGTCCCTTGCCTTCACTCCCGTCTTTCCATTTACTTCTCTGTTCTTTATGTCCCGGCCACACTGGCCTTTTGCTATTTCCTGTCATATACAAATTTCTCACCTCAAGCCTTTACCTCTGCTGGGTTCAGGCTGAAAACAATTTCCCTTACTCTCTGCACCTCTAATTCCTTCTCATCTTTCATATATGCACTTAGATGTCATTTCTCCTCCCTGCCTTTTTTTTTTTTTTTTTTGGCATCTTTTAATCTCATTTTTAAAATTTACATCTAAATTAGTATATAGTGCAACAATGATTTCAGGAGTATCTACTCCTTAATGCCCCTTACCCATTTAGCCCCCTCCCACAACCCCTCCAGTAACCCTCTGTTCTCCATTTAAGAGTCTCTTATGTTTTTTCCCCTTCCTTTTTTTATATTATTTTTGCTTCCCTTCCCTTATGTTGATCTGTTTTGTGTCTTAAAGTCCTCATATGAGTGAAGTCATATGATGCTTGTCTTTCTCTGACTAATTTTGCTTAGCATAATACCTTCTAGTTCCATCCATGTAGTTGCAAGTGGCAAGATTTCATTCTTTTTGATTGCCAAGTAATACTTCATTGTGTGTACTCCATTGTGTGTACATCTTCTTTATCCATTCATCCATCAGTGGACATTTGGGCTCTTTCCATACTTTGGCTGTTGTTGATAGTGCTGCTATAAACATCGGGGTGCATGTGTCCCTTCCAAACAGCATACCTGTATCCCTTGGATAAATACCTAGTAGTGCATTTGCTGGGTCATAGGGTAGTTCTATTTTTAGTTTTTTGAGGAACCTCCATACTGTTTTCCAGAGTGGCTGCACCAGCTTGCATTCCCACCAACAGTGCAAAAGAGATCCTCTTTCTCCGCATCCTTGCCAACATCTGTTGTTGCCTGAGTTGTTAATGTTAGCCATTCTGACAGTTGTAAGGTGGTATCTCATTGTGGTTTTGATTTGTATTTTCCTGATGATGAGTGATGTGGAGCATTTTTTCATGTGTCGGTTGGCCATCTGGATGTCTTCTTTGGAGAAGTGTCTATTCATGTCTTTTGCCCATTTCTTCACTGCATTATTTGTTTTTTGGGTGTGGTGTTTGATAAGTTCTTTATAAATTTTGGATACTAACCCTTTATCTGATATGTCATTTGCAGACTTCTTCTCCCATTCTGTTGGTTTCCTTTTAGTTTTGCTGTTGTTTCCTTTGCTGTGCAGAAGTTTTTATTTTGATGAGGTCCCATTTTTGCTTTTTTTCCCCCTTGCCTCTGGAGACGTGTTGAGTAAGAAGTTGCTGCGGCCAAGATCAAAGAGGTTTTTGCCCGCTTTCTCCTCGAGGATTTTGATGGCTTCCTGTCTTAACATTTAGGTCTTTCATCCATTTTGAGTTTATTTTTGTGTATGGTATAAGAAAGTGGTCCAGGTTCATTCTTCTGCATGTCACTGTCCAGTTTTCCCAGCACCACTTGCTGAAGAGACTGCCTTTATTCCATTGGACATTCTTTCCTGCTTTGTCAAAGATTAGTTGGCCATATGTTTGTGGGTCCATTTCTGGGTTCTCTATTCTGTTCCATTGATCTGAGTGTCTGTTTTTGTGCCATTAAATGTCATTTTTTGGATGGAGCTCTCTTTGGGTAGTTTTTTCCTTATAAATCCTCTACTAAATTCCTCACCTTAGTTCTGTTCACCATTCGAAGGAATTACTAGAATTTGCAGCTACACGTTTTCTTACATGTTCCCGTATGCATCATGTCTTCCCTGCTAGACAGTAAGTTCCAGGAGGGCAGGGACTGTACTTACTTTGTTCATAGTTGTGTCTCCAGCACCTGGTGCTGAATGCTCAGCAGATACTTGTTTCATGAAATACAGGGTTTATTGTGATGACTGCCTGGAAAGGGGAAGTCCTGTTTGGTACTTCATTGCAATGTTGTACATTGGTTAAGGTTAAGCTTGGACTTACATGATTTTGAATCTCTGCTCCTATCTTCTGTGAACTTGAGCACTTATTAGCCTCTGTGTTCCCAGCACTGTCATGCTGGGGTGACTTCTTTCTTGAGTGGGCCATCCACCCTGGAGAATGTATTTATATATATACTTATATGTAGGTTTATTCGGAAAAGGAGTAGGCTAGGCAGTGACACTGGTGCTAATAGAAATGCGCCTTAAATTATTGTGAGATGTTGTGTGTCAGATGGAGCCCTTTAAAAATGTATGGCAGAACTTCTCATATCTGCTGGAGGCATTCCATATTGTTCTGAGTAGTTGGGATTCCTGGCATGTGCTTTGTCCCTGCTCTGTTCTTTAGGACAAAGGGCTTTCTGGTTTGCCATTGTTGTAGGTCACATGGTCAACAACATAGGGAGGATAAAATGGATGTAGTATTTTGAAAGTGATCCTTTTCCCCTGACTAGTTGTTGCTCTTCTTTCTTTTAGTTCTCTGTTGCCCCAGCTCCTTGATAGTTAAGTTATAAATTCTCAGAGTGGGAGTGAGTGGAACTTAATTTGTGGCCTGGGGAAGAGAGTTCGAACTCTAGGCATCTCGAGTAGGCATAGTCATTTTTTGAGGATTCCCTATCTTGAGTAGGCATAGTCATTTTTTGAGGATTTCTTTGGGAGAAATCCTTATCTAATGGAATATTGCAAAGGAGCTTTTGGTTAAATTCAGAATCCTTTACTTTTCTAAGTAACTTAGTTTTTCTGTAATTTAAAGCTTGGATTTCTGGAAGCCTGTGTGTGTGTGTGTGTGTGTGTGTGTGTGTGTGTGTGTGTGTGTGTAAAAAGAGGCATGAAACTTTCTTGTAAAGTGTTGTGAAGTTTCCTTTTCTATTCTGGATATTTCTGATCTTCCGGAAATACAGGGTGAGAAGACCACTACTCACCTGCATACTCTTCAGTGCATTTTCGTTAGGTAAATATTCCCTGTGATTTTCATTTTCAGCATTGTTTGTTGCATGTTCTTGTCTTCAAAGGAAAAGTCCCAAAGCAGCCAATAGAAGAACAAGTGGTTGGAGTGTGTATATGGCTCCTACCACATTGACCTCCTTCTGTACTGTTTGCCAGCATGCCCAGTATTTACTTTGTTGTGAGCTCCAGGGACTCTGCTTTGCATATACACCTTCAATCCTTATGAGTAATTTTCGGTCAGACTGTGTAAACTTGTAGCCACAAACTGAGTCCTTACATAATGTAGTCTGATCACTAGTAAAGGAATGTAATTGACTTGTAAATTTCTGAGGAGGGGGAGGGAAAAAAAATCTCCAACAGAAGTGTTCTGTTAATGAATGTGATAGACCCCTTTGTTGTTTAAAGACAACCGGCTTGCTATTTCCCTGAAGAAAGAGCTGTGTTGGGACTGTTTCACATTTCCCTGGCACATTGCCCCACCTCCTCTTCCCTGAAAATATTTATGGAGATCCAGTGTGTTAATAAATTTAGAAGTCATTTGATGGTTGCATTGGCAGCGTGAGATAAAGTAGTTAAAATATGTTGTTCATTTTATTTCTGGGTGGGGTGGAAGAGGGAAATGAAATACTGACTTTTTTTTTTTTTTCCTCTTTGGAAACCTAATACGATGTTCTTTTGTTATCATTCTCATTCTCTAGGCATTAAGTGTAACCGAAACCCTGATTAAACCTTTGGAAAAATTCAGAAAAGAGCAACTTGGAGCCGTAAAGGTTTGTGTCTAATTTGAGCACACTTGTACGTGGAAGATGGACGTCCCTCTGCTGCTTCACTGTACTCTCGATTCGCATTTGGCGGCTTGGAAGGAGATGCTGGAGTAAACCATCTGTTGTTTTATGTTGTAAATGTGCTTTTTCCCCTTGGGGGGTATGAAATTGTAAACCAAACAAAAACACCTGGACGGGATAGTAAAACCTCTAGCAATCTTTGGCTACACCTTCCCATATAGAGGTTTGAAAATATCTTTAACCAGACCTTACATGCACTCGGAATAGAAGCATCTTACCTCTGTGGGGAGTACAATGATTTCCTCATACGCCTCAGTTTTATGGAGGAGTGTAGTGTTATGTGAGGGTTTAAGATTAGAAATGCTGCTACACCATGATGCCGTTGAAACTAGGAAGAGAATATTAGGTTTTGGGGACATAATTTCCTTCAATTTAACACAGATTTACTGAGCTTCTCTTAACGCGCCAGTGTTGTTAGAGATAGGTGCTGGGGATTCAGAGGTGGGTGAACAACAGCCCGCACTCAAGGATCTGGAAGTTAGCCAGGATTTCTGGGAACAACTTGGTGACTTTACCACAGGGAGCCTGAGATATATTTAGCAACTTCCAATACTAATGAGCTTTGAAATTATCCCAGAGAAGTAATTTCCACCAACCTTTCCTGAATTTTGTGCATTCACCTGAGGGACAAAAAGTACCAATCATGTGTTGACTCTTTTTGGCTTGGCCCGGAAGAGAATAACATCACTTTTAGGTAGGGATGAGAGTTTTTACATTTGGATTCTCCCCACTCCCCACCAGTGGCTTGGGGTTGTGAAGCTTTTCTTTCTTCCTCTTCCTAAGCAAAATATTAAAATGGTTTTGTACAAATAAACTCTGTGGCTTCAATGACTGTAGCTATACAGATGGGCCCAAAGAGTGCCAGCTTTTTAGTTGCTATTTAAAGAATCATTTCTCCTGTGACTTGTTAAAATATTAGATACATTTCCTTTTAGCATACTATTTTACCTTTTTAATGAAGGGCTATGTTTTCAGAGGAGATTAGTCAGGCACCCTCTAAGTCCTCTTCTTGGATTATTTGCTGACTTCCATGAAGCTGACTGTGTCTTCTGGATTTGCAGCAGGACACTGGAGGTCTCCTTTCACACCTGTGACCTTGGGCAGATAATTGGCTTTATAGTTCCTTATCTGTAAAATGAGAGATTTGAGGATTTGACTGCTTTACTTTGTATTTTATGATTCTGTTTTCTCTGATCTTGTCTTCTTTAGGCTGTTTTAAAGCTCGAACACCTTGACTGTTTGTTTTCTAACACTTCATTAGTAGGTACTGAATGTAAACAGTGTCCGTTTCTTATTAATTGGATGATGGTGGTGGTGAGTGAGGATTATATTATGGAAATGGGAAATGAATATGACTTAATATATTTTCTTTTTTATTTGCCATCCACCCTACTGTTTTTTGTTTGTTTTTAAGTAGGCTCCATGCCCAATGTGGGACTTGACCTCACAGCCCTGATAGACTATGTTCTAGCAACTGAGCCAGCCACGTGCCCCCCTACTGAGTTTTTATACATTTCTAACCTTGAATTTTCTATTGACTGAGTCCTTCTCCCTCTAAAACTTTTCCTGTTTCTAATGTTGTACTTGTTCAGAGTATATATCCAGCAAGCACCTTGCAGAATAGCTTGCCATGTTAAAAGAAGTTATTTTAATAATTTTAGTCTATGCCTTGAGTTGTTTCATGGCCAGATTCCATCCTGAAGTCCCCCCCCCCCTTTTTTTATTCCTTCATTGTCCACTGTCTTTAAGTTTGTGAAGGATTTATCATATGTTCAGTACAGTATGTGTGTTGGCTGTCATACTATGGATACTATTGGAGGAGGCAAGTCCTTGTGGGTCACAGGGAGAAGGCCTTTTTTACTCAAAGTTTTATATGTTAAAGAGTAGAGAATGGTGATGTTCTAGGTTATATAGTGTGCTATGTAAGCATCTGTCTCTAGACGTTCAGTGTTTAAATCTAGATTGTTCTGTGTTGAAGAGAAAAAGGCTGTGCTTTCTTTATTTATTACCGGCCTCCACTCTTGTCTTAATATATAAAGTATCTGATAAATAACCTATTCCACTGATAATTCTAGAAGAGGGTTTGTATAAAGGTTTGTAATCTGGATCCTTGGTTTTCTACATCTGTACTTCTTGAATATTTCATCATGTTTTGACAAACCTATATTTTTATTCACTCGTTAATTGGGACACTTAAAAATAACTTTATGTAAGTTAAAGGTCTTTTTAAAAAAGCAGTTTTTATGTGGGGATTAAAAAAAAAAAAAAAGCCTTTAAAAGTTGACCACAGCAGAATGTTTCAGATCTGTTTATTAGAATGTGGATCTTCTCTTTCTCTTCTCCTTCCCCACCTGGTGTGTCCTACCCTCTGCCTTTCAACTGGAGCTGTTTCCGTTCTGTTCACTCTTAGTTTCTCGGGTTTCCAGAATCTCAGTGACGTGTTTAATTTGTGGTTTTAATATGTCTGAACTGCTAGGTTTTTGCAAGCTGGATTTTTTAAAAGCCCTGAGCTATTCTTTTCTACTGTTGGCCTCCATATGGATTTGTTCTCCTTCCATCATATCTGTTTGGTTTGGGCTCATTCCTTGGTTCTTGGAGGTTCTGCTGATTTTCTTCCATGCTTGCCAGGTTCTCCTGTCTGTTGGAAAAATTCCATTTCCCGTCGCAGGACACAGGTCCTTCTGTGCTGTGTCACATGAGGTTCCTATTCAGAGTTCCCTTCACAGCCTCACTCAGCTTTTACTTCCTCTGCAGCTCTTTCCTTTCCCCAGGGGCTTGTCACTTACCCTAGTGTCTGCATAACACTTTATCCAGAGCCATTGCTCATTAAATGTCGAATTAGCCACTTAGTCAAATTAGGAAACTAGTACGGGCCCTGAACGACATAGGAGCCTAGTAGGCCGTTGTGTAAACTCTGTAAGAAATACCCCAACTTGCTATGACTTACATTGGAGAATTTAAGATTTCTCTTGTAGATATTGGAACAATCCAGTAATGAAAATGTGGCCTCATGCAGGTGGCAGCATGCATGCAAATATCAAACAGATGCAACTAAACTATTGATAATCGAGCCAACTCAAATGCTAGTCTGAAAGAGCCAATTACTATTTTATTCACTGGAATAAAAAAATGTAACCAGAAGGGTTGAAAAAGATGTTCATTTCATATATTATAACTTACAGCCTCAGCCTTTCAGAGACCCTTGTGCCAAATTTCTTTTATATTTCTTTCCAAGATTATATCTAATGACTAAATATTTAATAAAAGTTGACTTCCTGAGATTCTGTAAATGACTGCAGTGAGTGAATATGAGTGAAAAGCAAATCTACTTAAATAATTTCTCAAATTATGTTTGACAAAGCAGAAAAAAATGTTGACTTAATTACATTTTTTTCATTTTAGTTATAAAACACTTAAGCACCTATCATAAGGGAAGAGTCCCAGTATACAACTATGAATTAAAACACTAGTTGGCCTTCAAGACATGGTTAACTCTGAGTGTGGGGAGATGCAAAACAAAACAAAACAAACAACACTAAAAAGTGCTATAATTGAGGTAAGCATAGGTGCTCTGGAACATGCCCTATTGTCTCAACATGGAGTGCCAGGAACGTCTTTCAGGAAGACCTGATTCCTTCTTGTTTGAATCCCATTTCTGCCCCTAAGCTAGCTGTGTGGATTCGGGCATTCATGGTCTCCAGCTCTCAATTTGCTGATCTTTACAATGAGGCTAATGACCCCTGTCTCAGAAGGTTTTTGTGAGGATTAAATGAACTTGATAGTGTATTTCCCATGCCTCGAGTGGGGCCTGGCCTACATGGTTGCAGTTTATCTTATTATCCCATTTATAAATGGCTTGCTCTGTGTCAACTTGCCAAACAAGAACCGCTCAGGTTTTTGTCTACTCTCTGGATGCTGCAAGCTTCAGAGGTGACGTGCCAGAGTACCGTGGCTTATGACCCTTCTGGCCAGGTAGTGCGAAGATGATGGATAGGTGACCCTGAGTAGCTCAGGGTATCCGTCAACTTTGTCATTTTTGGTGCCACTGCAGCCACAGGCTTCCTTCTCTCATCCTCTGACAGATGTCTCCTGGGTGTGGAGTTAGGTGCTGGATTCTGTGGGGGAGGGAAAGCTGAATTCTCATTTCTTTGGGTAGGCTGCAGGGACTTAGAGAAAGGGGGAGAGTGAGGTTGGATAAGGCAAGTGAGTTGTCAAACAGGGAGAGGTGACATTTGGTGCAGAAGTTAAGGGAGGGTGTGCTGTTTTCACCACCATTGAGTGGTAAGGGGGCGCTTCATGGACGAGATGGCATTTTTATCTGGGCTTGCAGGATGTTGGTAGCCCAGGGGAGGGTAAGAACAGAGATTACAGAACTCTTGGGTATCAGGCTTGGACATCAGGATTGCAGTTTAAAAGGTGTTCCTGCCAAGTATATGTGTAATATGAATCTTGTTTCTTGCATGGGTGGGATTCCCCCCTCTCACCCCACCCCCATCTCCTTACTTAAATAAGGGAGGAAGAGTTGGAATCTCTAAGAAAGTATTTAGTTCTCCAAACTAGTCACGCCTTATTATTTTAATGTTTATCGTTGTAAAATAAGCTCTTTCATTTCCTCATCCCAGGAAGTTTGTAAAATAACCAAAACATTTTTAAAAAGTTACCTGGTAACTTTAAAAAGTTCCCCCCTTTTTCCAAAGCAAATTCTAATGCTCTAAAGAAATGTGGACAATTCACAATCTCAAGCTCTTGTGAATTCTTTATATATTCCTTATTCATTTTTCCATGGAAATACTAATATGTGATTTTAGCAGAAAATTGCTTAATTTTAAGAGTGTTTTTATGTATTAGGAATATTTACTTCTTTTCTTATATATTAATTGCATCTTCTCCCTGCTTTGTCATTGGTCTTTTAGCTTGTCTGTTGTGTATTTTTTGATATTTAGAAGTTCTCATGGCTTCTTCCATTTCTTTTTTGCTTAAAAAGTATTGTCTGTTGTGAGATCTGATGAAACTGTTCTTTTTTACGGCTTCATTTTTTACTCGTGACTCTTTCAATCCATCTGGAATTAATTTTGATATGAGACATAGTTCTCTATTTCCAAGTAGTTAACTAATTATACCAACACCATTAGTTGAATAATATTTTTTATCCAGTGATTTATGATACAACCTTAAAAAGTATGTTTACTTCTAATATATTTAAAATATTAAGTTTTGTTTCTTAGGTTTCTGAATTCCCTTTACCATTTATACAGCATACACCTTATTTGATTTCACTGTTGTTTTTTTTTTTAATGTTTATTCAGTTTTGAGAGAGAGAGAGAGAGAGAGAGAGAGAGAGAAAGAATATGAGTGGGGGAGGGGCAGAGAGATTGGGAGACAGAATCTGAAGCAGGCTCCCGGCCTTGAGTGGTCAGCACAGAGCCCGATGCGGGGCTTGAACTCATGGACCATGAGATCATGACCTGAGCTGAAGTCGGCTGCTTAACCCACTGAGCCACTCAGGTGCCCTGGTTACACTATTTTAAGTAATAACTGTTCTTTACTTTTTTTTTGGGGGGGGGGTGTTGAGGGGGTCATGGGGCATGGGCATAAGTTTTGTAACCAATTACAAGCTGACTTTCAGTGAATCATAGTTAACCTGTAAACATAATTTTGTTTGTCTTACTCATGTTAAAATGTAAAAAAAAAAACAAAAAAAAAACGATTGCCACTATTTTATTTTTTTTAATGTTTGTTTATTTTTGAGACAGAGAGAGAGCATGAGCAGGGGAGGGGCAGAGACAGAGGGAGACATAGAATCTGAAGCAGGCTCCATGCTCTGAGCTGTCAGCACAGAGCCCAATGCAAGGCTTGAACTCATCAACTGATGAGATCATGCCCTGAGCCGAAGTCAGATGCTCAGCCGACTGAACCACCCAGGTGCCCGGTAGCCACTATTTAAAAATCACTGGGTTTTTCAGCTGTTCCAGAAAAATCAGATGACATGGCTTGTATACTAGCCTATACTCCCATGTGTAACACAAAAGCCATATGAGCACAAAGAAACAATACTGCCCTGTAATGGCATTGAGAACAAATGCAAGAAGAAATAATTTTATTTAGGTCTTAAGATTTAAAAACAAAACACAGCAGCATTTGTATAACGCCATACCACATGTGGACGAATGCATTTCCACTCTCGTTGGTGGGTGGAATGTTCTTTCTTGGCTGAATTCTTTCTGCATAAAGCCTTTGATACCCCCGCTTTCTTTCATTCTCAACTTTACCCACGTGTTAACTTACAAACCCCACTGCTGCTGAGTGTGCTGGGTGTTTTGACTGCTCTTTTTAGCATCACTGCTTCCTTTGTCCTGTTCTGTGCTTCTGATGAAATCAAATGCGTAAAAATATTTTCAGTGTTCCTGGTAAGTACGAATCTGCACTAGGGAGCATTTTTTACTACACGATCCTGCCTTGCGGTAACCATGTGGTGAATGCAGCGGAATGCCTTCTCTTCCTGTTTTGTTTGAACGTGAGAAACATGCTCAGAGAACACTGTGAGGCTGGTGCAATCACAGTCCTAAGTGGCCAGGATGAGAGCTGGTTTTCTCATACCAGATCCAGCATGCATTCTACCATATCAGCTTGTTAAAATAGTGGAGATTCTGAAACAGTGGCCATATGTTTGTTTTACTTTATTTTTCTGTGAGTCACCAAAATAGTTGATGAAAACTGTAGTAATAAAAAGCAGAAAAGAGAGTAACTGTAGTCATGCCTTAAACTTTTTTTTTTTAAATAGCTGTAAATGAAACCTAGAGAGCATAAAGAAAAAGTGCTTCTGTGTCAACAAAAGTGTGACTGTTGTCACACGTAGGTGATCCATAGGGTCACAGAATTTTAGGATTGGATCTAAAAATGAGCAAGTACAAAAAAAAAATCCCTGACTTCTTCAGTAAGAAAACTAAAGTTCTGTGTTGTGAATTTTTTTTCAAAGTTGTGTAGCTAATTTGTAATTCAACTTGGAATAGAAATGGGAAGAAACATCCGTTCTTGAGACTGTCTTCCCTCCGTGTGGGATGAGCCAGCAGAGGCTCTGTCCTAGGTTCCCACAGTTTTTGTAGTCCCATGTCCTGAAAAAATAATGACAAATGTGAAGAAACAGACTTCTCACGTGCTTTGTTCAGTCTTTTTGCCTAATAAGAAAAAGATCATATCAGAAAAGATGGGAAATGTTCGTTTTTGCTTTAGAAAATAGAAGTTGGAAAATAGGGAAGAGAATGTTCCTTTCCAGGAGCCCTTGGAGAGTTAGGGAGAGTTTGAAGTTAATGGAAACATTTTGAGGGCATGAGGACACAGTGTGCTCTCGTTGGTGCTCAGAAATGTTTATTAAAAATCCATTTAAATTGGCAGAGGAGATCGTCTATCTTTTCTGTATTTAACCATTAGGATACTTGTTTTCTCAAAAAGCTTCTATCGACAAAGGAAGCAAATGCTGGTTCTAGGCAGTACCTGAGAAATGTTTGTAATGCTAATCACAGAGTCTCAGTACAAAGGTGTCAGTGTTTACCTTATGCCCTGTAGACTGATCTATTGATACATATTCTGAATAGTGTTACAGAAATCACTGGGAAAGTTTGGGAAAGGAGATGATGTTTCTGATCAGAGGGTCTTACTGTTATATTCACACTGGACAATTAAAATCTTTCCCAAGATTTCCCCCCCCAATTGTGATGATGCTTTCTTTTTTTATGTAGACTAAAATTTACTCAGTTTTAAAAGAATCCCATTTCTATGCCAAAATCTGCACAAGTTTGCTGTTTTAACCCTGTGTTCTTTTTTATTATTATTTCTTTTAATGAGGGACAAGTGACATGGTGTTAATTCTAAGCACTAAGTATGAAGAGTTGAAAACTAATGTGCTCGGTAAAAAGCCCATTGAAGGAAAAAAAGAAAAGATGAGTGACTCTTTAATCCTCACGCTGCTTTGATGATTCGTAAGCAGTGGCATGGGTACAGATAGATTTTTCAGATAGCTTCCTCACACTCAGTGGTACTTTATTTATTTTTAGATACTATTCATATCTTGAGCTTCCTAGTAGATAAACTTTGCGCATACATTTTCCCTCCTGTTTAATCATAGTTGTCTGTGTTTTCTGACTTGTAGGAAGAAAAAAAGAAGTTTGACAAAGAAACAGAAAAGAACTATAGTCTAATTGATAAGCATTTGAATTTATCAGCCAAAAAGAAAGACTCACACTTACAAGAGGTATTGTTTTTATTTTTCTGTTAATTTGTTCTTAAATTCAATGAGCAGTGCATGTCTTTTCCACTTAAAGTGTGCTTTTCTTTTGTGAACTTTTCATCTAGGGATGAAAAAAAAACGAAGAGGTAATGCCATGAATTAAGGGGAAAAAAAAGTTCTTGTGGAACAAGACGCAAAATAATGAATACATCTTACAGTGATTAATTCAGTATAGATTCATAGTATTAACATTTTTGATTCTGAGTATATTTTCACGGGAACAATTTTATCCAGCGTTACTGAAAAACGGGTATATTATTTTTGGGGGAATAGATTCATTAATTGGCTTTCAAGACTGTGAAGAAATGAATTTAATAAGCTCATCTACCATTTTTTTTTTTTTTTTTCAACGTTTATTTTATTTTTTGGGACAGAGAGAGACAGAGCATGAACGGGGGAGGGAGAGAGAGAGAGGGAGACACAGAATCGGAAACAGGCTCCAGGCTCTGAGCCATCAGCCCAGAGCCTGACGCGGGGCTCGAACTCACGGACCGTGAGATCGTGACCTGGCTGAAGTCGGACGCTTAACCGACTGCGCCACCCAGGCGCCCCTACCATTTTGTTTTTATGTGAAGACAGCATTAATCTTATGTAATGCTGAAGATTCAGGAAGTTCAGCTTCATTGGAAAGAGAGCGTCTGCTTTACTTGTGGTAATAGACTTTTTTTTTTTTTTTTTTTTTGGAGGGAGCCATGTGTAAGGAGAAAGGAATTTATATCTTATCTCTCATTTTGTCTGTCTTTCTCTTTTCTAAATTCCCTGGCACTTGTGTTTTCTCACTCACACACTTGAATGGAAACTCAGTGGTTTGCAATTTGGAACATATGTTTTCATTAAAAATAATGCTGTTTTGCAGCTGTTGGGATCTTGACTCATCCCACAACAGTGTGATTTTTTTTTCTTCTTATTTGTTTATTTTTAAACACCTAAGGAATCTGGGCATAATATAGCATTATAACATACTTTTACTGAAGTATCATCAAAATGATGCTAATAACATTGGCTCTAGTATAAAGCTGGTTTATATTTAAATGTCAGATATTTAGTTGCACACTATGTGTGTGTGTGGTCATTTTGACATTCCCCACATGTCACATTTACTTTTTCCTCTTTAATAACTTTGACATTTGGATGGCGTTTGGAAGTTTATAAAAGAGAAAGGAGCTTTTATACCATTTAATCCTCACTACAATACTGTAGGTAGGTAGGGCTCCAGTCTCTCCTCGTTCCACATTGTGTAGAAAACCATACAGTTGTTCCATATACTCCCTCTGCCCATTTTGAAATGACAGCTGTTGTTTTTATAGACTCTCCTAATGCCAGCAGCATTCTACCTGTCTTTTCCCCTTATCTCTCTTTTCAGAGATCCTGAAGGGAATTTCATGCTGTAAGTAAATTTCCGTCTTCACTGGCTAATTAGGTATCTTATTCAAGCCGTTGCTTAGGCAAAATCTTTATGGCCATCCTTGGCCCTTACTCTCTTACCCTACATCCAGTCTGTTGGCATATATTGTCTGTAGCTTCCGGATATTCTCAGAATATGGCCACTTCTACTCCCCCCGCCACCCCCCCACCCCGGGCCCCATCTCACCCTGGCCCATGCAGCTGGCATCTCTCACATGGATTACTGCAAAGCCCTCTTAATTGGTCTCCCTGTTTCCACCAAGATGTTTCTACAGTTTATTTTCTATACAGCAAGCAGGGTGAGCCTTGATGTTGCTGGTCCTCCCCAGACCCCCCACAATAGCTATCTTTGGAGGCCCAGGGCCCACCCTCCTGTCCTCGCACCCACACAGGCTGCTTTGCTCTGGCTGCATTGGGTCAAGCATCCTCTGCGCTCAGGGCCATTGCTTTTTTGTTCTCCTACTGCCTGATACGTTTCCAGCCCAGACCTGTATGCCTCACTCCTCCACGTACTCTCCGCTCAGAGTTCACCTTACTAGAGAAGTCCCCCCACCGTCTTATTTAAAGTATCCCCCTTATGCTGCTTTAATTTTTTCATACTCTTACAAACATTTGACATACTAAATATTTGGTTGTTACATGGCTTCTTGCACTATCTTGTAAGCTCCTTGAAGGCAGCGACATTGTTTTATTCAGTAGTCTGTCCTTTACACCTAGAATAGTACTAGTCAGGGAGTAGACACTAAATACTGAATGAAGAAGGATGAAGTTGCTTGCATAGTGAGCTAGGGCTCCATCCATTTGATCATTTCCAAAGATAATTAGACTCCAGATCAGCAATTTGAAGAGACCCTCAAGATGAATAATTTTAGTTTCATTTAAACTGTACATTCTGCCCTATCTTGCTATTTACTCTTTACAAACATACAAACTCCCACTTGAAACAGCTTTCTCTTGCAAACGTGAAGGTCTTTTTTGGGGGGGATGCTCTTTAAAAGGAAAAGGTTAGATTTGGATTTTCGTTGCTTTTGGCATTGGCTTATGTATTGCTAATCTTTAGTGAACTGAGTTGAGGTGCTCAAGAGGTTTATAAAGTTTGCTGAGAGTGGTACTGAACAAAGGCATAGAAACTTGCATCATTTATTCTTTCTCTTTGTCTCAAATGAAAGTAACAGGAGACGATTGTTGCAAACACCAGGCTGGCTATTTTGGTAATTTTGTTAGGACCATTAGCTGTAGTTCTGTGTTTATTGAGCACAATACCTTCTACTTCCATCCCCATCCCTAAATTATAATTAATATTTACACTAGAACAAGTATCAGACATTTGAGAAAAATCTATTTCTGTTAATTTTTGAAGTATATTTTTGTTTTTTAAGCGGTCGGTCAATTGATTATATTTCAGTATATGTGACTGGAGAAGTAGATCTTGTGAATAACTTTGCAGGAGAATGGTCTGTTCTTGTTACAAATACATATAGAAGGAATGGCCAGAAATTGGGTGATGGTCAAATTGGAATTGTTAAAAATGTCACTTTTGCTTGATACAGTAAAAAGTACAGTCTGAATGTGTGTTTTCCTACACTGCCCAGCAATAAGCTCGCTACTGACACTATCTACCTGAGACGGCATCAGCCCAGGGGGTTAAGGGCTTAGTCCAGAGCACTGTCCCTTTTTAAGATACCAGTTGCAAATCAAGGTGTTACCTGTGCTTCTGATCTACTTGCTATAAATTAGATGTTCCTATGTCCCCCTCCTTGGGTTTGATTGATTTCCTGAGTGGCTCACAGAACTGAGATAAAACATTTACTTAACTAATTTATTGTAAAGA
Organism: Neofelis nebulosa; assembly: GCF_028018385.1. Lineage (NCBI taxonomy): Eukaryota > Metazoa > Chordata > Mammalia > Carnivora > Felidae > Neofelis > Neofelis nebulosa. Next base: position 80,812,908 of record NC_080784.1, on the reverse strand, counting down.
ATAGTATAAAAGATTGAGATAACTAGCTAGATGAAAGGGTACACACCGTGGGGTCTGGAAGGGTCGCAAGCATAGAAACTTCTGTCCCCATGGAACTGGGGTGTATTACTCTCCAGGCACATGCATGTGCTCACAGACCTTGAAGTTCAAGCATTTTTACAGAACTTCCTAAGTTCTTTGCCAGAGGTCAGTAGGTGGGACTGAAAGTTCTAGCCCTCTGATCATTTAGTCTTTCTGGTGCTATCTAGAGGCCCCACCCTAAGTCATCTCAGTGGCATAAACTCCGGAGAGGCTCTTTATGTATGGCAAAAGATATTCCCATCTCTCAGGAAATTCCAAAGGTTTTGGAAGCTTTGTGCTTTATTCCACATATAGTGATTGCCTTCCAGATTTGAGTCAGGCTCTAAAGGACTGTGCTGCTCCATATCATTAGGGTGCCCTTGGCATTGTTGTAAATGACAGGTTATGGGCAACCCTGGGGATTTTGGTGATCTAATCACACAGTGCGTGGCATAGTGGTTACGGATAACCAGAATACTAGGGGTGTGTATAGAGGTTGACCATCAATGAATGCCACGGTGATTGGAATAGTACAGACAACTAGGTGAGAAAATCTGCTGAAATAAAGAGCCTACTTGGCTAAGTCTGATCCTTGTGTAATTTTCTTGAAGGACATTTCCCAGTAACCAAACATGAGGAATCTACCTGGAACTCTTCACATCTTCATTTTATTAAATACAAAACAAAATTGCATCCCTCTCCCCCCCGCCCCCGCCCCAGAGTTGTGTCTGCTAGCTACTGGTGGCTGAACTTTCAAACTCTGGTTATTCGAGGCATAAAAAAGATGATTTTGATGAGTATTAAGTAGAAATTCTCATTTTAGCTTAGTAGCTTAGTAACATAACACTCATATAACATTCTACTCGAAAATTCATTTCATGCTAAAAAAATTTTTTTGCCATGATGTATACTTTTTCCCTCCAAGATGAAAAAGATTGTTGTCACATTTCCATACCATAAAATATACGCACTTAATGATTTTCAAGGGCACAGTTCAGTGTCATTAAATACATTCACATGGTTGTGCGACCACTGCTACCTTCACATCTAGAGCTCTTGTCATCTCTTAATACTGAAACTCTGTGCCCATTGAATAATACTTCCCCAGCTCCCTACCCCTATCTCCTGACAACCACCCTTCCACTTTCTGTGTTGGTTCTAGGTAGCTTATAAAAGTGGAATCATAGGGTATCTGTCCTTTTGTGACTTGCTTATTCACTTACCATAATGCTTTCAAGGTTCATCCATGTTGTAGCACGTGTCAGAATTTCCTTCCTTTCCGAGGCTGAATAATATTCTACTGTATATGTATATATATCACATTTTGTTTATTCATGTATCTGTCAGTGGCTACTTTGCTTGCTGTTGCCTTTTAGCTATTGAAAATAATGTTGCTATGAACCTGATTAGATAAATCTTTTCGAGTCCCTGTTTTCAGTTTTTATGAGTATATACCAAGAAATGGAATTGCTAGGTCACGTGATAATTCTGGTTTTAATTTTTTTGGAGAACTGCTATGCTGTTTTCCAGAGTAGCTTCATCATTTTACATTTCCACCAACAGTGCGTAGGGTTTCAGTTTCTCCATATCCCCATCAACACTTGTTTTGTTTTAATGTTTTTAATGTTTTATTATTTATTTTTGAGAGAGGGAGAGAGAGAGCGAGCGAGCGCAGGGAAGGGGCAGAGAGAGGGGGAGCCACAGGATCTGAAGCAGGCTCCAGGCTCTTGAGTTGTCAGCACAGAGCCTGACGTGGGACTCGAACTCATGAACCATGAGATCGTGATCTCAACCGAAGTTGGATGCTTAACTGACTGAGCCACCCAGGTGCCCCTGTTTCTCTCTCTCTTTCTTTTTTTTTTAATAGTTTTGTTGTTGTTTTGATAGGCGTGAGGTGTTATCTTGCATTTGTATTTCTGTAATGATTAGTGATGTTGAGCATCTTTTCAGGTGCTTCTTGCCATTTATATATTTTCTTTGGAGAAATGTCTAGATAAATACCTTTAAAAGGAAAATTGGCCAAAGTAAGAAATATATTATGTGATGCCTTGTAAGAATGGTTTCTAGGCTGGCCATTCTTTCCCTGCTCTTCCTCCATGGAATCCTGCTCCTCCCATAGTGCCCTTCTAGTTAGACCAGATAAGCTGGAACTTTTTTTTTTTTTTTTTTTTTTTTTAACAGTCTCCTGACCATCTGGTGCCTGTTTACTCCCAGAGGATGAGACATTTTGAGGACTTAACAGCCTGACTGCCTACAGATGGGCTTCAAGCTCTGGCCCAACTTTTGAGAACCAGGCTCTTTTCTTTTTTCTTTGATTGAAGTACAGTTGACATACAATTTTACATTAGTTTCAGGCACAACATAGTTCTTTGACAGCTCTATACGTTTTGCTGTGTCCACCATAGACGTAGCTACCATCTGCCACCAAACAACACTGTTACGGTGCTATTGACTGTATCCCCTATGCTGTACCTTTCATCCTCGTGACTTACTCATTCCGCAACTGGAAGCCTCTACCTTCTCTCTCCTTCACACGTTTTGCCCATCCTCCTCACCTCTCTCCCCTCCAGCAGCCGTCGTCTCGTTCTCTGTTTTTATGGGTCTATTTCTGCCTTTTTGTTTATTTTGTTTTGCTTTGTTTTTTAGATTGTGCACATATACATGAAATCATATGGTATTGTCTTTCTATGTCTGACTTACTTCACTTAGCCTAACAGCGTCTAAGTCCATCCATGTTGTTGTAAGTGAGAAGAGCTCATCTGTTTTTATGGCTGAGCAGTAGTCCATTGTATATATAGCATATCTTCTTTTTCCGCTCATCTGTTGGTGGACACTTGGCTGCTTTCATATCTTGGCCATTCTAGATAATGCTGCCATAAATATAGGCGCGCTCACGTCTTCTCAAATTAACGCTTTTGTTGGGTTATACCCGGAAGTGGAATTACCAGATCGTATGGTATTTAAGAACCAGGTTCTTGAGATGGTACCATAGCTACCACTTCCTCACCTGCTGCCTTCACTCATGACTACTGAAGTGACTACAGTTTCCCAGGCCGACTGCATTCTTACAGGATTTGTCAATGGAAATAATGTTTATGTGATTTTGATCATATGTGTATAGTTCAACCTTGGGTGTCCGTTGTGGTTGGGGTGAGTTTTCCGTGAAGAGGCATCCTTCAGTGTTTAATCCTTTGGGGCCAATCTCATCATAAAGAGCAAGCGTTGGCAGACGTTTTCCTGCAGAGTCAGATAGTAAACGCTGTATACTTTTGCAAACTCTAAGGTCCCTGTGGCAGCCATAGTATTCAGTTTGGCTGTTCTAGCAGGAAAGTGGCTATAGAAGATCTATAAACCAGTAGCCACGACTGTGTTCCAGGACAACTTTGTGTAGAAAACAAGGCTGCAGGCCATATTTTGCACAGAGCTCATAGCATTGCCAACCTCTGGTCAAGCGTTTCACTCCTTACCGTCTCTGATTTAACCAGCCTCTATTACTTTAACATAGGCAGATATGCAAGTGGAGCAAAACCGGCAGCACTTTTATGAACTGTCCCTTGAGTATGTATGTAAGCTTCAGGAGATCCAAGAAAGAAAGAAGTTTGAGTTTGTGGAACCTGTAAGTATCATAGAAAGTTGTTCTGCTGTTACATGTAATAGATATCCTAGAAACATTTTTCTTTCTAGATGAAATTTACAGTTCCTGGGGACCAGGATTCATACACAGGAAGCAAGACATCATGAATTGTAAAGGGTGGACCCAGATCGCGATGAGGTCAAGGAACCACCTTCACAGTTCGGTGGTTCTCGGCCTTCTTTGCACAGCAGCATATGGTGAATATTATTTCTCCATGACTCTGCAATCAGGTGCAATTTCTGCCACCCTATTGTAGACCCACCCTTTAAAGAAAACCCTTTGAAAGAAGTGTTAGGATGGGAGAGTGAGCAGTGGTGTCGATGGATAATCTTCACTCTTCTCGAGTTTGTTCTGAAGCAAGTACAGCAATCCAAATTTTAGCACTTTAAACAGTTCTTGGTAACAAATTATTTTTAACACAACTGTATGCTCATGGCAACCTGGGTTAAGAACCAGCATATGGAGCATTTGAAACTATTTTGTGAGTTACTCTGGCAGTTCTTTATACTTATTTCAGAGACATATGATTTGTGTTTGTGCTTATGTAGATGTTATATATATGTGACGTATATGAAGATATGTAAAGTAATAATTCATACTGTGGGTTTTAGTGAAAACAAGAAACACTAGAATTCATGATTCTCAAGATTAATTTTAATAAAGGTGTTTTTGCATGTGGTTTTTTTAAAAAACAGCTTTACTGAGATAAAATTTACATGCTATACAATTATCCACTATATGTGATTTTGAGAAACAAAAAATAACCAAGTAATGATTAACTTAAAATTGGCATTCATGGAAGCAATAGTCCAGTTGGAATAATAGATTAACCTAATTTCAACCATTAGGGAACAATTCATCTCCTTAAAGCTTTCTTTTATGTGAAATAATAATGACCTACATTATTTACAGTGCTCTTTGTTCAAGGCATTGTTCTAATACTTCATCGCGCTCATGTGTTTATTCCACACAGGAACTCCAGAAGGAGATATTTTTATTATCCCACTAAGCAAATACGGAAATAGAAGTACAGAAAATTTCATTAATTTCCCCAAGGTCTCATAACATAGCTGAAGTTGGGGATTGATCCCTGCTGGCCACTTGACATTAGAGTCCCAGATTGCTAGCCATTATGCTATGTGACATTATAAAGAAAATGAATTTCAGGATTTTCTTAATTCCTATCCCAAATTATGCTTGTACTCACTTTAAATTTACTCCCATGTTTGGGCAGAAGGAGGTGCCCTGTAATCAAGAAGAGGAGGTTGAGGGTTGGTAAGAACTCAGAGCTTAATTATCTCCCTGTCTCTACCCGTCTCTGCCCCAGTCACTGACTGTCCTGGTAGACCAAAGAGAGAGGTTGTGCTGCACTAAATGCCACTGGAGAGAGCCTGTAGCTCTTTGATTCTTGATTTCACTTTTTGTTACAGTTTGTGTTGACCTACGGTGATAAGGTTTCAATTATAAATGGATATGGAGATTCTCTTCACAAAAAAGAACACATGGGTGCTGTATCATTTCTCCAGTACAGTGCACTATAAAAGCTATCTAATGGCTCTGATATTTAAGGAGAAATCACAAATCCTTCATTTTTTAAAGAGATTAATAAATAATATGCGGTTAGATTTAATTGACTTCTGGTGACTTCTTTTAATTTTATTTCAGTAGAATTGCAATGGCATTGGGGGGAACATGTGGCTGTTTTTTATTCTTTCTTCTTCCCCCTGAGGTTTTTTTTGTGCTAATGTCATTTTTTCCCCCTTTTGTCTTAGATGCTGTCATTTTTTCAGGGAATGTTTACTTTCTATCATCAGGGCCATGAACTTGCCAAAGACTTCAATCACTACAAAATGGAACTACAGATCAACATTCAGAATGTAAGGAAATGAAAGCTTTCTGGTATAAAGGATGTTTGAGATGTGTATTTTTGATTTGGTATATGAAAAACCTTAAACTAAGACCAGACTGAGCTGTTGGTGCTGAGAAACTGAGGCTACGTTGCCACCTTCTGGTCAGTTCTCAGCATAACAAACTGTTCTTCATGGAGGTGAGGCTCGGGGAATTGTGCCACCTGGCGGTTCTTTTTTTTTTTTTTTTTTTTTAAATTAATGAATTTGTTTTATGAATTTATTTTTCTTGCCTTTCAGAAAAGTCACTAGGTATGTTTTTTAAATCAGGAGTCACATAAATTATATTTTTTTTTCTAGTTTTATTGAGATTTAATTGGCACACAGTACTATTATAAGTTTCAATTGTACAGCATATTGGCTTGACATATATGTTTTTTAACGTTTATTTATTTTTGAGACAGAGAGAGACACAGCATGAATGGGGGAGGGGCAGAGAGAGAGGGAGACACAGAATTGGAAGCAGGCTCCAGGCTCTGAGCCATCAGCCCAGAGCCCGATGCGGGGCTCGAACTCACAGACCGCGAGATCGTGACCTGAGCTGAAGTCGGACGCTTAACCGACTGAGCCACCCAGGTGCCCCTTGACATTCATATTGAAAGACAATTACCATGAAGAGTTTAGCTAACGTCTGTCACTTCATGTAGTCACAGAAAAATGTTGTTTCACGTGATGAGAACTTAGGATCCACTCTCTTAGTAACTTTTTTTTTTGGAATATATTTTTTTTTTAATTTTTGAGACAGAGCATGAGCAGGGAAGGGGCAGAGAGAGAGGGAGACACAGAATCCGAAGCAGGCTCCAGGCTCTGAGCTGTCAGCACAGAGCCCGATGTGGGGCTCAAACTCACGGACCGCGAGATCATGACCTGGGCTGAAGTCGCACGCTTAACTGACTGAGCCACCCAGGTGCCCCTCTCTTAGTAACTTTTAAGTATGTCCTACAGTAGTGTTAACTGTCACCATATTGCACTTTGTGGGATAGTTGTAAGGATAAGTTTTGTTATGTAACTTTCAGTGTTCCATGTAGGGAACAGACAAAAGAGCACTCCACGTTAGATGTAAGGCATTTTAGTTCTAATGATCTCAGTTTCTTCTGTGTATCTTACTTGATTTTTGGTTGCTGGTTCAAGAGGAATTTCTTTCCTGTGTTTATGCATATTCACTAACATATTGAGTTCACAGTTGCAGTTGGTCCGTATTATTTTCCTGGAAAATGTATGCTTTCAAAGAGGTCTTGGATAAAGAGATTTAGGAGAGCTTTATTAATTTATTAAATTATTACAACATATGTGATTTTGATCAGAAGGTGGTGGGTGTTTTTTCTCTTAACACTTGAGTTGACTTTGGGAAGTGTCCTCATTGGAATGCTATTCAGATTATGTTTAGTATAATTTTAGACCTTGATGGAAAAAAAGCGAGTGAGTTTTGGAATACATGCATATGAGCGCATACTGAAAGACACACGAAAGATGGGACTCTCTGTGCTGTTGTTGCCTGACTTTCAGTTTGATATCTTGAGACTGAGGAGGAATGATTTTTGTATAGATTTTGTTTCCAAGTTTTTGTTTTTCATAGTTCCCTACATTTGGAAATGTAGATAATGAAGTTTCTTTTTCTTTTTTTTCTTTTTTTTGGTAAATCATGTGTCAATTTGTATTTGTAGATTATTTGGACATTGAACTGGGTTAAATAAAAGAGTACAACCCTCCCCCTCCCCCCACTATCAGTGATTATAATGTAACAGAATTTAAAAATATATCAAAATGCATATGTATAGATACTTCTAATTTTATTTTTGTGATAAAGCAACATTTTTTTTATTTTGAGAGAGAAAAAGAGAGTGTGTGAGTGAGCAAGCAGGGGAGGGGCAGAGAAAGAGGGAGAGAGAGAATCCCAAGCAGGCTGTTAGCACAGAGCCCAATGTGGGGCTTGAACTCATGAACTGTGAGATCATGATGTGAACTGAAACCGTGAACTGAAGCCAAGAGTGATGCTTAACTGACTATGCCACCCAAGTGCCTCGATTAGTTCTGATTTTATTTTAGTTTTTTATTTATTTACTTTGAGAGAGACAGAGACAGAGAGAGTGAGTGAGCATGAGTAGGGGAGGGGCAGAGACGGGGAGAGAGGAGAGACAGAGAATCCCAAGCAGGCTTGTGCTGTTAGCACACAGCCCGATGTGGGGCCCGATCTCATGAACCATGAGATCATGACCTGAGCCAAGATCACGAGTCAGACCTTCAACTGACTTACAGCCAGTCGCCCCTAGTTCTAACTTGAAAGTGTCTCTATAGGTAGTGGAAATAGCCTAACGTTGCTATGATTTTTCAGAATACTTTTGCAGACAGCAGAACACAGTGTTGTGAAAAGAACACTATATAGTTAGTGTAGAAGATAAATTATATTCTTGTACCAACTGGCTATATAACTTGTGGAAATGTACTTTTTCTGTGTGGACATCATCTGTCAACTGTAGGGCTGGCCTGGGTGAGAGAACCTTCAGGCAGAACCGGATCCATAATTTGTGGGACCAATGTAAAATGGGAAGGCAGGGCCCTTATTTAAAAATGAATAATTTCAAGTCTGTGACAACAGAGCATTAAACCAAGTGTGTGACCTTCTGAGCACAAGATTCTTTGTGGTTGTGCAGACTACATGCCCATGAAGCTGGCTGTGCCTTAGTGTCTTGGGCGACAGGTGGGATAGACACATTATCATCTCCTGTGGGCTTCACTGAAACTGTCCATGCACAGCTTGCTTGTGGATGGAACTACTTTTGTAACAAGCCTGTATTGTAAGAGGGATCTAGTTACCTTACATACACCAAAATAATTTCGAGAGATTAAATGTTTCAATGTAAATGAGCCAATACTCAGTCATGAAATATTACAAGCAAAACTTAAAAACAAACTATCACTTAAAATGGTTCACAAGGGGCCCCTGGGTGGCTCAGTGGGTTAAGCATCTGACTCTTGATCTCTGGTCAGATCATGATCTCACGGTTCCTGAGTTTGAGCCCTGCATCAGGCTCTGTGCTGACAGCTTGGAGCTTGCTTGGAGATTCTCTCTTTTCCTCTCTCTCTCTGCCCCTCCCCTGCATGTTCACTCTCTCTCTCTCAAAATAAACAAACATTAAAAAATATTTTAAAAAAGGTTCACAAAATAACTTGGTTAAATATATTCAGAAGTTAACTTACACACTTGAGAACAGCTTTCCCATAGAGAAGTGGGCAAAGAACAGTTGACTGGAAAATTTTTCTGTATCCTCTGGAGTTTAAGGATCGTCATCAGTATTGCCCTGATACTGCTTCTCTAAATATTTATCTCTTTATTGTGTTGTGTTTCTGAGTCTGCTCCTGCAACTCTTTCAAGTAGAGCCTCTTCTTTGTGCCTCACTGGCAATTTTGAGAACACCTGACCAAGGTGTCTTTGCTGTTCATTTTTGCTTTAAGCTTATTCTTTTCCCTTCAGAAATACCTGCACGTTTGAAACACATGGCACTTGTTCTGTGCTACCTGCTGAACATTTTTACTGTATCGCTGTAATTTGCTCATTTCTTGTCCATTTCTCTCATTCCCTCATGATAGCAGCTTTTAGTGTAAAAAAGGGAAAACGCTGGCTATATAAAACTACAAATTACAAAAAGGCATATTATTTTTATGCTCTGTATATTTGCATATTCAAGGACATATACCCAAATATTAAAACCAAATCATAGTGTCGATTATCTCTGCACTATAATGCCATGGATGATTTTGGTTGGTAAGTATTTTACTATAGTAAAAAAATCGCAAAATCGTTTTATAATCAGAAAAAAGGTAAATGTTATCTAAAAATGAAAACAAGCTACTTTTCGTCTATCTGATTTCACCTTTTCTATTGTAAAAATGATCATACCTCTTTTATTTTTTATTATTTTGGAAGCAACTTATTCCTCATCCACTTTCCATAATCCAGAGTAATACATGGAAAGGAAAACAGAGCAAGATGGCTTTTAGAAGATAGATTTTCTATTTCTAGGAAAATAGATTTCTATATCTGGAAAAATATAAATTGGATCAAAATTGAAGGGTATTTTAAAAAACTGAATTTAAACTTTTGTTATCTTTATCCCCAGAAGAATGTGGGGAAAGAGAGACTAGAATAGAATTCTTCCTAGAAGGAAATTTAATGTGAGAAATCTTAGGATTCATGGAGAATCCCCAGAAAATACTATGAATAGTTAAGAAGATTTTAAGAATATGCCCAAATATTTTTGTTACAGTGTTGTGAGAAAAATAGAGCACTAAAATAATAAACTATGTTTTTTTCAAAAAGAGATTGGAAGTGATTGTGTAAAAAATACAAATGTGGTTATTTGTGAGAAATAGGTTTATAGTTCCTTTTAATTGCTTTTGAACCTTTTCTTTTTGTAGTTGGTGCCCTTCCCTCTTTGTTTTAAAATCTTGTGGATTAGTTTTTGTATTCTGAAAAAGAAATTAAAAGTACAGTTTCTCTTCCAATAAGATTTAAAACAATAAATTGTCAGTTTGATAGTGAAGATTTCCTTTTATCCTCTGTTAGATGAGAATAATTGTGACTCTTGGGTGACTTACTTGTAACAGTAGTAGTCGTAGTAGTAATGGCAGCTAAATTAATTTTGTTACCAAGTGCCAGGTATTACCTGTGTGCTTTATTTGGATTATACACATTTAGTCTTTGTAAAAGTCCTATGATGTAGATTTTTTTTTATTCCTATTTTACAGATGAGGACAATGAGGATAATAACTTCCTGATATCATATCTTAAGGTCAGGGCTGACACTGGAACTTGGGCAGAATCACTCTAGGGGGTCATGGTGGTTAGTTTCAGCTTCTGTACTCGGATACACATGGGTCACTCATGGTATTTCTGGGGTCAGTAAATAACAGGAACTGGGAAACATCTTGATATGGCCATTTGCTTGCCTACACCGTAGCAACTTGTGGGTAACATGGGAGTCCCTTTAATTATAAGAACCTAGATTTAGGCCCTGATGTTGCACCTCAACTCACCCCTACCTCGCACCTGTTCTAACCTGTGTTCCCCTCACCCCCATGGAAGGTGTCTTATATGGGATTTAGACTCGATCACCTATTCACTTGGGGTCTGTTGCATAACATTCCCTCTTCTGCCATCTCACATGAGGGGCGATATGAGAATTACAGTGAGGGTGTGTATGTGTGTGTGTGTGTGTGTTGTAGGTAGGAACTTACCCCTTTATGTTATGTTCTTTTGCAAAGTTACTAAAGCAGGGCTTCATGGGGTCCACCCTGATGTTTTACAACTACTTCATGAAAGCTTCTTCATAATTTTTATTTTATTTTAAAGAGACAGAGAATATGCAAGCCAGAGGGGCAGAGGGAAAGAGAGAGAGATGATCTTTTTTTAAAAAAATTATTTACTTGAGAGAGAGAGAGAGAGAGCATGCTGGAGGGGCAGAGAAGGAGGGAGAGAAAATTCCAAGCAGGCTCTTCACTGGTAGTGCAGAGCCTGACTTGGGGCTCAGACTCACGATCCATAAGATCCTGACCTCAGCTGAAATCAAGAGTTGGCTGCTTAACCCACTGAACCACCCAGGCACCGAGAGAGAGAGACAGAGAGAAAGAAGAGAAAGAAAGAGGCTCCATGCTCAGTGTGGAGCCTGATGTGGGACTCAGTCCCACAACCCTGGGATCATGACCTGAGCTGAAACCAAGAGTCAGATAATTAACTGAGCCATCCAGGTGCCCCTTCATATTTTTAGTTCTGCCTTGCCTTCTTTTCTTCTCTGAGTGAGGTCATGGGGCTAGGATGGGAAAACTTAAAATGGCTATCGGTACTTGGAGTCAGCCTTTGCAAACTCTGCTTTGAAAGCTTTATTTCTGGGTATAACACTGTGAAAAGCTCCTACTCCCCTTAATATGGGACTGAACCTGTGCTAATCTTGACTCACCGGTTTTCCAGACATACTCAGATGGGTCTGAATTCCAGCTTAGTCCCCAAATTGTTCTCCCAAATAGGTGATATAATAAAGTGTTTAATTTAGAAGACTTTATTTAAGACTGGTTTATTTAGAAATTTATTTAGCAAAGCATGCAAGGAAAGGAAATAATACAGTGGTATATTGCTGACAATGGATAGCACTAGCCTAACTTAGAGGTTATTTTGAGGATTAAAACACCAAAAGTAGGGCGTCTGGATGGCTCAGTCGGTTAAGTGTCCGACTCTTAGATTAGCTCAGGTCATGATCTTGCAGTTGTGAGATTGAGTTCTGCATCTGGCTCCACACTGACAGCGTGGAGACTGCTTGGCATTCTCTCTTTTCCTCTCTCTCTTGCCCTCCCTCCCTCTCTCTCTCTCAAATAATAAATAAACTTAAAGAAAGTAAATAAAACACCAAAAAGTGCTTTCAGTAGTGCCAGTCACAGTGTAAACACTGTCATCGTCACTTACTGTAGAATTTACAGCCTAACGTTATTATTTGATGATATCTTTTAATAGACAGAATTTAGAATTGGAGATTACTGGGTTCTAGCCATTCTATTATTTATGTTCAAAGCTTTAAAAAATACAATTTTAACTACCATTCATAATTTACTTAAAATGGTAAAATCCTTTCCCTCCCTTTGCAGTGCACAGTCATAAGCATCTGAGGGAGTAGGACGATGAGGGGAGGGAGTAGGACGATGAGGGCAGGGAGTACTCCATGGAGAGCCCTGCAGCAGGGAAAGTTGGGGTGATGGTATAGTGGGAGGGGGGAGGGTGTAGAGGCAGCCTGAAAAAGAGGTGGCTGGAGTAGAGATTGGTTGCATTGAGCAAATGTATTAATTGAGCAAATAAGTAAATAGATTGAGAGTAATGGGAACTAGATTTCTCACTATCTGAAAAGAAATATACAAAATTGGGAAGGGATAGGCTAGAAAGAGACTGGAAGTATTGGATTGGAATTAAATTTACCGGTATGGACATGTGGGTTTTTCCAATATAGAGACATATAGAAATGACAGGTGTATGTGTGTAAAAACACGTATGTATGTGTACATACACACACCCACACCCACACACCCACACACCCCCGTATAGTTTTTCTATCTGCCAAGAAGACCCAGAAGCAGTGACAACCTCTTAGCTGTGAGCACACTGTGTTCAGATTTTGGTTTCTAAATACTACACTCCAGTGAAAGGAATAAGGGCTTCTTTGGGGGATATGACTGATTTTAGGACTGGGACAGAGAAAAGTATAAGATGGACCCAGGACTCCTTTTTGAACTAGAAAGTAGGGGATCACTCAAGAAGACATATCAAAAGGTACAGGGGTCAGGTAGAAGGGGCCTCTGCTGGTCAAATGTAGGAAATTTGGGCATTAGTATAATTAATGAGAGTATTGGATACAAGTCATGACGTAAATAGGAATATACGTGTGTGCGTGTGTGTGTCCTTGCTGGCATCTGTGCATACATGGCATGCACATGTCTATATATGTGTGTATCTATGTACAGGCATACCTTGTTCTATTGTGCTTTGCCTTTTGGAGCTTCACAGATACTGCATTTGTTACAAATTGAAGGTTTGTGGCAACCTATGTCCCCCAAGTCTACTGGTGCTATTTTTACAATAGCAGTTGCTTACTTGGTGTCTCTGTCTCAGGTTTTGGAAATTCTTGTGATATTTGATACTTTTTCATTATCATTACATTTGTGATGCTGATCTGTGATCAGTGGTCTTTGATGTCACTGTCATAATTGTTTTGGGGTGCCACAGATTGTGCCTGTATATGATAGCGAACTTGAATGTTGTGTGTTCTGACTGCTCCACTGACCGACTGTCCTGCACCCCCATCTTTCTCCCTCGCCTCAGGCCTCCCTATTCCCTAAGACACAGCAATATTTTTTTTTTTTCAACCTTTTTTTTTTGGGGGGGGACAGAGAGAGACAGAGCATGAACGGGGGAGGGGCAGAGAGAGAGGGAGACACAGAATCGGAAACAGGCTCCAGGCTCCGAGCCATCAGCCCAGAGCCTGACGCGGGGCTCGAACTCACGGACCGCGAGATCGTGACCTGGCTGAAGTCGGACGCTTAACCGACTGCGCCACCCAGGCGCCCCAAGACACAGCAATATTGAGATTGGGTCAGTGAATAACCCTATAATAGCTTCTAAGTGTTCAAGTGAAAGGAAGAATCACACATTAAAGCAAAAGCTAGAAATGTTTAAGTTTAGTGAGGAAGACATGTCGAAAGCCCACAGGGGCTGAAAGCTATGCCTCTTGTGCCAAACAGCCAAGTTGTGAGCGCAAAGGAAGCTTTCTTGAAGAAAATTAAAGGTGCTGCTCCACTGAACACATGAATAATACGAAAGTGAAACAGTCTTGGGGTGCCTGGGTGGCTCAGTTGGTTAAGCATCTGACTGGATCTCAGCTCAGGTCTTGATCTCAGGGTCATGAGTTCAGGCCCTGCTGTCGGCTCTGTGCTGGGTGTGAAGCCTATTGAGGAAAAAAAAGGTGAAACAGTCTTAATGCTGATACAGAGGAAATTTCAGTGGTTTGGACAGGAGCTCAAACTGGCTACAACATTCCCTTAAGCCAAAGACTAATCTAGAGCAAGGCCCTAACTCTCTTCAATTCCATGAAGCGTGAGAGAAGTGAAAAAGCTGCAGAAGAAAAGTCAGAAGCTAGCAGAAGTCGGTTTGCGAAGTTTATGGGAAGAAGCTGCTTCTATAAGAGAAAAGTGCAACATGAAGTAGCAAGTGCTGCTGGAGAAGCTGCAGCAAGCTATCCAGAAGGTCCAGCTGAGATAATTCATGAAGGTGGCCTCATGATACGGCAGATTTTCAGCGCAGACAATGCCTGGCTTCAAAGGACAGGCTGACTCTCTTGTTAGAGGCTAATATAGCTGGTGACTAAGTTGAAGCCAGTGCTCACTGACCATTCTGAAAATCCTAGGGCCCTTAAGAATTAGGCTAATTCTAGTCTTACCTGTGCTCTGTAAACGGAACAACAAAGCCAGATGCAGCACATTTATTTACAGCATAATTTACTGAGTGTTTTAAGCCCTCTGTTGAGACCTAGATGCCATTAAGAACATTTGTGATTCATGGGAAGAGGTCAAAATACCAATATAAGCAGGAGTTTGGAAGAAGCTGGTTTCAACTCTTATGGATGACTTTGAGGGGTTCAGGACTTCAATGGAGGAAGTAACTGTGGATGTGGCAGAAATAGAGAACTAGAATTAGAAGTAGATACAGCCTGAAGGTGGGATTGAACTGCTTCAGTCTCGTGATAAAACTTTAACAGAGAAGTTGCTTTTTATGTATGAGTAAAGAAAATGGTTTCTTGATATGGAATCTATCCTGGTGAAGCTGCTATGAAGATTTGCTAAAATGACAACAAAGAAGTTAGAATATTCCATAACTTTAGCTGATAAAGCAGCAGCAGGGTTTGAGAGGATTGAGTCCAGTTTTGAAAGAAGCACTGTCGTGGGTGAAATGGTACCAAACAGCACTGCGTGCTGCAGGGAGATTTTTCATGAAAGGAAGAGTCATTTGATGTGGCATATATCGTTGTTGTCTTACTTCAAGAAATTGCCACAGTCACCCCAACCTTCAGCAATCACCATCCTCATCAGTCAGCAGGCGTCAACATCAAAGCAAGACCCTCCACCAGCGAAATGATTGACTCACTGAAAGCTCAGAAGATGGTTAGCAGCTTCTTTTAGCAATAAAGTGGCTTTTATTTAAAATATGTACATTTTAAAGACATAATTGCACACTTCATAGACTACAGCATAGTGTAAACAGAACTTTTGTATACACCAGGAAACCTAAAAATTCATGTGACTCGCTTTATTGCTACATTTGCTTTATTGCGGTGGCCTGGAACCAAACCCCCAATATCTCAGAGGTATTTATGTGTATAAATATTCTACACACAGATGTACCTTCAGAAAGAAGTGAGCGTTGGGAGTTGTCACTAAGCAAAGTGACAAAGGAGGCAAATAAATAAAATCAGGGTAAGAGGAGTATTAAAATGGGGACAAGAAATCCTGGAGGCTTGAGAAACAGGAAGGGAAGAGAGAACTGGCATTAACAAATGAGTTCCACCCTCCCTGCAATCCTGCGTTTTGTTCTAGCACATAAAGTTTATTTTTTTATCTCTCAGCTTGTTTTTTTAAAATAAGCTTCTGAAGATAAGTTTTCTCCTTTGCAGTCTGCATTTATCAGACTCCTCTTCTCCTAAAGAATGTGTACCATTCTACCATTTTTCTATTCTAGGACCGTCGGTAACCTCTTTCCTTGTAGGGAGGAGAGGGGAGGAATTTCAATAAAAATTTTTTATCTCCGCTTGTCCACAGTTTCACATCAGCAGTTTTTTGGTGTTAATACAATTATTTTAGAGTGTGGATGAAAGAAATGTCCAGAAACTTGGTGGTGCTGACTCATCATGCTTGCCTTGGTAATTTTGTCACTTCACCTTGCATATACGTTTTCAGGGTAGCCGTTTGACAGAGATATTGGCATGCTGAGTCTCCTGGGTTTCAGAAATGTGATTTGTCTCTTCAGATAGCAAAGACATTATTTGTACATGAAATTCCCCCCCCCCCCTTCCTTTATCTGAGAAGAAATATCATTTCAACTGCAATTGCCATGACCTGGAGAAGATGACCTCATATTTATTAGTTTGCAGAGCAGAATTAAGTTTTTCAGATTCTGAGTACTTAATATTGCTGGTATAATAACAAAGAGTCAGGTTGATTGTGCAAAGGAAAGACTTCCAATATATTTTATGACCTATTTTTTTTAAATCTAAGATTTAGTAATATTGTGAGACATGGAGGTAGGAATCCTTACGTTGAATAACACAATTATTCTTGGTGTTACAAAGCTTCGAAAGTAATCCCTACTTGGCTTATTAGACTCCTATTAGCTATTTTACCAGTAATATTTTTCTTTGAATGACAATCTTAAAGAGACACACTGGAAAGGATGGGTATACCTTGAGAAGTTTATAGAAAAATCCTACAAATTTAATTATAGTTATCCAGAGGCTTAAAAATGTACATCCAAAACACATGAAAACTGAAAACATATGTATATATATATTTTATCTATTTCAGACGCGGAATCGTTTTGAAGGAACAAGGTCAGAAGTGGAAGAACTTATGAACAAAATCAGACAGAATCCCAAGGACCACAAACGAGCAAGTCAGTTCACAGCAGAAGGCTACCTGTATGTACAGGAAAAAAGTAAGAGGACCCCGAGCAATGATGAATGACTGATGAAAATTATTTTAAAACTCTTACTGTAATTACTCGATTTTTGGAATAATTATTCCTACCACTTCCTCTGCCCCCTCCTGTCCTAGAAGGTATATTTTATATTTGGGGGGAAAGCACATTTCTGCTCTGGGGAGGGGACCCTGAAATGAAGAACTCAAGATGCACCCTGTTTTCTAGCTGCACCCCCAAATTCTGTACCATACTTTGCTAACGCTTGTGAGGATGCCGGAACATGGTGTAAGGCTGAAAGCAAGGCGTGGTATTATCTTTTTCCTCCTTTCCCTTCACCCCCGTCCTTCTCACCTACGCATACACATAGGCACATTCATATACATATGCACACCCTCCTCCTCCCACAACTCCTTTTCCATGTTAAAGTCAAGAGGGACATATTCTTCCTATTCCTTCACGTCATTGCTTTCCACACCAATCTGAGATCATTTGTTCTTGCTAAAATTATCAGGGTGATTGCAGATGGCTATACAAAATATTCCTAGGTGGCATCCTAACTTATCTCACTGCATTTTTAGTATTGTTGCTCTCAGTGAATATGCAGTGCATAGAGTGTCCTTATTTTGAAAATTAAGGCACCTAAAAATTCTTTAAAACTTTTGACAGTTTGGTCTTATTTTAACTGTTCAGCTCTTAAACTTTACTTCTTCAACTGTAGAACCCAAGTACTATGTGGTAGAAAGGAGGAGAGAATGTGAAAAGGTTTCTGTATTTGCTCTCTTCCTGCCTCCCCACCCTTGACCGCCATCAGAGTACTTAACAATTTTCACTGAGCATGGCTGATTTACAGGACTTTCAAACTGACCACTGTAGTAGGAGGGCATACTCGTGGGCTAGCTATGGGATATCTGTGCTTCAAGTTGAAGGTAATGCATATGTAGTCGGCAGAGTGGTTGTTCTTTTTCTCTCTGTCCTTATGTAATCTGGACCTCCATACTCTTCACGTCTCATGAAGAGGAGTTACATGGCGAGCAGAACTCTATTTTTCTGACACTTCAGCTTTTTAATCTGTTTGTTCAATGAATTTGAAAGGACTAAATTAACATGTAGGGTAGAGACAGAAGGATAGAATTTTTGTATTATATGCCCAAGTGAAAATCACAGGAAACTTTAATTTTTAGATTCGTAACTGTTGCTCAGCTTAACTGGCTTTGAGAGGAATTGGGCTGAAACTAGTTGGAAAAACAGAATGAAAACAACAGTGGCAAAATTCTCCTCTTGTTAACTGTGTGCCAGGCACTGTGCTAAGCTTGTTATACACCTCACTTAGTCCACTAAAAAACCCTATGAAGTGTATGGGGCTATTATTGCCCCATTCACCATTGAGAGAATGAAAATACCATTGAGAAAATAGAGAGGTAAATAATGTTCTTTAGATCATACAAGTCTGAATGCTGGCATTGTCTGTCTGTGTTGTGCTCTCTAGTATATTATCTGGACCATGGACGGTGTGAAAAGCCTATATGCTTGGGTCAGATGGGAGTCAGGAAAGGATGCTGGCTTAATTAGTGGGGAGACCTTGTTATGTGGGGCCAGAGACTCGGATTTGAGGTTAGGCTTTGTCATTTCTTGGGCATTTGGTCTAAGCTTAAATTTTTTTTTTTTAATTAAAAAGATAATACGCCATCCTCCCTCAACATTTTTTTCTTAGGAATGAAATACCTGCACAATATGTTTTGAACCATAGAATAGGATACCAAGCTAGCTATTCCTAACACACACACACACACACACACACACACACACACACACACCCCAGTGGTTCCTGAATTGTGGTTTTTGCACTCATGATGGTCTGAGGTGGGATTACTGTGGTCTGGTAACCCCTTTCAACCCTCTACTGTCCCCAAGACAATGTGGTCAGTTTTTCCTAAAGCTTGGTGGATTCCTTTTGAATGAGTCCCTTTTTCCCTCCTAAGCTTGTCCTTCTTGATTTTTAGATGTAGAAAGTTTACTTGTTTGTAGATGAAATTATGGTGACAAAACAAGTTACTTGCTTTTTATTTTTTTAATATAATTTATTGTCATATTGGTTTCCATATAGCACCCAGTGCTCATCCCAACAAGTGCCCTCCTCAGTGCCCATCACCCACTTTCCCCTCTCCCCCACCCCCTATCAACCCTCAGTTTTCTGTATTTAAGAGTCTCTTATGGTTTGCTTCCCTCCCTCTCTGTTTGTAACTTTTTCCCCCTTCCCCTTACTTTTTTAAAGTTTATTTATTTTGACAGAGAGAGAGAGAGAGAGAGAGAGAGAGAGAATGATCGCATGCATGTGAGTGAGCACGAGAGCAAGGGAGGAGCAGAGAGAGAGAGGAAGAGAGAGAATCCCCAGCAGGCTCCGTACTGAGCCTGATGTGGGGCTCAATGAGTTCATGACCTGAGCCAAAATCAAGAGTCAGATGCTTAACTGACTGAGCCACACAAGAGCCCTGTTACTTGCTTTCTTTTTTTTTTTTTTTAATGTCCTTACTTGGTAAAAGACAAAATGGTCAACCTCTGGGTGACCTAACTTGTGTTATAATTGTACTTTTATTGGCATGTGAAACTCAAGATTGCTAGGTACTCCTTATGTAGACCACTGTCTTCTAAGAGCTCTGATGGTGATAATATCGACTCTACAAGAGGTAAAGAGTGGTTCTGAGAATGTTCTGGTCAGATGTAGATAGCACCTCTCCATTCTTCATTTTTCATTTTAAAGCTTACCTTTACAAAGCATCATTAGTAAGGGCAGCTACCTACCAGGGTGCTAGAGTGGACTCAGAACTCCTGAGATGCTAGATTCTGTGATTGTATCATATTGAGAGGCCAGAACCAAATCCAGAACTATCACATACATTGAATGGAATCGTTGAAACCCTTGTGAACTCTTAATACCTAGAAATAAACAAAAAGTATAGTTCACAATTAAGACATTTTTAGGTGTGAGATAATGGTGTGGCAAACTGAGAAGTATGTCTTTGACTCATTGCTCTGTTGCTAAAAAGTATTGCATTTTCTCTCAAATGATCTCTCTCAGGCTTATTTTCCCTACTTTTTTTTTTTTTTTTAATTGGAATCCACATCGTTGCTGGTTTGTTTCCTTGAGCTGTGTTAGTTGCTGCTTTTTTTTTTTTTCCTCTATAGTAATGCGTTTGGCACTCTGTGTATCTGCTTATTTATGAGGAAAAATTTAAAGATCTATTTCTTATTGAAGGGCCTGCTCCATTCGGTTCCAGTTGGGTCAAACACTACTGCATGTATCGGAAAGCAGCCAAGAAGTTTAACATAATCCCATTTGAGCACAGATCTGGGGGAAAGCTTGTAAGTATTTGATTATGTATTTTTGTATTCTGTGTGACAGGTAGTTTTTTGAGGCTGACATTTTAATGGTGTATATATTCATTAATGGTAAATATACTGTATCTTGTTTTTAGGATTCAGATCTTTGTTTTCTTTTGTTCCTAAATGAAATAGGCCAATAAATAACAGCCCTTGTGGTTTTTGAATTGTATGTGTGGGTTTTTATGGTCAGGACTAGAATCCTTTTATGTCCAGTATTATTAGAGGATGTAGTGAACACCTACGAGAAGCTTTCACGACTCAGTGTTCTGTCAGGTCAGTGTTCACACAGATCGGATGTGCGCACATGTATTCACAGCCTGAAAACATTATACAGTAGGTAATCTATAATGAATCATATTGTTTTCCATTTAGATGTACAAAGTTCTCACTTAGGCAGTTCCCATTTATTTCCCACAGAAATAAGTAGCAAAACAACACGTGATAGCAAGAAAACCTTAGGAGTTTGCTGTGTAAAAATGATGATCATTATTTGGGTTTTAAATAGAAACTGCAACTTATAGCAATAATCTATAGTCTGGAGACAAAGCTCTTCCACCAGTATTGAATGTAATTGGTAACACGTTAAAAAAAAAAAAAAAAGGTGAACTCATTGCTTACTGGGTGGATGGGTATGATTTTGCTTTGGTGAATACAGAATTAACCCAGGTTCACTTCTATTTACGTATACTTTGCATCTTCCTGAAAAATGTTTAAAGCAACTTATAATATAAACATAGTTATGTAATAAACATGGAAAATCAGGGCCGTGGAGAAGAGGAGGAAGTCAGGATATCACTCTTTTTTTTTTTTTTTTCTAATGTTTATTTATTTTTGAGAGAGCGAGAGTGCATGCTTGCAAACAAGGGAAGGGCAGAGAGAGAGAGAGAGAGGATCCCAAGACTCTGAAGCAGACTCCGTGTTGTCAGTGCTGAGCCTGACACAGGATTCAGACTTACCAACCATGAGATAATGACCTGAGCCAAAATCAAGAGTCAGATTTAGCTTAACTGACTAAGCTACCCAGGGACTCTGTGAGGATATCATTCTTTTTTTTTTTTAATTTCTATTATGTTTGTTTATTTTTGAGAGAGAGAGAGAGAGAGAGAGAGAGAGACAGAGTGTGAGCAGAGGAGGGACAGAGAGAGAGAGGGGGAGAGACACAGAATCTGAAACAGGCTCCAGGCTCTGAGTTGTCAGCACAGAGCCCGATGCTGGGCTCGAATTCATGAACTGCGAGATTATGACCTGACCTGAAGTCGGACGCTTAACCGACTTAGCCACCTAGGTGCCCCCAGGATATCACTCGAAAAAGGCTGATGGGGTTAAGATTGAGCATGAGGACGGGGCGCCTGGGTGGCTCAGTCGGTTGAGTGTCTGACTTCAGCTCAGGTCACGATCTCACGGTTCGTGAGTTCGAGGCCCGCGTCAGGCTCTGGGCTGATGGCTCAGAGCCTGGAGCCTGCTTCCGATTCTATGTCTCCCTCTCTCTCTGCCCCTCCCCCATTCATGCTCTGTCTCTCTCTGTCTCAAAAATAAGTAAGCATTAAAAAAAAAGAAGATTGAGCATGAGGGTTGAGTGTTAGTCACGAGTCAGGACTAACTCAAATGCTAAGATAAGAGATGCCTTTCTGCTAAACCACCAAATAATAAAAAAATACTTTTAGAATATAATGACTGTTAATATTTAAAATATTGGTATATTTGAATGTTTGTTTAGTATTATTTGGAGATTCTTGTATTTTAGAAAATGTCAGAATAGTCTAGAAGTATATACTCAGAGTTCTTAACAGTTTTTACTCAGAACCCATGTTCCTGCATTGCCTCTATCTCCCTTGGATGGTTTAGTGAGGTAAAATAGTACTGTATTAAAACAAATTAAGTAAAGATAAATTCAGGGTGATTCACTAAGGAAACAAAACCTATATTGAGTGGTCTAGCTTTTGATGATCACAGTAGCTGATCTAGGGCCCTTTGATACATTATGCTTTTTAGGTAGATTCATATGGAATTGAAGTTTTTGTAGGTCAAAAATGGTCACATATTGACTGTTTCATACAGTGTAACATAATGCGAATTAAAAACAAATTATTCTTTTAAAAAGTGCAGTAAGAGAATAACAAATATTCTGGCATTTGGAAACCATATTGTTAATCTGCCCTTTAAAATCAGTGCTCATGAGGTCTGGTTTAGTGTTACTGTAATCAGAGAAAGATCTAGAAAACCTTAAGGAAAAGAGGATGATGAAAATTAAGATTATACATAGAGTTTAAACTCGTTTGAAAGAGAACAGGATAAATGGACTTAAAATCTTGAAACTTGTGCCCCCTCCGACCCCAATATAGGATTCTTCAATATGTTTATGTTTATATTGTATTTTTGAGAATGTTAAAAATGATTATTTTCAGGGGGATGGAGAAGTGTTCTTTTTGAAAGAATGTACCAAGAGGCATACTGACTCCATTGACAGAAGGTTTTGTTTTGACGTGGAAGCTGCTGACCGGTAAGTTATTAGAATCATGCCACTTAAGGAAAGAAGCCTATAAAAAATGATTTAAAGAATGGAGGTTAATTGAAACTGAGGTTTCCTTGGCCTGAAAGAATGTTATCTTGTTACATTTCCAGGCTTTGTGTTCATTTTGACCTGTTAGTCTTTGTCCCTGTGTTTAGCTGTGGAGTGATAGCTTGCTCTCCGCTGGAGTTGGAGTTCTTCTAACCAGTAATTAAAAAATTACCTTGGAGCATTTCATTGTTGACCCAGGCCTGATTGGTGGCACTGAAAGAATAATGAATGAAACTGAGGAAGTAGGTGACATAGCTGACAAGAGATAGTGGGCTGTTAATACAGAACAATATTCATTTTTGTGTGTGGGAATTTTCAGTGTGTATATTCTGTATGTGATGGAGGGTTGTAGGCAAACTATTCAAAGATTAGTTATTATTTCCCTTGTCATATGAGCTTAAGTTATTATAAAAGAATCTTTGCTAGAGAGGAGGAAGTAAAAACAGAAAAAAGTTCGTCCGATAACATTACTACTTATCTGGCATTTACTTCTGTGTCCGATTGTACTAAGGAAAATCCTGGTACTCAGAGAATGTTTCTTTCGTAACGTCTCACAGTATGGTGGTTCCTTGCCAGTCCTGGTTTTGTCAACACTGGTCTTTAGCTAAGGCTGTTTCATAGTTGTATAATAAAAGTTTACAATATGAGACTTCTGTAACAAAAGTTCATTTCAGGTCACATACAAAAGTAATTAATGCTTCCCCTTCCCTTAGAGGATGTGACCAAGTCTATGGCGTTGGTGCAGAGAGGGAAGAGCTATGCTTTACTTTCCAATAAATGGATTGAAGAGCAGGTGTGTAAAAGTGTGCCGTTAAGCACCATGATAAATTTGGTACCACCATGAAGAAGGCAGGTAGTTTAATAAGCATTTTGCCAAGAGTGGGAAAAAAAATGAAAGAGGATGTCATTGCGGAAGATGTTAAATTTCAAGCCAGCAAGGGCTGGTTCAGATACCTTAAGACATTCAGGCTGTCTAGTATAACTTGAGCATATGTGTGTATATGCCCATAGTGGGCATTTACTGAGTCCTAAGTGCCAGATAGTGCTCTCCATTCTTCCATGCTTTATCTCATTTTATCCTCATCACAGCCCTGTCAGGTAGGTATTATCCTTTTCATTTTATGATGGGAATCTGGAGGCATAGAGAGCTTGAGTGATTCTCCCAAGGGCATGTAGTTGGTAGGTGGAGGAGCTGAGATTTTGAGGCATTCTGAGATTTCTGAGAGGCATTCTGCCTCTAGAGCCCCTTCTGCTTCTTAGCCACGATCCTGTAAGTGAGTATTACCATGTAATTGTGACATTCCCTAAATAATTGAAAAAGGTGAATCAGCAGTGTTGTCTACTAGAAAATATGTAAATGTAGTTAATCTGATTTGCTTTGAAAGCAGGATACTCCTAGTACTTTCGTTTATTGTTTTATTCCAGTTCGTATTGTTTTTGCCTAACCCTATATTTTTTTCTAAGACCTGACCATGCCAAATGCACTTGGTCAACGATGATTCTTACTATGATTGTAAGCATTTCCCACTCTTCCCAGTGATCGATGAGGGATTACTGTGGAGTTACTTTCATTTATAAAGCAAAAGATAATACCTTATAAATAGGCTCTGAGAACTGGGGAAGACTTTAGAGGTGATCTGTTCTAGTGGTTTTTAAACTGTTTTATAAGGAACCCCCCTTTTCAAATAAAATTTTACATTTATATGTATATGAAACAAAAAAGTTGCCTTACTAAAGTGGGGCAAGGGGCCTGGATCTGTACTCTTTCAGTTTCCTTCTTCTTGCAGACATCTCTAATTTGCTTCTGCTGACACCCAGAGCTGCTTTCTGTGGCAGGGGTATCGCTAGTCTAGATAGATGGTTGAAGAAAGGCAGACGGAGGATCTGATGTCTAGTTGGTGACTGATGAATTATTTGGAGTCAGCTGGGGTTGAGACTCCTATTCCAGGCAGAGTGAATGGCATATCTGAGGGCCTGTAGGCAAGGGAGGGCGTGGCCCATTTGACATCCCCAGAGACACCAATGACACTGGAGCAGCCAGGAAGAGTGGGAGAAGAAGCTTGAGATGGGGGCAAGGGCCTGAGGTATTTTAGCTTAATACATTAAATGGTTTTAAGTAGAGTAGCAGGTGATACATTATACATTATATTTTTCAAGACTCACCCTGGCAGAGTAGAGACAGGTCTAGAGATGGCAACAGTAGGGGCCCTGGATTAGTGTTGGTAGATGTGGAAATGGAAGCTAAGGGATCCATTTGAGGGAGATGCTTAGAGCTAAGTTTAGAGACAAATTGGATGTTGGAGTAGGAAGTGAAGTAAAGGAAGTAAAGGAAGTGAAGGAAGGGAAGGTTTCTGGCTTAAGCAACTAGGTGGTGCCATTTACTAAGATGGAAAACCAAGGAGGCCCAGAGATGGATGGAGGATGATGAATTCAGCTGTGGTCATATTGAGTTAGATTGTTGTGGGTCATTCAGTAAGAAATCCATTGGCACCTAGGACATTGATCTGAGGGTTAATGCAACAGTCTGCATAACTTGAGCCACAGAACTTGGCAGGTACTTAGTGCAGAAAGGTGAACTGGGGGAGAGAAAAACTGCAGAGGGTAGGGAGCTGTTTTTGCAGACAGAGGATAGAGAAAGAATGGGGGAGAGAGTGGTGTGTAGGATTGTGCAAGAAAAGCACTCCCACCCACCCCCCCCCCCCCACAGTAGCTGGAGAGAGAGAGAGAAAGAGTGAAAACACTCACAGGGGACTGAATAAGAAGTCTGTTCCCCACAACCATTGGCAGGAAGAAAGCAGAGAGTTTCAGTACCACCAGGATTCTACAAACAGTGGAGCGCAGAGTCCGAAGCTCTGGAGCTCAGTGCCTGGTGGTGCTCTGGTGAGGAAGCAGGGAGAATCCCCAGGAGCAGGCATTGGAGTCTGTGGGGTCTGTGCGCCATAAGGGGAGAGGCAGTTTCCCTGCTTGCAGTGCATTTGGTAGAGGCCATAAACCTCCCCACAGGCAAAGGTCCCAGTGGACCCCAGAGAGCAGCCACGTTTGTTGGTATTGGGACAAAGATGCCAGAGTGAGGTGAAACCTGGCACTGACTGTGCTGTGGTTTGCCATAATCTCTGAACCTCTGACACTGCATGATCACAGGAATGTTTTGTGGGGCAAGCTGGCACCCAACCATTGCTCAGTGAGACCCTCCCCTAGAGAGTGAGCACGGGTCCAAGCCCCAGCGGTTTCTGAAGCATGTGGTTTTGAAACACAACCCCATCTGAGATAAAACTCTGGAGGGAGGTGCCGCCTAGCAGGCAGATGGCTTGGATGTAGACAGGGTAGAGGGGGAAGTTAGATGGAGGCCTGAGACAAAGGAAGGGTGCCTGATTGTGGGTCAGTGAGAGCGCAGAGTTCCTGTGTCAGAGACTAGGGAGCTGGAGAAACCATTTTCACCTCTCCTGCGAAGGCGCACCACACTGATCCACTCCAGTGAGCTGAGCAGCACCACTTAGTGGAGAATGGATTCGTTACACAAAGTCCCACCAAACTGTTCCCTCCAAGCACATTCTCTAGAAGACCAGCACAAGTCATTCCACTCATTCAGTGTACAGATTATAGAGGGCTTCATAGTTTCAGTTCTAGGGGAAACTGGGTTTCATTCTGTTCACTGGTTCATTTATTTGTTCATTTTCTTTACATCTGTTTTTGCTTAATTGTTTTTCTTTTTTTTCTGTTTCTTCCTCATTCTTGGATACAGAAAGAAAATATTATTTTTACTACTTTATTTTTTAGTTTTTTAAATTCTACTTCATTTTATTCTATTATATAATTATTTCTAATTTTTAAATTTTTTCTTTTTTTCCCCTTTTCTTCTTTTTCTGTATTCTGTCAAGCTTCTTTCAACAAGCAGAGCAAAACATGTAGGATCTGTCTTCCTTTATTTGATTTTTGTTTTGTTTTTAATTTAATTTTTTAATATTTTTTTTCCTCCAAAATGACAAATTGAAGGAATTTACCCCAAAAGAAAGAATAAGAAGAAATGACAGCCAGGGTCTTAACACAGATATAAGCAAGATATCTGAACTAGAATTTAGAATCACAATAATAAGAATACTAGCTGGGGTTGAAGAAAAGCATAGAGTCCCTTTCTGTGGAGATAGAAGAAATAAAATCTAGTGAGGATGAAATTAAAAATGCTATAACCGAGATGCAATCTTGAATGAATGCCACGGTGGCCAGGCTGGGTGAAGCAGAGCAGTGAATCAGCAATTTAGAAGATAAAATTATGGGGAATAATGAAGCAGGAAAAAAAAGGGGAAACAAAGGTAAAAGATCATGATACAAGACTTAGAGAACTCAGTGACTTATTAAAAAGGAATAATATCCAAATCATAGGAATCATAGAAAATTAAGAGAGAGAAAAAGGGGCAGAAGGTTTATGTGAGCAAATTATAGTGGAAAACTTTCCTAATCTGGGGAAGGACACAGACCTCAAAATCCAAGAAGCACAGAGAACTCCCAGTGGATTCAACAAAAACCAACCATCAACAAGGCATATCATTGTCAAATTCACAAAATACACAGACAAGGAAAGAATTATGAAAGCAGTAAGGGGGGAAAAGAGCCCTTAACCTTTATGGGAAGACAGATCAGGTTTGCAGCAGACCTATCCACAGAAACTTGGCAGGCCAAAAAGGAGTAGCAGGATGTATTTAACATGCTGATTCAGAAAAAAATATGCAGTCAAGAATTATCCATCAAGGCTGTCATTCAGAATAGAAGGAGACAGAGAATTTCCCAGACAAAAACTGAAGGAGTTTGTGATGACTAAACCAGCCCTGCAAGAAATTTTAAGGGGGCCCTTTGGAGAAAAGACAAAACAAAAAAGAACAAAAGCAACAAAGGCTAGAAAGGACCAGAGAACACCATCAGAAATACCAACTCAACAGGCAACACAATGGTGCTAATTTCGTATCTTTCAGTACTTATTCTAAATGTTAATGGGCCAAACACTTTAATCAAAAGACATAGGGTATCAGAATGGATAAGAATACAAGATCCATCTATATGTGCTTACAAGAGACTCATTTTAGACCTAAAGACACCTGCAGATTGAAAGTGAGGGGATGGAGAACCATCTATCATGCTAATGATCATCAAAAGAAAGCCAGAGTAGCCATGTTTATATCAGACAAACTAGATTTTAAAATAAAGACTGTAACAAGAGATGAAGAAGGGCATTATATTGTAATTAAGGGGTCTTTCCACCAAGAAGATCTAACAGTTGTAAACATTTATGCCCCCAAAGTGGTAGCACACAAATATATAAATCAATCACAAACATAAACTAATAGATGATAATACCATAATAGTTGGGGACTTCAACGCCCCATTTATAGCAATAGATCATCTAAACTGAAAATCAACAAGGAAACAATGGCTTTGAATGACACCCTGGACCAGATGGACTTAACAGATATATTCAGAACATTTCATCTTAAAGCAGCAGAATACATGTTCTTCTTGAGTGCACAAGGGACATTCTCCAGAATAGATCACATACTGAGTCAGAAATGAGCCCTCAACAAATACAAAAAGATCAAGATCCTACCTTGTATATTTTCAGACTATAACACTATGAAACTTGAAATCAACCACAAGAAAAAATTTGGAAAGACCATCAATACTTGGAGATTAAAGAACATCCTATTAAAGAATGAATGGGCTAACCAAGAAATTAAAGAGGAAATTAAAAAGTACATAGAAGTCAATGAAAATGAAAACACAACAGCCCAAAACCTTGGATATGGCAAAGGTGGTCATAAGAGGGAAGTAATCCAGGCCTTCCTAAAGAAGGAAGAA
This sequence comes from Neofelis nebulosa, assembly GCF_028018385.1. Taxonomy (NCBI): domain Eukaryota; kingdom Metazoa; phylum Chordata; class Mammalia; order Carnivora; family Felidae; genus Neofelis; species Neofelis nebulosa. Next base: position 80,784,295 of record NC_080784.1, on the reverse strand, counting down.
AGGTCTCAAATACACAACCTAATCTTACATCTAAAAGAGCTGGAAGAAGAACAGCAAATAAAGCCCTAAAGCAGAAGACGGGAAATAACAAAGATTGGAGCAGAGATCAACGATATTGAAATAAAAAAGAACAGATCAATGAAACCAGGAAGTGGTTTGTTGAAAGAATTAACAAAATTGATAACTCCCTAGCCAGATTGCTCAAAAAGAAAAAAGAAAGGACCCAAATAAAGAAAATCATGATTGAAAGAGGAGAGATCAAACCAACACTGCAGAAATACAAATAATAATGAGAGAATATTATGAGCAATTATATGCCAACAAATTGGGCAATTTGGAAGAAATGGACAAATTCCTAGAAATGTATAAACTACCAAAACTAGATCATTAAGAACTAGAAAATTTGAACAGACCCATAACCAGTAAAGAAATTGAATCAGTAATCAAAAATCTCCCAACAAACAAGAGTCCGGGGCTGGATGGCTTTCCAGGGGAATTCTGCCAAACATTTAAGGAAGAGTTAATAACTGTTCTTTTGAAGCTGTTCCAAAAAATAGAAATGGAAGGAAAACTTTCACACTTCTTCTACAAGGCCAGCATTACCTTGATTCCAAAACCAGACAAAGACCCCACTAAAAAGGAGAACTATAGACCAATTTCCCTGATGAACCTGGATGCAAAAATTGTCAACAAGATACTAGCCAACCGGATCCAACAATACATTAAAAAATTATACACCACGATCAATTGGGATTTATACCTGGGAGGCAGGGCTGGTTCAATATCTGCAAATCAATCAGTGTGATATATCACATGAATCAAAGAAAGGATAAGAACCACATGATCCTCTCAATAGATGCAGACAAAACATTTGACAAAATACAGCATCCTTTCTTGATAAAAACCCTCAAGACACTAGGGATAGAGGATCATATCTCAAGATCATAAAGGCCATATACGAAAAACTCACTGCTAATATCCTCAATGGAGAAAAACTTCAAACTTTCCCTGTAAGGTCAGGAACACAACAAGGATGTCCACTTTCACCACTGTTATTCAACATAGCATTGGAAGTCCTAGCATGAACAATGAGACAATGCAAAGAAATAAAAGGCATCCAAATCAGCAAGGAGGAAGTCAAACTTTCACCCTTCGCAGATGATGTGATGCTCTATGTGGAAAACCCAAAAGACTCCACCAAAAACTGCTAGACCTGATTCATGAATTCAGCAAAGTTGCAGGATATAAATTCATTGTAAAGAAATTGGTCACATTTCTATACGCAAATAATAAAACAGCAGAAAGAGAAATCAAGGAATCGATCCCCTTTACAAGTGCACCAAAAACCATAAAATACCTAGGAATAGACCTAACCAAAGAGATGAAAAATCTATATACTGAAGACTATAGAAAGCTTATGGAAGAAATTGAAGGAGACACAAAATAATGGGAAAACATTCCATGCTCATGGATTGAAAGAACAGATACTGTTAGTGACGATACTTCCCAAAGCAATTTACATATTCAGTGCAATCCCTATCAAAATAATACCAGCATTCTTCACAGAGCTAGAACAAACAGTCCTAAAATTTGTGTGGAACCAGAAAAGAGCCCGAATAGCCAAAGAAATCCTGAAAAAGAAAACCAAAGCTGGAGGCATTACAATTCCAGACTTCAAGCTGTATTAGAAAGCTGTAAGCATCAATACAGTATGGTACTGGCACAAGAACAGATGCATAGATTAACGGAGCAGAATACAGAACCCAGACATGGACCCACAATCATATGGCCAGCTAATCTTTGACAAAGCAGGAAAGAATATCCAATGGAATAAAGACAGTGTCTTCAGCAAATGGTGCTGGGAAAACTGGACAGCGACATAAGAATGAACCTGGACCACTTTCTTAGACCGTACACAAAAATAAAGTAGATGAAAGTCCTGAATGTAAGGCAGGAAGCCATCAAAATCCTAGAGGAGAAAACAGGCAACAACCTTTTTGACCTTGGTTGCAGCAACTTCTTACTTGGCATATCTCCAGAGGCAAGGGAAATAAAAGCAAAAATGAATGATTGGGACCTCATCAACATAAATAACTTCTGCAGAGCAAAGAAGACAATCAGCAAAACTAAAAGGCAACCAATGGAATGGGAGAAGATATTTGCAACTGACATATCACATAAAGGGTTAGTATCCAAAATCTATAAAGAACTTATCAAACTCTACACCCAGAAAACAAATAATCCAGTGAAGAAATGGGCAAAAGATATGAATAGGCACTTTTCCAAAGAAGACATCCATACAGATAACAGATGCATGAAAAGCTGCTCCACATCACTCATCATCAGGGAAATACAAATCAAAACCACAATGAGATAGCACCTCATACCTGTCAGAATGGCTAAAATTAACAATTCAGGCAACAACAGGTGTTGGTAAGGATGCAGAGAAAGAGGAACCCTTTTGCACTGCTGGCGGGAATGCAAACTAGTACAACCACTCTTGGAAAACAGTGTGGAGGTTCCTCAAAAAACTAAAAATAGAACTACCTTGTGACCCAGCAATTGCACTCTCATATATCTACCCAGAAGATACTGAACAGGTGTACTGATTTTAAGGGACATATCCACCTCAGTGTTTATAGCAGCACTATTGACAAATAGTCATAGTATGGAAAGAGCCCAAATGTCCATTGACTGATGAATGGATAAAGAAGGTGTGTGTGTGTGTGTGTAAGTAAACACACACATAATGGAATACTACTAGGCAACCAACAAGAATGAAATACTGCTATTTGCAAGCAAAATAAGTCAGAGAAAAATATCATGATTTCACTCATGTGGAATAAGAAAACAGATGAACATAGGGGAAGGGAAGCAAAAATAAGATAAAAACAGAGAGGGAGACAAACCATAAGAGACTCTTGAATACCAGAGAACAAACTGAGGGTTGTTGGCAGGGTGTTCAGTGGGAGATGGTCTAAAAAGGTGAGGGGCATTAAAGAGAACACTTGTTGGGATGAGCACTGGGTGTTCTATGTGAGTGATGAATCACTGAAATTATTATTAGACTGTTAAGTAACCTGGATTTAAATTAAAAGATAAAAAATACAGTGGGAAATTGGGCATAGCACTTGGCAGCTTTAGCAGCATTTGACTTGGTACTTACCTTCTACCTCCTGCAAATCATCTATCCCTTGACCTCCATGACTGAATCGTAGTGGTTGCCCCAAATTTCTTGAATCTCTCCATATTCAGCTTTTGGTTATTTTATTTTTTTCCATTTCATGTCATTACTTCTTTAAAATGCTTATTTATTTTGAGAGAGACTACATGCATGAGTGGGTAAGGGGCAGAGTGAGAGGGAGAGAGATGATATTGAGCAGGCTCCTGACACGGGGCTGGATCCCACGAACCATGAGATCACGACTTGATCTGAAATCAAGACTTGGACTGTTAACTGACTAAGACACTCAGGTGCCCCTTTGTTTTATTTATTTATTTTTATTGTTTAATTTTGAGAGGGTTCAGGCAGGGGAGGGGCAGAGAGAGAGGGACACGGGGGCAGAGAGCTTGATGTGGGGCTTGAATTCATAAACCCCAAGGTTGTGACCTGACCCGAAGTCAGACACTCAACCAGTTGAGCCACCCGGGTGTCCCTCAGCTATTACATTTTAAATGTTTTTTCCTGTGGTTGTCTTTTCTTTTTCTGTCCATTCACATGGTTTCATCCTCAAGGTGTATCACTCTATAGACTGTGTCTTTCTTTTTTTCTATGGTGTGAACTGCTTTTAGAATCTCCATCTCCTTACATGGTATATTTCCAATTCTACTCCTTTCATTTTTGGTGATTTCGGTATTGCTTGAGATGATCCTTTTAGTGCTTTGCTTCTTGACTCCTTGAACTACTCTTCTTCAGTCATCTTCTCCTTTATCCTACCTCAGCCATTCACTGTCACAGTCATTGCTTAGATCTTGTCATTACAAGAACTGGCAACTTCTTTTGGATCTCAACTGCAAGTCTTTCTCTTTCTGACACTACTTTCTAGTGTTTTTTTTTTTTTTTTTTTTTTTCCTGGTAAGTTATCCTTAGATTCTCTCTAATCAGTTGAGCCTATTGTTTGTCAGTTTCCAGATACCCTCACTTCCTTCTTCACCTAGTTTAATTTCACAATCATCATAGTTATCTTTTAAATAAACTCTGTTACTCCTATCTTTGTTAGACTTGCTGGTACAACCCCAACTTTGAAGATTCACCTCTGCCTTCTCTCTTCCTAGAGAGACATATTTAACCATGTTCACTGGGATCACTTCAAATTCATGATCACTAGCCCCACATGGGCTGTTAATTCTAACCACTAATTGTGTTAACGTTTTCTTAGTTCCTTCATTCTCTTGGTTGATGAATATTTCATATTTTCCTCTCTCTAAGCCTCCAACACTGTCTCTTTCCTGATAGTTTTGTGTCCTATTTAGCTGTGAAAGTAGAAGCAATTAGAAGAGATCACCCACTGCCTTTACACTCCTCCATCACCTTGCCCTTCTTCGTCACTGTGTGACCTGTGTTCCTGAGGCCAGTCTGTCTGTTCAGTTGTTTCTCATCCTCTCTCTCATCCTGTCTCTGCTATTCCGATTATCACTCAAGCAGTCTTCTTTCTTGTTAACATGAAGGTTGCCCTTTCTACTGGATTATTCTCATCAGCAAACAAAATATTCTTTTTTCAGCCATCTTGAAAAAATGCTCCTGCCATCACCAATGAAAAACGCTTGTTTTGACCAGTCTTCCCTTTTCTCTGCTGCTCATTTCTGTCCTGTCATAAGCAACAAAACTTCTTCAAAAGCTGTTATTTTAAGGTCTCAAATTTCCTTCTTTCTGTTCTCTTTTGAGCCTACTCCAGTCTGGCCTCTGCCTCTCTTCTCCACTGCACTTGTGTTTGTCAAGTCATCATCATCTCCATGTTCTACATCCACTAGTCAGCTCTCCTGTCCTCCCTGTTCTTTGCTGGCAGCAGCCTCTGACATGGCCAGACTCTCCTCCATGACGTACTTGCTTTACTTGTTCCAAAATATCATGCCCGCCTGTTTGTTTTCTATCCCCTCATTGGCTTTTCATTTTTTAGACTCCTTTGCCAGTTCTCATTTCCCAGACCTCTTGATATTCAGGTTCTCCCATGTTCATCCTGGAGCTCTTCTCATTTTAACCCTTATGATCTTGTCTGGCTTCATGGTTTTAAATGCCATCCTTATGTTAGTAACTCCTGAATTTATTGTCTCTACCAGGATCTTTTCCCTGAACTCGAGGTTCTTATCTAGCCGAAAACTCAGTATTGCTTTTGGGATGTCTAATAAGCATTTTTAACAGTGCAGAGGTGGGAGATATTATTTTTTTTAATCTTTCAAGAATTCTTGGAACAAAAAAGATCTCTCTGTCGGATCCAACATTTTATATAGGTATATTCAATCTTATGTAAATACCAATAGCATAGAAATATATTTTTTAAAGTAATACATACTTATTGTAAGTCTTTTTTTTTTTTAAAGCTTTTTGGTTAACTTGGAAAATAACTTTATGTGTCTCCTTGAGTCTTCAGGATTATGTTTCTTTTGAGTTAAATTATAGACTCCCATTGTCTTTGCTTAGTTCCTCATTTCTAAACAGGGAAACATTTATTCAGGTTTGATGTTACCAATGGATAGTATTTGTGGGGCCCACGCCCTTAGGTTCCTGCCAACCCCTGTGTCAATGTGTTACTATTAGTCTCCCACTTCTGGAGCAAAATCTGGAGGGCGAGTTAGTGTACTTTGAGGCCTCTACCCTAATTCTGGGGTTTTGAAAAGCTTATTTAGTGAAGAGTTTGCATGAGGTAGCCTCTTCTCTTGTCTATTTCTCCGATTCCTGGCCAAGTAGACTCCTGGGAATTATAAGTAATTTGTTCCTTGTCTGTTAGATTATGAATTCCATGAGGGTAGAAACCCTGTTTTAGGATCACTTGGTATTGCAATACCAAATGCAATGCTTTATGTGTGGTGGACATTCACCAAATTTGTGTTGAATTAAATGAAATTGAATTGTTGCTTAGAAGTGGCAGAACTGGGATTAGATTCAATCAAGCAGTTGTCAGTTAGCCATCCTTTTCTTCTGTACCACACTGCAGTGCTGTGAGCTCTAACCCATTTTGGAGCAGGTGGGTGTCATAGATGGGTTTCTGATGGAAACCCATTTGTAGACAATTCCTGTTGGGTACCTACATATAAAATTTCATAGTTTATTGCATATGCCTGATATAAACATATTTTGTCTCCTTTCCTGGTATTGGTTTTTGCTTTTTTTTTTTTATTTCTTGGATCAGAAAAGCAGTCAGGTAACATTGTGACAACAGGTAATACTTCATAAACTGCAGAATGGAGCCTGGGCTTGCATTTGATTTATGTAGATACAAATCAAGAGCTTTCATGTAATTTTTGTGTGAGTCTGAATCAGGTTTGATTGCACTGAACAGAAAAAACTCAAGATGGCTTAAATAATGCAGTAGTATTTTTTTCTCTCGTTTGGGAAAACAGAGTTTAGATCAGGGTGGGCATCATGTCTCCTGATGTCAGATCTTGTTCCTTCGTGTGCATGACTTTTTTCCCCAGTCACCTGAGGTCCAGGATGCCTGATCTCACTTATATAGCACTGTCTCTTATCGTAGGAACATTTTCCAGAGGTTGAACGTAGCTCTTTTGATCACGTAATACTAACCTGAATGGAGTTGTATGGTTATACCTTGTTGCAAGGGAGGCTGGGAAATGCTGAAGCAGGGAAATTGTGTCTTTTGTTACCAACATCCATGTGCTATTGTAATACTTGGGGAATCTATCACTGACAATGAAGGAGAGAATGGTTGAGGATGGGGGTCCAGGTAGCCATTACCACTTTGATTATCAGTGTAAAATGGATATGTGCTTCATTCTCCTCCTTTCATTTCACCAGTTTACTTTGACTGTTTCAGCTAAGAATATTTAGGAACACATGTGCTGAGAATACCATCCAAAAAGTGAAAAGACAACCCACAGAATGGGAGAAAATACTTCAAATGGTAAATCTGATAAAGGACTTGTATCCAGAAAATATAAATAGCTCTTACCACTCAATAATAAAAGGACAAGTAGCCCAGTTAAAAAATGGGTAAAAGATTTAAATTTGACCTTTTTTTCAAAGAAAACATACAAATGGCTGATAAGCACATGAAAAGACGCTTAATGGCATTAGCCCTTAAGGCATAAGCCGCAATGAGATACTTCGCACTCACTAGGATGGCTGTAATTAAGACATGAGATAATAACTAGTATTGGTGAGGATGCAGAGACATTGGGGCCGTCATACACTGATGGTAGAAATCTAACAGGGTGTAGCCGCTTTGGGAAGCATTTTGGCAGCTTTTCAAAAAGTTAAGCATTAAGTTATCATGTGACTCAGAAATTCTGCTTCTAGTTATATATGCAAGAGAAATGGAAACGTATGTCTGCATAAAAATCTTGCATGTGAGGGGCGCCTGGGTGGCGCAGTCGGTTAAGCGTCCGACTTCAGCCAGGTCACGATCTCGCGGTCCGTGAGTTCGAGCCCCGCGTCAGGCTCTGGGCTGATGGCTCGGAGCCTGGAGCCTGTTTCCGATTCTGTGTCTCCCTCTCTCTCTGCCCCTCCCCCATTCATGCTCTGTCTTTCTCTGTCCCAAAAATAAATAAAAAACGTTGAAAAAAAATTTATTTAAAAAATCTTGCATGTGAATGCCCATAGCAGCATTATTCATAATAGCTGAAATGTAGAAACAACTCAGATGTCTGTCAACGAATGAATGGGTAGATAAAATGTGCTCTATTCATACAACAAAATATGATTTGGTAATAAAAAGGAAGGAAGAACTACCATGTGCTGTAATGTGGAATAGCCTTGCAAACAGCATGCTTAGTGAAATAAGTGAGTCACAAGAGACTATATATCATAGGATTATATTTATATAAAACATCCAGGACAGGCAAATCTTTACTGGAGTAAAGTAGATTAGAGGCTGCCTAGGGCAGTGGTTTTCAAGGGAAATGGACACTAACTGCTAATGGGTTTGGAATATTTGGGGGGAGGTGATGAAAATGTTCTGAAATTGATTTTGGTGAGGGTCATACAACTCTTTGAATATATTAAAAGCTGTTGAATTATATACTCTAGGTGAATTTTGCAGTGTGAATTATATTTCAGTAAAGCTTATTAAAAGGAACACAGCTGCAAATAAAGACCATAAAGAAAGAAAGCCTTCAAAAATGATATAAATATTCCCTACTTCATGCCAGCCACATGTCAAATACCACGGGCTGTGAAGTGATCACGTCACTCATTTTAGGTGGGAGAAGAGGATTTTGTGCAGTTATTTTCTCTATGGCAAGCTGTAGTCTGTCAGAAGAGGCAGCTTTCTTTAAAGGATGAAACACAGTCCCCTTCCTCCTCCCCCAACAGTTTTGTTACATAACATGCTTTGAGCTTCCTTCGCAAGCTCACAACATGCCACACTGTGCTGTGACCCCCACACATTTGCTTGATAAATAATTACCATTGTGTGAGGTTCTCCCACACATCACATTCAGGCACTGCTTCAAGAAAATGCTTCCCATTTTGCTCTCAACCTGACATTTCGGATATTCTGTTTGGTTTGATTTTGCCTGGTTCCCAGTGTATCACTCTTGCAGGATGGCAAGATAACTTCTTACTTTTTATTTTATTTTTTTAAATTCATTTTTAATGTTTATTTATTTTTGAGAGAGAGAGAAAGAGACACAGCGCGCGAGCAGGGGAGGAGCAGAGAGAGAGGGAGACACAAAATCCGAAGCAGACTCCAGGCTCCAAGCTGTCAGCACAGAGCCTGATGCAGGACTCAAACTCACGGACTGCGAGATCATGACCTGAGCTGAAGTCTGATGCTCAACCGACTGAGCCACCCAGGAGCCCCTGTACTTTTTACTTTTATAATTCACTCATTTATGTTTTCACGATGGCAGAGGGTGGAGGCAGTGACTTAAGTATCTGGAGCAATATGTGTTTTATAATGCTGCTACACCAAAGAGTTTATTTAGCAGCTATGTGCGTGGCACTTTATTGTTTGTCACTTTAAAAGAGTGAGTTAATAACATGTTGCTCCAGAAGCCCATGCAGTTGAGCTGAATAATAATGTTTCTGTAGTACATTAACTGTAGTAATATTTGTAAGTATCTCATAGAGCATGTCACTCAGGCAGCTAAGCAATCATAGACTGTTTGGCACTAAGGATGTGAGAATAAGAAACTAAAAGGCCTGACCTGAAGAGAACTCACAGACCAAGAGTGTTTACAAACAAATAACAGTTCAGAGGTCTAAGGTACTTTGGGAGCTGTGAAGCAGTAGGAGTAGGGCTGGATGCATAAGCTTACTAGAAAAATTGATTGTTAAATTGGATCCTGAAGGTTTGGTAACAGTTTGGAAACTCAGAGGAAGGGTTGCCCAAGGCAGAAAGAATCCTAGGAGGTCTTAGAAAACATAATGAGAAAATCCTTTAAGTCCGGTTCTCAACTGAGAAATTGTGCCCAGAGACATTGTGATTGTCACAACTGTGATTGTCACTGCTGACACCTAGTGGATAGAGGCCAGCCCTGGTGCTAAATATGTAGCATGTTCTGTAACAAAGTATCATCTGGTTGAGTATGTTGGGAGTGTCGCTGTTGAGAAGCTCTGCTTTAAAGCCTTTGAAAAGACCACTACAACACATTTGTGGGATTGAATGCAATTTTTTTTTTACATGAATATATTAGATGTGTATTTTGTTAAATTTTTTAAATATTTAATTTGAGAGCAAGGGAGAGAGGGAGAGAGAGAGAGAGAGAGAGAGAGAGAGAGAGAGAGAGAGAGAGAGAAAAAGAAAGAAAGGCAGGCATAGAGAGAATCCCAAGCAGGCTCCATGCTGTCAGTGCAGAGCCTGAGGTGAGGCTTGATCTCACAAACCACGAGATCATGACCTGAGCCGAAATTAAGAGTTGGACACTTAACCGGCTGAGCCAGCCAGGCTCTCCTATGAGATTTATATTTCAATGAAAAAAAGTATAACAGCTTAATTGGTTATAGAGCAGGGGATGAATAAAGCCAGAATGCGAAGGGATCTGTGTGGCTTTATCCTGTCAGTGCTGGTGCATAGTTCAAGAATGCTTAGACTTCAGTGTAGAGAGAATAGAAATGGAATTCATTTTAAAAGAATTTAGGTGGAATTGTTAGAAAACGGATTGCATAGAATTAGAAGCAAGTTTTGTATATAGGCCGTGTGTTTTTCACAGAGTGTAAGATTTTGCTCTAGGATGGTAGTTGCCAGTGGCATACCGAAAGGCATTTTGCTTTCTCTTTGAGAGAGATGGAGAGAGCGTCAGTGAGCGCCCCAGCAGGGGAGAGGGGCAGAAGGAGAGGGAGGGAGGGAATCCCAAGCAGGCTCCACACCCAGTGTGGAGTTCGACGTGGGGCTCGAACTGGGAGATCATGACCAAAGCCGAGATTAAGAGTCTGATGCTTAACCTGCTGAGCCACCCAAGGGACCCCTGAAAGACATTTTATACGGGTTCTAATATTTAAATGTTTTAAAGTTTATTTATTTATTTTAAGACAGAGGGAGGGAGGGAGGGGGCAGAGAGAGAGAGAGAGAGAGAGAACATGAGTGAGGTAGGGGCAGAGAGAGAGGGAGAGAGAATTCCAAGCTGTGTTAGTGAGAGCCCGATGTGGGGCTCAAACTCACGAACCAATCTTTAAATGGACATTAATATGAATTTATTCTTAAAATGCTTGCTGAAGGACATTGGAATGTGAATCATAGAAGAGTTCTTAGCTTTTATGAATAAAGTTATAATGAACAGTTGTATACAAGGGTTTTTGTGGACACATATTTTCATTTCTCTTGGTTAAATACCTTAGAGTGGGATTGCTGGGGTGTGTGTACATATATATTTACATATATTTGGCATTTTAGGAAATTGATAGTTTTTCAGAGTAGTTTAATCCTCCTGCCAGCAATATATGAGAGTTCATATAGGGTAGTTGCTCTACCCTCTTAGCAACCTTTGATTATGTTATCTTTTTCATTTTAGCTAATTATGGCTAGTGATGTTTAATACTTTTTCATGTGCTTTTTGCCCATTTATATTTCTTCTGTTGTCAACTGTCTATTCAAATCTTTTGCACATTTAAAAACTTATATTGTTGGTCTTTCTGTTATTAGATTCGTAGGAATTATTTTAAGCAGTCTGGATACAAATCCTTCATCAGTTATATCAGTTTTGAATATTTTCTCTAACCTGTGGTTTGCGTATTTATTTTCTTAACAGTGCTTTTTGATTAGAAGAACATCTACTTTTGGTCAAGTTGAATTACTATTTATGTTCATGAGAGAGAGTGTGTGTTATGTTTTTTTGTTTTTTTGTTTTTTGTTTTCCCTGCAATATCTTTGTCTTATTTTGATGTCAGGGTTATGGTGGCTTCAAAAAGTGTTAGAAGGTTTTCCATGCTCCTGATATTTGAACATGTCTCTATAATACTGGTATTATTTCTCCCTTAAGTGTTTGAGAGAATTCATCTGTGAAGCCCTCTTGGTCTGGCATTTTCTTTGTGTGAAATTTGAAAATTCTGAATTAAATTTAGTGAGTAAAGAGATACTTAGATTTTCTGTTTTTCCTGTTTTGCTAAATTGTGGTTTTCAAAGATTTATTTCTTCTAAGCTGTTGACTTTATTAGTATGTATATCTTCATAATATCCTTTTCTTATTCATATTTGTAAGATCTGTAATGATACTTCATTTCTAATTCCTCATATGGGGATTTTTTTTTTTTTTTTTTTTTTTGGAGAGAGTTGGGGTGGAGGGGCAGAGGGAAAGACAGGGAGTCCTAAGCAGATTTCATGCTCAGCTGGAGCCTGATGCTGGGCTTGATCCCAGGACCCTGGGATCATGACCCAGGCCAAAATCAAGAGTTGGATATCCAACCGACTGAGCCACCCAGGTACCCCTGGGAATTTTTGTTTCATTGTTTTGTGATATCTTGCCTAGCTCTTTACCAATTTTGTTAATTTTTTTTTCAGATAACCCATGTTGTCTGTTTTATATTTTATTGGTTTCTGCTTTTATTTTCATACATTTCATTTACTTTGGATTTAATTTGTTTTTCTTTTAATTGCTTCTTAAGATGGAAGTGTTGATTTTTCCATTTTATTTTTGAATGTAGACATTTAATCTACACTTTTCCTTATAAGGACTGCTTTAGTTTGCATCCTACAATTTGTTTTGTATTCTAAAAATTAAAAAAAAAATGTTCATGTATTTTTGAGAGAGCACAAGCAGGGGAGGGGCCGAGAGAGAGAGGGTGATAGAGGATCTGAAGCAGGCTCCATGTTGACAGCAGAGGGTCCAGTGTGGGACTTGAACTATGAACCGTGAGATCATGACCTGAGCTGCAATCTGATGCTTAACTGACTGAGCCACCCAGGTGCCCCTGCATTCTACAGATTTTTATGTCCAGTGTTTTCATTGTAATTCCATTCCAAATATTTAAAATTGTGTGTGTGTGTGTGTGTGTGTGTGATTTGGACAAATTTTAACCTAAGTATTATTTAGAAATATGTTTTAAAATTTCCAAATGGTTCGGGTTTTTTTCTATGTGTATTATTATTGTTTTTCTATTACTTTCTATTATTTTCTGTTTTTCTTTAGTACTCTTTTGGCCAGAGAACATACTTTATTTTACTAGGAAGTTTACTAAACTTGCTTTACTGTCCTAAATGTGGTCTTATTGAGTAAATGTTCCATGTGCACTTGAGATCAGTGAGTTTTCTGCTGTTGTTGGATGTAGTTTTCTCTAAATGTCAATTAGAGCAAGTTAGTAATAGTGTTGCTCAAATCATCTAAATTGTTTTGATTTTTTACTATTGTTCTGGCAGTTACTAAACTAAGGATATTAAAATCTCCATGGTTAGAATTTGCCTGTTTCCCTTTAATTTTGCCAGTTTTTATTCCATGTATTACATATTTGGGAATTTTGTGTGTATGCAGATTTATGATTGTTATGTCTTTCTGATGAAATGTCCCTTTTGTCATTATGAAATCTCTGTTTCTAATAATCTTTATTTTGAAACTTACCTTGTTTGATATTAATGTAGGCACCCTGGCTTTCTTATGCTCAGTGTTTACTTGGCATATGTTTTTTAATCTTTTTCCTTTTACCTGCGCTAAACTTTCTTTTTAACAAATAGCATATTACTGAGTCCTGAATTAAATCCAGTCTCTTTGTCTTTGCCTTTTAATCAGGGTTTTAATTTATGTATAATGTAATTATTGATTTGTATGGGCTTATGTTTACCATCTAAGTTTTTGTTTTCTATTTGTCTAGTTTGTTCTTTGTTCTTCTGTTCCTATTTTGCTTTCTTTTTAATGAATTGAGTATTTTTTTTTTTTTTTTAGTATTCTATTTTCTGTTTTTAGTTATGCCTCGTTGTATGTGCCTTTTTAAGTAGTTGTCTTAGGGAGTTTAACATGCATTTTTAAATTCTTAAAGTATCTACCTTTCCTAAACAATATAAAACCCTTACAACAGTAGACTTCTAATTACCATCCTTTTGCCTTCTGTGCCCTTATTATTATATATATTTAATTCTATGTATGCTATGAACCCAATATATACAACTACTTTTACTTTATGAAATCAGTAACTAGTAATTTTAAGGATATTAGGTATCTTATTTACATATGTGTATGTGGTTTTCTTGTCCTTTTTAATACCAATATATTTGTCCATTTTTTTATTTTCTTCATTTTTTTTTTTTTCCTACAGAACTGAGTTTCTATCTTGTGCCATTTGCCTTAAGTCCCTTAGGCTCATTTAATCTGAGCATTTCTTGTAATACAAGTCTGCTGGAAAAGAATTCTTTCATGTTTCCTTTGTCTGAGATGTCTTTATTTTGCCTCCATTTTGATGGATACAGATTTCTAGATTAATAGGTTTTATTTTCCCTAGCACTTCAAAGAAGTCATTTCATTTTCTTCACTCCTCCTATTTTTTAAATCATGATTAATGATCCATCTTTTTTACTATTCCCCTATATGCTGTCTTTGTCCTGTGCTGCTTCTAAATTTTTTTTTTTTTTTTTTTTGGCGGTGTGCATAGGTGTGGCTTTCTTTGTTTCATCTTGCTTTGGGTTCTTTGAAGTTTTTGGATATGTGGGTTGATATTTCATAGCAGGTTTAGAAAATCGAAGTCCTTATTTCTTCAAATACTTATTCTGCCCCATTTTCTCTTTCGTCACTTTCTGGAGACAGTTACATTGTCTCTGACCGTTTGGAATTTGTTTTGGTTGTACTGGCAGGATTTTGATTTATGGAAGTGATTGAGAGATGACAAGGAGAGACTAATGGCAGTAGAAGACTATTTTATTAATTATAGTTTCCAAGAGAAGAGGACTTGCCATGCCATATGGGGCCACGTGGGGAATGCCAGGTTTTGGTTAGAAGTCAGGAAGAAGTGAGGGAAAATCCTAGATCAATCTTTCCTGGAGTTTCTGCAAAAGAGGCCAGGCAGAGAAGGGGAAGCAATTTAGGATTGGCTACTTTGAATAGTAGTGGTGGGCTCTTTCCTATGGGGATGGTTGTCCTGGGGTGATATAGGGCAGAGGAAACACTGCCTTTGTGAGTGAAAGTCAGATAAAAGAGTTGGTTACAGACACAGACTCAGGATTGGTTGGTTTGTATCTGAAATGTGTCCTCATCCTCCTGAATTCTTTATCACTGTTCCTTTATTTTCCATTTCATGCATATCCATTTGTCTCTTTTAAATGGTTTTCATTTCTTTTCTGAAATTTCCATCAGTTTATGTATGTTGGCCATCTTTTGTACTGAATCCTTTAACATGCATATAGTTCATTAGGGTGTTTTTGTTGTTGTTTTTGTTTGGTTGTTTGTTTTTCAGTCATTTTAGTTCTCTGATCTGTATTTCAGCACTATGATTTTGTAGGGTTTCTATCCTGTTGTTGGGGTAGAACTATGTTCTCTTACAACTTTCTTAGTTCTAAAGTAGTAGTTCTCTAATGATTAATGGCTTGAATTAGCTTTTATTAGAGGAAATAATCCTACTTCTGACTGTATCATTGCTTAACTGCTCTATTTGAAACCTTTTTATTATTATTGTTATTATTATTATTATTTTTGGTGGGTAGAAGAAAGAAGTTATTATAGTCTTTACCCTCAGTAAAATCAGGCAACTTGGGGCGCCTGGGTGGCGCAGTCGGTTAAGCGTCCGACTTCAGCCAGGTCACGATCTCGCGGTCCGTGAGTTCGAGCCCCGCGTCAGGCTCTGGGCTGATGGCTCGGAGCCTGGAGCCTGTTTCCGATTCTGTGTCTCCCTCTCTCTCTGCCCCTCCCCCGTTCATGCTCTGTCTCTCTGTCCCAAAAATAAATAAAAAATGTTGAAAAAAATTAAAAAAAAAAAAATCAGGCAACTTGCTTTGGTCATTTCTGGAAACATGTAAGATTCATAGACTTGTACTTAAAAAACTTTTTTCCTCAGCAATCCTTCTGTGAAACTGATTATCACAGCTACCTTTCTATAACTTTAGAGTGTTTTGTTTGGCTTTGCCAGTTTCCCCTTCACATAGTAAAATTTAGTGCATGATTTACAACATGCTGGTCTAGTTTTTTTCCTTTTCCTTTTCAATATTCCTTTTAGTAAAACATTAGAATATTCCTGATTGTTGCTATAGTAAGTTTTGATAGCTGCTGCTTATTTTTTCCTTAATTTCCCTATTTATGATATCACATTAATTGATATCTCATAAATGCCTTGTGAACATTTCTATTTTTATATTTTCTTAATTTGCGAACTCATTGATCTATCGTGTAGAATATAAGGAAAACACATGTCTTCCACCGCTTTGATAGAACTATAAAAAATGGAGTTGAAAGAGAATACAGGGTCAAACGTAGAATACAGATAATAGCTCTCTAGATTGCTTCTCATGTATGGACCTTGATAGTGCTTAATAGTGCATAATAGTGCCTATTTTTTTTAATGAGTGAATGAAGAAAACATGAATTGCTTTAACAAGAACTTTTTTAACTTAAGTGCGTGTTTATTTTTTATTATTTTTTTAAGTTTATTTTTTTTGAAGGAGAAAGCACAAGCAGGGGTGGGGCAGAGAGAGAGGGAGACACAGAATCTGAAGCAGGCTCCAGGTTCTGAGCTGTCAGCACTGAGTCCGATGGGGGGCTCGAACCCACAAACCATGAGATCATAACCTGAGCTGAAGTTGGACACTTGACTGACTGAGCCACCCAGGTGCCACTTAAGTGTTTCTTTACAGTTCAGTTTTGTACCTTGTGCTCTACAGACAACAGTTACGGTTTTAAGAAAAGAAAGATAGACTATTGTGGCAAGTTGCTCTCTTTTCCTTTGTCTGTTTTTTCTTCATGGAGCTCCTGCTGTTGACTTTGTATTTGCTAAGAATTAGTTTTGCTTACTGTGCATGACGATAAATTACTCAGAGTTTAGCACAATGTCTAGCACACAGTATGTACTCAGATGTTACTTTGGTTGAAATGAATTATCAGATGAGGAAGAGAATGTTGTGTCCTCTGTGAACCAGTGTAATGCATTGCAGCAATATTGGCTCTAACTACCAAAAATTAGAACTTTGTCCATTCTATTTCCAGCTCCAACGCAGTCACTGATGTTGTTACCTAATGTTGTCACCTAATGGAGTCACTAATGTTATTGAAGATATAATTGCTCTTTTTATATAATTGTGAATAATCTATCTCACACACTAAAATTTTCTATTCTTGGCTATCCATATATTCACCATGTCGTTCTATGTATCCATTAAATTTCATGAGTAAGCCATGTCTTTGTCTCAAAAACTGAAGAGTTTTTATGGTTTAACAATGAGATGCTGTTAATACTGGAGTTTAAAATGTGTCCAATGCTTCCTAAAGTCTCATATTTGCCAAATGATTTCCTAGCAATTGATTATTAAAAAAAGAAACTTAAGAAATTAAGAATGTTTAAAACTTTTTAAAAAAATTTATTTATTTATTTTGAGAGAGAGTGCATGCGTGCACTGGGGAGGGCAGAGAGAGAGAATCCCAAGCAAGCTCTGTGCTGTCAGTGCAGAGCCCGACTTGGGGCTCCATCTCACAAACTATGAGATCATGACCTGAGTCTAGATCAAGAGTCAGCTGCTTAACTGAGCCACCGAGTTACCCCTAAAACATGTTGTAGTGCATTGTTTTTTTCCTACACTAATGTTTTAGAGGTGGGGGTGAAGCAAATGGGGGATGAGTGTGAGTCATGTCTGTGATGGGATGGGAACTCAGCTTTATATAATATTAGTGACTGATCCCTGTATATTGTACGTATGAAGTCTTCTGAAAATGTGTCCTGTGATGAATTAATTCTCAAAAGGGAAATTGTTTTGAGTTACCATGTTATCATTTGGCAAATGTAAACAGAAATAGAATTCTTTCTTTATAGCTGATATATTTCTGTTTAATCTCTCATCTTTCAATAAGTTTGCTTTTTCTCTGCTGTATTCCATAAAGGGCTAGGTGGCTCAAGTCTGAGTCATTGTTCTTGGAGACGAGGCATATACTTTAGTTTTTATGCCACATTGGATTTTTATCCAGATGTACTGTGGCTATTTCATCTGAAGCCTGACAATTTTTTTTTTCTACTGTGCTATCTATAATTCTAGCTCATAACTCTTTAGACTCTTCATCATTCAACACTTTTTTCCTGTGTTTCAAGTTACCACCAGAACCAGTCATTCTTTCTCTTATCTGTGTCTCTGTTTGCCACTGTATGTGAATATCCCACCATGTCCATGTGGTAAATATTCTTTCTCCTCACATATCAACGGAGAACCTTAGGGGAAAATAAAAAGGAACTCGAAAGTGCAGGAATTTCATCTGGTTCAGTTTCTAATTTTGTGGGTGTAAGTATATTAAGTCCTGATTTGCTTCAATTGTTTTTGGCTTTCATGGATTCCCTTTAGTAGTTATTGATGAAACATTGTAATTGACTTGTTCTTACTCTTGATTCTTGGAGTGGCAGCTTTCTTACTCAGTATTTGTCGCCCATAGCGCGTAGAAGCAACCTCCTGCCTGTTTCCGAGTTCATGCATTTTTTTCAATTCATTTCTGCCCTTCGATCTCATCCTCTTAGTTTGTTAACAAGTCTCTGCAGCCAGCTCTTGCCTGTCTTCAGTCCATTTCCATCCAGCATCCAGTGTTCACCTGCACCTTTGATCATGTTATTTCCCTACTAAAAACCTGTGACATGTAGGATAAATCAGATCTTTCACACAGCCAAGGAGCCCTTTGTGGCTGGATCCCTTGGCTGCCTCTGCAGGGAGGATGGCTGATGAGGCTGATCTAGCTCCCCCAAAGTGTGTTCTTTCCTTCCTCTGTGCCTTTTCGGCTTAGGGAATACCTTTAGCCCTGGTGCTCTGACAAGGCTCATGTATCCTTAAGGCCTTAGGTTAAATGTTCCTTTCCTAGGGAAGCCTGACTTCCAGGGCTAGGTCAGACCTTTCTCTTTCTTAGTTCCCATAGTAAGAATGTGACATTTCCTCCCGAGACTGGCAGCCAAATTAGCCCACAGACAAGTCTTGACAACAGTTTAACATATTTGAGGTTGAATGCCTTTGTATTTGGGCATGCACCTTCTGATGTCTTTATTGTCACCTCTTTCTCCAGGGTAGCTGGCTTTTTGCAGGGCTGTGTACAATTCTATTTTTTGCAGGGCTCTGTACAATTCTCATTAATAGATTATTTGTAATTTTTTTTTTTTTTTTTTTTTTTTTTTTTTACCTTCTGCTTTCTCTGATAGACAGTAAGCCCTTTGTGGGTGGTATGCCCAGCCCGGTGCCTTGCATATGGTAGGGTATTCAATAAATGTTTGTAAACTCCATGTTTGTCTTCCTGGGATAGAAGTTACCATGTTTTGCCTTGGGTCCCATTTTCTCTGCTAATTTTGCCATTCCAGGACTAGAAAAGCTGTCAGCTTTGTATTATGTATTCGCTACCACATCTTATTTTATGTTTTATACTTTTGTTCATTTAAGTACATAACTAAATGTTTGAATAAATATAATTTTTAGAGAGGTAACTAGATATTTTTTCTTCTTGACAAGAATGGAGCATTCTTGCAGACGTGAGACCCCCATATGTAAATATTGTTTTATCACTTAAAGAATGTAAAGAAAAACATTTGTGCCATCTGAAGTTTTCCCTCACAATTTTAATTAACTCCCTTGAGCCCAGTGTGGGTTACTAAGAATAAGGGCCAAAATCTTCACGTCCCAGTCAAGGAACTTCTTAAAACAGACTGGTTGTCTGGGCATCTTGCCTTGATGCTTGATCCAAAAAGATGCTGTGTGTAGCAGAACGGGAGGAGGTGGGACCTCGGGTCTGTACTGTGCAGTGCCGAGGTGATAGAAAAGTGAGGCCAGTATAAGAAAGTGTGGGGTTGGGGTGCCTGGGTGGCTCAGTCAGTTGAACATCCGACTTCAGCTCAGGTCATAATCTCCCGGTTCATTAGTTCAAGACCTGCATTAGCGTCTGTACTGACAGCTCAGAGCCTGGAGCCTGCTTCAGATTCTGTGTCTCCCTCTCTCTCTGCCCCTAACCCACTTGGGTTCTGTCTCTGTCTCTCTCAAAAATAAATAAACATTAAAAAAAAAAAAGTGTGGGGTAGACAATAAAGAGCCATTTTGCTATTTAGGGGTGGGAGTGGGGGATTATTGGTGATTTTTTTTTTTTTTTCCTTTAAATTTCAGTCTGGAGAACATGGTTGTCATCAAGAGCCTATCAATTGTAGCTATAATTACTTTGTAGTGAACCTTAAGCAAACAATCATGTGGGGAGAAACCGTAATACCTTTGGGAATGAGTGTTGGGAGCCCTGCTTGTTCACATTTGTCTCTGTGCTTTTGGAAGACTTTTGACTTTACAGTAATTTATAAAAATTGTAATGATTATTGAATTATAGTTGATTATTACAGTTTGCTTTATTTGAAAAAGATAATCCATTAGTTAAAAATGAGGGGAGATACTGTCACGGGAGTGATAACTTTAAAAAGTGTATTCAGGGGGCACCTGGGTGGCTCAGACAGGTAAATATCCGGCTCTTAATTCCAGCTAAGATCATGATCTCACGATTCGTGAGTTTGAGCCCTCCGTCGGGCACAATGCTGACAGTGCTGAGCCTGCTTGGGATTCTCTCTCCCTCTCTCTCTGCCCCTCCCCTGCTCACTCTCTCTCTCAAAAATAGACTTAAAAAAAGTATATTCAGTATCAAAGGGGAATTAAATATTGCAAGTATTAATTATTATACTTTTCGTTTCAACCATCCACTTTCATTTCCAATTTTCTATGTTTTGCCTTTAAATTCTTTGCCAGAGAAGTTCATTTCTAATACTAATTTCTAATACTTGAATCAAATATTCAACATTTGTTTCATGTGAGAAACCACTCACAGGTTAAGAGGTATTATTAATGACTTTTTTACCTAGTATTCCTTCCCAGTATAAAGAGTTTTCTGGCTCAATCCCTGAGTGTCTGAATAAACTGAACTGAGAAAGATTATGTGGCCCAGAGGACCAACACAGGGCTCAAGAAAATAAGAAGGAAACACCAAACCGTTAGTAGTCTGCCATCTTGGAAGTAGAATTGGGATGGGGTGAAAAATGATTTTCTGGTTTTACTCTGTCCATGCTTGGGTAACAATAAGCCTGTATCTATTTTATTAAATTGTCATCATCGCTAGCACCACACACCCATTAGGATGGCTACTTTTGAAAAAAAGAGATAACAGGTGTTGGTGAGGATGGAGAAATTGGAAGCCTTTGATATGCCCCGATTCGAAGGACCCCCCCCCCCCCAAAAACAAACCACCAGAGTCCAGAGTCAAAGCCAAGCGGCAAGGGTCGTTTATTGCAGGTTCGAACCTGGTCCTCCGCGCACTCGTTGCCAGTGACGCTAAGAGGCCCGAGCGAGGATCTTACAGCTTCTTTTATAGACAGGCACAAACAAGTTAGGGATTTTTTTGCGGTTACAGAGCTGTTATTGGTTGACATTTAAATTTGAACACTCAGCAGAACTTGATTGGTTCCCGCCTTTTTTTCAAACCACTCAGTAGAACTTGATTGGTTCCCGCCTTTAGGTCAAACCACAACCGGGCACGCCCTGGCTGGTTCCGGGGAACGGCGGGGGAGGGGAGGGATCTTTTCTTTGCAGTTGTGAGTACACCTGGTAATTTTTCTCTTAGTCTCTCAGCCTTGTGCACTCTTGGTGGGAATGCACAACAGTGCAGCCACTGTGGAAAAGATGTGGCAATTCCTCCAAAAATTAAAAATAGAATTACCATTGGCCCCTTGTGAGGCAGAACTGTTTCTCCTTTCTGCACTACAGATGTGTGGGCTTTTCCACACCCAGCAGTTCTCCAGTTCTCTGCAGACCCTGATTGAACTGAATTTTGACACTAAAGTTAGTGAAGACCCTTCAGGTTCAGGGTTCAGGCAGCCATAAGACTGCCCCCCGCCACTTCAGATGCCAGCCACAAGTCCAGATTGTCACTTTTGCTTTGGGCTGTAAATTGGGGGGTCCCCCTGGTTCTCTCCTTGGGTTTGATAATTTGCTAGAACAGCTCATAGAACTCAGGAAGACAGTTTACTTTTGCCAATTTATTACAAAGGATATTTTAATGGAAATAAATGAACAGCCATATGAAGAGAGATATAGGGGAAGGGGCTTGAAGTGTCCGCGTCCTCTCTGGACATGCTACCCTTCTAGCACCTTCATGTTTATACCAACCTGGAAGTTCTCTCATACCCAGGGTATTTTATGAAGACTTTATTGCATAGGAAATAATTGACTGAATAATTGGCCATTGCTGATTGAACTCAATCTCCAGCCCGTTACCCCTCCTGGAACGGGTGGGGGTGGGGCTGGAAGTTCCAGTCCCCTAGTCACATGGTTCTCTTGGTAACCAGCTCCATCCCAAGACTGTCCTAGAGCTTGCAGCCCTGTTATCTCATTAGAATATAAACTGACATTTATTTTGGAGATACCAAGGGTATTAGGAGCTTTGTGCCAGGAAGCAGGGTCAGAGACCAAATACATTATTTCTTACTATGTCATATCCAGTAATTCCACTTCTGGGTATATACCTAAAAGAACTGAAAGCCAGCTCTTGAGATATTTGTACACCTATGTTAATAACGGCATTGTTTAGAATAGAAAAAAGTGGAAGCAACCCAGGTGTCCATTGACAAATGAATGGATAAGCAACATGTAGCGTATACACACAGTGGAATATTATTCACCCTTCAGAAGGAAATTCTCATCCATGCTGCAACATGGATGAAAATGGAGGATACCATGATAAGTGAAATAAGCAAGTTACAAAAAGAACAATACTATATGATTACACTTATAAGAGTTACCTAGGAGTAATCAAATTCATCGAGACAGGAAGTAGAGGGAGATTGTCAGGGGCTGAGCAAAAAGGGAACAGGGAGTTGTTTAATGGGTACAGAATTTTAGTTTTACAAGATGAAGAGTTCTGGAGATGGGTTGCCTAGTAATGTGAATGTACTTAACATGGCGAACTGTGCAGTTAAAGTTAAGATGATAAATCTTACGTTACGTGTCTTTTATCACAATTAAAAAAACCCCAACTTGGGGCGCCTGGGTGGCGCAGTCGGTTAAGCGTCCGACTTCAGCCAGGTCACGATCTCGCGGTCCGTGAGTTCGAGCCCCGCGTCAGGCTCTGGGCTGATGGCTCGGAGCCTGGAGCCTGTTTCCGATTCTGTGTCTCCCTCTCTCTCTGCCCCTCCCCCGTTCATGCTCTGTCTCTCTCTGTCCAAAAATAAATAAAAAAAAAAAAACAAAAAAAAAACCCCAACTTAATCACCAGAACAAAACATTAGAAAGCAGTAAAGCAGGCTTTGTTGTTGTTGCTTGTTTGTGTTTGTTTGTTTTACCAGCCCGAGGGCTAACCTGATCCATTACTTGGTGTCTTTCAGGCCTGGCGTTTCCTTGACTATGCAGGCATTTTCAGAAGAGGAAAGGAAGCAGTGGTTGGAAGCTCTGGGTGGAAAAGAAGCTGTAAGAATAATCAATGGTTGTTTTATGTCAAATCCTTTAGAGTTGACTTGTATTCATTTTTATGTTGTTTTTGTTTCATAGTATTTGAAAAAAGTTTCCTGCTGAAACTGGTACTTGAATTCATCTTGGGAGCATTCAGTATTCTAGTAATTTGGCTTGAGGTAGCAGCAACACATATAAGACAGGTGTATCATTAGTTTTTATTTTTGATTTTTCTTGAGTCTGCCTCTCAGATTTGCTTTGCTTGAGGAAGTCATCTAAATTCTCAATTTTTTCTTTCCTGCCTGACAGTTCTTTGGGTGATGAACACAATAAATGCTTGCAATTCATTTTGATCTCAGTGGAGATGGAACAGTAAATATGAGGCAGTGAGGGCAATATTATAAGTGACTGCTGTAGTCATTTTGCTTGATTTAACAATTTGTGGTTTAGACTAATGGTTTATGGTATGCAATATCAGGTAGCCTTAGTGAATGGGCCTCTGTACGATTGGTTTGAGGATTAAATTAAAGGTAGTGGTATAGATCCAGAGGCACACACACTCAGCCTGTTTGCTGCTTTGAGTACTGCTTTCATTTCAGTGGCCTGGTGGCCTTTGGGAATTGAGAATTTGGCAGATCATGTATTGAATTGGGGAGTTAGTAAGGATAATTATAGAAAACACCATAGAACCCATTAAAATAAACTCTCCTGAAAATATTACGCCTCTAAGTAAACTGCCAGTGCAGGTACCAGGTGGGCTTAACTGGAAAGCATTTGTCATTTTAGCAGGGTTTAAAAGGAAGGAGAGTGGCTTGCAAAGGGAAGGAGGGGTCATGTATATAGTAAAAGGAGAGGTGTCAGAATTGAGTTGTGAAACTGGCAGACGATAGTGTTATCTTACGGTAGCAGAGAACACACTGGTGGAATATAGGGGCCAGGGAGCTGGGCCCTGGTATGGGTGGCAGTCTTGATTCAGTGTTGGAAAAATGCACACCCAAAGTATACATGTTAAAAATAGATGCTATAGAAGAGAATGTATCACGCTTGGGGGGGGGGGGGGAGTGGTAATCAGATTTGTGTATTATTTTATTATATTTGACCTACATTTGGCCTCCCTCCTTTTATTTCTGTCTAGTCTTAATTTGTCCTTGAAAATTTTAGCTGGGAATCCAGAGTATTTACAGCATTAATGGTTACTGAGAATCCAAAATACATTATACTAATCCTCTCTAGTAAAGGCAATGCAGCAACTAGGACTTCTCTCCCCGGACATTCAAGTGCTTTGGAAAGTGAGTTTGCCCAGGGAAAAGATCACATGACTCAGTCTTTGAGAAATAAGTCTGTTGTCAAAGGCAGTGTAACCTTGAAGACCTAACCTCTCCTTTAGCACAAAGAGGCAAGTAATTAATTTGAGATGCACAGACGAAGGCAAGTCTGCAGAAAGAAAACATTTAGCTATGTATTTATGCGAGGACACCTAAAGTAGCATTTTTTTTTTTCCAGGTGCTATATATATGACTTGCAAATAATGGGTCAGTGCTGAAGTTCTTAGAGGCAGCCCAGAATTATCACCTAGCTCTTTCAGATGTAGTTATTTAAATTATGACCAGGAGTCCTCTCATTGTTAAGTAAATACCAGATCTTGGAAATAGTGGTGAGAAAATGAGCTTCATCTTATTGCAGCAGTTTCTTTGTCATTCTGTAACTGTAAGGCTGAGCATTTCAAATTTACATAAACTTCCAGTTAGTTGCTCAAGAATCCTAGCTCCTTCATCTTATTTCTTGTTACCATGGCATACCTCTCTGCAAGAGACAAAGTAGACTTAGAGGTGCCCCTGATTGTTATTTATCTTAGCATTTGAGCACATACTAGTATATAATTAGCCAATATCGATCTTTTTTTGTTTTTGTTTTTTTTGCATGGTCATAGGCATGCCTACTTGAAACCTTTATATTGATATGTTAAAAATATTGTTTTCCCTTTTTCTCTTTTACTAGCTGTTACATAGTTTTAATAGAGCCATCATCCCAAGACCAGAAGGAAGTAAGTGCTGATTCATAAAAAGGACTGTTTGTTGCCTTTCTTCATGAGTTAGTTTTCATTCCTGATGTCAGATTGTTGCCGTGTGCTCTGTATCCTCTCTAAGCTAGATCTCTAAATGTATATATGTATTCTGTTTTACCTACTGCAACCAACCCAGATTTTCCTGGACTGCTGTAATCCTCATTGATTTTTTTCTGAGTTTTGTTTTTTTTTTAAGTCTTTCTCTATAATTACTTTCTCTACAAAGCCCAAAATGTTTCCTCCACAATTCTCATTGATATTTATTCTTATAGCCATAAACACCTAAGACTTCCAGGTGTACATCATTCAGCTTCCTAAGTTGTAAGTTCCTATGGGTAGGAACTGTTTATCAGGTCCCCTGTTTGCAACCCCCTTACCCCCACCCTTGATATTTTTTATCCTTAAACTCTCTGAGTATGGATTATAGAAGTAATAAATTATTGCACCTTAGAAAATAACAATTGGGGCATCTGGGTGGCTCAGTTATTTAAGCGTCTGACTCATGATTTAGGCTCAGGTTGTGATCTTGTGGTTTGTGAGATCCAGCCCTGTGCCAGGCTCTGCACTGAGCCTGGAGCCTGGTTGGGATTCTCTTTCTTCTCTCTCTGCCCCTACCCTGCTTGCATGTGTTCTCTCTCTCTCTCTCAATCTCTCCAATAAACAACAAAGAAAATAACAGTCACACATATTCAGTTATTTTAGGGCAGTCATCTTCCATGTATCGTATGTACTCCAGGAATGTGGGAGCACTGCCTAGTTCTGTAGTCTTTATTTTTTCGGAGATAAAAATGTGATCAGAGTTGCTGGCTTCTTCATTAATTTACTTTTGATATCTTTGGTTAAATTAAGGTTAC
This sequence comes from Neofelis nebulosa, assembly GCF_028018385.1. NCBI lineage: Eukaryota > Metazoa > Chordata > Mammalia > Carnivora > Felidae > Neofelis > Neofelis nebulosa. The sequence goes on along the minus strand of NC_080784.1, from coordinate 80,758,214 downwards.
ATTAATCACATGTATACAGTTTGGAAAGTTTATGTTCTTTACACATGATTTCCAAATTATCATGATGTGTATATATCACTTGAGCCAGTGCTTGAATAAAAGACCTCTCTAGCCTGCCTGGTATTGGAAATTGCCAGTTGTAAAGCTATGTGAAGCGCCTTTTTTTTTTTTTTTTTTAATTAAAAAATTTATTTTATTTTATTTTTATTTTAGAGAGCACGGAGGGAGAGGGGCAGAGAGAGAGGAAGAGAGAGACTCTTAAGCGGGCTCCACGTCTAGTGCTGAGCCAGACACAGGGCTTGGTCTCACGACTCTGGGATCATGAAGTGAGCCAAAATCAAGGGTCGGATGCTCAACTGTTTGCATTGAGGCACCTTCTTAATCCCTACCTGTCCCTCCTACTTCCTTCTCTCTTCCCTTCTGTCTTTCTCCTCTTCCTCTCTCCTCCCCCAACTCCTTTTCTCCTTCTGTCCTTCCTTTCAGTTATTTTTTATAGAGAAATAAAAACCTGCCACTTCTTTTGAAAAATAGTTTTGCTAAACATTTTATAAAATATGAATTGTAGATCCTTAAACAGTAAACCATTGCCTGATTTTCCTCATTAAAGTTCTCCTCAAACTTAGCATTAAACCTGCACAGTTTATATTTGTGGATTGTTCATGCTGTTCCCCCTGAGAGATAAGTGTCAATATTACTGTTCCTTAGTTCTAAATACAGGCTCAAGCATTCACTTTCCCTGATTTCATTTTTGAAACAAGAATCATCTTTTATTAGGATACTCAAATGTGCCAGCCTAATCACAGGCAAGCACTTATACTGGGAAAAAAAATAGGAAATTGTAAAATCTTTTCTGCTATACGAATCATCTGTTTTAAATTCATTATGAAAATAATAAAGCATTAAACATTAGAGCATGGTATGAAATGTGAAATTCTTCTTCAAGCTTATGGCTTAAATAATACTCCCCCCCCCCCCCCCCCCAAATAATACTTTTAAGAAGTGTTTTAAAAATTTTTTCTGGGGGTGCTTGGGTGGCTCAGTTGGTTGAGCGACCGACTTCGGCTTGGGTCATGATCTCACGGTTTGTGAGTTCAAGCCTGCATCGCGCCCTGTGCTGACAGAGCCTGGAGCCTGCTTCCGAATCTGTGTCTCCCTCTCTCTCTCTGCCCCTCCCCCACTCATGCCCTGTCTCTGTCTCAGAAAAAAACATTAAAAAAAATTTTTTTTAAAAAAATTTTTCTATAGTTGAAGAAAAAAAAAAGGTTTCTTGGGGTGTCTGGGTGGCTCAGTTGGTTAAGTGTCTGACTTCAGCTCAGGTCATAGTCTCGCAGTTCGTGAGTTTGAACCCTGTGTTGGGCTCTGTGCTGACAGTTCAAGAGCCTGGAGCCTGCTTCGGATTCTGTGTCTCTTTGCCCTTCTCCCACTTGCCCTCTGTCTCTCTCTCTCTCTCAAGAATAAATAAAAACATTAAAAATAGTAATAATAAAAAAAGAGGTTTGTGTTAATTCTCCCTCCAACTGTCAAGTAATTTACTTCACTCCTCTGTATAACTAAAAAAGAATTCTGAGCTGCTGTTGGAATTTTGGCAAAATGTATCTTACCCATTTTTAGATAGATATCCCTAAAGATTTATAGCACTTTCTTTTCCACTGTTTAAAATAAGTCATATGTATTAGTATAAAAATTATTTCGTATTATGAATTATAAATTTATAAATTATTGGTAATTGGTGTCCTATTCCAATAAGTGCTTTTCTAAATATATGAAATTCTCATTTACATTATAATACATGGGAATACATGGCCTTTAGCTTTCTTTTAATAGTGAAATAAATTTAAATTTTTTTTTCTATTTTTGTAAAGAAGAGAAACATCAATAATTCATCGTGCCCTTAATATTTTAACACTATTTCTTTTAGGCGCACAGTTGGATAAGATGGGATTCACAATTCTCAGAAAATGCATCAGTGCAGTTGAAACACGAGGTAACATGATAGAATCATTTTATTCATGAAAAGCTCTAGGTATGTAAAATCTAAGAGTATTTAAAGTGCCTGTTGCATGGTTAAGTGTTGTAGAATGGAAGACGTCAATGCAAAATGTGTATGTACTCTGGGGGTCAGAGATTGAGCTGTCCATTTACTATGGCAGCATGGGATTTTCCTTTGTGTTTACATTTATATTTCTCCCCAGCACTGAAGTCAGTGCTGAAATGAGAACTATTTGAAGAATCAGCAGTGTTGGACAGCCAATCTGAATCCTTTTTTGTTCTCCATTAGGGTAGTCTCATCTTCCATTGTCTTGCTGGCCTCTCTCTAAAAAGTCAGCTTCATTGAGGTGTCATTTACATACGGTAAAATTCACTGACTTTAACTGTAGGAATTGGTGAGTTTTGACAAATGTGTACTGTTTTGTAGCTGCCACCATAATCATAGGAGATTCCTGGCTTTCCTCTCCCTGTTCCTTTATGTCCATTTGCAGTCAGTCTGCCTGCCCTCCCTCCTTGGCCCTTGGCAACCACTGAGCTGCTTTCTATCACTTTAGTTTGTTCCTTCTTTTTTAAAAACCATTTCATATAAAAGGAATCATGCGTTACAGAGTCTTTGGAGTCTGCTTCTTTATGTAGCATAATGCTTTTGAGATTCATCTTGTGGAGTGTATACCTAGTTCATTTCTTTTTACTGCTAGGCAGGATTTCATTACGTGGATATACCACAATTTCTTTATTCATTCACCTGTTGATAAATATTTGGGTTGTTTCCTTTTTTTAAATTTTTTTTTAACGTTTATTTATTTTTGAGACAGAGACAGAGCATGAACGAGGGAGGGTCAGAGAGAGAGGGAGACACAGAATCTGAAACAGGCTCCAGGCTCTGAGCAGTCAGCACAGAGCCCGACGCGGGGCTTGAACTCACGGACCGTGAGATCGTGACCTGAGCCGAAGTCGGACGCTTAACCGACTGAGCCACCCAGGCGCCCCGGGTTGTTTCCATTTTAAATTTAAGGAAAGCTAATCCCTCCCTCACTGAAAGTTTTTTCTTTATAATCCCTAAAAAAACCCCCCAAAACCCAACAAAACAGGGTCCCTCTGCTTTGCAGCCATTGCAGCAGACTTTGGAGAAATGAAAGATTAAACATTACAAAACAGGCTGTTTCTGGAGGTGGAGTTTCTCTTTGTTTAGAGACCGAGTGAAGTATGGATAAATGGATATTTCATTCACTCTCATGTATTGAGTATCCTGGTCCCACTTTGGATGACTTTGTGGATGAAGCATTGTGTTCATGCTTTCTGTCAAAACAGGATTTTTGTCATGGAGCCATGTCAGAAATAAAAGTGTCGGATGACAGAGAAGTACCAGCCCTTTTATGATTAGGGGTTTGCCCATCGATAATAAAATCCCTAGCCATAGAAAGCCTTTTCTCATACACTCTCTTATGGTGGCAGTTTGGTCTGTGACAGATTTTCCTTCATCTGCCCTGAAGTTGAGCTGATAAATTTCTTCATTTTCCTAGTGTTTCACAAATTTCCAAAATTTGGAAAAAATACTGTGATTTTCATATCTCTCACTTCATCATTCATGTTTCTATTTCTCCTGAGCACCTGAAGTGAAGCGCCTTAATTTTATCACTTGTGTGTTTATTATTTTGATAAATTATGTTCTTTCCCCAAAGGATATGTTTTATACATACTTGCTTCTGCCTGAACAGATTAAAATCTATCTAGAATGCTTTCTGATTGGTATACGTAGTTTTATGGAATGTTCTATACATTGAATGGAATATATATATACACACACACACACACACACATATATACATACATACACACACGAATCTGCATTGAATGTATTTTTATTGGATGTATTTTTATTATAAATATATAATTATTGGATGTTTTTAATAGAAGAATGAGTCTACACAATTTAAGTTAGATTTTTATCATTTAAAAATAAACTAAAAGCATATGTTTTTCTTTTTTTTAATGTTTGTTTTTTGAGAGAGAAAGAGAGAGAGACTGAGCGCGAGTGGGGCGGGGGCATAGAGAGAGGGAGATACAGAATCTGAAACAGGCTCCAGGCTCTGAGCTGTCAGCACAGAGCCCAACGCAGGGCTCAAACTCCCGAACTGGGAGATCATGACCTGAGCCCAAGTTGGACGCTTAACTGACGGAGCCACCCAAGTGCCCCATGTTTTTCTTTTTCAAATCTTTTGTTCTTAAAGGTTTTCCATTCCTGAATGAAGCCTTTTACTTTTAGTGAAATAATAGACTAATAATAGTGTTCAGAGAATCAGTGGTCAGATTATATTATCAAAAATGATGAGAAACATTGTATAATCTCTGAGGCTTTTATCCTAAATTTGTGAGTTCCTTTAAGGAATATTGCTGTCAATGATTTCCCACAAATCAGCTAGCATGACTAGTGATTTTCTTATGCTATAGGCATGATTTGCCATACTTATTTTTTCATCAGGATAAAGCTAGTTTATGTCCTGTAACAAGAAACCCACAAGTCTCTGTGTCTTAAAACAATAAGAATTATTTCTCACTCAAGCACTGGTAGGAGGGTTTTGCTCATCACTAATACTTAGGCTTGAAGGCTCCTGGTTGTTTTTGTGAACCAAACAAGTCAAGGGATCCTGGCTGCCTTGTCAGAGGGAAACAATTCTGGAGTGCTTTGGACCTCCAAGCAAAGTGGTCTGGGCTTGAAGCGAGTTAGGTTTGCTAATAACTAATTAGTCAGTAGAAGCCTCATGGTCATACTGGACCCCAAAGAGTCTAGGTTCAGCAACCCTACCAGGAGACTGGAAAACACACAGAGACCTGGAAATCTTTGGGGAATAGCTTTAATGACTGCTGTGTACCTGGTGGATCTACATGCCTAAAGACCAGGGGCTTTTAATGAGATCTGACTGAAGAAGTATTTCGAATCACAGCTTGTAGTGTTTTAAACATGACCATCATTTTCTGAAAACTGCCCATTTCATGTGTGTGGGTTAAAACCATTAGTGTGCCTTTTTCCAAATATGTTTTTCTAAAAACGACTTTTGGCATTTTTATTGTCATCAACCTTATTTGTGACTTCACTGAAATATTTGAAAGCATCAGACAAATGTCTAAAATTTAGTGTCATCTGCAGTATCCTAAGAAAGTTAACATTTTTAGTGTACTAACATATCTTTGACAACATGTACACCACATATGGAACTAATATGTATGTGACACTAACATAGGACAGTAATATATGACACAAATAAAATATATGATAAGCTATGTTAACACGTACAATATATGTTGACCTATACAGATGCTGACATCTTGACCTGAGTGGGACTCTTTAAGCAGTTACTCTACTTTTGAGACGAGAACTAATCCCATGTCTCTACAACATCAGCATCAGTTAACAAATAATACTTGTCACTTTCATCGAGTTGTTTGCTCATGAAGTGAGGGTGTGTGTGGGAGTCAGATCAACTGATCTTTCAACCATTTACCAAATATTTGTAATTGATATGTACTGGTTCTTAATCAATTCAGGCCAACTGACTACCTCTAGGAAATTATTGCTTATGTACATATACCAAGTTGAATGATTTCCTAAAGCTATTATTCTCAAATATTGCTGCACATTGGAATCATCTGGGATCTTTAAAGACTATAACCTGGCTCTCACCACCACCCACGCCCCCCCCCCTCCCCCCAAGTCAAGTTTGACTTCCTGGCTGTTGGGTATGAACTGGGAAGTGGGATTTTTTTAATTTAGTTTACTTTTTTATTTTGCAAGAGAAAGAGAGAGAGAGAGTACATAGGCGAGGGAGGGGTGAGAGAGGAGAAACAGAATCCCAAGCAGGCTCCATGCTATCAGCACAGAGCCCGATGTGGGTTCGAACCCATGAACTATGAGATCATGACCTGAGCCACGATCAAGAGTTGGATATTCAACCCACTGTGCTACCCAGGCACTCCTGGGAAGTGGGATTTTTTAAAATGTTCCCCACCTGATTCTACTATGTAGCGAAGTTTGGGAACCACTGTCCTAATGGAAGGGTTGCTTGGTATTGAAGAAATAGTTTGCACAATTGTTATCTTTATGTTTATAGTATCCAGCTATGTGGGGAGCTTTTTTTGTAACTTCTTTTTAAAAATAACCCAACCTAAACCCAAAAAAACAAAAGAGAAAAGTTCTGCAGAAAATAGCATAATGTTCTTTTCCTTCCCTTAGTAACAAGTGACTTACCACCATTAAATCCTAGTTCTACCAGTATTAATAAATAAATACTGGTTAGTATTTATTTATTGAGCAGTATTTATTTATTGAGCAATCACAGGGTGTACATAGCTTTGTTCTAGTCCTTTGGGACACATTAAAGGTTGTTTACATATAATGCTGGATACATTAATAGTAAACATAGAGATTTGTAATGTAAATATAACAGGTGATAAAATAAGTGTTACAAGGTTGCAAGGATTAAGAGAATTTGAATGCATGTTGATAGAATGAAGTGTACTTGATGTTATATAATTGAGGACTGTGGTTAGAAATAGGCTTCCTTAGATTTAAAGGATAGGAAGGTATATTGTGGAATTTAGAGACATCTTTGCAAAGCTGTGGAGACAGAGTATGACAGAAACAAGCCAAATTTGATTGGAAAGGAAACATGAAAGTGTTGGTGGGAATGCAAACTGGTGCAGCCACTCTGAAAAACAGTATGGAAGTTCCTCAAAATGTTAAAAATAGAGCTTCCCTACGACCTAGCAATGGCCCTGCTAGGTATTTATCCAAAGGATACAAAAATGCTGATTCAAAGGGGCATATACGTCCTGATGTTTATAGCAGTGTTGTTAACAATAGCCAAATTATGGAAAGAGCTCAAATGTCCATTGACGCACGGATAAAGGAGATGTGGTTTATATATACAATGAAATATTACCCGGTGATCAAAAAGAATGAAATCTTGCCATTTGCAACAATGTGGATGGAACTAGAATGGATTATGCTCAGCAAAAAAAGTCAGAGAAAGACAAATGTGATATGATTTCACTCATATGAGTAATTTAAGAAACAAAACAGATGAATATGGGGGGAGAGGAAAAATAAGATAAAAAGAAAGAGGGAGGCAAACCATACGAGACTCTTAAATATAGAGAACACACTGAGGGGTGCTAGAGGGGAGGATGGGGGGGATGGGTTAAATGGGTGATGGGCATTAAAGAGGCACTTGTTGGGATGAGCACTGGGTGTTCTATATAGGTGATGAATCACTAAATTCTACTCTTGAAACCAATACTACACTGTATGTTCACTAACTTAAACAAAAGAAAGGAAGCATGAAGAAATAGCCTCAAAGCGGTACTGAGGCATTTGCATTTAATTGTAAAGGAGCTGGGTAAGTGCTAGAGGGTGGTGGATAGCAGAGTAGGAGGCTTAGAAAGATAAATATGAAAATTAGTATTGGCAGCCGTGTGTGGGATGATTAGTACACAGGAGCCTCAGAATTCGGTCTAGGCTGGAGGATTCAGTAGACAAGGTAGCTGATTTAGGATGGTCGATTTGGGTAGTGGGGTCAGATAGCATTGATGCGTCCAAATAATTGAGCAGATCGTCACAGTTAGCAGTTGGTCCTACATACAGGATCAGAGTTCTGTAAGGAATTTCACCTTCAGATTTTAGTGTGGAAAGCAAAGGATATCAAGGAAACTTACGGGTCCATGGCAGACATGTTGACATGTGTCAGGATCACCAGGGGGTACTTCCTGAAAATGCAGATTCTTGGGTTCAATCAGTTCTGTTGAATCAGAATCATTGGTAACTGGGCCTCTGCTGTAGACAGTGTGAGTTCCAATAAGAATAGTCCAGTGGAGACAGGAATTTTCTCATTTTTTGGTTTTAGAGGGTAGAAGAAGCCATGATGGTTTCCTGAGAGAGTTTATGAGGGCCCTGGATCATGGATCCATGTAGCTTTTGGGATCATGAGAGTGGGCATAGCATATGTAGGGTAGACCTGCATCCTAAAAAGAGGGGTTGAGGGGCGCCTGGGTGGCTCAGTCGGTTAAGCGTCCAACTTCGGCTCAGGTCATGATCTCACGGCCCGTGTGTTCGAGCCCCGCGTCAGGCTCTGTGCTGATGGCTCAGAGCCTGGAGCCTGTTTCGAATTCTGTGTCTCCCTCTTTCTCTGACCCTCCCCTGTTCATGCTCTCTCTCTGTCTCAAAAATAAATTAAAAAAAAAAAAAAAAGGGGGGGTTGAGAGAAGAAATAACAAAATGGCTCATAGTGGCCAAGTCTCTGTGTCAGAAGCCAAGGGTATTTCAGATTTCACATAGTTTGTAGGTGGATCCAAGGCATATTCTGAAGTATTCATGGCACCTGTCGCTCATCATCCTGTGCTTCATCGCCAGTCTCTCTATCTGCTATTTCAGATGATGCCTCGTTTAGTGCCCTAGTGCCTAGTGCCCTGTAGCAGTTTGTTCCTTTGTGGGAAGCACCTGATTATTCTCAAAATAGTTTTATACAACATGTCCTCCATTGTCTGGGCTGAAAACCATGCAGCCACCATGTGTCTGTGGCTCCCTCAGAATGGAGAATATGATGGGCTCATTCTTCTCCTTTGCCCCTCCTGGATCTCTGAATCACCATTGACTCAGGGCTTCCTTGAGGACTTAGCGCATAAGCTGCCTTCTGAAGGATGAGGGAGGAATTGACCAGATGCATGGGTGTAGGGTTTTAGGAAGGATTTTGGCAGAGGAAAAGGTGGGGTTGAAGTGTAGATGTTTGAAAGAACATGATGCACCTGGGCCCTAGAAGTCCTTGGCAAGACTGGAGGAAGAGAGGTACTTTGATTACTCTGCAGAAGCCACACCTCTCTGTTGGCTGATGGGAGCTGTCAGGCTTACACTCCACAATGGTGCAGTGAAATAGGCACTTTGGAAACATTCTTAACCCCTTGGACCCTCAGTTTAAAAGAATGTGACTAGGAAGTTCATTCACACTGCTTACCTAACCCCACATTTGTGAGGATTAGAGCTAATTTTTTTATATAGTAGAATATTTATTAAATGTATTGTTTTAATTTCCCCTTTCCATCCTTCCCTTGAAGTGCTTTCCTTGTGAGAAGGAATTTCCTCATTTGGCAGTTATATTGTCTGATATTTTTTTTTTTTTTTTTAATTTTTTTTTTCAACATTTTTTATTTATTTTTGGGACAGAGAGAGACAGAGCATGAACGGGGGAGGGGCAGAGAGAGAGGGAGACACAGAATCGGAAACAGGCTCCAGGCTCCGAGCCATCAGCCCAGAGCCTGACGCGGGGCTCGAACTCACGGACCGCGAGATCGTGACCTGGCTGAAGTCGGACGCTTAACCGACTGCGCCACCCAGGCGCCCTATTTTTTTTTTTTTTTTTAAATTAACATTTATTTATTTATTTCTGAGAGATAGGGAGAGCACATGCACAAGTGAGAGAGGGAGACAGAGGATATGAAGCAGGCTCTGTGCTGAGCATAGAGCCTGTTATGGGGCTCGAACTCAGGAACTGTGAGATAATGACCTGAACCAAAATCAAGAGTTGGCCACTTAACCAACTGAGCCACCCATGCTCCCCTCTGATATTGTTAGTTATATGATATTTTTATTTTGTTTTGGGAACTTTATGGTTTTCTTGGAGTGAAGAAAATGTCTTATTTCTGCTTTGCCTTTGCTTGCCTCTTCTTATTTCTCAGTATAGTCTGTGTCTTTCATACATAGAACTCAATAAGCAATTGTGTTTTGCTTGAGTATTCAGAGATTTGACTAAAAGCCACATTATGTGTTCCAGCAATTGGTAAAATTATTGGAAGGATTTCTTCTTCTGTGTGTGGTTAGGATTAGTACTTTCAAGTAACATAGGTAGGATTGGATTCTGTTCTTTGTAAATTTATGTTGGCATCTTTCTGAATTATAGGTAGTAGTTTAGATGTAGATATGTCATGTTACCTGTTGAAGAATTTTCTGGTTTCAGAGCTTGAAGAGTAATTTCATGATTTCCTTAAGTAAATTACTCCTGTTCCTATAGAGGGGCCAACTCCCATGACCAGTACACTGAGTTTTTTCTGGAACTGCATGACGTCTGGTTTTGCCGAAGCATGCATTGTAAAATATACAAAAACAAATAAGACTCTAGCTTAAAAACTTCTTCTGGTTGCTATTTTTTAAATAGTCATCGTGATTTGAAACTAAATTTGTATGCCACTTTTGTTTAGGAAGTTTCTCTTTAAAGATCTTCCATATGTGAATAATTTGAATATTCACTTTAATTTCTAGAGAATGGCATTAAAATATCGGTCTAGGCAAGCTGTCAGTTATCCAGTTGAGCACTGTAACAAGCTGTGAATTCATGGGATAGAAGTAGGAAGCCACGTCTAAGACGTGTCAGTCTTCGACTTGTTGTATGTAAAAGTGAGATTCTCTTTCTTTGAAAAGCAGAGTTTTAGGTTTTTGGAAAATCTTTTTGAAGTTGGCTTGAGGATTTTTCCACTTCTGAAACACCTCTGGAATTGTGTGGGGGTCTCAAGATGGGCCTGGTAGAAGATGATACTGTATAGTTTCAGTAGGAAGGAAGATGCCCAAGATGAACTTGCAGCATATTTTACTATTACTGCACATTAATCTTAAGTTGCTGAGGGCAAATTACATGCAAAAATGGAGAAAATAAAGAACAGCTGTCCCCAGAAAATTTACAGCAAGTAAACTTGAATTTTTCCCTCACTGTCTCTTTTTTAATCATAATGGGTGTGAGATGGGAGTGGGTGGATAACAAGAGGACAGTCTTATGTGGGAGGGAATTAGAGAGTCTTGTGGTGTCTGCAGAAATGCAAATGCAAAACTGAAATCCTAAATTCAGGCGAGTCAGGATTATTCATTTTCTTAATTAGTAATCTTATTTGTTTTAAGAACAAGTAAGCTTCCAAAGCTATTAGTTTCCAAATGAGTGGTTGACAACAGTTAATAGGGAAAAATGGTTAAACTATCCTGCTAGAGAGTAGGCATGCTAGGTTTTGTGTGTTCAGTTCAGATTCTGACGAGGTCCATGGCATTTTTATTGCAAGGCTCTGTCAACACTTTTAGCATAGTGGTGAATAGCATGAGCCCAAAGGTCAGTCTGGATTGGAATCTCTTTCACCACTTACTAGCTCTGCAACCATGGCACGTTAGTTACTTGACGCCCTGTGACCTGATTTTATCATGTGTCTCATGGGATAATGGTGGCAACTCCTTTGCGGGCTTGTGAGGATGAAAAGAGAGCGCTTGGGACCTTGGCACCTATTGAGTGCTCTGTAAATGTGAGTCACTTATTTAGAGATCCATCTGTTAATTGAGGCCAGTCACAATTAAGTAGTTCCGTTATTGATTCAAGGCTCTGGGAGCACTTTTTTTTTTTTAAATAGTAATTTACATAGGGAAATAAATCACTTGAGTTCATTTTAGCAATTTCACGTGGCACTTGCAACATGCAGCAAAAGTAACTGCTTTGGAATTTCAGTCTTCTGTTCCTCAGTGTCTTGTGGACACTGGAGCAAGAAAACGGCCAGGAGGTGGTGAAGAAAGGAAGGATGCTCAGGAACAAGACAATGGCTTTTGGATTACGGCAGTCGTCCCCCTCACATCCCCTCCCTGCCCCCCGTCCCCCCAAAAAAGAGATTGCCCAGAGTTGCCTAGAATTGGTTTAGTTCCTGATGCTGCAGCTGTTCTGAGGTGGAGAGACTGATGGCAGCAGTGAGACTCTTAGACTTTTCCTGATGTTCTGATTTCTGTAGAGAAGGGAAGAAAAAGAGTGGCAAAAAACTTCAGCCAACTTTGCCTTGAGTTTGAGTCTCTTTTTCTGTTTTACGTTAAGTAAAATTTTGTGACCACTTAAGCTTGAGCTACATGAGTGAATTTAAAAATAAAATGTACTTTTATTTAGCTGTCTCATCCATTCCAGCTTATTTAATACTTATGTATTCTTCGACATGCACGTGTTAGATGGGCTTCAGTCAATTCTTTTTGGGTGTTTCCTACAGGAAATATATTGGAGGAAAAAATGGTGGACATATGGTTCCTTTTTCTTAAAGATTAGTTTCAATCTAGTTTCAAGGCAGTGAAGGCCTCTGATTTCATGCTTTCATGTGAACAAGTTATTTTGTATAGTTTCATGCATGCTAGTAGAAGACCCAAGACTCCTGGATCAGAGATGAAGGACAGTTTATTACTCTCAGTAGTCAGAATATAAATTTTGTGTTGGTCTCTAATTCCTAAGGGTACTGCAGAGAAGGTCAGGTGATACCTGCCCACACAATGGGTCATATTACAAGAGAAAAACTCTGAGCTTAGGAAACTTGACTCTTACTATGGCTGACAAGTATGCCTGCCTTTTGTTCTAGATGGAGACACTATCTCTATTTTCCAAGGCTGCAAGCAAACCTGTTCTTTGCTCTAGAGTGAGATACTGGAACAGATGGTGTTCACCCGCCCTGGGGTGTTGCTGGCAGAGGGGGTGGATGGCTATGATGTGTTAAGATGCTTTGTGAGCAGTCGAGGCCAGAGTGTGGTAGATCCCAGGCACTGTGCTGCATGTTGCCTCAGTGCTATAGGCAGAGGTGAGACGTTGACAGATTTGAGCAGGGGTATGTTCAGATCTTTTAATGGGAGTTGGGTGGGATGGGGAGATGGCAGGCAAGATGGCTGGCTGGATTTTAGAAATAATCCAGATAAAGCTGATGGAGGTTTAAACCAGGGCACTGATAGTGGAAAGAAGGGATGGATAGGATGAGAAACTTGGCAGAAAAACAGAATCTGATGACATGTTGAATATAGAAGGTAGGGAAAGGGGAAGATAAAAACTGTAAGCTTCCCAACCAAGGTAGTTGAAGACATCTTTAGCCAAGACAGAGAATGCAAGAGGAGCAGTACGTTTGGGAGGAATATAGGTTGGTTTTTGTTATTGTGAATTCAGAGTGCCTGTCCTGTGACATTTCTGTCAGAAATAAAATGAAGGCAACAGAAGAGATGGTGGGCATCATTTTTTAGAGAGGTGAAGTTCTTTTCTTTTCTCTTTTCTTTGTTTCTGTTTTCTTTTTTTCCTTTTTTTTTTTTTTTTTTTTGAAAGAGAGCATGAGCTGGTGGGGGGTGGGGCAGAAAGAGAGGGAGAGAATCTTAAGCAGCTTCTACACCCAGCATGGAGCTTAACGCTAGGCTCACTCTCACAAACAATGAGATAGTGACCTGAGCTGAAATCAAGAGTTGGACACTTAACCAAATGAGCCACCCACGCACCCAGAGAGGTCAAGTTTTGAGTGTCAAAAAGTCTTGGCAGGTGGATGGTGAGGGAAGAAAATAATGGGGGACAAAGGGCAGAATATTTGGGGATCTTTGCCTTTAGAGAATATGAGGAAAAAGAATAATTAAGGAGACATAGCACAGTTACAGGGTCAGAGGAGAACCCAAGACAGTGTGGTGTAAAGGAATCCAGAAGAGGGGTAATTTCAAAGAGGAGGAAGTCATACCTGTGTCACCTGCTCTACAAAGTTCAGGGAGGAGGAGGACCCAAAAAAACCATTTAAAGACTGGGAAGCAAGAAGCTGGAGAATAGCCAGGCTGTACAGGTTGTACTTCTCACAAGAACCCTAGGAGACAATGGTATTTTCCATTTTCCATGAGCATCTGAAGCCAAGAGACATGATTTGACTTGTATAAGTCTCAGCTAGAAGGTATCAGACTACAACTCAAATCCAAGGCTGAGTTTTTAATGCTGGTGCTCTCAACATCAATGAACACGAGGAGATGGAGACTATAGGCTGATTTCGGAGGATGCTGGAGATCAACAATATAATACAGACAAATACTTAAAAAATAGATGAAGTGTGAAACTGTAGAGAGTAGGAAAGGGAAGCTGGAAGGGAAGACTTAAATGTCATAATCTGAAGTGCTCCTCCAGACTTGAGATGAAGCCATTCTAAAGTCATACCTTCTTCTTTCCATACTGGCTCTATCATGGACCTTTGAAGGGGCACCATCAGCCCAAGAAAGGTTTATCCCCTTTGCTGAGAATCTATGTAATACCTTGGAAAGTCTCTTTGTAGAAAACATAATGTCAGTGTGGAATCTGCATCTGACAGTATTTAAAATCCTAATAACAAATGGCATTTTATATTTTCTGAGTATTTCATATATTCTAGCTCACACAGTCCCTACAAAACTCAGTAGGTGGTTGAGATCTATCTTGTTTCTGAGGGATCTGTGGCATGGAACGTTAAGGGTAAACCTGCCACAGTTCACACAGCCTATAAAGTGGCAGAGCTGGGATTCAGAACCGGGTCTCCATACTCAACGTCAGAATTCACCCATGGCAGGAGAGTAAGGTGAGAGGAAGAGTTGGTTGACAACTCCATTTAGTGGTAATAGGGGAGCTGAATTCTGCTAGGAGGCCCAGGGACTGTGACACACTCCTTTCCCCAAGGTTTACACTGAGAGGAAAGACCGAAGGGCACATTGAATGAGTGGTAGATCTGTTAGATGTGGGACAGAAAGACATCAGACCTTGAGAGAGGTTGGGGCCCTGAGTGTTATTAATGGAAGAGGAAACTTCCTGGTAGTCAGTAGTTTCTCACTAGCCCTGCTGGAGGCTGCCTGCCCACTGGCTTGGGTGAATTTATGCCAGAAATAGCAGCAAGTCTAGGGGTTGTCTGGTCCGAAGCAAAAATGCTTTCCTCTCATGTGGGCTAGCTGCATGGAATGCTGGGAATATACAGTCTATTCTGACCCTAATACCAAGGTAGCAGCTAATAAACCAAAAACCCTTTGTATTTGTGACTTTTAGAGTCAAGCCTAGATGTGTCTGAAAAGTCCTGGAATGAGAACTTCATCACAAAAATACTGGTTTAGACCTGGAATTGGGTATTTGCCTTGTACTTTGTCCCTACTTTTCACTTATGCTGGGATGGGATGCAGTAATGAAAGTGATGTGACAGGCAGACTCAGTGGGCACAGCTGCCCTCATGTACCAAACTGTTGGAGTTCTGAGCTCTCTGGTTGGTTGGGTATAGGAAGATCATGTGAATGAAATCATGAGACCTGTCCTCAAAGTGCCTGCTGGTGAGGAGGCTATCCATCGTAATACAGAAGTGTGTTAATCTAAAAAGAACATGTAGAGGCCAACGTGAAAGTGGAAGCAAGACTTCATAGGAAGGAAAAGTGCAGGGTAGTTCCTGACACATAGTAACTGTCAATAATATTTTTATATCTGCCGCCCAAATAATCATCATCTAGGGGAGAAATTCCATACGTTATCAGTGAACAGAAATGTCATATTTTCTGTGAGCCATTCATATTGAATAAATTTTGACACTCACCATGTGCTTTATTTTATAAATTAGGTTGTAGACTTAGGGCAATTTGTATATGTAATGTACCTAGCTGTTTTGATACTAATTTTGAATCTTATGCTCAATTAAAGTTTGTAATAGTGCTTGGTATGTGAGGCTCATGTGCTTTCCACACGGTGTGTCCTTTGATTTCCATGACAATCCCATGCCATTATTAACCTCATTTTTCAGGTAATGAAGCTGGGGCAGGGAGAGAATGAGTGACTTGCCAGGTTGTACAACCAGGAGGTGGTAGAGTTGGAAGTTTCCAGGATATGAGTAACCTTAACTTGTCATAATTTATATCTTACAAATTTAACAAAGATGTGTTTACTGAATATGCTTTTTTTTTTTTAAAGTTTATTTATTTATTTTGAGAGAGAGAGAGAGAGCGAGCATGCACAAATGGGAGAAGGGGCAGAGAGCTAAAGAGAGAATCCTATGCAGGCTCCACGCCATGAGCACAAAGCCTGATGTGGGGCTTGATCTCATAGACCATGAGATCATGACCTGAGCCAAAATCAAGAGTCAGATGTTTATCTGACTGAGCCACCCAGGCGCCCTTACTTTTTGTTTTGTTTTGTTTTTTTTGAAGTGAGGGGACTAAGATCTAGAAATGTTGAAATGTTACTATCATCTGCAGTTAATCTTCTGTTTCAGGGCTTAAAAATTGTTTCTTACCCTGTTTTTTCCTAGTATTTAATACACTTTAAGTATTAAAAATAATACATTCTTCTTCCAAAATTTTAGAATTCTTTAAATACAGTACCTTAATTTATGGTATTGAATGTTATGTCCCTTTGATGGAATGGAGCAAATGATGCTTGGTTCTGTCTGCTTATACTTAAAAATAATTTAACTTAAATGCGTGTTTTTGATAGAACCTTAGAGTATTATGAATTGTCCAGTATCTTGGAAGGTAGTCTTTGTGTATGAACCTGTTTATTTTTGTGTAACTCAGTGCAGTGGATAGTCTGGAAAGTGCTGATTGTATTTACACAGACATGTAAATAGAATGTTTATTGGGGATTAGTTATAAATATACATAAAGGACACATTATCAAATCTTTGTCATTTACCTATGACCTGAAGCAATATTCATGAGCCTCATCATTTGCTATTTTTGGAGTCACCTTTATAGCATTTCGTTCTTAGCCTTGTTGCTGGGTTATTTTCTCATAAGCTTTTCCTAATCATTTTACGTATAGTGCTTTCTTCCTTTTATTTTCAAGACCCACTCCAGGTTAGTTAATATTTATAATTGTATATAAATGTATTATTATAAAAACATTTACAATTGTGATTGATATTTATGCATAAAGTTGTGTGTTCATTACATAGCTCAAAGGAGAATTTGTCTTTGCAGTGCTGGTGGGATATATAAACAAATTTGCATTTATGCGTGTGTGTGTGTTTATGTGTGTGGGCTGTATTACTGATGACATGTGGCAGACTTTTGATGTAAATCTTGTGAATATGAACCTGACCATTGACGACCTTTCATCCCTGTTGTAGACAGACAAAAGTGCAAATAAATGATTCAGTCCTGCCACAAATATTGGTCAATTATCTCATTCCATGCCAAACACTCTACTGGTTACTAGATGAGAACTGACTGAATGTTAGTTTATGGACCCATAACATATGGTCACTGATTTCTGTAGAATCCTATACCTGGATAATTTTTTAAAATAATTTTGTACGTATCACCATCAAAAGTCTAAGTTTCATTTTGAGTCTTATTCCTTTATAATGTTATATTTGTCTTTTCTAGTTACAAATAACCTTTTCTGTCTCTTTTTATTTTCTTTCTATATCCTTTTACTAATCACTCATCAACTTACGAATGACTTATTCAGTTTATCCATTAATTTATCTGATTCACTGGTTAAATGTATACCATGTACTGAGGATCATGCAAGATATTAAGAGTCCCTGAGTTATCAGGTATGGGTTCTGTTCCCGAAGCCAGAAAGGAAAGATGAGACGTTGTGGCTGGGTTGGTTGCTCTCTCCCAAGTTGCTCTTTCTTTTAATTTTAATTGTCTTTTAAATTTTATTGTGTCTTCACTGTATTCTACCTCAGTGCTTAAAATATAAGTACACGATAATTTTTATGAAATTAATAGGACTTTAAATGTTACACAATGTCTAGCCTGTTATTGCCTCATTTATTTCCAAATTCTCCTTCCTTCTGTTCTTCATTGACCTTTCCTGTGTGTGTGTGTGTGTGTGTGTGTGTGTGTTGATTACCTGTCTTCTCTCTTCTACCTCCTTTACTCTAAATGCCACTTCCTGTTTTCTTCTTATGCAACAAATTTTTTTTGCCAGTTGTGGCCATGTTAGCCTTTGCCCCCACCTCTGTTGTTTAACTGAATTTAGCCACTCTCTTTGGCTTTATTTTCCTTTTGTATCTAATTCTTTTATTGTTCCAGAGCATCTTATTTTCTCTTTTGCTTCTCTAGCCCACCTGCCAGGGCCTCTGAGTGCCCACTGGTGTTAGGTAGTTTTGTGGAGTGGAATAGACTGGTTCTGGCAGCATCGTCTGGGTTCCAAGAGGGAGACTGTGGGGCAGAGATGATGATGAAAGTTGACTCATTTCCTTTTTTGACTTTCTCCTCGAGAAAGATGTGGCTGGTACTCAGTGACAGAACTGTGTGAGATTGGAGGAGACAGGCGGTGGGAAGTAAGACACGTTTGATTTCACCTTGTCCACTTTGTCCAGGGACAGCTGTCATCAGCTGCTCATCACTGTAATGGAGAGCACTTACCCTCCTGATCAGAAACAGCCTTATTTGTTAAAAGAAAAAAACAAAAACAAAAATAAAACTATAGCACTTTGACCAGATGAAAAATTTTTGTTAAAAGTTAAAAAGTGTTGTAGTAATAACATCAGGGAATATTGCTACCTGAGAAAAATCGTAGTAAGTTGGATATTTTAACTTTGTTTTTAGCTCCTAATTATAATGTCTGTTTTGGCCCAAGGCCAGTCTCTATCTGTAGTTCCAAATTAATTCCAAGACCCTAGCCATATCTTTTTTGTACTCAACTATTCCACGTGAGGCACCATGAAAGCTATTAAAAACAAAACCCAAGATTGACCTAGTATCTTTCCATGTCTCTGTGTATTTGGAAAGAGAAGGTAGAACACAGGTCCTCAATTCTTAATCTGAAAATCATGAGGTTGGATGTGTTTTAGAAAGCGTATGGGACGTAAGGTATACTGCATGTCACATCTCCAGATGTGTGGACATACTTTTAACATAGTTAATTAGGAGTATTCACACTGAGCAGGGGAATATACAAACGAAATAATCTGATGTCAGGTCAAGCATTCAGACTTTGATTTTGGGAATTGTGAATAAGAGATTGTGGGCTTGTTTTAAAATGTATTCAAGTGTTCGGAGGAATTAATTATGAGTCATGTTCAGGAAAAGGGAATATCAACTGTAGGCTGGTGTTAGACAAGGTGGGATTTTATCTGGTTTTGAAGGTCTGGATGGGATTCAATTTGCTCACTGTTGAACCTCTGGCAGCTAGAACGGCACCTGGCACATATTTGATGAATAAATATTTGACAGATGAGTAATTTGTGGAGAGAAGGCGGAAGAACATTTCTGTCCGAGGAGATGACCTGGAGGGAGGAGTGAAGGGAGTGAATTTGGTGACTTGTGGGTGATAGTTCAGGGTTTGCTCTGGTTGAGGTGAATACTCCACAATAAATGTGGGTAGGTGAGGTAGGGCCCATTGTAGATATTTGTGTATTTATGCCTTACCTACTACTTCAGCAGAGGAATCTAGACTGGATCTGAGTGATGGCTTACTCTTAAATGGGGATGGCAGAGAATTTAGATAATCAGTGTGGTTTGAAAAAGGAAAAGAAAAAGAAAAAATGATGTTCAGAATGAATTATAGTCGTGTGTGCTTCCCTACAGGGGTGTCTTAATAAATATGTGTGTATAAAACTCAAGACTGTGTTGAAGAAGCAGAGATGAGTCTGAATGTGAAGAAATTGTGCACATTGACCTAGTGAATTAGGAAAGTGACAGAGGAAGTCAAAGAAAATTTCCAAATTCTAATACGTGGTGATTAGAAATAGTGACTCCTTGGGCTGAAAGGGGAAAATGTGGAAGAGAAGCTGGAGAGACTGATAAACTCACTCATATGACTTGGCATAAGGATTGGTTCCTATTCTTCAAATGTATTTATTTGTTGTCTTTTAAATGATATGTGTATGTTCAGAGATATAAAGTATGTTTCAGTTTTCTTAATTCAGACCTTTTTAAGGATGTTGTAACAAGAAACAAAATCCTATATGACGTGTGTGTGTGTGTTACATGCTGTTTCTAAGCTGCTTTTATATGAGGTTTATTTAAATTTCATCTTAAAAATGTAGAAACTGTGTTGAGTAGCATCAATTCCCCCTTGCACCTTTCATTATGCATTAGCAATTAACTCAGCTTCTCTCAGGTTGATGAATTTGAACTTGATCAATTATCTGATAGTAATTACAAGCACAGAGTGATGATTATTGCTGAGGTAACATTCTTATTTCATTTCTCTGTGCATTTCAGGCATGTCTCAAAGATGCACGTTTGCCTGACTGCAGAATATGACTTGCTCTTTTGGCTTCTGGCACCGAGGTCAAACTATTTTAGGTTTTTTAAATGGAGTAGTATTGAAAAACAGTCCTCTGATATTTTGAACTCTGGACATGGCCTTCTGGCTTCTAGGAGAAGGAAGGAAAGAGGCCCAGTCTTTTCTCCCGTAGCAGGCTCAAAATCTGATTTTTGTGTTTCTTGACAATTTCCTTTCTTTTTTATCAACTCCTGGCAGGGCTGACCTGAATTTGTTTCCCTCTCTTGGAGTCAGTGAGCTTCCCCATCAGGAAGGTGCGTCTCTGCTGCTTTGATTCTTTAGCATTCAAAGCATCTTTAGAACAGATATGTGTGGACTGAAGGGCTGGCCTTTGCTCTTCTGGTTCTTTGAGCTCTGTTGAGATAATTGAGAGACAAGGTGTATGTGTTTGCTTGGATTGCCATAATAAAGTCCCACAAACTGGGTGGCTTATACAACAGAAATGTATTTTCTCAGAATTCTTGGGGCTAGAAATCTGAGGTCCATGTGTCAGTAGGTTGGCTTCTTTGGAGGACCCCTGTCCTTGGTTTCTGGGTGACTGGCTTCTCCCTGTGTGTGTCCCAACTTCTTTTTTTTAATGTTTATTTATTTTGAGAGAGAGATTTAAAAAATTTTTTCTTATTCTTGAGAGACAGAGAGTCAGACAGAACATGCATGGGGGAGGGGCAGAGAGAGAGGGAGACACAGAATTGGAAGCAGACTCCAGGCTCCCAGCTATCAGCAAAGAGCCTGATGCAGGGCTCGATCTCACAGACCATGAGATCATGACCTGAGTTGAAGTTGGACACCTAACTGACTGAGCCACCCAAGCGCCCCAAGGATTGGTTTCTTCTGAGGGCCATGGTTTGTGGGTGACCATCTTCTCCCTGTGTGTCCCGACTTCTTTTTTTTTGTAAGTGTTGATTTATTTTGAGCGAGAGAGAGAGCAAGCAAGCAAGGGAAAGGGGGAGAGAGAGGGAGAGAGAATCCCAAGCTGGCTCTGTGCTGTTAGTGCAAAGCCAGACATGGGGCTCGAACTCACAAACCACAAGATCATGACCTGAACTGAAATCAACACTTGGGCGCTTAACCGACTGAGCCACCCAGGTGCCCCCCCACCCCCCAACTTCTTATAAGAACATTAAACATACTGCTTTAGGACCTACCCTAATGACATAATTTCAACTTAATTACCTCGTTTAAAGACCTTATTTCCAAAGACGGTCAAATTCTGAGGGTAGTGAGGGTTAGGACTTCAACATAGGGATTTTGGGGGGATGCAAAATGTAGCATATACAAGACAAATGGGACATTTGAGAAGCTTAAAAAATTATTAAGGAGAAATAAATGAAAGGCAAAATAGAGAAAAGGAAAATGAAGACTTGCTTTTGCAAGGAGTGATAAGAGCTTTTATGTGTGCCATGCGTTACAATTGATAGTACATGTCTTGGTATCGTCTCAATGTTTTCCCCCCACCAAACACAAAGTGCAAGGTGCTGTCCTTGATCTCAGATACATCATCGAGACTCAGAGAGGTCCATGATCTCAGAGCTCAGGAGTGACTGAGTCTTGACTGGAAGCCAGCCCTTCAGACCCTGTCTGGTCTTTTCATCACCCATGTTGAGTAGATGAAAAGAAAGTAAGCTCTCCTAGGCAAATTCCGTGGCTTTTTTGGTGGTGTTGTTGTGTTTGGGAAACTTTGGGGATTAGAGGCATCATCTTCTTTTCAACTAGTTGTGTTCTTGTTAGTTTTAACATTGGTTGTGCAGAAAACAAACACCTGCAGCAAGCTGCAACTCTTTTGAGAAGTCATGATTTTTCAAAGTCGTTATTTTATTATGAAAGCTTTCAAGCATAAAAAGAGTAGAGAGAGTGGTGCAGTGAACTCCCATATTCTTATGGCTCAGGCTCAACACTTAAGATTTTGGTAAAATTGCTTCATCTATCCCTTCTTTGCTCTTAAAGCAAATCTCAGGTTCCTTTCACTCTTTTCAGTATGTACCTTAAAAAAAATAGGGACATTTTCTGACATACTCTTAATGTCACTCAGAATTTCCCAATTGCCTCAAAAATGCCCTTTTACAGTTGGTTTATTCAAATCAATATACTGTGTATATTGCCATGTATTCAATATACTAAATTCTGTTTGACAATATATTTTCTTGCCTTTATTTCTCATCTGTTGTGCCCAGAGATACTTTGTTTCCCCAGCTCTGCGGAGAGAGAATGCTGTGATTTGGCTCATTCTGATGTATATACTTTGTAGTAATGTTCCTTGGGAGTTTCAGAGCTCCTTGCTGGACAGTGCATGTAACAGCTCTTAACCAAAAACAAAAACAGTTCTGCCTTAGTTTTGAATGGATTTCCATGGCCTTAAAGAATCCTCTAAATAATGATTTTCTTTCTGTGTACTAAGTACCATGTTATTTTTTAAAAGGCTGAACTTTTCAAGAAAAACAACGTGAAAGTTAGAATGCATCTTTACAAAATGCATTGGTACACATGAGTACTACTTAAGGAACTTATTTCATTAACATTGACTCATTACATTTTGTGCACATGGAACACTGTTTTTATGAGATTATTTTCCAACCATAACTCATGAATACCAAGCTGCTAAAACAAGTTGGTAAACACTTGGTTTTGTCAAACATTTATTTTTATAGTCAACAGGAATGCTGCTAATGTGAGTTTAGCAAAGATTCTGAATACAATTGTTTGCTGACAGCTTTTAAAATATGACTTGTCTTATATTTTGCTAACACTTTGTCTCTTCCAATAGGTATAAATGACCAAGGATTGTACAGAGTTGTGGGGGTGAGTTCAAAGGTCCAGAGACTTCTGAGTATGTTGATGGGTATGCCTCTTTTCTAATCATTTTCCATGCATTGTTTGTTTATGTTCATTGACTTTACAACTTAATATTTCATAGTAACATAACAGCACACTTGGGTGCCTCGATGAGTTTTCTCCTGAGCAGAGGTAGTTGATGCTGAGAAGTAGATTAGTGTTTGTCTCAGCACAGATTTCCACTCCCTCTTACCTTGTGTTCCATTTCTTAGTAAATGGGGGGAAAAAAAGAAAAGAATGCAGCTCATGGGTGAATGTCGTCTTGTGCTTGCTTCTCACAGGAAAGTAGCAGCCAGGCCTCTGTGATTTGCATGGCTTCCAAATTGCCCATCCAGAGTCTTGACAGTACATTTGGTTGGACAAGACCACTGGGACTCACTCATTTTTATGTTGCTTCCAAAACTGTCACTTGACAGCAAGGATCCGATTCTTGGGGACTCATTGGTATTCACAGTGGCTTGTTCGTAGTTTGCACCAGGCTCTTCTCCAGAACCATGCATGCTCCATCTGTGCTGATAACACAGTGTTCTTTGGCATCACAGACTAGAGGAAGCCAGCAAGTGAATTCATTTCATTACCCCAGACATTGCGTGAATGACAAAGCGCTTTTACATGACACGCCGCTGTCGGTTCGGTGCCACCTGTAAGGTGTTGTGCCTCTCTCCCTGCCCCAAGGCTGGCTGCCTCTTGAGGAGTGATGATAACTCATCAGGCTTGAGGGCCTGTATGTCAAACCAATCTGTCATTTTGACCTTGCTAAATATTAATTAACTTGATATCTCACTTTAATTAATCAGTATTAACAATGCCCTCAGGTATGCTGTAGATGCATTTAAAACCTGTCTGCATCTTAAAGCATTGTGGGAAGGACTCGTTTTTAGGAAGCATAAACCAAGATGAATAAAATCAACTGACATGTTACAGATAGGATTGCTTGTTTGGCTGTATTTGAATTAAGGATTTAATAAGCAATAACCTTTTTTTAGCTATTAACTGCAGGAAGAATTGCCCATCATCAGTTGGAGAGCTGTCTTAGAAGACATTCGCTTTCATGAGCTGTTTTCATTTTCTGCCTCTCTGGTTTAACTTGGGTGTGCAATTTTGGCAGTCAGATTTTCCTTTTTACCATTAGTGGTCTCCAAATTAAATAGACTCAGGTTGCCAGTGGTTCAGTAGCAGCTGGAAGAGTTTAATGGGGCTACAGCATCTGCTTTTAGTTAATTTTAAAATTAGAAACACTTCGCTCATTTCCAAGATGGTGTAATAATGATTAGAATTGGAAGGCTGTTGGTATCAGAAGGGGATATTTTGGCTGAAAGGCACACTTTGGCAGTAAATTGGTCCTAAGGATCCCAGCATTATTTTTATTGTCTTCTTGTTCGTGTTCAAGGGAAGTTCAAACAAGGGTGTCTCTGTGGTCACGGGGAAGTGTTAAGCTGTCTCAAAATTTGTTCTTAATCTCATAAAATCCCTCTTGATCTGCATCCCTGAACTAAGGTGGTAGTTTCCTCTGCTCATGGGAAATGTCTCAAGATAATCCTGTACTGGCAAGGTGTTTTAAAATATCTAAACCCTCAAAAATTCATGACCTGGAAAACTGTTTTCACTTTCCATGAGACTCAGAGCAGAGAAGTCTAGGATACAAGCGCGATACAACCTAATTTCAGCTGCTGACAAAGGAAATTTGCTTTCCCAAGAAGCATTTCTTCAGGAAGTTGAAGAATTGATGAGAGGGATGACACTGACTTGATTATTTCCTTGTAAAGGGGGGTTGGGCACTACCACAATAATTATTTTACAATAATTCCTAGTATGAAATTGAAGATGGTCAATCACAAACTTTGGATTTTTTATTAGGATTAATACTGCTTTCTTGTTGCTTTGTTACCAACTCAAACTTTAGGTCTTTACAAAATAGATTTATTCACTGAATCTTAATTTAAAATTCCCTTAAGATACCTTTTTCCTTCTATCCCATTCATTAAGTGTTCAAATAAATAATTTATACCTCTTCCAAAAAAAGGATTTTAAGAGTTCTGTGTAGTTGTGTATACCCTATCCACTGAACATTCTTTCTTTCCATCTTATCTCACCTCCCTATGTTGTTCTAGGGTTCTATATCTTAAAGAGAAAAAAAACACCGGATGAGTCTGCCAGATTTTTAGCTTTGCTCTTTTAGACCAGTGTCCCCCCTCTTCCCGCCCCAGGAGTTCTGATGATTTTGCTCATTTGGTATTAGGCAATTATTTACTCATTTTTTGAGAGAGAGTGCAGGCAGGGAAGGGGCAGAGAGAGAGGGGGACAGAGGATCTGAAGCGGGTTCTGTGCTGACAGCAACAAACCCGATGTGGAACTCAGGAACCGTGAGATCATGATCTGAGCCAAAGTTGGACACTTAATGAATTGAGCCACCCAGGTCCCCAGTATGAGGCAGTTATTTTTTTAAGTTGCTATTCGTCCAGTAATGTGTATTTCAAATTTGGATTTTTCAAAGTACAATTTGTTTGTATTGAATTTTTCTTTGTAGAGATGAGAAATAATCCATTTTTTTAATGTCTGAGAAAAAAATTCCAAGGCATTTAGTATTTTTGACAAGAACTTCTGTTTACTTGGTTCTTTAGTTCTTGAGAACTAATTATTTACTTGGATGTGTTTCTATTACTGCCATTTTTATATAACGTGTGTATTGTTTGTTTGAAATGTTTTAAGTATTTACTCTTGTGTAGAAGTTTGTGATGATTTCTAAAGAAAGGATGAATGCTTAGTATCTTCCATGTTTTCTTCACTTGTTGGTGTGTTTTCACTCTTCATATTTAAGATTAAAATAAAGAAAAATCTTTCTTTCCATTCTTCTTCTCTCCCCATTTTCTTCTCCCCCACACCCCTGTTACCTCCACCCCTTTCTTCTCTCCTCTGCCAAGAAGGAGTACGAATGGCAGTTGACCACAGAAAGTCCTCTAAATAGACATGTCATATCTACTCCTCCAGGTCAGGTCAGGTGATGGGAGTTGTTGTCTTAGTTGTCTTCTATCCTGGGAGCCAGAAGGTAGTGCTCAGCTCTCTTTCCCTGGACCACACTTCTTAAGTTTAAAAAAAAAAAAAAAAAAAAAAAAAAAAAATATATATATATATATATACATATATATATGTATATATATATATATATATATATATATATAAAATCACACATACATAATATATACATATATATGTATATGTATATATACACACATACATACAAAGTCCAACTGAGCAACTGTCTTCCTCCCCTTTTCAGGTGTTTTTCTTCCCCTTTTGCTCTAACAGAGGGCACACACACATAGACATGTAACTTTGTAAAAGTTTTATGTTTGTTTTTTACGTAGTAGCTTTAGAGCACTTGGGGAGGGAAGGGAGAAATACCGGATGAGGTGTGTTTGGGTGAGTCATGAATTTTTAGTAAATGGGGTGAGAATGTAGCAGGTTAATTACAATAGTTATTGGCAGGTTAGAACTCAGATGGGTTAGAGTTGTCAGTGTTCTCCCACTTCGCCACTGAAGAATGAAAACATCAGAGCAGGGAGGGGAAATTATAAGAAAATGTGGTGGCAGCTTAAGTGTGTTGGTGAATTTGGTGGTTATTTCTAAATTTAACTTGCAAAATAGGCAGGATTTTATTTTTAGGCACAGAACCATAGAAAACGAGATACAACTAACTTGGAAGCTTTACTTAAAAAAAAAAAATTACCTTACTTGTTTGTAAGACAGCTTTTTCATATACATTGGGGAAAACAAAGTACACTAATATAGGTGAAAATTATGATTTTGGATTTATAATGTATATTCTCAAAATTCATTCAATCAGTGTGCTCCTTCAAGTACTTTAATTTAAAGTGGGGCCCAGATCAATTTTTGGAATATTGCATTTAGGTGCTTTGCATTTAGGTGGGGCTGAAAATTTCCAGTTTCAAAAAAAAAATACTGGTTACGTAATTATGAAACATTCACCCAAATAAACAGTTAACTGTTTGT
This sequence comes from Neofelis nebulosa, assembly GCF_028018385.1. NCBI lineage: Eukaryota > Metazoa > Chordata > Mammalia > Carnivora > Felidae > Neofelis > Neofelis nebulosa. The sequence continues at coordinate 80,731,365 of NC_080784.1, read as the reverse complement.
ATCTGTGCTTGTTAGTTTTAACTAGTACATAAAGGTGTTGTCTCTTAGTCAATAAGGGAGCAAAATCCCTTCCTTATTTACAGTAGAATGTATATTCTGATTGAACACTCAAATGCATTTATAAGTTTGAATCCCAGATAAGTTATTAGCAAATTTACCTGGTCCCAGTGCATCCACTGATTCTAAAGAACTGCTAGGTATGATTGAGTTATTTGAAAACAGTAAAAATTTAATAGGGGATTAGTACCATAGACACTATGTAGTCATTAGCCTCTGATGTGACAGCTACTTTTTATTCCATGAATTCAAAGGGTGGCTTACTTTTCCATAGAAAGGCTATGATTCTCGAAATACAGAATGATAATTTGGTAGAAAGATGAAAATAAAAGATTTCCTTTAGAAGCCTCCTGGATTTTAAAATGCTGATTTGCCGGGAGCGAATTGATTGAAAATGTTATCTGACTTGTATGTTAAAATGAGATTTAAATAATTGATTTAATGAGAGAGAGAATATTCAGTTACTGAAGTAATGGGTTGGCAAAGCCTTTAGAACAGAATTATTTAGTCCCAGTTATAAAGGATTGCACCTTTAATCAGGGTGCTTAATTTGATTTCTTGAATGTATCTGTGGCTTGTCTGACAAGCTTGGTAACAAATGAGTTCTGAATTGTAGGAACTGATCAAAATGTAATCAGTGTCAATTGCCATTGTTGTAGTTTATTGCATGTTGCTGTCAGTTGCTGTAATCAAGAACTGTTGAAGTGCTTTAAAAAGTCTCCAGACTTTTGAGTAATTGACTTCATATGTATGATGTTATGGCTGTGAAATAACCATCACTTCCTGTTTTACTTTGTTTCTGGAAAGTTTGAGAATAGCATAGTTTGAGATAGGTGAGTTGTCACCTATCCTTCCTCATGCCCAAGCCTAAAGTTTTTTAAGTGACATGCCTGACTGAATGCAGTGGTCCTGTTCTGAAAGGCTTTTCTTTTTAGTTCCTTTAAAGAGGAAATACTAACAAGATGTTTCCTCGCCTATATAGATAAATACAATGTAAGAGAGGGAAAAAAAGTCTGAAACAACTAGTTTTCTTGGCTCTTGGTTGAAACATCATTCTGGAGTGAGGGAGAAATCAAGTCTTTTCCTGGAATGTCTGATTTTTTCCTTTGGATGATGGGGTGTAGAAAACGAGGCAAGTTTCTACTGATTGTTTAATATCTGTCATCATAACCCATTTACTACACTTCCCTTTGAGTAGGAACCACCACTGAATGCTTATACTTTTAGTGACTCGGTTGTGGTAATTGCCTACTCATCTAAACAAGGTACACATTGCTTATTTGCTTTGCTACTCTTTGTAGTTCTGTGAGAGTGTTTACATGATCGCTGTTTTGGAGATGAAAACCTGGAGTTCAGACTGGTGTGGATGTGACTTGGTTTGAGTGGTGTGGCTGCTTAGGGTGGCCGTGAGGATTTAAGCCCAGGTTTGTGAGAACATGCTGCACTCACTCCTCTCTGGTGCCAAGCCGCAGTTGAGTGCAGTAGCCCAGCCTTGTAAGGATCAAGATGCCACCATATACAGAGTGCTGGCCTTTCCCTTTCTGTTTCCTACCATCGTTTCCATTTATTTCAACCAAGACTCCTTTCTTCCCTTTAATTTTTATTTATTTTTAATTTTTTAAAATATTTTAGTTTTGAGAGAGAGAGAGAGAGTGAGTGAGTGAGCAGGGGAGGAGCAGAGAGAGAGAGAGAGAGAGAGGGAGAGAGAGAGAGAGAGAGCGGGCTCTAGGCTCCCAAGTGTTAGCACAGAGCCTGACACGAGGTTCAAACTCACGAACCTCAAGATCATGACCTGAACAGAAGTTGGACGCTTAACCGATGAGCCACCCAGGCCCCCTCATTTCTTGTTTTGTAGAATTTACTGTCTCCTTTCCCCTCCCTTGTTTGTTTGTTTGGTTAGCCATACATCTTTTTCTGTAGAGTTTATTAGCTATTTGAAAGGGCATCTGGAAGAAACACATCATTAACACCCTTTCGGGACAAAGAAAACTAGTTTTAGTTAGAATGAATGTCAGAAACGTTGCACAGAGGCTTCCAATAAATATTTCTTAGGAATGTATAAATTACGATGTTAATGTCAAAGTTGAGTTTAAATTTATGTATTACCATATTGCTATTTTGGTTGATCATGCATTAATCTTCAGAAAGATAATCTGTTGAGTCCAGATCTTAGAAGCGTGGGACCAAACTTCCTGTCCTTTCTTCCCACTGACTTGTCATTTTGCCATTAACAGGGCTGCCTGTTTCCCTTGTCATAACACAGCGTGATAACAGTAATGCCACCTGAAACATGGTAAAATGTATAGATACTGTAGATGCCACATGCCCCAAGCCCTGACTATGGGGTAGTGTCCTTAATAATAGAATAACTACCACCGTGGCAGTCATCACAGCTGTGTATGCTTTGTAGTTGTGAATATTGAAATGTCTATGAGCCTAGGTCTTCCCTCCTCCCAGCCCCATCTTATCCTGTTACCTTGATCTTCACTATGGATTTTCCGAAGTTGCTTACAAATGTCTAATAATAGAACATGGCTTAGAAGAAATTTTGTACGTTTTATAAGGACTCCCAGAATTAATTATTTCTGGTTTGGCCATTTAAAAATGGAAGCTTTGTGAGCCAGTCAAGAAGACCTTTGGATGTCCAAGGTTTTAATTATTGTTTTCTTGCCTGCTTGCTCACCAGATGTAAAAACATGCAATGAGGTGGACCTGGAGAATTCTGTAGATTGGGAAGTGAAGACAATAACAAGTGCCCTGAAACAGTATTTGAGGTAAGCTCCTCTCAGTAACAGGAGGGAGGCGTGGGCTCTTGGGTATCTAACACGCGGTAGATGCCAACGCTGCCTGGAGATCTCGATCATTGAGTTCAACCTTACAGAGCAGGAGGACATTCATGATGGATCTGTGTCTCTGAAAGTGCCATCAGTAGTAGTTGAATGTCTGTTGTTAGGTAAATTGCAAAACAGAATCGGAAAAGACAAAAGTGTGTGAAGTAGATGTCTATTGTAGATGGGAGTTTTGGACATTAAATGTTACGAAGCAATGAGGAAGAAGGCCATTTATCAATTTTTATCGAAGCTTTTATTTATGTTTTAGGCTACAATGAAGAATTTTTTTTGGTTTAAATTTAAACCATTGAATCTAGGGGCGCCTGGGTGGCTCAAATGACTTGAATTCGGCTCAGGTCACGATTTCACAGTTCCGTGAGGCTGGGTGCCAATTCTCTGCTCTTGCTTTCTCTGTCTCTCTCAAAAATAAATAACCTTAAAAAATGATAAACCGTTGCACCTAGAGGCTTATAATGATAACACATAAACACAAAGCTATTTTTAAAGAAGTTTATTTGAGGTTTTAGGATAAACTTAAGTTTTGCATTTATTACAGAAAATATTTAGGACCAGAGTTAGAATAGGGCTTAGCATCTCTATGGGTGATTACCCTTTTTATAAAGAAGAAAGGAACTTAATGATAGAAACCTTGAGGTTAGATGAAGAACAATACAAAGTGAGTGAAAGAACGAAAAAAAAAATTATGATCGTAATTCTTTTTTTTTATTTTTTAAAGTTTATTTATTTTGAGAGAGACAGAGCATGAGTGGGGGAGGGGCAGAGAGAGACTCCTAAGCAGGCTCCATGCTGCCGGCACAGAGTCCAATGTGGGGCTCAAACTCAGGAAACTGTGAGATCATGACCTGAGCCGAAACCAAGAGTCAGATGCTTAACTGACTAAGCCACCCAGGTGCCCTATGGATGTAATTATTTTATTTTATTTTATTTTATTTTATTTTATTTTATTTTATTTTATTTTATTTCATTTCATTTCATTTCATTTCATTTCATTTCATTTCATTTTCATTTTCATTATTTTATTTATTTTTAGTGTTTATATTTGAGAGAGATAGAGACAGTGTGTGAGCAGGGGAGGGAAAGAGGGAGATACAGAATCCGAAGCAGGCTCCAGGCTCTGAGCTGTCAGCACAGAGCCTGATGCGGGGCTCGAACTGAGGAGCTGTGAGATCATGACCTGAGCTGAAGTCGGTTGCCCAACCGACTGAGCCACCCAGGTGCCCCGACCCACGACTGTAATTCTTATGCTGCAGTTCTGTTGGGGATTTTAATAGCAAATGGCTTTGCTCCCCTAGTATCGTTTCTTTTTAACCAACACATAGGATCGTGTTTCAGGTAGATAGTATTTGGGTATGAATGAGCACATAGAATGAAATGTTACTATGTAATTTATATGTCGTGTAGTTCATCTATTTGAAAAATTCCAAGTCTGTGCAACCACAGACAGTTAAGTATACTGAATCCTCATGGCTCCATTATCCTGCTTCTGAAGTTACCAACACTCTACCCTTCTTGTTTCTTCAGTCTCCCTACCTGCTACTTTTTTTGGATACTATTTAAAAGATTTTCTAAACCACCCTATTGCTTCCCCCCTAAATATTGAAGTATATACTTAGAAAAAGATAAGGACTTAAAAAAAGAGTGTAGAAAGGCAAAAAAAGTTACCATACCCAATAAAATTAATACCATCTAATACTCAGTCCATGTTTGAATTTTCACTGATTTTTTTTCTGAAAGGTCTTTTTATATTTACTTAAATTCCGACAGGGTTTGAGAAATGTCAACACATTTCATTTGATTGATGTGTTTTAAGTCACTTTTAATCTGCATAGTCTCCTTCCTCTGCACAGCTTTCTTCCTCAGCGTTTTCTTGTTTGTTTGCTTATGAACCTGGGTCACTTTTAAATAGAATTTTCTACATCTTAGGGCAGGTTGTGTCATGGTGTCGTTTAACATGTTTCTCTAGCCATCATATTTCCTGTAAACTAACAGTTAAATCTATAGGCTTTATTAGATCCAGGTTAGGTTTTTATAAAAAAAAATGATTTATTGCAAGAATACAGTATAGTGGTGGCATATTTTTCCTGTATTATATCAGGAGGCCTGTGTTATCTGGTTGTCCCACTTTTTAATGCAATTAAAATTTATCAGTGGGTTCAGATGTGTATTACCTATTTTTTAGTGTTTTATTTCGACAAGATATTTTTAACCACTGTTTAAGTTTTTTCCCTTAAAGTATTAAGTACATAATTGCACTTAATATCCCTAATTGATAAAGGGATAAAATTAAGGCTAAACCTATGTGCTTATGGCTGTCTTCCTGTCTGCCACCGATGGTGACTAACTGGTTTGGATGAGAATTATGGACAAAATTAATCTCCTTAGCTCCCACCTTGGGATTAGAATGTAAGCTTCCTGAGGATAGGCACCGTATGTGTCTTGTTCATTGCAGTGTCCCCAGCATCTAGAGCTGTACCTGTCACTCAGAGGCAGTGCTTCCTGACTGGGGAAATTTTGCATCCCCCAGGAGATACTTGGCAATGTCTGGAAATATTCTTGGTAGTCATGATTGCTGGAAAGGGGGTGCTACTGGCATGTAATGGATGGAGGCCAGTGATGGGCTGCTAAACATCCTACAGTGCAGGAGACAACCCACCCTTGCTCCCGTATGTACAAAACAGCAATAGTGCTGAGATTGAGAAAGCATGTTAATAGATGGAGAGGGAGAGGGATATAAAAATACAATGAGTTGCATATGTTAACTTGATGTGCAAAGGATGCTGCCGCTCCAGGAGGGAGCTTTAAACCCATTTTACTGTTTGGTAAAATCATGGCTACTAGAGTTAAAGGGATTAACCAAGGTGACTCAGTTATTGGTGTGGAAACTAAGGGCAAAAATCCAGTTCTTTTGTAATAAATTGCATGTTTTTTTCTCTCTGTTCCACACCAGTTCTTTTTTTTTCCTTGTGGGATAAGTCGTTTAATAAACTTAGAGGATCTTTTTATTGAGTACCGTAAGTAAAATTTCTTTTTGGTTCTTGATACTTACTGAAGCTAGTCCCTTATCGCTCTTGGTCTTGTGTTGCTTTTTCTGCCTTTTTCTCTCTTTGCGTTGCTTTATCCTTTTGAATTCTGCTTTTAAGCAAACATTGCCTAGAGAACAACATTATGAGATGCTATTATTATATAACTTCACTCCTAACAATATACACAGTCTGCCTGAATGTGATAAAGTGATTATCATAAAATGGCAGATGCCTTGGGAGATTTTGAAACTTAGGTTGCTGTTCTTTCCCCTGTGTTATTTTTAGCAACTAAAAATGCAGTAATTAGGATTTAAGTAATACTTTTTCTCTGGTGGTGCACCAAATGGGAGAAAACAGAGTTTGTATTTTGGCTATCTGCTTATGGCCTGAGCATGTGCATTTCTTTCAGTACAAGAGGTAATAACAGCGTGATGGTCAAGAGCATGGTTGGAGCCAGCCTGCGTGGGTTGGAATCCCAGCTTTGTCACTGAAGGCGCCATAGCACAAGTCGAATATAGCTTTTCTCACCACAAAAGCTATTGCTCTTGAATTCTTCTCTACGCAAATAACCCAGCCATCATATTGGATGGGAGGCTGGAGGTGGAAGAAGGGAAATAGCCAAACCCCTCAAACACTAGGAGAGAGATAAAGATGTGCAGCACATACATGTATGGCATCTCCCTTTTGCTTGTATTGACTTGAGGCAAAAATTCTTTACTTGAGTGTGTTAGAGGGCTGAATACCAGCTCTCTGAATGAGTTCCTATCTTTTCAGACCACAATTTAGATTTTCAGCAACGTGTTCATTACAATGGGTTCCCATTGTGAGGGGACAGATTGAACTATTTTGTGAGGTTCTTAGTAAACTGATTTTACCCAGAGGGAACTTTTAAAGCCTGGAAACTAGAATGGAAGTTTTGGGGAAGAAAATGCCTGCTTAGATAAATATTATGATTTATGTTCTTAGATCCCAAGGGGTGGCAAAGAGAGGTAGCTCAAAACATGTTGGATGGCAAGTTGAGAGATACAGTGACTCAGTATAATACATTTTGTGTGGGGAACGTGTCATTTTTATTACTGCTTCCCGAACTTCAACAATATTTAATTCTTACTATTTATGCTGTATTGACTAGCAGACATTTGGCAATGGTAGAAGTAGCTCGTCGAAGATACCTAGGTACAAGTTCATTTTTATCGGAAAAGCAATGCTGTCCGTGCTTTTCCAAATGTTCTCTCCCCCCTCCCCCATTTTCTTCCCAGTACCATTTAGCTTTCCTTCTGTGCCAAGCCATCATTTTCCTTCCTTGCCATTTTTTACTTGTCCATATTTTGAAACAAAAAAACCTAAAGGTTTACTTCTTTTTATTGAGGCTGTGGTATAATTGCTTTTATTTTTCTTCTTTAAATGAGAGCGTAGGAGATGAAGGGGAGGGAGAGGGGAAATAAGAAACAGCTTTTCCTCACTAGGGCTTTAAGTTTTAGTTAATGTGCCTACAGTTATGTGTGTGTGTGCATATGTTTCCTAAGTGGTGTGTAGGGAATATAACCTGTAAATATGTTTTTGCATCTGTTTTATTTGCTTTATAAACCACTTTATTCAAGTGAAGTTGACATATAATGAACAGAACATTTTTATAGTGTACCTTTTGATAAGTTTGACATGTGTTTATGCCTGTAAAGCAGTCGAGATAATCAGGATACTGATCCTAACCACTAGCCCCCAAAGTTTCCTCATGCACCTTCGGAATCTATCTCTCCCACCTTTCCCTTTCACTCCCTCATTCCTAGGTTACCACTGCCCTGCTTTCTTTCACTGGACATTATTAATTTGCATTTTTTATAATTTCATATAAATGGAATAAAAATACATCTTTAAAAAAAAAATCTAGGTTCTTTTATTCAGCACAATTAGAGATGCATTTGTGTTGTGGCAAGTCCAGTAGTTCATTCCTTCTTGTTGCTAGTGTTCCATTGTATGGATACACCACAGATTTTTATGGTTCATTCTCTTGCTGATGAATATTTGGGTTGTTTGTAGCTTCTGGCTATTACAAATAAAGCTACCAAAAACCTTTCTGTATAAATCTTTGAGCAGACTTATATTTCTCTTGGTTCAAGCCTAGGAGTGGAATGTCTATCTAGATTGTATGTTGGATATATGTTTAACAGTTTGGGAAACTGACGAACTGTGTTTTTCCAGAGTGGTTGTATAAGAGTTCCATTTCCTTTACACCCTTGCTAACTCTTGATATGGTCAGTCTTCTTCATTTTAGCCATTGTAATAGCTGTATAGTGGTAGCTCATGTACTTTTTTTAATGTTTGTTTATTTTCAGAGAGAGAGGGAACATGAGTGGGGGAGGGGCAGAGAGAGAATTCCAAGCAGTCTCCGCACTATCAGTGCTGAGCCTGATGCAGAGCCCATGTCAGGAACCATGAGATCGTGACCTCAGCCGAAATCAAGAGTCAGATGCTTAACTGACTGAGCCACCCAGGCACCCCTCTCATGTACTTTTGTTTTTCATTTCCATTATGACTGAGCTTTTCTACGTGTGTATTTGCATTCTCTGTATCTTCTTGGGTGAAGTGTCTGTGTCTTTCATGCAATAAAAAAAAAATGGAGTTATTTGTTCATTTGCTCTGTTTTGATAGTTTTTTAATTTTTTTTTTTTTTTCAACATTTTTTATTTTTATTTTTGGGACAGAGAGAGACAGAGCATGAACGGGGGAGGGGCAGAGAGAGAGGGAGACACAGAATCGGAAACAGGCTCCAGGCTCCGAGCCATCGGCCCAGAGCCTGACGCGGGGCTCGAACTCACGGACCGCGAGATCGTGACCTGGCTGAAGTCGGACGCTTAACCGACTGCGCCACCCAGGCGCCCCTGTTTTGATAGTTTTTTAATGTATTTTGGGTACAAGTCCTTTCTCAGATATGTGTTTTGCAAATGTTTCTTCAGTCAGTGGCTTGTCTTTTCATTCTCTTAATAGTGTGTTCCAAAGGGCAGTCAATTTTAATGTGGTGCAGTTTATCAGTTTTTCTTTGTATGAACTGTACTTTTGGTGATGGGTCAAGAAATCTTTGCCTAATCCAAAGTCACCAAGGTTTTCTTTTCTATTTTCTTCTAGAAGTTTCATAGTTTTAGGTTTTACACTTAGATTTGTGATTTTTTGAGTTAATTTTTATGTAAGATACGATATATGGATCCAAATTCACTTTTGAATATGAATGCCCAGTTATTCTAATACCATTTGTGGGAAAAGCGCTCTTTTTTCCCCTGAATTATCTATTTAGATGATCATACAGTTTTTTTTATTTTAGTTTGCTAGTGTGGCAAATTGCATTGATTTTTGTTTTAATATTAAGGCAGTATTGCATTTGTGCCGTAAACCCAACTTGGTCATGATGTATTATCCTTTTATGTATCTTGTTGAATTTGAACTTTGCTGATTCTATTTAGAATAGTTGCATCTATATTCATAAGTATTAAGGTCTGTTGCTTTCTTGTAATGTCTCTAATTTTGGTACTAGGGTGGGGACATGAAAGAATGAGTAAGAAAGTATTCCTTCTTACATTTTCTGGAATTTGCATAGAATTTGCATAGGATTGGTATTATTACTTCTTTGGTAGAATTCACCAGTGAAGTCATCTAGGCCTGGGGTTTTCTTATTGGCAAGATTTTTAACTACAAATTCAGTTTCTTCAGTAGATGTGTTACCTGTTTCTTCTGGAGTGAGCTTTGGTAGTTTGTGTCTCTCAAGATATTTATTCTTTCATCTAAATTACTGAATTTGTGGGCATAAAATTGTTCATGCTATTCCCTTTTTTTCTTTTAAATACCTTGAGAGCCTACAGTGGTTTTACAATTATCTCTACCATTCTGTCATTCCTGGCATTAGTAATTTGTGCTTTTTCCTTTATTTCCTAATTACTCTGCCTAGATTTATTATTTTCATTGATTACCTCAAAGAACTGCTTTTGGATTCATGTATGTTTTCTATTTTTCTTGTTATCTTTTTGTTGATTTCTGCTCTGATCTGTATATTTTTTCTGTTCTTTTGCTTATTTGGGGTTTAATTTACTCTTTTGTTTTGTTTTTTTGTTTTTTTTTTTCTAGCTCTCTAAGATGGAAAGTGAAGTCATTGGTTTAAGATCTTTCTGTTTATATAGGTGTTGAATGATATAAATTTACCCCTAAATACTGCTTTACTAATAACGTCCCTTAAATTCTGATATGTTATATTTTCATTTTGCTCAAAATACTTTCTAGTTTCCCTATCTTTTGGGTTTTCCAGATATCTTTCTGTTACTGGTTTTTAATTCATTTTTTATTGTAATCAGAGAAATAGCTGGTGTAAATTGAACCTTTTAAATTTACTAAGAAAGATTTGTTTGATGGCCTAAAATATGGTTTATCTTGATAAATGTTCCATGTGTGCTGGGAAAGAATGTGTTTACTGCTGCTTTTGGATGGACTAGCACTTAGGTGAAGGACATATCAATTGGATAAAATTGGTTGATAGGATACAGAAGATGTGAATAAAGCTAACTGATTTTTTTGGTCTACTTGTCTTATCACTTATTTAAAAAAATTTTTTTAACGTTTATTTATTTTTGAGACAGAGAGAGACAGAGCATGAACGGGGGAGGGTCAGAGAGAGGGAGACACAGAATCTGAAACAGGCTCCAGGCTCTGAGCTGTCAGCACAGAGCCCGACGCGGGGCTCGAACTCACGGACCGTGAGATCATGACCTGAGCCGAAGTCGGCCGCTTAACCGACTGAGCCACCCAGGCGCCCCGTCTTATCACTTATTAAAACAGAGAGGTATTTAAATCTCTTGCCATAGTTGTGGATTTGTCTATTTCTCCTAATAGTTCAGTTTTTGCTTCATGTATTTGGAAGCTCCTGTTATTAGATTTGTTAACATTTAGGATTGTTGTCTTGTTAATTGTCTTTTTTATAACTATGAAAGGAACTCCTTTATCCCTAGATTTTCCTTATCTTTTGTCAATGTCTTAAATTTGTGTGTGTGTGCATGTGTCTTTGATTTTTTTTTTTTTCTTGAGCATTTGAAGAGGAATTTCCGGGTTACACGATTTAAACCTTTTAAAGATTTTTAATATCTTGCCAGATTGCCCTCCAGAAAGACTGTGCAGATTGATACTTGTCTTAGTGTTCTTGAAGTGTTTTTATAGAGTGCAGAGATCTGGTCTTCTAAAATTTAAGATAATGTATAAAAGTTGAGTGAACTGTAGCTAGCATTCTGTTGACCACAGGATAAAATATACTACCATTTGTGTAATCTGCTTGGTAGAAAATTAAAATTATATGTGTAATTTTCAAGTTGTCATGTATTTTACATCATATCTTTTATTGTTTCATATGCGTAAGCCAAAAGTGGATATCCTGTTTCTATACTAGAGATATGTAAGAGGAGAGGTTATGATATTTGTTTAAACTTTTTAACATATTTTGTAACGTCTTCAGTTAATATTCTAGAGATGATTTTCAGAATTTTATGCTTACATTTGGTTGCATTGAATGTTTGTCTCTAAATAAGCTAATATGTGGAAGGAAGTTTTATGTAAAAAATCAGATATTTATAAAGGTACTTTCCAAGATTAAATATGAAATATTATGTGCTTAGATCTGATAGGGATTTGTGGCTGCTTAAGCTTTGGTAGTACCTGATGCAAATAGTGCTTTATAAGGTAATCCATTGGATTTATGTATCTTTTTGATATGTAAAAATGTTTCCTAGGGAAGTTTTACACAGTAAATGATAAATGCATATCATACTTATAACCTTTTATGAAAAATGAACACAAAGAGTATAGTGACCTGTTTGGTAATTCTGAGCTGTCCTTTTCATACAGGAGTCTTCCAGAGCCTCTTATGACCTATGAGTTACACGGAGATTTCATTGTTCCAGCCAGTAAGTATGATGTAGAGGTGCAGAGACAGTTGGATGGTTGACAGTGTGTTTAAACTAAAATTCCCATGTGAAAAATCTAACTTCGTGTTCTTGTAATCTGTGTTAAAAATAGAAATCACTTCAGAAGATGCTTGGTTTGTTCTTTTAGAGGGTGAAAAAGAGGGACAAGTAATATATTCATTCATTCATTCACATTTATTTATTGCCTACTGTGTGCTAGTCACTGGTAGATACTGGGTACATGGAACCGTGAAAGGATTTCTGCCCTCAGGAGTCAATTCTTTAGCAAGTATTTGGGCACACGCACCTCTCACTGTCCCATAAAACATATAGTAATGGCATGAACAAAGCGTTATGGGAACACACAAGTATTTAACTTGCAGAAGGTTGGGGAAGATTAGCAGATTTGGAGAGATTAGCAGGTTGGAAATGGCTTCATATAGAAAGATATTTAGATGGAAATTACAGGCAGAAGGAGTATTATGAGATAATGCCAGAAGCCCACACAGTATCTGATAGAGAGTGAATTATATGTGATAAAATGTTAAATAAAAAAGGCCTATAGTCGGTAGAATTTTAATTTGTGATTAAATTTTTCGTGAGTCATAATCATTTGAAGCTGTCTTGTTTTGTCTCTATTATTCATACACTTCAGTTTTTGTGTTTGACACGTGGTGTTCAATCATCAAAGTCTTCTGAAATACATTGGTGCTAGGTATTTAATAGTTAAGGAGATGAAGGTTGAGACACGTTAAGTAACTTGCCAGATTATAGGGATCTTTATTTAAAATTCAAAACCCAAGCTCCACTGGCTAAAACCTGCAGTATTGGTTTTCACAGGTGCACTGACAGTAGCTATAATCGTATTTTCATTTCCTCCCCCCCCACCCCCCCCCCACCCCCCACCCCTTGGATGTATTCCATAGTTTAATCTGTTGAAAAATTCAGAGTAATCCCTTTGGGTCCTATGTTACTGCTGCCCGAACATTGCTTTAAATGTTATCTTCTTGTGAGGTCTTTGGTCCAGCCAGTGTAAAGGTTCCTAGTGTGTTACAGAAGGAAGCAATGTGTAGGCCCAGCTAGACTGTACATATAAAATAGGCCTTCGGAAAAGGCAAAAATGTGGTTCTACTCACTTTTGTTTTTACGTGGAAGAGGATTTTTTTTTTTTTTTTTTAAGAGAATTTGTATGATCAAGGAAGTGGGGGAAAATTTTCTTGGCAAAAACTCAAGCAAAGACTTAGTTGTTTTGATTTCTTCCCTGTGGCATTTTTGGCAAACTGGGGAAAGAGAAATTAAACTCTAGTTGAAGGACAATTGTTTCATGTTGTTCGCCTTAGAGACTGGAAAAAGCAGAAGAGTGCCAGTTTTAATCTAGACTCCTTTGAGAATTGGAGAAAGATAAAGTGATTATGGAAAAGGTTTTAAATTACCACAAGTTAGTGTCATTATGATTATCACGCCTTATAATTGAAGCCAGTGTGTTTGAAATTCTAATGTCAATGTTGTTTGCCAGATGAAGTCTTCCTAAGAGGCGGGGACTTAGGAGTGGTAATGAAGTCTATGGTGGTAGGAAATGAGTTTAAAGAGTTTGTCGAGACTGTGCTTGAACAATGTGGTAGAAGAGATTGCATAAATATAAACTGTATCGTCCCCTACTAGACCTGTACCTTGTGTTTTGCCTCCTGACTTTCTGGGGATGCTGTAAGAGAGTCTTGACAATGATTTGAATAACAGGCCTGTTTCAAAGAAATACTGTAGCTGCTGTAATTATTGGCATGTATTTTCACCCAAGTGGAATTGCAGGTGGAACGGGACCTGTAGTTACCTTATTTAATGAGAAGAAGTACATGTGTCAATGGGTGTATCCAACATTCCCAGTGTAGACTTTAATTTGTTATTTGAATCTCTGTGAGTGCCCCTCTCTCTACTCACAGTGCCTCGTTTAGGAAGGAGTGTGCGAGCAAATTCTCTAATCTTCCTCACATCTACTTTGAAGTATTGCATGAAACCGTTACAGAAGTCAGGTGGCCAAAATTAGTCTCCTCTTCTGAATATTGTTGGAAAATGGGGATTGCGGTCAAGTTATCATTTTCTATTGACAACGGCAGAGATTACCTTGATGTGCGAAAGTGTCTGTTAGCAGAGCTGACTGCTAAAATTACCAAGCATTGCCAGTCTTTGTTACCGCCTCTCACACCAGCACAGAAACTAATTTTTGATTCCTTCCAGTCATGTGCGGTGGTTTCCATCTGTTCTGTGCTGTTGAGATGGTCTCTTCTGCCCTCCCTGCTGAGAATTCTGAAGGTTTCTCCTCGGTCCCTTTATTTTCTCCCTCTCAGGTTTTTTTTTTTTTTTTTTTTTTTTTCTGTAGACTTCTGTTCAGAACCTATGGGTTAATTTCTGGAGTGCGTGATACGAATAGGAATTTCATTTGATTTTTGTCACCACAAAAGACAAACAGTTTTTGTTCTTCATTCTTAAAAAAATACTGTTCAGTGTTGGATGCCTTAGGAAATTAATTTTTCTTGTTCTTTTTTCTTTTTTTCTTTTTTAGAGAAAATTGAGAGTTAACTAAACCCTCTCAGCTGAGAGAATTAACTGAAATTGCTGAAAGGAACTAGAGTTTATCGGTCTAGGGAAACCACTCCTTTGTTTCGCTTTTACTTGTGCATGCAATACTTCACTTCTGACTTTCTGGTCACCAACTGTGTGGGATATTTTCCCCATGCCAACCACTTCTGTGATATCAGCTGAGCATCCTACAATTCAGTTTGGATTCTGTCTACTTGGAGGTAGTGTCAGATCCCCCAGGGTCAGGGCTCAAGACTGCCCCACTTCAGACACCAGTCACAACTCCCGGGTTATCCACGGGACTTCTGACTGACTAGAAATCAGAGTTTCACAACCTCCACCTTTGGTATGATAATTTCTTAGAATGGCTCACGGAACTCAGGGAAACACAAACTTATATTTTCTAGCTTATTATATAATGAAAGATATGCTAGAGGATATGATGAAAAGCCAGGTGAAGAGATACATAGGATGAGATCCAGAAGTGTCCTGAGTGCAGAAACTTCTGTCCCTGAGAAGTTGGGGTGCTCCACCCTCTGGGCATGTACATGTGTTCACCCATTCTGAAGCTCTCCAGACTCTACTGTTTTTATGGAGGCATCATCATGTAGGCATGATGGATTGTGAACTCCACTTCCAGCCTCTTGTCCCTCTCTGGAGAATGGGAGGTGGGGCTGAACATTCTGAGCTTCATGTTATAGCTTGGTCTTTCTGATTACCAGCCCCCATCTAGGAGCCCACCAAAAGTCACCTCATTAGAACAAAAGATGATCATAGCACCCAGGAAATTCCAAGGGACATAGGAGCTCAGTGTCAGATATTCCTATCACTTAAGAAATTACGGGGGTTGTAGGAGTTTTGTGTCAGGAACTAGCATCAAAGACTAAATATTAGAACGGAAGATCCTCTGAGCACTCATATTCACAAGGCTTTCAGAAGCTCTATGTCAAGAATCAGAAACAGAGACTAATATATATACTTCTTATTACTTCACAACATCTATCTTTGAGAAAATGTAATAAGCTTTTAGTATAGAAATTCGTAAGATGAAAACACAGTTTACTTGGTCTGTGCAGGAATGCAAAAGATGTGCCCACCTGGGGAAGGCTGGGGTGTCTACCGGAAGGTGTTAACTCTATGGCATTTCTTACCTCTGAGAAGGTTGCAGTCCATGGTCTATGTGTTAGCCTTCCAGGCTCAGAGTCCTTGCTATATCATATTGATAAAAATTGGACCCATTCTGGATTGGACTCATGTTAAGCTTAGTTTGAGAATGACAGCTGTAGCTTGGATGCCTAATATGGCATCACACAAAAATATTTACCCCCGAACAAGAACACTTGTCTTGCTATGTTCTATATATTTTCTTTCTGTAGTCAGATTACTTGGGAAGCACAATCATAATCACAAAGTTCTTAAGTCATTTATGATGAAAAATATAACTATTACGGGATCCAGGACACTGGTATATGCCTAACTGGAATGTTCTATTCTTGTTGATAAACTTGCATAGGAAGCAGGAAAATCTTGTGGTCTTGGTTGGGAAAGACTTGAAACCTGGACATTAAAGGAATTGAATGCCTAATGACATTCAGCTATTTTAGCCTGATATATTCATTTCTCAGTGGATAGGGTCTCCCACAGAAGAACTGGAATACTTGATGTCTGTTGAGTGAGGCACCTGGGGAAGTGTTTGCATATTTACTGCTAATGTTTTCCTAAAATTACAGTACTGTTGACTTATGACATTTAAATATTGAAATAATTTAACATTTATCTGCCTGGGTAGCTTTGATAAGCTCCAGTAAGCTGTGATCCTGTCTTTTTCAGTCTCTTTTGTTGGCACAGCATCCTAAGCACATAGACCTTAAGTGTTGTGGATGCTGATTTCTAGCCTCACAATTGTAAAAAATGCTTTTGCTATTACAGTAAACTAATTTCCTGGCATATGTTAGGAATTTGGTATTATGATTAATTCAGTATTCTAGATTTTTAAAATGGTATGCTCTTCATTATATAGTTTATATAAGTTAAAACATAATGAAATGCATAGAGCATAAACAACTGAAGATAATTTATCTAATTATATAATTTATCATTTAGAAAGCTTTTCTTGAGTACCTTAGTTATTATTAGGTTGTAGCCACTTGGAAATGAAATGCCTATTTAGTAGAGACTTCTGATTAATGTCAAAATGAAGCAATGTTTTGAGAAAAAAGAAATTTTCTTTAAAAGCCTTACTTCCAAATATTCTTCTTTTTGAAAGAGGAAAAAAGCATACTTGAAAAAAGTGTGTGTGATTTCAAATGAGATGGATGTGGGAGGGGCACTCAAAGAAGGAAGTGGAAGGCTCTAACTCTAATTTCAAAACCAATTCTACTATTTTTAGAAATGAAGAACCTTTTCCTGAGAGGGTGGGAAATGATTTCTGTAGCTTGTGTTTCTGAATAAGTAGTAAATCCCCAAATATTAACATTAGATTTTCTTTGGGAAAAAAAGATTATTAATGACACGATAGACAACATGAGTTAGAAGTAAGTAGCTTTTTTAGTGCAAAGTTTTAGAAAATTTTCAGTTTTGAATGTATAAAATTTTTACTGTTGGCGGTTATCCTTTTATTCCTTTGGAATATTTTTACTATTTTTCAGAGTCCCAACTTTAATTTTTTCCCCCTACATTCATTCATTCATTCATTCATCCATTCATTCATCCATTTATAGCTTATTTATTTTGAGAGAGAGGCAGAGAAAGAGGGAGAGAGAGAATCCCAAGTAGGCTCTGTGCTGTCAGCGCAGAACCCAGTGTGCGCTCGAACCCATGAACCATGAGATCATGACCTGACTGGCAATCAAGAGTCTGATGCTTAACCAACTGAGCTACCCAGGTGCCCCAGGAAAATGTTATTTTTTAAAAATTCATTTCATCTTTCTCCAGCTTTGATTTGATAAGGCATTACCTTGGTTTTAAGTCTAGATAAGAAACTTGATTGTAATTAATCACCTAATTTGTGGGGTTTTTTTTGAAGTATAGTTAGCACACAATGTGATGTTAGTTTCAATTATATAACAGGAATTCAGCAAGTCTCTTCATTATGCTATATTCATCACAAATGGAGCTACCATCTGTCATCATGCAATGTTATTACAATACCATTGACTGTTTCTCCTATGCTGTGCCTTTCATCCCTGTGACCTATTCATTCCATAACCGGAAGCCTGTACTTCCCACTTCCCTTCACCCGTTTTGCGCATCTCCCACCCCACCCCCTCACCCTCTGGAAACCACCTGTTTGTTCTCTTTGCTTATGAGTCTGTTTCTGTATCTTTTGTTTGTTCATTTGTTTTTGTTTTTTAGATTATACAGTTAAGTGAAATCATATGGTATTTGTTTTACTCTGATTTGTTCACCCCTCTAGGTCCATCCATGTTGTTGCACATGACATGAGCTCATCCTTTTTCAAGACTGAGTGATACTTCTTACCCAAGTCTTTAGATAGTTATACTTTTGTTTTCAGTGACAAACTTAGTCTGTATCTAAGAGTTTTTATTATGTAATATGATTTGATTATTTTCTACTTTATCAGGTGCCTTTTCATTTCTTAGCCTTTTGCTTCCTTTGTCTTTAGCAATAACTGTGTCCTGTGCTGTGAAATCTCATTCCTCACTCTAAAATATTACTGTTGGAAGTATAAACTGGCACAGGCTTACCTTTACAATCACTGGAAGCAACTCCTGTGTTCATAGAATTTGATGGTGTTGTGTTCCTTTTAATGACATGGAGAGATGTCCATGGTATTTTAAATGAAATAGGCTGTTTGCACGTTTTGTTACAAAAACAAAATTATGAAAGGTATAAACCTAAAATTTGTCAGCCTAAGTTGGGAAGGATGACATTTATTATGAGTAGCTTAATATAAGTGAACTTTTTGTTGAAACATAATAGAAATATACATGAATAATAAATATATAGCTTAATGATTTTTTTTTTTTTTTTACACAAATTAATGGTAGCCATGTTATCAGCCCTGGATTAAGAAGTAAGACATTTCATAGTTCCAGAAGCTCTTCCTAATACTCACACAGTCACTATGGCATGTAAGCACTCCCCTGACTTTTTTTTTTTTTTACTAAAAAATTTTTATTTAATGTTTTTTTTTATTTTTGAGACAGAGAAAGAGTATGAACGGGGGAGGGTCAGAGAGAGGGAGACACAGAATCTGAAGCAGACTCCAGGCTCCGAGCTGTCAGCACAGAGCCCAATGTAGGGCTCGGGCTCACAGACTGTGAGATCATGACCTGAGCCGAAGTCGGATGCTTAACCGACTGAGCCACCCAGGCACCCCAGCCCCTGACTTTTGATACCATAGTTCCATAGGTTAGGATTGCTGCATTTGACTGTGTGTAAATGGGAATCTCTTCTTTTGCATTCAGCTTCTCTTGCTCATCTTGTGACATTTTATCCATGTGGGGTGAATCAACAGTTCATTCACTCTCCTTGTGGTACCGGTTTCCATTGTATGAACATAACCACAATGCATTTATTGTGGAGTTGATGGAGACTTGAGTGGTTTCACTTTGGGGGTTAACAAGAGTGTTACTGCTATGAGCATTCTAATGTGTGTCTTTCAGTGAAAATTTATGTGCATTTCTCCTGGTTTTGCGTAGAATTTTTGGGCTGTGGGTTGGAATGTGTGTGTTCAACTTCAGGGGGCATAGCCAAAGAGTTCTCCAAAGTGATTGTGCCATTTCATTGTTCCCATGTAGTTAGAGTATGACAGGTCCAGTTACTTGCCAGAGCTTAGTATTTTATTCATTTAGAGCCATTCTGGTGGTGAGAAGTAGTAGCTCATTGTGGTTTTATTTTTATTTCCCTGATAAATAATGAGGTTTAGCACTTTTTCATATTTTTATTGGTTTATTGGCTAATGTCTTTCGTGAAATTCCTCCTCCAGTCTTTTGCTTATTTTTCTTTGGGTTGTCTCTTTCTTTTCTGACTGATTGATAGTTCTCCATAGTCTGATTGCAAATTCTTTCTCAACTATATGCATTTCAAATTATTAGTGATTTTTTTTTTACTAAGTTCTTTTATTTACATTTTCTGACATTTTAACAGAGCCAATATTTAGTTTTTACAAGAAGCAACGAGTAAAACCATTATCATTTTGAAGAAGCAAATTCCCTAAATCAGGCAAAGACAAAAACCATATTATCTCACTTATATGAGGAATCTTAGAAAAGACAAAAACAAGCAAATTAATAGATACAGAGAACAGATTGGTGGTTGCTGGGGTCTGGGGAGTGGGCAAAATGGGTTAAAGGAGTTGAAAGGAAACAAACATCAGTTATAAAAGGAACAAACTTCAGTTATAAAATAAATCATGGGGATAAAGCATGGTGACTACAGTTAATAATACTATACTGCATATTTGAAAGTTGCTAAGAGAGTAAATCTTGAAAGTTCTTATCATAAAAAGATTTATAACTGTGTGGTAATGGATATTAACTAGATATATTGTGGTGATATCTAGGATTATATACAAATATCAAATCATGTTGTATAACTGGAACTAACATAATGTTACATGTCAGTTATATCTCAATAAAAATTCCTGTTTCTTGATCTGCTTTACCTTTCTTCCCCTTTCCCTTCCATTTCTTGGTTTTCTGAACAAGTGGTCTGAAATTCTGCTTTCTCTGTCCCCTCCAGCCACCCATGTTTTAGCCTTCTTGTGTTACTAAAGAGGGGATCCCGACTGGCAAACTTAGAGGTGGGTGTCTGGGCTCCTCCTGGTCTGTCTGTTCCCTAGTCCCTTGTTAACTATTGATACCACTGGCTACCCAGGCCTTGCACGTTTCTTCTCACTTCAGTTTCTAATGACAGTGAACCTCCTGGTCCTTCCTCTTCTTCTTCCTTCTGTGCTTTGCTTAGCCCCCGGTTGGCATCTCCTGTGCACCCCTCTGGAGATGTTTTCCCAGCAGGGCCCTCTTAGCTTTCTGGAGTGGTTGGGCAGCCTTGGCCGAGTGCTGGAGGCCACTCCCTCTGAAGAACACTGCTACCTTTAACTCTAACACCTCCTACCATTCCCAGCTCCCAGTTAGATACCAGGCCCTTGAACATCCCTTCCTCCTTCACTCCCAACCATCATCTTTCCCCTCAAACCGACGACGTCTCCTCTGCTCCTGTCTGTCAGTGGGACTGACCATACTATCACATGACCCAGGCGTGAAACAGTGGTCATCTTTGCCTTCTTCCTTTGATCTGCAGCCAGTCTGAGGCTAGATGCTGTCATTCTGCCCCTTCCGTAGTAGCTCTCACGCAGTAAGAGTAATACAAACAACAGTAGAGACGATGGTGCCTGTTTGTTCCTGTGGAGTTTTGTGCTTTGCAGGTGTTACGTCACTGAATCCTATAATGGCTTTTTGAGTTAGTATTGTTAACTTCATTTTGCAGAGGAGGAACTGAGGCCCAGAGAGGTTAGGTACCTTGCTCATGGCCACTTTTTGTCAGGTGGAAGAAGCAATTCTAAATCCTGCTTGCAGGCTGTGCTTCTTCGCTCTACTTCCTTCCTTGTAATTCTACTTCCCGTCCCCCTTCCTGCCTCATCACTTCTTGCTCAGGCATTTTCCTCCTAATTTGCTTTTTTTTACCCCATTCCAATCCATCTTTCAAAAAATGTCAGGTATATCTTCCCCAAATTTAACTCTGTTCGTCTCTTTTCCCAGCCTTACTCACAGTGACTACTTTAGAACCAACAGGAAGATGGATTCTTCAAATTTGCTTTTATAAACCAAAGTTTGGTGTTGGACTTCTCATAAGGTTGAAGTGCTCTCTGTCAATAGGCTGTGTATTTTCTCATACTGTTTGCAGAATCTGGAATGTGCCCCTTATGCCTCAGTTCTGCTTTTCCTCAAATTCTTCAATGCTCAAGACCCAACTCAAATGTTCTCCCTTACCTGAAACCCTTCCTCTGCTGCTGCATTCAATTCTCCGTGAACCTCCAAGCAGTCTGTCACTGTCCTTTCTGCTGCAGTAACTGATCACTGAATTTTTACCAGTCACTTCTTTGACATCCCTGCAAACACCAGTGGAATTCTCTATAATAAGCATTTTATTGATTTGTTTGATAATTTTTGGTTAAGAACACAATAAAGGGAATTTGGGCACATTGCTGATAAAAGCTGTGGATAATCCATTCCAAAGTCTAAGGGATAAAGTGAATGTGTGAGTTCTCTAGGGCTGCTGAATGGCTTACAACAGTTAGTCAATCAATCAGTAAGTAAGTAAGTAAATAAGATTCATTCATTCACAATTCTAGAGAATAGAAGTCCAAATTCAAGGTGTACGTTGACAGGGCCAGCCTCTAAAGGGTCCAGGGAAGGCTGTTTCCTTGCCTCTTCCAGTATATGGTGGTTCGCAGCAACCCTTGGCATTTCTTGGTTTGTGGACACATCACTCCAATCTCTGCCTCCATTGTCACATGATATTCTCCCCTTTGGCCATCATGTGGCCATCTTCCCTTTGTGTCTTTGTTTTCTTACAAGGGCACCAGACAGATTAAACCACCACCCTACTCCGATATGATCTGTCTGATCTGACCTGATGTCATCTGCAATGACCTTATTCCCAAATAAGGTCATTATGTTAAGCATGTCTCTTTATTCTGATGTTTTGACATCTGGGGCTTTACTGATCCTGGGGAGCCTTCTCTCCTGGGGCTAACCAATTCCTTGAGATAGGAAACTGAGCATGTTTTCCATATGCCAACCAAACCAGAGCCCCTTTTCTCTTCCAGACTCTGTCTTTTGGGCTCTTACACTCCAAGTCAGTATTCTCCTGCCCTAATCAGGGCCAGGTACCAGACATCTGAGCACAGTCCCTGTACCTCAGAACCTGCTGAAAGAATTCAAACCAACCAGTCATTCTAACTCTGCCTCACCTGTTCCTTCACATGGAAACCACAATAAAGCCCCGTGACCACACTTTCCCCTTCTTCCCTCTGCCCCTCTCCTGACCCTGGCGCAGCCCGATGTGGTGTCCTGTGCCTTCTGTTTCTAGGGATGTGTGAGTATAAACTTCTTCCTTCAAGTCAGTCGTTTCTATGTTTGTGTGTCTTACCATACCTGGTGAAAACAAACCCCACGCACATTTTAAAACAGGCATGTTCTGAGCTGCTGGAGGTTAGGGCTTCAGTGTATCTTTTGGAGAGAGAGAATGCAACCGGTAAGTGGGAAGAATCTATCTGCTGATGTTTTACTTGCATTTCATTGTGGGGGCAGTGAGCCAGTGACTGAACTCCTTCAAGTGACGGGCAGACTGGAAGTGTAGCGTGCCAGGATGAGAAGCTGGAGTAGCCCTCTATTCTCAAACATCACCCCCAGGGAGAGGCACTAATTGCGTTCGCATGGAAATTACCTCATAGGAGAGGCTCAGAGACTAAGGAGAATAAGGCAAAAGATAGCTTTCCTCTCTCTCTCTTTCTCTCGAGAAGTGGCAAAATACATTTAAATTCTCTGTTTAAAGATGTAGAACAGATGAACCTTTGTAATGGTTGATTTTTAGGACTGTATTTGATTCTGAGTAATCTGGGTTTTTTTTTTTTTTCTCTTTTTTTTTTTTTTTTTTTTTAAAGAAAGTGGAAGCCCAGAATCTCGTGTCAATGCTATACATTTCTTGGTACACAAACTGCCAGAGAAAAATAAAGAAATGCTGGATATTTTGGTGAAACACTTAACAAAGTAAGCCTCTTTTTCCTTCTAACTTTTTCTGTTTCACTCTGGGTGCTGTGAAGGGTTCTTGGATTTGTAACAGTTGGAAGTAGGGCTGTCTACACAATACTGGGGGCCACGCCTGGAAAGGCAGGCTGGACATTTGACTCACTGTGTATGTCTTGGACAAGACCATTGAAATACGATGCTTTCGTGAAGTCGTATAATTATTTTCTTAACATCACTGCCAGCAACTTGGGGTTTGATTGGAAGTAAAAGAAGAGAATATTATACACTTCCCTGTACACAGATTCTGGAAATGTGATTATAAGTCTGTCAGCGAATTTAGCCTGGTTTCACACCTACCTAACTCTAAGTTTGAACATGTCCTTGAAGTTTGTTTAATCCAGTAATAGGTAGTAATTTCATAGGATCCATTCTATTTTTTATTCCTTCTTTAAAAAGCAAGCAAAATCTAATCATTCAGTGGAAAAATTAGTCCTTTCTTCAAATATAAATGATTCTTAGATCACTATAATTATAGAATTTTAGAGGTAAGTGGAAGCTGAAGAATGCTGTTTTAGAATTTTTTTTTTTTTATTTTATTATTTATTTTTAGTTTACATAAAAAGAAACTGAAGGCCAGGGAATATTATGACCTGCCAAGTGTCCTACTACTGGCATAGTCATTCGTTCATTCAACATATACTTACTGAATGCCTTTTGTAGGTGCTAGTGGATACATAGATGAACAAAGATGGACAAATTCCCAGCTTTCATAAAGTCCCTTCTTTCTAAGAGGAAAATAATCATCATCAGATTACAAATAAAAATACAAAATAATTTCAGATAAGTGGTTAAAAAAAAACAAAATAGAGTGAGGGGTTAGAGGATATATATTGGGTGTAGGACTACAAAGAGGGTTATCATGGAAGGTATCTGGAGGATGAGACCTTTGAATTGAGGTCTGAATTAAGTGTCAGGGCTTCTGAGAACAGTTGTCCAGGTTGCTCACTGCACGGTGTATTGGGCCAAAGGGGTGAATGCGGGTGCTCAAGTTCTGGGTGCTTGTGAAGCCAGTTCTTGCAAGAGTGCCATACAGTCTGGTCATTACTGGAAGCCAAGGGTATAAATGTCTGGGGAAGGAGAGGATATTCTAAGTAGAGGGCAACAGTAAATGGAAGATCTTTGAGGGGCGTAAGCCTAGCATAAACATAGATTTATTAAGAACGCCATTGTGGTTAGAGCAGAGTGTCACAAAGAGAGTAATAGTAGGAAGGTAGGCAGGGGCCTCATCATCTAGGGTCTTGTCAGATCCTGTTATTTCAGACATTGAGACATTGAAGAAAATGGAGTCTCTTGACTCCTTGTTTTTGTTCTTTTTTTTTTTTTTTATTGTATTGTATTGTATTATTTTTGAGAGACAGTGCGAGTGCAGGCAGGGCAGAGAGAGAGGGAGACAGAATCTGAAGCAGGCTCCAGGCTCTGAGCTGTCAGCACAGAGCCCGACGTGGGGCTTGAACTCACTGACCGCAAGATCGTGACCTGAGCCGAAGTTGGACTCCCAACCGACTGAGCCACCCAGGCACCCCTTCTTGACTCCTTGTTTTTAAGGAAATACAGAGTTGTAGAATAATGTACATTCCTCAGTTATTGCCTCTCTTTTAACTGGAGACCTATCTTTCCCCCCACGTCTATGTTAGTGTTTCACATCACTCCAAGCAGAACTTAATGACTGTGGCAAATTTGGGAGTGGTGTTTGGACCAACTTTGATGAGGCCCCAGGAAGAAACTGTTGCTGCCATCATGGATTTGAAGTTTCAGAACATCGTTGTGGAAATCTTAATCGAAAACCATGAAAAGGTAAACTCTCTGTTGTTTTCTCCTTAAGGAAATTCCTGTTTTTGGCTTTACCACCAGATGAAACTGTCCTCTAAGATCCTCCCTCCCCCATTAAATGATGATATTACTCTGATGATGAGCTTGGTTCTGAGAAGTTCCCACTGAGCTTGTGTCTTCTGATGGCTTTCCATAAATCTGAAGTTTACTTGGTCTTCTGTTGCCTCAGTAGTTTAAGGAAGAAGCATTTAACCCAGATGCAAATGAGTATCTGCAATATAATACTGGAATCTTCAGGTTTTTTGCTGCCTTGAGTCCTATCCTTGGATTTCTCAAATTCTATTTCTGTCACACAGGGAAAATATTTTTGCCAATCTGTGTCAGACTCTCCCTAGAAAAACACACATGAAACTCCCCCTGTCTCCCAAATTGTGCTAACAACTTCAGGGGATTCATATGCATCCTTGATTCTGGGAACCCCAGATTAAGAATCTCTGGTTTAAAATGAATAATCTCTTTGGTGACACATCTGCTCACTTGTTTCTCTGTAATCAGGGGACTATGGGGTTTTGAAAATACGATAGATTCTTTCAAGAACTTTTATGTAATTTTTCCTCATCCTCATTATAGATGAGGACCTTGCTTCTA
Organism: Neofelis nebulosa; assembly: GCF_028018385.1. Taxonomy (NCBI): domain Eukaryota; kingdom Metazoa; phylum Chordata; class Mammalia; order Carnivora; family Felidae; genus Neofelis; species Neofelis nebulosa. The sequence continues at coordinate 80,705,734 of NC_080784.1, read as the reverse complement.
ATTGTCCTCACTTCTTCTAAGATAGGGAATTTGAAAACTGTTAAAATCCTTGGTTACTCATTTGCTTATTAAAAGTTTGTTTTAATTTGTTGGTTCTTTTCAACTGAGATTGTATTCTGTGCCGAGCATGTATTAGGTGCTAGGATGTGAAGACGAACATTACAGCCCCTGATGGAAAGCAGCTCCCAGTATGTGGGGTACAGGCTGTCTGGGGACCTGTATCTTATAGCACTTATCCGTGTCTAACATGTTATGTAATTTGTTTATTGCCATAGTTACCTGTTTCTCTCTGCCAGGTCCTTGAGGGCAGAGATCTTTTTTTACACTTAGAATAATACCTGGTACATGTTGGATGTTCAGTTAATATTTTTTGGATGAATGAATGAGCTCAATAAATTTTGAAGGGGGCAGAGGAGCGAGAAGGAGACAGAGGTGTTAGGCTCTGTGAGCAAAGCACAGCGAGAGCCTTGCTGCATTTGCTGATTGCTAGAGCAGTTCTAGCTTGCGTGAATACTGGTTCCCACTGAAGAGTTAAGGGTGAAACCTAGCCAGAGATTTTCTTTCCCAGTATAGCATAAGCAGCTTGTTTATGGGTGTAAGATGTTTGGGTTTGTGTTTTGCTTTGTTTTGTTTGTTTGTTTGTTTGTGGTGCCCGAAGCTATCCAGACAGCCTCAAGGAAAGATGGCTACTAATCATTTTTAGAAAAAGAAATAATTAGACCCACAGGCTTTGAAACAATGCTTAGTGGTACAACTGTCATTAGGTGAACTCCCAATTAGGGAACTTTCATGCAGTTTATTTGTGACAATACTGGCTCTGGGTCTTGTTCTCATATAAAAGGATCTCCATTTAATGCTGCAGCTTCCTATTTTCTTCTTTTATTTGAAGCTGAGAAGGTAAGTTCATGATTTTTCTGCTGGGAAGTAGATTGTGCTGCTTCCACCTTGTTAACGGACCTTATAGGAATTTCTAAGTGGCGCTGGTGAGCCAATTATAATGGTTACAGCGGATGAAGCTGAACCAACTCTCAGAGAGGAAGCTTCCTAGAGCTAAGTAGAAGGCTTGCAGGTTTCCCCTCTGCCTTTATGGGGCTATGATAGATAATGCTGCAAATGCACAGCCAGTGTGAATTGAAGCAGTGAGTTTCCTATCAAGAAGGGGGTAGGGGGCTGTTGAGTTTCAGATTCTTCACTGTGTGCATGGGGTTAGGTTTGGATGTACAGGGTTGCTTGGGTTGGGGAGCTGTTAGCTTGGATTAGTTCTTATTTCCGAGAACTTAATTTCCCCGTTTCCTCCTCTTTTCACTCTGATTTCATCCTTGTCCACTTTCGCTGCCAGCTCTTTGTCCCACTCAGCTGGACTTCCTCTCAAAGTCCAGGCTCAGCTCTGAGGAAGGATATCTCTACTGAAGAGGGTGGCTGTGCAGAAAAACTTCATATGGACGTGTGGACCCACGGGAGCCAGAGGCTTCCTTGGCCACAGATCCATGTGTACCACCCAGAGATCTTGTGTTTGACTTGAACATTGTGAGGGAGGGATATGGTTCCTCTTAGTAAATGCTTGAGAACAAAATAAAAGAGAGAGGGAGGGAGGGTAGAAGGGTTAAAAAGAAAGAGTCTTCTGGGGGAGGAAAGAATTATAATAGGGGGGAGAAAGGAGGGGCAATGAGAGAGAATGAAGAGACTTAAGTAGTGTCTATGAAGGAGAACAGACAGAGGGGAAAGAGACAATAGAAGGAAGGCATTTTCTTTTCCTCACTTATGTTTCCATCCTAGGAATGTGAAAAATGCTGCCTCTGACCAGGAAAGTCACCAAACCAGAAGAGGAAACTTTCAGCATATAATTAAAGCAAGAAAACACTAGATTAATTTTGGAGTTAGAAAAAGGCCTGAGTTAATCTGCCTTGGAGATCACATTTTATCCTAGCCTCTTTGCTGTTTTCATAAAACCCATATGTACTCTATAGGAAACTTAAATCGACATGTTTTGGCTTCCTTCCCACACAGTACATTAAGATGTTGTTTCAAAAGAAGCATTCATGGGCCAAAAATATCATCAAGGTCTTTCTTCCCGTGCAAACCAGAAAATTGCATTTCCCAGGTGGAAAAGGGTACTGTGAAATTCCCACCGATTTTCAAGTTGGGATTTTGCCTTAGAATTTATGGGGTTTGCCTAAGTTTCATTCTTGACAAAGTATACTTGTTATGGATTAATGGGCATGTTCGTGGTGGGTGCCTTCTCAGAGTTGGATGTGAGATGTGGGGTAAGTGAGGGCAGTGAGTCTGGCAGGGGAAAGGAAAGGTCTGTCCAACAGTAAGGGCGGGATGCGGTGGAGAATAAGTGCTCTCACAGAGATGCGGAGAAAGTTGCTGAGACTTCAGAGGCAGATTTGTGTGTAACTGTGAGGAATCTGGAACGTTTCCTGACTAGGTGGTTTGAATAGGTTTTAGAAGAGAGTTTGAACAGGTGGAGTATGTTTTAAGAGGACATTTCAGGTATGGGGGAATCATGTAATCAGAGAAGCACAGAGAGTAGGTGTGTGTTATGGGAATGTGGCTCCTGTTGGAACATAGGTGAGTGGTATGAAATGAGATTGGAAAGAGGTTTGGACCAGGTGTAGGGAGGCTGGGAATGCCACCATAGGACTTTTGGATTTCACTTTATGGGTACCAGGGCCTCTCCTGGCTTTCAAGTAAACTGCTTCAGGAAACAGGGTTAATCTGCTTAATCTGGCAGCAGGGTTAGCGAGTAGAAAGTAGAGTAATAACAGACCAGGTGAGGGGTCACATGGCGTGTAGTTGAGGACATGGTTGTGACGGTGGAAGTTCAAGGGTGGCAGGCATCATCTTGTGAGGCACAGTAGACACAGTCCAGGGTCTGGATCTGTGGGCCATCTCAGAGGAATGGGTCATAAATCATGGTCAGTAAGTCACACCTGAGGACCCAATGCTGGAAGAATATCGATGTCATTAATAAAAAGAAGAAAAAAAAATTGGGTTTGGGGCAAGAGTTCAGTTTACGGTGTGCTGAATTTTATTCATCTGGATGTGTAACAAACAGTTGGAGATGTGGGGCTCCAACTTGTGAGAGAATTTAGTGGAAGGAAGTATAAAAGGCAAGAGATTGGCATGGCGCCGTTTGTGTTATATGCTTTTGGTCTACTACCTGGGGTACTTACCTCCTGTAACCCTAGTGTTTACATGTGTGTATGTGTGTGTATATACACACTTAAAATGGATATATAAAGTAAAAAATATTTAAAGTATTGCATATATACCTAATAGTATGCCTGTATGTATACACAATTCTTATTACACATACGTCCCTTTATACCATGTAAGAAAACTGAAGGGTGAGAGGTTAGCTTGCTTATGGGCACACAGCTGGTGAGTGGCAATGCTTGGGTCGAGTTAAGGATGGTTTGACCCCAAACCTTTGCTTCTCATCACTAGGAGAAGATTAAGAACAATATCTTTGAGCAAAACACCGAGATTTTTCTGTTAGTGATAAAACAGGAACCAGAAGAAACCCAAGCAAGTTCAGTGTTAGGGTTGTCAATGGGCATTGTCAGTGATGCCGGATGTTGTCCCTGTGGGAGAGTATGACTGTTTACTCCAAGAGTAAAATGTCTGTTGGGAGCAAGAGCCGAAGTTGACTTGTAAGGGTTTAAATGAGTGTGTGTTCAGGAATGGGTGATAGCAAGTAGAGATCTGCATGTGTTTTTCCCTGTAGGACAAGAACAGACAGGAGGAAAAGTCCGAGCAGACAGGACAGGGATGGGAAAGAGTAGGGGAGGACTGCTGGCACTTGAATTGTATACAGCTTGCTAATCACTTTTAATTCTAACTTCCTCTTATTTCTGGGGTGGGGAGCTCTTTAGAGGAGCTTAGTTAGACAGGTGGGTAAAGAACCCTCCTGGGAGTTAACAGTTTGTTGAAATAGAGCTCATTCTGCTCTTTTATACATTTTTAGTGTCATAAAAGAAATTTGTGTTGATAATGCGACACCCTCCTTGTCTCTCCCCAAGTCCCTGAGGGCCCTGGAAGATTATGAAGAGCCTTTGAGAATCATCAAAGAAAACATTAATATTGGTGTGGTTTTATTATCTTATTTCATGTTAATACTTAAATTGGCAATTCATGTAAAGTAAGAAATATGTTACTTTCAGCCAAATCACTTGACATAATATATAGAATTTTTTTAAAAGTTTATTTATTTATTTTGAGAGAGACAGAGACAGCATGAGTTGGGGAGGGGCAGAGAGGGAGGGAGAGAGAATCCTAAGCAGGCTCCATGCTGTCAGCACAGAGCCCGATGTGGGGCTTGAGCCCACGAAGACCCGAGATCATGACCTGAGCTGAAACCAAGAGTCAGACGCTTAACCGACTGAGCCCCCCAGTGCCCCGATAGTATATAGAACCTTAATCCAGATTATAGGCAGGCCTTGTTTTATTGCCCTTCGCTTTATTGCCCTTCACAGATACTGTGTTCTTTACAAATCAAAGGTTTGTGGCAGCCTTGCGTTGACATGTCCATTGGCGTCATTTTACTTTGTGTCTCTGTCACATTTCACATTCTAGTAATTCTCCCCATCTTTCAAGGTTTTTCATCATTATATTTGTTCTGGTGATCTGTGATCAGTGATGACAGTTTTCTGGAAGCTCAGATAATAGTTAGCGTTTTTTAGCAGTATTTTTTAATGTAAGTTCATGGTCTTTTTAAACATAATGCTACTGCAGACTTAGTAGACTACAGTACAGTGTAAATACAGCTCTTAGGTGCATTGGGAAACCAGAAAATTCATTGGACTCGCTTTATTGCAATACGCACTTCATTGCAGTGGTTTGGAACCAAACCCATAATATCTTTGAGATACGCCTGTATATTTATCTTATTAAGGATTATAATTGGATTTTCAAGGTGATATGCCAAATGTGGTGCCCTGCTTGCTTTTTGCTCTGTGGGATGCTTCAGTTTGCTCTGATTTTCACTGATTCTGTGATGGCCAGTGGGTCATGAAGATTTTGTCTAGTGTTAGCCTTTATATACTACAGTTTCTGTGGGCCAGAAGGTACTGAGAGATAATCACATTTTATTGGCATAAAACTTTTCCTTGGTGAGGATTCTTAAAAGTTTGTCAAAATAAGCAGTTTAGTCTTTGAAATAGATACTCAGGCAGTCTGCGTCTCCTTTTTCCTGAGAAAATGGAGGCCTTTTGTGATGATCATGGTTTGTGGAAAAGGCTGATGTTTTGTTCCTGCTCTGAGGTTTCAGTAACCTTCCCTGTAATATCTGTTGCAAAATCCTTGGATAGCCAGTGTCCCTCTAGTCACAGAGGAGACAAGGTGAGACGGGCATGTACGTTTTCTCTCAGGTGTGCAGCACACTCAGAATATTAAATTACACACACACATAAAGAGTATCAAATGGCACATTGCATTACTCTTGTTAACCTTGGGACAAACTTTCGGACCTGCACCCTTGTCTTTGCCAAAAGCTAGAAGAATATGTCTCTGCCCCCAGGTTCCATGGTGGAAGGGATGCCCTGTTCAGTCCCAACTTGCAGTTCAGAAGCAGCCACACGTGGACTGGTTTGGGTTTGGGGTAGCCCACTCCTCCACTCCTGTTGCCGCAAAGACAAGGCACATCCTGGCCTTTCTGCAGGTTGGTCTCTGTCATCCTTGAATATGAAGGAGGCCCGAGTGAGTGGTATGCCAACCATTTTCTTTGAGGTGCAAAGAACCTTTTAGTCTTAAAACATGCCTGTCATTCAGGGGGAAAAAGAAATCTCTTTTTAAAAAATTCAGCCTAAAATGCTTCTTGATAAAGCTTTGCTGGCCCAGGGTTGCTAGGCAGCACCAGTTTTCATATGAGAGAAAAATAAATATCTTAAACAACAGCAACAATGATAAAACTCCAAAATTTCTAAAAGCTTTATGGCTGCCTGAGTAGTGATGGTTCAGTACAGAAGTTAAAACCCCATGGCAAGAGGATCTGACAAATTGTAGGGGGTGGGGATGGCTTTTTCCCTTATTCCAGTTTTCTTGAATGTTGGCATCTTTGGCATAGCCGTGGAGACTTCCTTTACTGTTAGATTTTTTTTTTTTCTCAGCAGGGCCTTACATTTCTCTGGAGTGTTTATTTTTTATTTTTATTTTTCTTATTAATATGAAATTTATTGTCAAATTGGTTTCCATACAACACCCAGTGCTCATCCCAGCAGGTGCCCTCCTCAATGACCATCACTCATCCTCCCCTCTCTCTGGAGTATTTAAAAAGAAGTTTTAGAGCCACAGAAAACGTTCTGTCTGCCTTCCTCCTTTCTTGAAGGAGAGTCATAAAATAATAATGACATTATCTTCTCAATTCTCTCTTCATTTTGCTATGGTACAGGAAGTCCCTTCTCTGCACTGTAGTGTGGCTCTGGGGTAGGTAGTATTTTCCCATGGTACTAGCGTGGTTTGATAAGAGAAAATTTGGGAGATACAGTTCTTAAGTTCTGCAGCATTTAGTGTCTGGTGTAGACAAAGCACTGGGCCTATCTCAAGAAAATTGAAGAGCTGCAGTATGGAAGGGGAAGTAGATTTATTTTTTATCTAAGAAAGCTTAGTATAAGCGAGCAGAACTTGCTAGGAGGTGAGTTTTTGATTCAGTAGAAGGAAGAACTTCATAATATTTTTGATGATGAGAATGTGTTCATGTTGGAGATGGAGACTGAGGAGTTGGAGAAAGCGAGCAGGCCTAGGAGGTCTGGCCCACTCAGAGATTCTCTGCCAAAGTCTCTGGAGACGCAGAGCTGCAAAGACAGGTCCTCAGAGTATAGCTTGGGGCATGGAACTTGGCATTCTATCAGTATTTGTAGAATTAAGAACGATGGGGAATATGATCCTTTTGTTCATCTCTCCTTTAGGAGCAACACCAAGAGTTCTTGGAAGAGAGAATAAGGGGATGGGGTGAGTGAGGAGTGAGGGGGTAGGGGGGGGTAGTGGGGAATGGGTAGGTGAGTGATGGAGAAGGTGCTGTCAGATGCCTTTTCTTAGGGACAGGATAGTGTGGGGTGTTTATGGGCTGGACTATTTGCAGGGACATGCCCACTTTTATTTTCTTTTATAAAATAACTCCTCCCCCCTCCCAAAAGCTTTCAGAGCTGTCTCTGCCACATCTCTCGATATAAAATTGAGATCAGCAATAATAGTCAATATTGACAAAGGGATGACTGTGCACTAGGCACTAGGCTTAGCTCCTTCTCTGACATTTTACTGAAATACTCTGGAGAGTATCACATAATGTAGCATACATAGTGAGCTCTAAAATGAAATTCCTTGTGTTGGCATCTCAGCTCCACTAAGTTATGTGACTTCTCTGTGACCTGGGCACCCTCTTGATTCTCATTGTCAGTTTCCTCCTGTATGAAATAGAAACCGCTGAAGTACCCATTCACTAGAGTGGTCACAAAGGTGAGGTGAGCTGACCTATGTGAGCTCCTCCTCTCCCTGCTGTTCTACAAATAAGGAAGATGAGGCCCAGGGAGGCTCGGTAATTTGCTCAAGGTCATAGTCCCAGAGAGAGTGGCCAAGCTGGAATTTGAACCCAGTTTGTCTCCAAGGCCTATCCCTTAACCCTACACTGTCACTGTCTGCTAAGGTATGTATAAATACACATTACACAAATAAATACACACATTTTATATTAAACTGTAATGACATATTTGTATTTTTTAAAAGACTTCAATTTTTTTAAGAGCAGTTTTTTAGTTTACAGAGACGGAAGTATGGAGATTTCCCATATGCCCCTTGTCTCCTCCTCCACCTCCCCATACAGAGTCTCCCTGGTATCCACATCCCTCCACTTCAGTGATACATTGATACAATCGAGGAGTCTTCACTGACACGTCATTATTGTCCAAAGTCCAGAGCTTCTTTGGGGTTCACTCTTGTGCTATACATTCTATGGGTTTGGCCAAATTTGTGATGACACATACTCGTCATTTTAATATTATCAGCATATTTTCATAGTCCTAAAAATCCCGTTCTACCTGTTCATCTCTTTCCTCAACTGCCCCCTACTTCCCAGGTCCGGCACTCACTGATTTTTTTTTTTTTTTTTTTTTTTTAACTGTCTCCATAGTTTTGCTTTTTCCAGAATGTCATGTAGTTGGAATTGTATGTAGCCTTTCAGACTGGTTTCTTTCACTTGGTTATATGCATTTAGGGTTCTTCTATGTCTTTTCATGGTTTGATAGCTTATTTCTTTTTAGTGCTGATTTATTTGAATTTTGAGAGATCCAAGGGGTTTATACGATCATTGTACCTGGCGGGCATGGACAGGAATGCCGACTGCTCTCAACTGGCCATCTCCCCCCTTCTTCAGGTCATTCTCCATTTGCCACATCACACGTGACAGGCAGCCTGCTTCTGACATGTCGTCTCTTTGGGGTCATCAGGCTGTGCCAGGCCGCTCAGCTCAAGTTTGCCAGAAACTCTAGTGAAGCTCTGTTATCATCTCTTTCCTTGTGTTTATCACCATCAGGATTATTAATATATGATAATAGAAAGGCTAATATTCACTAAGTTCTCATACTGCTAAGTATTTTATATCATGATCTGATTTGATGCCCTGCTCAACAGCTCTGTGAGGTAGATATTATCTTCATCCTCATTTTACAAATGAGGAAACTGGAGCTTAGGGTAAGAATTTGCTTAAGGTCGCACAGCTGGGATTTAAACCCAGGACTGTCTGCCTCTGGAGGTGGGACTGTTAAGGAGGCCTAGACTATACTGCTGCTTTGTCAATTCTAAACAGCTTTAAGTGGAAGGTTTTTGTGTGGTCACTGCCTAATAGGCTGGACAACTACATTCTGATCCTCAGCAACAGCAGATCTAGAGGATATGAAGATTGAACTAAATCACTAAAAGCAGAATGTTTCAGTGTCCCAAATTTTCAGAAATCCAAAATTACATCAAATAGTGTAAGTGGGAAAATATAAACATGAAGTATTGCTTCAATAATATGTAAAGAACTGATTTTTCTAAACTTTAATCCAGAGTATTGAGAATAGGCTACATGCTTTTAGCAAAACCTTTAGAATTAAAAACAATAGATGTTTATATTAATAAAGTATGCATACTGTTGAAGTCTATGCAATGATAATATGGCCACTTGCATCAGACTAGGATACCTTCAGAGGAAAATTTTTTTCCCTGTCTTTTCCTGGAAAGCTGTCCTGCTACTTGGTAGACAAGATGGGCTGGGAAAAGGGTATTTTTCTAGACTCTGACCTCCGTCTCTTCCCCTTTTACCTCTCTTGGGTCCTTCTTGTCTGTACTGCCCCACAGTGATTTAGTACATATATGTCCTGGAAGATAGCCCAGCATCTCTGAGAACTGCTCACTGTGGAATTCATCCCTCTCGTAAGACTCAGTGCCACTCTAATCTCGATCTGCTGACAAGAACTGGCTATACACACAAGAGTAGTTCCTCTGGAGTCTGGGCTGAGTCACGGTCTCCTCTGGAGATCTGGAATTGGGATGGGGAGAAACCCAGCCTGTTACTGTGAGATTGCCCCTGGGCTTCAGACTGAAGGAACCCCAGTGGTGGGTCAGATGCCCGGTGGAGAAGGCAGAGCACTGGAAAGGATGGGGAGTCTCATGGGAAGAGGGTGCTTGGATCAGTTGATTAAGTGTCCCACTTCAACTCAGGTCATGATCTCACAGTTCGTGAGTTCAAGCCCTGCATCAGGTTCTGTGCTGACAGCTCAGAGCCTGGAGCCTGTTTTGGATTCTCTGTGTCTCTCTCTCCCTCTCTCTTCTCCTACCCCACTTGCACTCTGTCTTTCTCTCAAAAATAAAGATTAAAAACAAAATTAGGAAGGGTGCAGAGGTGAGAAATGGAGAATTGTTGGTTGGCTCTTGATGGCCACAGGTTACTAATTCAGAGCACTTTTGAGTTTCAGCTCTTTGTCCTTCCTGCTGATTCCTTTTAATAAATCCCTTTTTACTTATGTCAGTTTGGTCAGTTTTGGTTATAACCAAGTCATCTTTGGACAGTGTGAGAAAATTCACAGTGCAGCATACCTACAATTTATTCATCGACTTTGATTTAACTCAGTTTATATTTTGGTGCCGTCACATAGCTCCAGCATGTTCTTGAGGCTGGCTGCTACTTAGGCCCAGTCCTTATGAAAATGGATCAGGTGCATCTGGTCAGTAGAATTTCAGGTGGAAACGGGTATTTCGAGGTCACCCAAATCTGAACCTGTTGCTCTATTCCCGTGGTTTTAACGAGAGCTTCTTTAACTTTCTTCAGTTTTCTCAGACCAGTATTTAAACGAGAAGTGTCTTTTATCTAGATAATTGTTTTCCTAGCTGTTGTTCTCCAACCTGATAGACCCATTTCATCCTCCGTTGCATTCTTACACATCTCCTGGCTGTTTGGGCCTCTGGTCTGCCATTCAGTCAGTCATTTTAAAGTCTGTTCCTTCATCTGACATACTTTTCCTCTATCTACAGCAATAGTTTTGAAGCTTTAATACATTAGGACTCAATTGAAAATTTAATGAAAGCTTTGGGTCCTGTTCCCAGCAAATAGTATATTATATATACACAAAAGAAACGTGGGTACAATTTTAGGAATTTCAGGGACTCCCAAGTCAAGAACCTAGAACCATGGGGAAACCAAGAGCTGCCGTATATCCATGAGAAGTTAGGGTCTAGAACCTATCTTCTGGCTTAGCCTTTCTTGTCTTTTGCTGTTGACTTATTTTCTGTGTTTCTGCTCAGGAACTGGGAGGGAACAGGTGAGGATGTTACTCATCTCAGATTCTTGCTTTAGTTCATCAGTGATACTTTATTGTTTGTGCGCCTTCTGTGGGGCCAGCCACCAAAGAAACCCTTTATTGAGGTACTTATGGGTGGCACCTGGGTGCCTCCATTGGTTAAGCATCCACCTCTGGCTCAGGTCATGATCTCGTGGTTTGTGAGGTTGAGTCCCGCATAGGACTTTGTGCTGATAGCACGGAGCCTGGAGCCCACTTCAAGTTCTGTGTCTCCCTCTCTCTCTGCCCCTCCCCTGTTCACACTCTGTTGCTCGCTCGCTCTCTCTCTCTCTCCCCAAAATAAATAAACATTAAAAAAAATAGAAAAAATAGTAATGGCTCAGTTTGGCTATGGAAAGAGGGAGCCCACACTGAAAGGCATTGTGCTAAAATACTGGACGACAGCCATTTTCCATTATTTTGAGATGTGGTGATGTTCAGATTTCTGCCTGAGTGGGAAGAAGAAGGCAACTGACTTGGGGAAGTCTGATGAAGGCACCTCTGTCCCGGCCAGGTTTTCACACCGCAACCTTGTTGTCTCATTTAAATTCTTCTGAGTTGCTCTGATATTAAAACCATTCTGAGACACCACTGCTGCACTAGGTCGGTGATTGACCACGCACTAGTGTTTTAGTCCCTGCATCTTTAGCATGGCAAACACTAGTGTCCCACCTAACTAAACGTTTTGAATAATGAATGGTAGCCGGAAAAATGGCTAAATTAAGGGTTGACAGTTTTAGCTCATGCACACTGGGGCATAACAGTTCTATTTCTGCTAGGCTTCCACAAATTCTCGAACTTAAAGTCAGAGTGGATAAAATGTCTATTTGATGAAGCAGGCTACTACATAGTGCCCTCCAAATAGAAGTCTTCCTAGTAAATGTAGTGCCTGCCCTTCCTGGGTGTGCTTAGAGTCCTCAAGACCACCCCCATGTTTGGGGATGTGTTGGAAGGGGGCATGGGACTTAGCATATAGTTGTACTCACAGCTAGTTTCTTCATAGCGATGTAGTAAGGACACACAGAGAAGAATTTGACAAACCAGGTGGACTCTGGAGAAATCCACATGTAGTTTTGCTTATGTTCTCTCCTCTCAGGAGCGGTCACACAGAGCAGACTCTTCCCCGAGCACTGAAAATGCAGCAACACGTGTGATACTTCTGTTCTGGAAAGCCCATTAGAGACCAGTGCCTATTGGGAGGTAGTCACATAGGCATGCTTTGCCCACTGTATACCAGGATTCCAGACTCCCAGAAGGAAAGCACGAGTTCCATATAACCCCCGCATATGCACATTTATGTACAAACAGCTTAGGCATGGTAGGCCATGCTAACTTGTAAGGGACTGTTTTATATCCATTTAAACAACTGTTTACCAGCCTAGTTCCCAGATGCCAACCAAGGGCTGACTTTGCAAGCAGGCCTTTCTAAGGATGGCCATCTTAGGCCTGCTGTGTTTACTCTCTCCTATACACTGGGCCTCTTCTTTTTTTAAAAATGTTTTAAGTGTTTATTTATTTTTGAGAGAGAGAAAGAAAGCAAGCGAGCATGCATGAGCAGGGGAGGGGCAGAGAGAGAGACACACACACACACACACACACACACACACACACACAGGATCTACAACATGCTCCAGGCTCTGAGCTGTCAGCACAGAGCCCAATGTAGGACTCGAACTCACGAACTGCAAGATCATGCCCTGAGCCAAAATCAGACGCTCAACCGAGCCACCCAGGCACCCCTCACTGGGCCTCTTCTAACTGTTGGTGTGAGGAGTGTGAGGGCAGGGGTGATGTTCTCTGTCTTTGGGATTCATAGCCTTTTCTCTTTTTTTGCTTGGGAAGTGTCTTCTCCATTCTGTTGGGGAAGTGTGTGTTGTCAGGCCTATTAGGAAGTACAGGATTAACTTTATTGAGGAGCATGGGAATCGACATGAATGTGGTCAGTGCAGGTCAAGTAAATTTCAAGCCATGCAGCCTTATGTTGCTGGACTAATTTGGCACAGGATGAAAAGTCCCTTAAAAGCTCTCCTTGTTTTAACTTTCCGGTTGGTTGATTTCTCCTTGAGAGTGACCCCAAAGGGCAGGAATCAGTTTTGTCAGCTTTATTTCTGTTCTCACCCTTCAGCTCTATTGAGCGCTGTCATTGGAGGCCCCACATTTTCTCAAGGATCAAGGTGCTGCTCTGTCTGTCCTGCCCTCCGTCCTTGGCGTCTGGTCAAAACCCCCTTCCTCAGCTTGGCCTAGGCTTTGTAGTATCTGGTTGACACTGACCCTCCTCAGATCTGCTCCCTCCTCTATTTACCCTTCTGGATTTTTCTCTAAAAAGTTTTTTTTTTTTTAATTTTTTTTTTATTAAAGGTTAAAAAAAAGTTAAATCCTTCAATCAGGATTTGTTAGGTGAGTTTGTCATCCAGTATTAATGGCTGTCTTCCTCCTCCTGTGAGCTATCCCAAGTCATTATTTCTTTTCATGCAGATATTTGTAGAATTATTCTCTCTCTCTCTCTCTCTCTCTCTCTCTCTCTCTCTTTCTCTTTTGGCATGTAATCATGCTACCAATACCCTCTAATCCATAGTGATTTAGGGGAAGAGTTTGATTTCCTTTTGTGTCATAGCTCCTCTCTTGACCAGGTAGTGATGGCTTCTGTCGATCTTTGCATAGTATTGTGTCTTTCTAGTTACTATAGAGATAAAAGCTTCTAGAATTCTAGAGTAAAATCTAGTTACTTAAAGCTCCGTAAACACCTGTGCTAAGTCTTGAATCTGGTTCAAAATAATCTGGGGACTTGGATGAATTAAGCTAGCCATCAGTTAGTGACTGAGGTAGTTAGGTGATGTGCCCCTAGGAGTTTATTAAATTACTTTTTACTTGTGTGTGTGTGTGTATGTATTTATATGTATAGATCTATCTGTATATATCCATATATCTCATATTATTCACGATGAAGTTATATGATCTGATTTTTGGTGTTGGCATCATTTCTTTTATCCAGTTATCAATTCATTCAACAAACATCTGTTAAGCTGCTCTTTCATGCCTTGCACTCTGTGGACAGGCACAAAAGCTTAAGAAAAAAAAAAGCAGATCTTGCTTTCCGGAAGTTCAGCGTTTAGTAAGAAAGACAACGGTGTACGCAACTGACACAGTGGAAATCCAGTAACCTGGCCTGAAGAGTGTGTGTTTGAGTTTGGACCTATAGGAAGCTGGTAGCTTTCTTTGTCCAAAGCCAGGTTAAGACCATTGCTATACTTTGAAGACTAAATGTAGTAGGCATTCCTTTGTGAATCAACCCAGTTGTTTCTTCAGAAGATATTCCATTCACAGCAGTGTGTTGGCCTATAGGAGATCTAGTGGACATAATTATAAAATTCAAATTTCCTTTCCCTGAGCACTTTAGTTAGTCTGCTTAGGAAAGAGGGTCAGCACTAAGGGCTTCTTGAGCACCCGATGTTCCAGCCACTGGCCATCTCTCGTTCAGATGAACCACGGATCAACCCGTCAACCCTGAGAGGGTAGATAGTATTGGTTGTGTGTTTTGGTTTTTCATTTTCTTTTAGATAGTAGTGTTTTTTTTCTGCAGTTTACAGACTAATGAAAGAAACGGAAGCTTGGAGAGTTGAAATTAACTTACCCAAGGTCACACAGCTTGCTTTATTCATTTACAGCCTGCCTTGGTCCAAAAAGGATTTCAGGCAGTTAAGCCACACAGTTAGAAAATTCCTTGTGGTCTTTCTACTGTCCCAAGAAAAACAAGACCATATTTTTTTCTTTTTAAGCTTAAATGATTCATAGTGTTTCAGGCAGTATTACTACATGGATAGCTCCAAGTTTGAATTTTACAAAAGTGCTTACGTATGTCTCTGTTGGAATGTGTAGGAGTCAGAAAGGAAATCTCTGTATTCGATTTCATAAAGTCATGAGCTTTATATAGTTGCTTGAGCCACACATGTCAGTGCTTGGTTGTGTGTACAAGAAAGTTCTTATTAATCATTGCACAGCTGGTGTGTTGTTTGCCAGCATTATTACTTATTCTTAATTACCAAAAGTGCACATGGGCTGCAAACTATAGATTGTGCCAAACCAAACCTCTAAAGTGGTCGAACTGATAGGTTTTGGGGAAGATTTATAATCCTTTGTAAATGATAGCCGTGCTGTATATATTCATATAAAGAAACAGTGTACATCAGAAACTCACACAAAATCTGGATCATAATCTCGAGTATATGATTCTCAATATCTGCCTCCTGTTCTCTTTAATTTGTTGCTGAATCAACTTGGCTTGTTTTGTATATTGAGAGTAGAGTTTATTTATATTTTATTTAGAAAAGGCTCTGCCTTTTTTAAGGTACTTGTTTTTCTTTCCCTAACTCAGCAATGAGTAGACGTGGAGACATTTTTTTCTCCAGGAAAGCCTTCAAACCCTTGATTTCTCTCGAATGTCATTTCTGTTGAGATGGAAATGGTGGACATGACCACTAAGAGGATTAGTCATCGTTTTCAAAATTTAATGAAGGAATTAGGTCATTTGTGCTTAATGTGCTAATAAGCTCACAGAGTAAGCTGTAGTTACTGATGGATTGATGTGGAAGGGTCTTCGGAATGATCATTGTTTCTTGTGTGTACTCCTTCTATTCTACAATTTCTGCAGGATGGTGTTACCTGCCATGCCCAGGGCCACAAACACCTGCAGCTGAACTTTTTTGGAAGTCCTCTGGGCTTTATCCAAATTCTGTGTAGCTTAAAAGAAAACTCTTTCACTTGACTTTATTATTCAGATGAATCCAAACTATTGTAAATGGCTTCTAAGTTTCCATTGTTTTCCAATCTTGGCAGGTTTCCTGCTCATTACTATAGGTTAGGGGTTCCTAACCAGTTTTTATGTTTCATAGGTCTGTGAGAATTTTATGAAAGACAACAATCTCATTGAAAAAATACAAATGCATATGGACCATTTACATACAATTTGAGGGTATACACTAATACTGAATTCTCTAAGAGACCTCAACTGGGAACCCTGTCTTGCTGAAATGAACTTGGATGATACTGAAATAACTTAATAAAAATATGTGGCCCATTTTTACCATGCGGGAGTGCGGGAAGTAGCGAAGTTTAGCAACTTATGGGTTTCTGCATGTGATAGGGTGTTACCTTTTACTTATGGCTTTACCAGTAGTGTTTATTGTCCACTTATTATCTAAAACAGATATCTCAAACACATGTTTTAAGATATCAAAGACAGAGCTCAAAAATCTTACAATATAAACTAAAAATAAGTTAAAGGAAAAAGACAAAAAAATAAACAAACAAAAAACACTTTGGTATCAGTCAAATTGAGGAAAAGGCCAGGGATCAGCAAATGATGTTTTTAAAAATTGGCATGGGCCATATCTGTTTTACTCCTAACTCAACCTTCCACAGACATGATACGGAACAGATGCATATGTAATCCTCAGAATCCCTTTTGGGAGGGAGGTGGAGAAGATGGTTTGGGCAGCTTTGGGTAAGACTTGCAACTTCCACAAAGGTAGAAGTTCCTCCTGACCATCCTAGCCTCCCACCAGAGAAAGGAGACTAGGTGGGGTGTGACTTCCTCTCATAGACACTGCAGGGTCAGTGATCTCTGGCAGTAAACAGAAAATCAGAAAGAAAACCTCAGAATCAAAACTAAATTTTAAAAAAGAGCTTCTATAAGAGAAAAAGATGGGAAGAATGAACCCTGAGAGTAGGGAGGGGAATCCCATTTCCCACCCTGATAACTTGTAACATGAACATCTAGAAGTCATGTCTCTTACCTGGTCCAGCTTCTGCCTAGTAAATGGTGGGAAGTGGTGATAAAGTGGCCAGCTAGGACAGAGACTTCTGGCAGGGGCTGAAGGGCCCAGGGCCTCCCCTGGAGTTTGTATAGCCCAGGCAGAGGGAGTGAACACAGGCACAGGCGTTTTGGCAAAACCACAGAGATGAAGTGAGAAAGCAGGTTGCTTATAGCCCTGGCTGCGTCCTTGTCCTCCCCATCCTTATTGGTTATGGACTCAAAATGTTGAAGCCCTAACCCCAATGTGACCTTATTTGGGGATGGGGTCTTTAAAAAGGGAACCGAGGTTAAATGAGGTGATAAGGATGTGTCCCTCATCCAACTGGACTGTTATAAGAAGAAGAAAAGGCACCAGGGATGCACATGCACAGAGGAAAGGCCGTGTGATGACAGGGCAGGCAAGAAGGCAGCAATCTGCAAGCCAAAGAGAGAGGCCTCAGGAGCAACAATCGTTGCTGGCACCTTGGTCTTGGATTCCCAGCCTCCAGAGTTGTGAGAACACACATTTCTGTTGTTGGAGCCGCCCGGTCTGTGGTGTTCTGTTGTGGCAGCCCAAGCTGATGAACACACCATTCTCCAGCGACAGAACACTGGGCAGGCAAAGCTGCAGTGTGTAGAAGAAGAAAACAGACGTCCACAACATGGGAAGAGATTCAAGGACGTGTCACCCATGGTGTCATGGTGTGAATAAAGTGTTGACAAAGCTGCCCATTTAAAACACTAGTATGGTTGAAATGAAATAACCAAAAATATCCAGCGTGTAGTCAATGAGCCTATATTGCAGAAGGAGAGGAGAAAATGTGAACTATAGTTGAAAAATCTAAGAACTAGACGGAAGAGAAGAAAGGAACTTACTAAAATTTATCTCTATAGAAGAATTAAATATTTATTTATTTATTTATTTATTTATTTTTAATTTTTTTTTTAATGTTTGTTTATTTTTGAGACAGAGAGAGAGCATGAATGGGGGAGGGACAGAGAGAGGGAGACACAGAATCTGAAACAGGCTCCAGGCTCTGAGCTGCCAGCACAGAGCCCGACGCGGGACTCGAACTCACAGACCGCGAGATCATGACCTGAGCCAAAGTCGGCCGCTCAACCGACTGAGCCACCCAGGCGCCCCAGAAGAATTAAATATTTAATGAAATGGGAGTTAAAAAAAAAATAAAATGATGAAGGAGGAGTTTTAAAGATACTTGCTGAGCTAAGGAAACAGACTGACACATGTACAACGTTTTAAAACGAACAAATTAAAAATACCAAAATAGAATAAAAAATTAGAAAACAAATTACCCTCCTTAATGGAACAGTCACATTCAATGAAAGGAGAGACACAAGTCAAAGAAACAGACACACAGGGCAAGAATGACCCATCAGAAGTCATCACAGGAGTACAGAATGAATGCAAGGAACAGAAATAATTTTGATGATAAAACAGAACTTTTTTCTGAATCAGAGTGAGACCATAATCTGATCAAAATGTTCGCTGAATTTCAGAAAACATCAATCTGAATAGTAAGTCCTTCAGAATGATCCGTGTAGAGACAAACTGATTCAGTTATTAGATTTTAAGGAAAAATAAAAAACACTGGGAGGATACATCTGGTTGCCTCATATTTTCCTACAGCAACTCAGAAGACAATAAAAGCAGTGTTTATAGGTCTTGAGTATCTATTTTTGGCTACAAAGAAAAATACCAAATTTCAAAAGGCAGAAATAACACAGACCATCTTTTTTCCCCCCCAATCGGTAATATTCTAAATCTAGAAATTAGAAGCCAAAAAAAAAAAGAAAAAAGAAAAAAGAGTCCTTGGTCATCTGGAAGTTTAAAGACTTTCATGATTCATGGGTGAAAGTGGAAATAAAAAAGTTGTAGAATACCTAGAAAAATATTATGAAAACAAGCTTATCAAAACTTAAAGGATAGTGCAAAAATTATGTTCTAAGGGAAATGTATAGACTTAAATAACTGCATAACCAAGCCAGAAAGAATGAAATAAGTTAAATTTCCACCCACCTACATCCCCAGAAATTTGAAGAAAATATGAAAGTTGAAATTAATTAGGAAAGAAAAAAGTGGTTTTTATAAAACCTCTTGCATTTTTGGTAGATTGGGGAGCATAAAATAAAACAGATTTTCTTGGCTAAGCTAGTCAAGAAAAACAGGGGTGGGAGAGAAGGCTCACATACATAAAAAGAAACATGTGAAAATAACCATAGATACACAGTGCACAGAATTTTGAAAATCTGAATAAAATTAGTGTACTAATAAACAGAAAACGTTCAAAGAACTGCCATCCCCTGCTCCCCCCCCCCCAAAAAAAAAGCACCAGGCAGAGATATTTTCACAGGTGAATTTTAAAGTTGGAAGAAACCATTTAATAGGTAAATCAGTTAGTATTTAAACTGGTCCACACTATAGCAGAGGAAAGTTTCAACTTCTTTTTATGATGCTGGTGGGGCACTAATGCCAAAGCCTGTCAGAGATAAAGTTGTAGATCAATTTTACTTATGCATATTGTGCAGAGACCTTAAATAATACATCATCAAGTAACAGCAGTATTTTAACGGGATAATATTTCAGTCTAAGTTGAATTCACCCCTGAAATACAAGGGTGGTTCAATATTAGGAAATACATTAATATAATAATATGCCATATTAATAAGTCTAAGGAGAAAATCTTACAGCAGATGCCTAAAAGCTGAGGCTTTTACATTATTCCTAACGTAATACTTTAGTAAAGCAGAAATTGTGGATGCTTCCTTAAAATGATTTAAAATGTATATTTTAACCCTTAAGTTCATATTCTATTTAATTATTGAAATACTTAAAAGGTTGATGAAATCATGACATGGCTCACTGTTACTATTGTCCTAGAAGTATGATATAAGAAAAGCAAGAAACAAAACAGAGCTAGTTTGAAAACTAGAAGGGGGAGAGTTTGCATTATTTACAGATGCTTGTACACGTGGATAGCCCCAGAGAGCAGATTGAAGAGCTCTTAGGTACACTAAAATGATTCATTGGGATGAAGGATTAAAAGTAATTACCAAATCGATAGCTTCCTTATATACCGCAAGGCATCAGAAAATACAGCGGGAGAACAGGCGTGATTATCAGTGTTATCCGAAAAGATGAATTACCTGAACGTAAGCCTAAATCAAGAAAAGATAAATCACTGGCGTGTGAGCCTAAATGAAGAGATGAAGAGCACCTATGTGAAGAAAGTTATAAAGCTCCACCCATGGGACTTTCCCAGATGAGGGAAGTCTCTAGGAGGAGGAGGAAACAAGTGTGTGTGAACTGGAACAGACTTTGTGAGACTGTTCGCAGTGTCCCGCAAGGTGTAGAATGCACCTCTGTCCTGAAGGCCATCTCTCTAGTACAAAGTACTCTGCAGATACTGTCAAAATTTTGCAAAAATGTAGAGCGTGTTTGCTGCCATTGACGTCTACTGTATCTCTCAGTGCAAAAATCAGCCTTGCGGCGCCTGGGTGGCTCAGTTGGTTAAGTGTCTGAGTTCAGCTCAGGTTATGATCTCATGGTTCATGGGTTCAAACTCCACATGTGGCTCTGTGCTGACAGTGTAGAGCCTGGAGCTGGCTTCGGATTCTGTGTCTCCCTCTCTCTCTCTCTGCCCCTCCTCTCCTTGTGCTCTCTCTCTCTCTTTCTCAAAAATAAATAAATACACAATAAAAAAAATCACAAACAGCCTTCAGTGGCAGGCGAGAGGGTTAACCCTCTCACACAAATTATGTGATGGCTATAAGAAGAAACGTTCAGCAGCTTGTTAAAAAGAAGACTCACAAACATGGATACCTATCTTGGTGGACACATCCTAAGGTGGCCCAGTCATCTAGGCCCTTGGGTGCCTGTGGGACCCATGGCTTGATTCTAACCAGTAGAATCTAAGGTGATGGATGTTTTCCCCATGATTGTTTTGTTATGTAAAACTCCCTGGGACCAGACTGGAAGCAGAGGTTCTCACTGGCCTGGAAGAAGCAAATAGGCATGTTATGAACTGCTTTTGGAGAGGAAACTGTGGGGGCCTCCATCTCATATTCACCAGAAAGTCAGAACGTTCGGTTGTACAGCTGCAAGGAAATGAGTTCTGCTAACAACCCAAATGAGGTCGGAAGCAGATTTATCCCCAGTCCAGCCTCCGTAATACAGGCTGGCTGATCCTTTGATTACAACCCTGTGAGCTGAAGACCGGGGCAGAGGACCCAGTGAAGATGTGCCTAGACTCCTGACACACGGAAACTAGGAGATAAACGATAGCTTTCTTATGCCCATCAAGAATCAGAAAACACAGTAATGGTAAACATGTTGTTTTTAGGCTTTGGGTTTATGGGAATTTGTTACACAGCAATAGTAAATGAGCACACAAAACTGAATGAGAGCTAAAACACTGGCATACTGGCTCACTCTGAATTAAATTTAAAAAATCTCCTACTACTTACCCAACTTTTCTTTCATACCTTCATATCTTAAACTCTAGTCATCCTGGCCTCCTTGACATTCCTGGAATACGCAAGGTACATTTCTCCCCCAGGGCCTTTGCACTTAATTATTTCCAATGTCCAGAACATTGCAGGTCCCGTAAAAAGCATTCAGTTAACAGTTGAATAATTCAAAAAATTGAGACATGGAACTGTATCTCTATTATGATCCTTTGTGTATTAAAATACGTACCTAGAAATTGTGTGTGTGTGTGTGTATGCGCATGCATAGGCATAGGCAACTTTTAAAATTTCCTTAGAAGAAATCAAAGAAACTATTGACAGTGATTAATTACCTTGGAAGGGACTCAGTATTTTTCCAGTATTCTGTGTGTCAGTATCCTTGTCAACAGTGTTATTAGGATAAGGCTCATTTATAGTTTTCTTCTTTGACTTAAAAAAAGCCAACTATCACATACTTAAATTTACATTACAGAATAAACACTCTAGTTCTCTATCTCAGAGTGTAAAAATATCTGTCAGTTTGACTAATTTTTTGGATGAAACTGGAAATTGCTGAAGAAATCAGGCTTCAGTTTGAAGAAAACTTAACAATGAGTCTGAATTCTTTTTTGAGTTTGAGCCCCTTACATTCTTTGATGTCTTTCCTTTCTGATGAATGAAGCCCTTGTATGGCTGTCTTGTCCTTAGATGACAAAAACTTGAAGCAGTAGTGAGAGAAATATTTATATATATGATCTGTTGAGCACATTTACTACGAAGTGGTTATATTTTGAAGTCACCTTGGGAACGGTTATTTTGCTCATATCCAGACTATCATCTGCTTGTACATGATATCAGATGAAGAAATGAAATAAATGTGTCTCTTTGTGACAGAGTAAATAAAGATGGCCACAAACTCTTCTATACTCCTTCCATAGAGATAAGAGAATCTGTCTCCTTAAATCTTGGTGGACCCTGTGTTGCTTTGGTCATTAGACTGTGACAGGAGTCACTCTTGACTATAGTTTGATGAGCTGACCGCTTCCATTTCCTTCCTCTTGGGATGCTCTTTTTGGGGGAAGGCAGCCGCTGTAGAGAAGTCCAGCTACCCTGAGAGTGCCAAGCTGTGAGGAAGCCCATGCTTATCATGTAGGGAGGCTGTGTAGGAGGGAGGAAGAGATATGCACAGCCAGACTTAGTTCTTCCAGTCTTCTCATCCCAGGCATAGGATGTGTGGAAAAACAGCGTGGTCATCCCAGACTCTAGCGGACAAAAGTGAGGAACCCAAATGACAACCAAAACTAGGGTTTCAGACATGTGTCCCCAGTCACTGTCCCAGCCACGCCCAGCCATTTGACTGACCTTGGCTTAGGCTGATCATTCCTGCTGTGCCATGTCCAAATACCTGAGCCAGAAAATTGTGAGCGTAATAAAATGGTGGTGGTTTGAGACCAGTAAGTTTTGGAGAGGTCTATTACATAGCAGTCAATGGAAGGAATATCCCATTATTTCACTGAACATGAATTTTGGTTTAGTGAATTCTGTGTCCCTATTGACTTCCAGAGGGGGGGTGTTTTAGGTAGAAAAGGAAATATTTTTAAAGGTTATGTATTTAATGTTTGTTTGTTTGTTTAGAGGGAGGTGGAGAATCCCAAGCAGGCTCCATGCTCCACACAGAGCCCTATGTGGGGCTTAAACCCATGACCATGAGACTATGACCTAAGCCGAAATCAAGAGTCAGATGCTTAACCTACTGAGCCACCAAAGTGCCCCTAAAGGTTATATATTTAAAGAGCAACAAGTTATCTGCATCTTTTCATACGATAAAAATTCTAAAAATGAAAATACAGAGCACAATCAGGTAATTAGTTCTCATATTATTTTCCCCAGTTTTAGAGCTTTAGCCAGTTGGCTGAGGTTTCTGCCTCCCTGCGCTCCCCCTGCTCATTCTTCCCCAACACAGACTTTACTTATCCCTGCGACTCTGGCCTCTTTTGGAGCAGTATTCAATATTACTGCTATAGTACCTATCTAGTTTTTTCGTTCTGTTTTGTTGACGTATTTTTGCATACTAGGAAATAGGAAAATAAGGTTAAAGTACCTATTGGTGTGCTGTGGTTCTTAGGAAACTTCAAGGGGGCCAATCATCATGCTCTTCAGCAAACATCTCTATCCATGTCCGTGGAACTGTAAGATCACTGTTTCAGGGGTCAAAGAAGGATGACTTTATTTGCAATGAGTGTATTTATGAAATGGTAACAGTTCACAAATTTTTGTCACGTATTTATTAATATCTGACCCATTCTTCTTTTGGAAAGGGAAAACCAGAATAGAGGGGGTGGTAAAAGGAGATTACTCCCTAAATAGTCAGGGCCACCCCTTTGTCATGTTAACCGTGCATCTTGGGTATAATCAGAACCCACAGTATGCCTGCCTTGAAGCAGAAACTAAGGGAGCTCATGTCTCAGCATGGTACACTGTGTATTTATCAGGGGTTGGGGAGAGGTTACTCTGTCCTGCAGGGAAGGGTGACAGGTCAGTTTGACAGAGCTTGTTTCTGTATTGTGGAGTCAGTCACTTGGCTCACATAGCTTGGTGAGTGAGACAGGCTTTGGGGGATGGGCATATACTTTCTTATTCATAGATTCATGGGTCAACTATTCAAGCCCTGCATGTAGTGTCGGAGCCTCTTTTGGAATGCTCCTAGTCTTACCTTGTAAAACTTTGGTGACGTGGAACTCATTCTCTCCCAAATTAACTGCCCAAGAGTTGTGTAACTTCACACAGTTCAGAGGTTTTCCCCCCTTATATTCAGTTGACATATGCCTTCTTACATTCTTAACCCATTAGCCCTGGTTTTCATCTCTGGGCCCAGTACAAGGTGAATATCTCTTTCACATGATGGTTTTTTAGAATCGGATAATTGGCAAGTTGCATGACTTTGCTTTGAATTTCCCACTTTCCTGGTCACATTGTGCTGTGGTTCATACTAACAAATACATATTTAGTCTTATTCCACAGTTCCTGGCTCCCAGTTCCCAGAACCCTTGGAATTTCCTGAGCCAGAAGAGCAATGGGAGCATCTTTGTGATATTTGATCTCTTGTCTTCAGTTCCTGAATTGCTTCAGGTGAAATGGATGTCTTGTTATTCATGAAAAGCTTTCTCTACTAGGACTGGATTTATGTAACCAAGGTGCCTTTTGAAAAGTACGTAAGGATGGGGGGCTGGTTGCCAGAGAACCAACAGTGAATAGAGGATTGAAACTTTCAGTCCTACCCCTGGTTTGGCTGGCAGATGAGAGGCTGGAGGTCAAATCAGTTGCTGGTGGCTGGTGATTTAATCAGTGGTGCCTGTGTAATGAAGTCTTCATAATGAACCCCAAAGCAGAGGGTTTCCAAGTGCTTCCAGTTTGGGGAACCAGAAGGGTTCCCACATTCCATGGTGCTGGATCCCAGACTCTATGAGGACAGAAACTTTCTTCATGTGGCACCTCACCCTATGTGTCTCTTCATCTGGATGTTGATTTATATCCTTTAATATCCTTTGTAATAAACCAGTTATCTAGTGATTAAACCGGTTTACTGAGTTCTGTGAACTGCTCTAGCAAATAAATTGAATCCAAGGAGTGGGTCATGAGAACCTCTGATTTATAGCCAGTCAGAAGCCCATGTAACAATCTGGTCTTACAGTTGGTATCTGAAGCAGAGGGGGGTGGGGATGAGAGGGTTGAGGGACAGTCTTGTGGGACTAAGCCCTTAACCTGTGGGATCTGATGCCATCTCTGGCTGGATATTGTCAGAATTGAGTTGAGTTGCCCTAATGTGGTCTGGTCAGTAAGGCGTGCAGTTGGGATCAACATCTTCCTCGTTCTAGGTGTAGGATATGTTAATTCTACTTGAGATGTTCTCAGTTTGCCAGTCATGACGTGTGTGTCCTCACTCTGGCCTTCCTGTACACATTGACTTTACTCACCACTGTGGCTGAGGCATATGTTCTCATACTATACTTGTGTGGCTGCTTTTTATACAGGTTCAAGAACTTCCCAGATAGCTTTCTCTTTTGAATCCTGTATTGCTGGTCTGTTTGTTTCCAACCTGCTGAAAAATGCCTGGGCATACTTCTTGCACAGGAAATTGTTCAGTATCTCTCCAGTTTTGTGTCCTGTATGAAGACAACAAATACTGAGTTAGAGCTCTGAGGCATAACACTAGAAGTATTTCTCTAGATTTATAGTGGTGGATCTCAACTCCCAGGGGACATTTGACGATGTGTGGAAACATTTTTGATTGTTAGAACTGAGTGGGGTTGGTATGGGTATCTACTGGGTAGAGGCCAGAGGTACTGCTAACCATGCACAGGATGGTGCCTCCAACAAGAATTAGACCCAAAATGTCAAGGGTGCTGAGGTTGAGAAGTCCTTGTCCAGATTAATGTGGTTGTCGGAAACAGTGTCTGGTGAATATGATATTTTTAATTTTGCTAATCAGACTTATTACATTAGCACATAAGACAGTGATTCTCAAAGGGTCAACCGGGGGTCCCCTGAGGCCCTTTTTGGGGTCTCTGAGGTCAGAGCTCTTTTTATGATGATTGCCTTTTCCACTCATTCTTTTACAGAGTGGAGTGGAGTAGAGTGGAGTTTTCCAGAGGTGACGTGACATCTAATACGGAAACAGATTGAATGCAATAGCAGATATGAGAATCTAGCTGCCTTTTTTTTTTACATTTGACATTAAAGAGAGTTTTGGGGCATGTGGGTGGCTCAGTCAGTTAAGCATCTGACTCTTGATTTTGGCTCAGGTCATGATGTCACGGTTCGTGAGTTCACAGTTTGTCTGGCTCTGTGCTGACAGCATGGAGACTGTTTAGGATTCTCTCTCTCTCCCTCTCTCTCTCTAAATAAAGAAATAAACTTTAAAAAAGAGATTTTCCAAATGGAAAACAATACAATTTCTCTTACTAAATTATTTTCTATTAGAAACGTTATTTTTTCATAAAACATGTTAATATGTAATTGGCATATTATTTTAATCAACTAATAATGCATGTAAAAATTAAAAGAATTTTTTTAATGTTTAGTTTTGAGAGACAGAGAAAAAATGAGAATGAGTGGGGGAGGGGCAGCGAGAGAGGGAGACAACAGAATCTGAAGCAGGCTCCAGGCTCTGAGCTGTTAGCACAGATTCCAACGTGGAATCCATGAACTGTGAGATCATGACCTGAGCTGAGGTTGGACACTTAGCCAACTGAGCCACCCAGGCACCCCTAAAATTTCTCATAAATTTTATTTTTTATTTCTAATACTAATAATGTCAATAGACATAAAAGTTCTTTGGGATCCTAGTAATTTTTGTAGTATAAAGAGATCCTGAGATGATGAATTTTAAGAACTTCTGACTAGGCGACATTTCTTCATTGTATATGCAAGGATATTATATCGAGTGACAGTTTTAAAGACCTTGTTAGAATCTAAATATACAGAGTGTTTATGTTTCCCAACCTGAATAGAGATTAATTGGCAGGTTCCTAGTTAACCTGTGGTAATTTCTAGTTATCCCTTGTCTGCTTCTCCAAGTGATCACCATTCCTTTAGTAGTAAATCTGAGTGCACTTTGGGATCTCCGTTTGTCAGAAGGATTTCCTCTGCTTCAATTCCTTTGCTTCATTCATGGATAGTATGTTTTTGTTTTGTTGTGGAGTTAAGATTAAATTTTTGAAAATATCTTTGGCCTTGTGAGAAGGCTTTCCTTTCAGGACCTCAAATGATGGAAGCATACATTACTTTATGTGGAATATTTTGAAGTCTCCTTTCATGAAACCTAAGTCTGGTATTCAGATAAGGGACAGTGCTATTCCTTGGAGAGAATGTGTGGCTCACCTCCTGAACTTTTTAAAATTTTTGAAATTCTATTTCATATGGTTAACCAATTCAAAATGTCATAGATGTCTGCAATTTGGTGTTGGTCATATGGATATGTTTTTTAGATACATTTCCCTTTGCTCTTTCATTCTCCCATGAAGGTAGAGGGAGATAAAGACCTGCCCAGATGAAGTGTAGGAGGATATTAGTGATTGAAGGGTGCATTGACTTATGGGAGTGATGGTGTTTGAGATGCTAGACATCATGTGGTCTGGTGCAACCAGACCGCATTTAGCTGGATCAGGAAACAGGCCTATAATGGTGTTGCTTTCCCAAGGTCATGTTATATTTAATAGCAAGGAACATTATCACTTAACTTTATGACCTTGTGGCCCTTTACTAGTAATATGATTGTACACAAGTTATTTAATCTCTTTAGGCATCTCTGTTTCCTCATCTCTATCATTGAAATAAAAATAGCAACTTTGTAGGGTTATTGATATTAATTTACATAATAGCCTTTCTTTTGAAAAATTTCAGATCCACAGAAAGGTTGCAACATGATGCAATAAACATTTGTATTTCCTGTCCCCATACAGTGTAATTACATTATTATTATTATTATTATTATTATTATTGCTCTTGAACCATTTGAGATGAAGTTTGATTTCTTTATGACCCCTTTCATTTCTAAAAACTTCAGTATGTGTCTTCCAAAAACAAGGAAAAATTCAGGAAGTTTGAAACTGACACTGTATTGTTATTTAATGTATTGTGACACTAAGGGTGACCCACAGTCCAACACATTGACACTAGCTGGGAATTTGTTAGAAATGAGAATTTGGGGCCCTACTCCAGGCCTGCTGAATCAGAATATGCACTTATTTATTTAATGTTTTATTTATTTAGAAGCACACTATGATAATTAATTTTATTTGCTCAAGGGTTCATATTGCAAGCACCAAACAAAGCATGGGCTTCGATTCTGTGAGCCCAGATTCACATATTTAGGAGGATAAAAGCAAACTGTGATCCCTATATATGGATGAAAAAACTAAAGGCTCACCGTACATCATGTTGTAGTTTAAAATTTTTAGAATCCAGAAGTCACAGGTCTTTTAGGTCTTTCTGGATGTCCCACAAAGTATCTGCACTTTTCTTGAGCTGAGCAGCCTCATCATCCTTCACCTTCTGGTTGATAACACTGGTTAATCCCTGAGTGTTCAGGATGCATGGAAGGCTCAGGAAGACTTCATTCTCAATGCCATACAGTCCCTTCACCATTGACACTGGATGAATCCTGGATAGATTTTTCAACATGGGTTCAATAAGATCAGCCACACTTAGTCCCGCAGCCCAGTTGGTATATCCTTTTAGCTTGATGACTTTGTAGGCACTTTCAGCCACCATCTTATGCACTTCCTTCCAGTTTTCACTGTCATTGGCTATTCCCATTTCTGGATTCAGTTCCTGGAGAGAAACATCTGCGACATTCACTCCCTCCACATAGCCACACTTGAGTTACCATGTTCTCCCAAAATCCATCCATGGCAGTTGCTGGGATGAGCGCCAAGTTTTTTAGCCATAAGATAGTGAAATCTGGCAGAATCCAGATTATACCCACTTCCAATCACACAGCACTTGGGCAGTCCACTTAACTTCCAGGTAACGTGTAAGAATATTCACTGGGTTGGAGACCACAATTATGATACAATCAGGCCTGCACTTGACTATCTGAAGAATAATGAATTTGAAGACATTAACATTCCTCTGCACCAGGTTGAGCTGGCTCTGCCCCTCCTTCTGGCGGACTCCTGCAGTTACCACCATAACCTTAGAATTGGCTGTCACAGAGTATTCTTTATCTGCCACAATTTTAGGTGTCTCAAGAAATCAGCTCCCATGTTGCAGACCCTTCGTTTGTCCTTTGCATTTATCTTCCAAAACATCCAAGGGCAAGTTCACCAGCCAGAGACTTTCCTAGAATGCTGATGACACATGCCATACCAACTTGTCCAACACCCACTTGAGTGATCGTATTGTTTGGGATGGTTGCCTCTTCTTCTGCGACTGGTGCAATCAGTTTTTCCTTATGAATTGCCATTGTGCCCATAGAGAAATGGCTGTTAAAGAGCCATGCGAAGAAGACAGTGTCAGCTGCCCAGAATCTGTATTTAACAAGACCCCTGATTTGTATGTGTATGAATATTTGAGAAGCACTGGACTGAGCAATCCATATTCATACTTAATTAGTTGTTACATGATAGCTTTTTTTTTTTTTCTTTTTAAGTAATCTCTGGGTCCAGCATGGGGCTTGAACTCATGATCCTGAGATCAAAAGTCACATGCTTTACCAACCGAGCCAGCTAGGTGCCCCCAGGATACCTTTTGTGGAAATATTTTCGTCCATGCAGGATCCAGTCCAGTGTATTGAATTGTGTTTAATAATTGGCATGTCTCCTTAGTTTCCTTTAATTTAGAATATTTCCTCAGTCTCTGTCTTTCATGATACTAGTACTTTTGAAGAGTATAGACCAGTTGTTTTGTTTTGATTTAAAAATTTTAATTCTGTATAGTTAACATACAGTGTTCTCTTAGTTTTGGTGTACAATATAGCAATACAGCATTTCTATATATTAGTCAGAATTCATCATGGTAAGTGTATTCTTTAATCCCTGTCACCTATTTTACTTATCCGCCAACCACCTGCCCTCTGGTAACCATTAGTTCTGTCTATAGTTCAGAGTCTGTTTTTTGGTTTGTCTCTATTTTTTTGTTGTTGTTGTTGTTCATTTGTTGCTTAAATTCCACATACGAGTGAAATCCTATAGTATTTGTCTTTCTCTGACTTATTTCACTTAGCATTATACCCTCTAGATCCATCCATGTTCTTTTTTATGGCTGAATAATACTCCATTTTGTATATATATACCACCTCTTTATTCATTCATCTACTGATGGACACTTGGGCTGCTGCTGTAATTTGGCTGCTATATATAATGCTGCAGTCAACATAGGGGTGCATAAATTTTTTCAAATTAGTGTTTTTGTATTCTTTGGGCAAATACCCCAGTAATGGGATTACTGGATCATATGGTAGCTCTATTTTTAGCTTTTTTATAAACCTTCTTACTGTTTTCCACAGTGGCTGCACCAGTTTGCATTCCTACCAGGATACATATTTAGAAAAATAATGCTATTGCCAGTGTCAGAGAAATTACTGCCTGTGCTCCCTTCTAGGATTTTTATGTTTTCATGTCTCACATTTAGATCTTTATTTTGAGTTTGTTTCTGTGTATGGTATAAGAAAGTGGTCCAGTTTCATTCTTTTGCATGTAATTGTCCAGTTTTCCCAACACTATGTGTTGAAGAGCCTTTTTCCCATTGCATATTGCCTCTTTTGTTGAAGATTAATTGTCTGTATAATCATGTGAGTATTTCTGGGCTCTCTATCTGTTCCATTGATCTATGTGCCTAGGTTTGTGGCAGTACCATAATGTTTTGATCACTACAGCTCTGTAGTATATCTTGATATCTGGGATTGCCACACTTCCACTTTTGTTCTCCCTTTTCAAGATTGCTTTGGCTATTTGGAGTCTTTTTTGGGTTCCATACAAATTTCAGGATTATTCTAGTTCTGTGAAAAATGCTGTTGATATTTTGATACAGATTGCATTAAATGTGTAAATTGCTTTGGATAATACAGACGTTTAAAAAATATTTGGTCTTCCAATCCATAAACATGGATATTTTTTCCATTTGTGTTGTCTTCAGTTTCTTTCATCACTGTTTTGTAGTTTTCAGAGTGCAGTTCTTTCACTTCCTTGGTTGGGTTTTATCCCTAAGTATTTTATAATTTTTGGTGTAATTCTAAATGAGATTGTTTTCCTAATTTCTCCTTTTGGTGCTTCATTATTAGTGTATAAAAATGCAGTGGATGGATTTCTGTGTATTGATTTGGTATCCTGTGACTTTACTGAATTCATTTATCAGTTATAGTAGTTTTTTGGTGGAGTCTTTTGGGTTTTCTATATATAGTATATCATTTGCAAGTAGTGAAAATTTTCATCCTTTCTTACTGATTTGGATGCCTGTTACTTCTTTTTGTTGTCTGGTTGGTGTGGCTAGAATTTCCAGTGCTATCTTGAATAAAAATAGTAGGGGTGGACATCCTTGTCTTGTTCCCAATCTTAGGGGAAAAGCTCTCAGTTTTTCACCACTGAGGATGATGTTAGCGGTGGGTTTTTCATATGTGGCCTTTATTCTGAGGTATGTTCCCTCTAAACCAATTTTTTTTGTAAAGGATTTTATCATGAATGGATGTTGTCCTTTGCCAAATGCTTTTTCTGCATGTATGGAAATTATGCTATGGTTTTTATCCTTTATCTTGTTGATGTATTATGTGGATTGATTTGTGAATATTGAAGTACACTTGCATCCTAGATATAAATCCCACTTGATCGTGGTGATTGATTGTGTGTATGTGTGTGTATGTGTGTGTGAATGATTTTTTAAAATGTATTGTTGGATTTGGTTTACTGATATTTTGTTGAGGATTTTTGCATCTGTGTTCATCAGAGATATTGGTCTGTAGTTCTCTTTTTTTGGTAGTGTCTTTATCTGGTTTTAGGATCATGGTAATGCTGGCCTCATAGAAAGAATTTGGAAGATTTCCTCCTTCTATTTTTTGGAATAATTTGAGAACAATAGACATTAACTTTTATTTAAATGTTTGATGGCATTCACCTGTGAAGGTATCTATTCTGGACTTTTATTTGTTGGAAGTTTTGTTTTGTTTTTGTTTTTTACTGTTTATTTACTTATTTTTGAGAGAATGCTCACAAGCAGGGGAGGGGCAGAGAGAGAGAATCCACGCAGGCTCTGTGCTGTCAGTACAGAGCCTGATGTGGGGCTTGAACTCATGAACTGTGAGGTCATGACCTGAGCTAAAATCAAGAGTCAGACCCTTAACTGACTGAGCCACCCAGGTGCCCCTTGTTGGAAGTTTTTTGATTACTGATTCAGTTTCATTTCTGGTAATTAGTATTCAGTCTGTTCAAATTTTCTTCTTCTTCCTGATTTAGTTTTTGGATGCTATATATTTCTAGGAATTTGTCCACTTCTTAGGTTGTTCAATTTGTTGGCATATTATTTTTCATAATATTCTTTTATAATCCTTTGTATTTCTGAGTGTCAGGTTTTTATTTCTCCTCTTTCATTTCTGATTTTGTTTATTTGAATCCTCTCTCTCTTTTTATGAATCTAGTGAAAGGTTTATCAGTTGTGTTGATCCTTTCAAAGAACCAGCTTCTGGTTTCATTGTTCTATTTTTTTTTTTTTTTTTTTTAGTTTTTATTTTTATTTTTGCTCCAGTCTTTATTACTTCCTTCCTACTGTTGGTTTGTGGTTTTGTTTGTTATTCTTTTTCTAGTTCCTTTAAGTGTAAGATTAGGTTGTTTGAGATTTTTCTTGCTTCTTGAGGTAGGCCTGTATTGCTACAAACCTCCCTCTTTAACAGCTTTTGCTGTATTCCAAAGATGTTGGAGTGTTGTGTTTTCATTTTCATTTGTCTCCATGTATTATTTGATTTCCTCTTTGATTTATTTGTTGACTTACTCATTGTTTAGTAGCATGTTATTTAACCTCCATGTGTTTTTTTTCCTAAATTTTTTCTTGTGGTTTATTTGTAGTTTCATAGCATTGTGGTCAGAAAAGATGCATAGTCTAAGTTCAGTCTTTGTGACTTTGTTGAGATTTGTTTTGTGGCCTAATATGTGATCTGATCTGTAGAATGGTCCATGTGCATTTGAAAAGAATGTGTATTCTGCTACTTTAGGACTGAATATTCTGAATATATGTATTCTGCTACTTTAGGACTGAATATTCTGAATATATCTGTTAGATACATGGGGTCCAATGTGTTGTTCAAAGATACTGTTTCCTTGTTGATTTTCTGTCTGGTCTATCCATTCATGTAAATGAGGTGTTAAAGTCCCTACTACTATTGTATTACTATTTATTATTTCCTTTATGTTTGTTATTAGCTGCTTTATAAACTTGGGTGCTCCCATTTTGAGTGCATAAATATTTACAATTGTTACATCTTGTTGGATTGTTCCCTTTATGTTATATAGTGTCCTTTTTTGTCCCTTGTTACAGTATTTGTTTTAAAGGCTATTTTGTCCAATGTAAGTATTGCTATCTTAGCATTCTTTTCCACCTCCATTTGCATGATAAATGCTTTTCCATCCCTTCACTTTCAGTCTGCCTGTGTTGTTAGGTCTGAAATGAGTCTGTTGTAAGCAGTATATAGATGGGTCTTGCTTTTTTGTTTATTCTATCACTCTATGTCTTTTGATTAGAACATTTAGTCCATTTACATTCAAAGTAATTATTAATAGGTATTTGTAGCCATTTTGTCACTTGCTCAATGGTTGTTTTTATTGTTCTTTTCTGTTACTTTGTTCTCTTGCACTCTTTCATGGTTTGTTGATTTTCTTTAGTGATATATTTGGATTCCTTTGTCTTTAGTGTTTGCGTATCTATTACTGGTTTTTTATTTGTGGTTTTGATTAGGTTTGCATATAACATCTTGTGCATATAGCATTCTATATTAAGCATTCTATATTCTATATTAAGCATTCTATCTTGTGCATATAAGCATTCATGGTTGCTTAAGTTTGAACCCATTCTTCACTCTTCTTCCCCCCCATATTTTAGGTATATGGTGTCATACTTTACATCCTTTTATTCTGTGAATCCCTTGACTGAATTTTTGTGGATATATTTAATTTTACTGCTTTGTGCATCCTACTTTTCACACTCCTACTTAGGGTGTTTCCTTTCTACTCAAAGAGTCTCCTTGAACATTTCTTTTAGGGCTTGTTTAGTGGTCATAAATTCCTTTACATTTTTTTGCCTGGGAAACTCTCTATCCTTCTATTCTGAATGATAGCCTTTCTGGATACAGAATTCCTGGTTGCAAGTTTTTTTCCTTTTAGCACTTTGAATATATTATGGTACTCCCTTCTGACCTGAAGAGTTCCTGCCGAAAAATCAGCTGATAGCCTTATTGGCTTTCCCTTGTATGTAACTGTTTCTTTTCTCTTGCTGCTTTAAAAATTCTCTCTTTATCAGCACTTTTTGCCATTTTAATTACTGTGTGTCTTGGTGTCAACCTCCTTGGGTTGATTTTGTTGGGGGGCTCTCTGTGCCTCCTGGATCTGGATTTCTGTTTCCTTCACCAGATTTGGGAATTTTTCAACTATTATTTCTTCAAATAAGTTTTCTGTCTCCCTTTACTTTCTTCTCTTTCCAGGGTCCCTATTATATGAATGCTATTAACCTTGATGTTGTCACTGAGTTCCCTTAGTCTATTTTCATTTTTTATTATTATTTTTCCTCTCTCCTGTTAGGTGGATTGCTTTTCATCACTCTGTCCTCCAGGTCGCTGATCTGTTCTTCTGCTTCCTCTAGTCTACTATTTATTCCCTATACTGTATTTCTTAATTTCAGTTATTGAGTTCTTCATCTCTGATTGGTTGTTTTATGTTTGTCTCTTTGTTGAGGGTTTCACTGAAGTCTTCTACTCTTTTCTCAAGTCCAGTGAGTATCTTTATTGCTATTACTTTAAATTCTCTATTGGATATTTTCCTTAGGTCTCCATTTTCCTTAGGTCTCTTGCTGTGATTTTCCTGTTCTTTCACTTAAAACATATTCCTTTGTGTCCTCATTTTGTCTAATTCTCTGTGTGTATTTAGTCAAGTCAGCTATGTCTACTGTTGTTGAAAGTAATGGCCTATGAATGAGAGGTCCTGTAGTGCCCTGAAATGCAATGTCTGCTATTCACCAGGACCTGACGCTTCATGAGTGCATCCTATGTGTGTTGTTTGTGACCTACTATTGTGGCTGATTTGCCTTTGTTCAATACAGTCATGCCCGTTGTGGACAGGATTTTGTACCTGTGTTGTTAGTGGGCCAGTCTGAGGCTGCCTTGGGCTTGAGTTGAGTCAGCCCATGCACTTTCCAGAGATACAGTACCACCAAACTACAGGGCACCTTCCCTGAGTTGTCCCCTATGAAGCTTTTGTTGGTGGACGTATCCTGCAGTTAGATGTAATGTCTGCCCCTAGCCCACTACTCAGGCCACAGTTAGAGTAGTGTATGTAGTAATCTTCCCCTCTCCCTGGGCAGGGGTCGCTTTGGAGTGGTGTTAGCCACTGTCAGGGCTGATTGCCCAGTGCCAGGCTTATATGGCACCACTTTGGATGGGCTCTGGCCCAGGGTTTATTGGAGGGGGCAGGGCTGCAGGATGATATGGGGGCAGGGTGCACAATGGCAGCAAGGTCCACATTGGTGCACACTGGGAGAAGGCCTGCAGCAGCTTGGGAAAATTCCTGCTGAGGCCAGCCGGGTTGTGAGGGAGTATATCCACAGAAGTGCACTGGGCAGAGGTGCTTTTAGCAAGCTAGGTGGAGAATGTTGGCCCCGTGCTGGTTCCAGCAAGTGTTTGTATACCTGGACTGGGAAGCAGGGAGGGTATGCCAGTAGCTCTTTTGTTCTTGGAGATGTCTCCCAAAGATCTCTTCCCTCTGCAGCACTTGCTCTGAGATTAGTAAATACATTTCTTTCATGTATATGCCTGGTGTTCTTCAAAATGCTGCTTCTATGCTGTATCGCAGCAGGGCTGTTTGTTGTGCTAAGGCTGGGAACTCAGTTTCCTCACCCTCCAGCTCCCAGAGCTGAGCCCACCAATTTTTAAAGTTCCAGATGCTAAGCCCCACCAATTGTAAGAACTTGTGAAGCCAGGCCCTTTCAAAGCCAAATGTTACAGGAATTCCTTTTCCCAGTGTGTGTTCCCCATGCCTGGGGTACCTGGTGTGGTGGGGTCTAGTCCTCTAACCTCTCCATGCCCATCATGTCTCTTCCTCTTGTGGACAGTCCTGTGGGTCCATTAGATTCCCGACCGTGTCTCTGCCTTTCCTACCCTTTTCAATGTGGCTTCTTCTCTACATTTAGCTGTGAAGTCTGTTCTGCCAGTCTTTGGGTCATTTTCTGGTTTATTTGCCCTCATGTGGGTCTTTTTGAGTTGAGTTGTCTGTGAGATGGGGTGGACTTAGGATCCTACTACTCCACCATCTTCCCTGGAAGTCTAGACCAGTTGTTTTATAAAATGATCTTTAATTTTAATCTTTCTTCATGGTTATATTCAGGTTATGTATTTTTGGGAGGTAAATGATCTTGATCATTCTAAGCAAACCAGCTGGGACATTTGAATGGCTATGGGCTGGGATCATCTGGAGGCTTTGTACTTACATCTGGTGCCTGGGTTAGGGTGACTCAGAGGCAAGGCTCTTCTGAGACGAGTGAGCAGAATCTCCTACACAAGCTTCTTCACATAGCTTGGGCTTCCTTACACAGCATGGCAGTCAAAGGGAGTGTTCTATCCATGAGGGCAGACATGGTAGGACCTTTTATAATCTAGTATCTGCATTCCTCTAGCATCACTAATGCATATGCTGTTGGTTGGCAAGGTCAGGAGCCTGCCCAGATTCAAGGGGAAGAGACATAGATGGAAGAGTGTCCATGAATTTGTGGTTGTATTTTAAAAGTGCCAGAAGTAATGACTGCCAGATTTCTTAATTGTAAAAATAGCTTTTTTTTCCCTCTTTGTCATTAATGGTGATCCATTAGGAGATAGCCTGAGAATATTTAAGAATCCTGTTCCACAGTAGACTTTTATCCTTTAGTGATAGTATTCATTGATGACTCCTCTACATTTATGATTTGGAATTTAAATTACATAAAAATCTTAAACATAATACACTCATCTCCGAGTAAATAAATGTATAATGATGACAGACAGTGTTGGATTCTTGAATAATCTTGTGACAAAGATAAGCTTGCATGACTCGATTTGACAAGTACTAAACATTTTATGTGGATATAAGTAACAAGCACTTGATTATTAGAATGTCAACAGAAATACACATGAAGAGGTTCTGTTCTCTGTATGTGGTTCTGTTGCTGTTTTATCCTATTCTTTCTTTCCAATCAAAGGAATGCACTTAAGGCATTTGTGTCAAAACTGGTGGTAAGAGAAGTGAGATCAATTGAGGCAGATCTTCTCCTTTGCACTTCAAACGTAGCTATAATAACTGAGAGTTAGCAAGTTCCAAACGGATGTGTAATTCAGAAATATAAGCATTAACCTTTTGAGCCTCACCTTTGAAGGTGCAAGAACTAGGTAAAGAGTATGCTTTTATCACATTTAAGTCTTATTCAAATGAATTGTGCAGTGCATATTGAAGGAGATGGTGTTAGTAGCCAGCATGTGTGACTTCCACAGAGATTTGAATTGGCAGGTGAAGGTCTAAACATTGAGCTGCTTGGAATATTCCTAAAATTACACATGAATAATTTCTAAATTGCTAATTAGAAACGTCTAATTAGGAGGTGAAATCTAACTGTATCCCAGTGTGTTTAGAAATCGAATCTTGCCCAAAACTTATTCCTAACAGATGTCTGTGCCAGAGGTCACCACCTCTCATGTGTAACTGTGGACCGAATACAAGTTCTAGGAGACTGTGGTCCATATATTTTTACAATCTTACATTAACTTCTTTAAAATGAGATAAATGTGGAGCCCCTGGGTGGTTCAGTCAGTTGAGCATCCGACTTTTGATTGCTGCTCAGATCACTATCCCAGGATCGTGGGATTGGCCTTGCATCTGGCTCCACTCTGGGCATGGAGTCTGCCTGGGATTCTTTCTCTCTCTCCCTCTCCGTCTCTCTCTCCGTCCCTCCCTCTCTCCCTCTCTCCCCCATTTGTACGTTCTTTCTCTCTCCAAAATAATAAAATAAAATAAAGTGAGACAAATGTTACATGGAAAAAAAAAAAAACTCTGAAGAATAGTCATTAAAATTTTAACAGAAATGTTCCTGTGTGTGGGATGATGGATGGTTTTTATCTTCTTTAAAGAGGTTTTTTTCCCTTGAGTTTACCGGAACTTCTACAAGGACTGTAATGTGTTAGTTATCACTTTTGTAACATGAATAAATTATACAATTGACCTTTGCACAATATGAGTTTCAACTGTGCAGTTCCACTTACACATTTTTTTTTTTTTTAAGATACAGTATGGTATTTCCCTTATGATTTTCTTACTAACATTTACTTTAGCTCACTTTATTCTAAGAATACACTGTATAATACATATGACACACAAAATATTTGTTGATCAACTGTTTGTTATCAGTAAGACTTCTGGTCAATACTAGGCTATTAGTAGTTAAAGGTTTTGGAAAGTCAAAAGTTCTATGTGGATATTTGATTGCATGGGAGAAGGGAGATCAGTACCCTGACCCCTACATTATTACCAAACTATTCCTATAAATTTTAAAGCTGTTGATTAACAAAAAAATTTTTTTTGATATTTATTTATTTTTTGAGAGAGAGAGAGAGAGAGAGACAGACAGTGTGAGCGGGGGAGGGGCAGAGAGAGAGGGAGACACAGAATCCGAAGCAGGCTCCAGGGTCTGAGCTGTCAGCACAGAGCCCCACGTGGGGCTGAAACCCACAAGCTGTGAGATCATGACCTGAGCCGAAGTCTGTGCTTAACTGTCTGAGCCACCCAGGCACCCCTAAAGCTATTGATTTAATGTGAACGCTGGTAAATATCCCCTGCCCCCCCACCATGCAGCTTCTCATAAAGAATTACCATTGACCACCTTCAAAGCATGGTTTTGCTTAGACTTTTTTTTTTTACTTTTTTTTTTTTTTTAGAGAGAGAGAGAGCAAGCAAGCAGAGGGAGGGGCAGAGAGAGAGAGAGAGGGAGAGAGACTCCCAAGCAGGCTCCACACTGTCAGTGCAGAGCCCCACATGGGCCTCAACCTCATGATTGTGAGAGTATTACCTGATCCGAAATCAAGAGTTAGATGTTGGATGCTTAACCCACTGAGCCACCCAGGTGCCCCTAGGCATTTCATTTTTATGAGCATTAAAATGGAGGAAAAAAAGTGTGTTGCACTATTTCTTAAATATGTAGGTCATACCTGGGGCACACATACTTGAGGTTTTAGATGATTCTGATAAATACAATCATATACATGCCTTCAGGAGATGTTTTCTTCACTGTGATTAAAATTCACACATTTCCTCTTAGAGAATAAATAGATCCATGGCTTATTCTTTCTTTCTAGGGAAATGATCATTGTGGCCTACTAAACGAGGAGGGGTCATAGCTTGTATTCCAAAAGAAAATGTCATTCACCTTGAAATGTTCATAAAATGATGAGTCAGTGAGTTCTGAATATGTTTACTTATATTTGGTATAAAGTTTCACAGGTAACATTCAGGGAGGGTCCTG
This sequence comes from Neofelis nebulosa, assembly GCF_028018385.1. Taxonomy (NCBI): domain Eukaryota; kingdom Metazoa; phylum Chordata; class Mammalia; order Carnivora; family Felidae; genus Neofelis; species Neofelis nebulosa. The sequence goes on along the minus strand of NC_080784.1, from coordinate 80,666,431 downwards.
CTTTTTGTCATGGCTAGAGCTAGTCCTGTGTTGGGGAGGTCTCTCCTTGTGGATCCCCAGGCCTTTGGGGACTGCAAATGGTAGGCTTCTTGTGTTCTGATCCTCTGTACTACTGTTAGGACGAAGTGATTTTTTTTTTAAATTTTTGTTTTAGTGTTTGTTTATTTTTGAGAGGAAGAGAGAGAGCATAAGTGGGGGGAGGGGCAGAGAGAGAAGGAGACACAAAATCTGAAGCAGGCTCCAAGGCTCTGAGCTGTCAGCACAGAGCCCGACCTGGGGCTTGAACCCATGAACCGTGAGATCACGACCTGAGCTAAAGTCGGACACTTAAGCAACTGAGCCATCCATGCACCCCAGGACCAAGTGATTTCTAAGGGAATGAAAAGTTTTGGAAAGATAAAGGGTGAAAAAGAACAAAAAAAATTGGAAGAAGTTCTACACCGAAATTGGAGGAGGAGTTAATTTTATTCTGGGCTTTTATACTGTAATGTAAACTTTTTGTATGTGAGCAAAAGACAAATTGAAAAAAAAAATTCTAGGTAGGCATTGGGTTTTTATTTAGTTAAGAATATTTGTAGACATTTGGGTTTTGAAAGTCAAAGTTACAGCTGTGTTTGGGAAAATGTATTCTTCTGACTTCAGAAGGTTGTATGCTTGTGTTTCCCAAATGTTTGCAGGTGCAAACTGATACAACTGCACCTGGAGTGTTTTTAAGGGTTTGCAAACCAGAAAACACAGCATTTTATAACTGGGAATGTATGTTCACACCTGACTGTAAGAGCGATGTAGTTTCAGCTTAATCAGGAGTTTACCTTATGAATTGGTTAGAGAGAAAGCTATTTAGTGAGCCTGTGAACCTTTACTTAATGCCATTTGCTTACCGATGTATCAGAGTTGTTAATTATTATTATTACCTCTGTCAGTTTTTGTTGAACACTGGAAATACCAGGGCACTGATGTTGCATACACAGTTAATGCCACTGAAAATACCCATGGTTTAGGGTAGGTAGTTCTGGGGTGTGTTTCATTATATAATGTTTGGTAGATAAAAGTTGTCATTTACTAAAATCTTGAAGTAGTAAAAACCAAAGTCAATTATGTATTACTCTATGTATGTTTTACAGCACATGGAGTGCTGAAGAAATTAATGCGGTATACACCGTTAGGAGTTGGGAAGATGTTCGAAAATGTCTCTAGAAATTAAAACTAAAAGCTTGGAAAGGAAGAAAAACATGAACCCTAGCAGTCTGATAAATTCCAAAAAGTACACTTTTTGCTTTGCTTTATTTTTTTGGGGGGGGGGGGAGGGGTGGGTTATGGCAGGGAGGGAGTTTGTAAAGCAACATTGAAGTTGTTTTTCAAAAAGCTCATGGTAAGTCAGGGCCATAGTGAAAGCCTGAGCCTGTAGGATGAATAGGCTGGGACTGAGAACGTCTCCTGCCTTCCTTTTCCCATCCCATTTTTCCTGGCTGCCCTTCTCAGTGTCTGCTGTGACATAATGGAAGGAGCCTCATGCTGATGGGTAACAGGAGGACTCTGAATAAAACCTTGTAGCAGGGTCCAATGTCAGCCTCACAGATCTAAGTGTTGAGGTTTGCATCAGATAATGCATATGAAAGCACTTCGAGGAGTTGCAGCTATTAAGCAAAATCTCCCCTGATGAGGAGGCACATGCATAAAGAATAGTGTTTGGAAAGAAAGGTTCAGAGCCAGCCAGATGGGAAATAGCAGTTGGCGTTGAGGCCTTGGTCTGGGAATAAAGCTTGAGTTTACCACTAACTAGTGGTATAAATATGAGCAAATCTTTAACCACAGGGGCCTTGGTTTGTTCAACTGTGAGAAAAGGGCTTGGCCTAAGTGATAGGTAGGATACTTTTCGCTCTGAGAGTCTGAGTTTTAATGAACCAGAACAAACACGAAGCCTTAGAATATTTCCAGCGTCTAGACTGAACCTAACTGGTATTTTACTGTCAGTCCCTATTATCGATTCTAGTTAAATTTTCTGTAATAGACCCATATTTAGTCATGGGGTAGAGCTGATTCGAAGACAGCTGGAAAGTTTTCAGAGTTCTTTTGTACTGTTCACACAGTAGCTGAATTCTAAAGTTATGTTACAGATGGAAGGTTCATGCTACCTTGGTGCCAACTTAGAGTCATATAACCTTAAGGTGATGAGTGTTTGTCTAAGCACACTATAGACTCTGGAGCTGAAAGGAATATTTGGCCATTTTGTAGCTAAATATTGTGGAAAGAAGATTGGAAATTTTATTTTTGTCCTTCCTTGTATGTTAAATGTTCACTAAGGGGAGTAGGCATTGGTTTCCAACCGTCTTCTGGCTAAATCTCTTTGTGTTTATGGATAGTATAGTTATGTGAGCTAGGCCACCATCAAAGAGGACAGAGTATGAATGGGGCTTAATGTGATTGGGTAACATTGGAGACAGGGCAACACACTGACTAACACATCCACACTAGAATCAGGAAATCTGGGTTCAAATCTTTGTAGGTCAACCACTTGGTCATAGGAATTTGTCGGGTATATTTCAACTACCCAATAGTTGCAGCTATTATTATTCAAGATGATGGGAGTATGCACACATATTAGTAATCTCCCTATCACAGTAAAGACCAGTGGATTCTCCTGTAGAAACATGTAAAAAAAATTATCTCATCCCCCTTAATTTCCTTTAACCATATTATTTGTTTACTTAGTTGAATCAAATGCTGAAGGTTTGAGTTGGGTATTAAAGCAAAATTTTCAGAGACCATTTTTATTTCCTGTTATCTACAAAGCATTTCTGGCAGAAGTGGCCCAATCATTTCCGTATGTGGCCCCTGGTAGCAGAGCATGAAGGACTCTGGGAGGTATTTATATGTATGGCTGAGTCCCACGGGCATAAATGTGAGTCTGGTGAGTCTGTTGAGTCTGCAGAATCTGTGACTTAACAGTGGTGCCAGACTTGTGTTTGTGCTAACACTTAGTAGATCTGAATAAGCGCTTATCTACCTGACATATCTATGTGTGGAGTTTTGTGTTTTGTCTTTGTCTTGTCTGGTTTGAGTTTTCCTTTGTTGTAAAATACGTAGGTGCAGTGAAGACACTTTCTACCCTGAAACAAATGTTTTGAGTAGACTTGATCTTTTAGTATTGTTGAAGATGAGTTCATCTGCCCTACAACAAAGGTAATAAGATGCTAGAGAAGTTAGGAGAGTCAAGAGACTTTGGAAAGAGACCTGGGCAGCAAAGGAATTTGCATCCATGCAGTGGTGCTAGAATTGGGAAGTCAGTATTATAGTCGAAGATGACATACATCTTGGCCATAATAGAACAAGATAAGTAAATTTGTAACTTCTAGAATCAGGTGGCCAGGAAACAGGACAAAATTGTAAAGTAAACAGTTTATTGTTTCCTCCTCTCCTAAACTTAAAAAGAATACTAAAAAAAAGTTATTTTTGGTGTTTCAGAGAGAACCATAAGAACATAGCTTTGTAGCTTAAAAAACAAACAAAAGTAATTGGGAACTTGAGTCTTGTGCATTGGCAAATAAGGTAGATGCATATACAAAGTGATGTGTTCGTGAAACATCTAGGAAGTCATGGCACAATGATGGTGAGTCTTACATAGAGAATGTCTTATAAAGATAATCTGAAATTATACAGATAATCTCCAGTTTTACTCTTTTTAAACAGATATAGAACATTATAGTTGGTGATTTTTCCCCCTAACGATTATATTTTGTTTGTTTTTTAAACTAGCAGTAGGGGCTCTGGAATCAGAACTGAGAGCAAAGATACCAACTCTGCCATTTTCAAACTGGACATTTGGATTAATTGTTTAATCTTGGAGCTTTTATCATTTGAGCTTATATCACATGTTCATGTGGGGAACATGCTTCCCTCAAAAGTTGTGAGAATATTAAACAGAAAGAAAGCCTACTACCTAGTACGTGCTTTTAAATGCTAAATGTATTTAATGAAAGAAGAAGTAATTTAAATCTCAGATTTCAGTGCTGAAGTGCAGAAATGAATACACAAAATAATTTTATGATTCTAGCTGACTTGGGAATTTGATAAGGGGCTCTATTTGTTTCTTCCCTTTCACCCCCACTGCTTGATGAGCTTCTTCCATAAAACATTTTAGAATCATGTGTTTAGAATAACTAAACAGTGGATTTGAGGAATATTCAAGACTTTAAAGAATTAGTGCCCTCTCAAAACAGTGGTTGAGCAGAGTAATGAAGGTCTAAATCCATTTTTATTATCACATGTGATCATATTACAAATACCAGTAGCTCCCATTTATTTCTGGTTATGATGTGTCAAGTGCTATACTAAACAGTTTATAAACATTTTCTCATTTAATGTCTGTAATAACATGAGATCTAGGTGTTATGGCCCTCATTACACCTGTTTTAAGGAGTCGTCTATACATTCATAGCTGAGAAGACTTAAAAGCCAGGATAGTGCCTTCTCAAGTGAGCAAATGTGCCTTGGTACCACCAAATTCAGATGACAGGATAACTCTTTGAAATGTTAATACAACGTGGAGTTTGTTGAGGAAGTGGTCGGTATTTAGCATCTTTGAAATATTTTACTCTAATTATGACTTGAGAGGGTCCAAGGAATCGATTGTGTGTGTTCAGTGCCACTTTTTCTGAGATAATATTTCTGGTGTTTTGATTTTGACTTTGGTCCATCCAACACAAGTATAAAATGCTGTAGAATGTTTGTCTGAATAGGTATTTCTCAGCCTTGGCTCCAGAGAAGAATCACCTGGAAGCTTTAAAATGCAGATGAAAGAAAAGCAAATAAACCTGAAGCCCAGTCCCCATTCCCAAATTGAATTTTTCCCGAGTTTCATTCAGATATAATTGACATAAAAAATTTGTATTAGTTTGAGGTGCACAGTATAATGGTTTGATACGTGTATGTATTGTGAAATGATTACCACACAATCAGTTTGCTTAATGCCTGTCACCTCACATACATTTAACTGGAAGAAGTTTGTACCTTTTGACTGCTTTCATCCATTTGCCCCCTACTTCCATCCCCCTGCCTCTGGCAGCCACCAGTCTGTTCTAACCTATTAGTTAGGTTTTTTAAAATTCCTCATGTAAGTTAGATCGTGAAGCATTGGTGTTTTTCTGTCTGATTTCACTTAGCATAATGCCCTCCATGTCCATCATGTTGTCACATGTGGCACGATTTCCTTGTGTTTTTTTTATGGCTAAATAATATTCTCACAGATATTCTGATATAAACCATGTCATAAGTATTCTGGAGGCTTGCAGAATTCCATACTTAGCCCTGGGATGTCTCAGATCTTTCCCCTGAGAGCATTGGAATTGCACTCTCAGGTCCTGCCTTGCTTGGTGGCTTGCAGTATGACTCTGAACGCTTGAGCCGCTCCCCACAACTCCCCCCCCTACCCCCCACACTCCTACCCATCTTGTTACCCTGAGGTGTGTGTGGAGGGAACAACAGTCATCGGGGTGGGTCTTAGAGGAAGGTCTGTTCAGAAGATTATCAGCTATGCAGAATCAGTTCTGGGATGTAACTTTCCCATTGTTTATTTAGGGTTTGGGTGAATTGGCTCTGTGTATTGTTTGGTTTCCTATTCCAGTACTGTCCCAGAGGCATTTCCCATATTTGTAAAAATCAAACATAGGTAAGAAGCTATTCCAATAGTTGGCCACACACGGGCTGTTTTCTTTCAATGGAAGTAAGTTTTCCCAACTTCTCTCTTTCACATTGTCATACGCTTCTCAACCTAACTTCTCTCCTGTTCCCACCACTCCACAACCTTCCTTAATTTGAGTAGTGACAGATGGTAATAAATCCAGCTGTGGACAGTAGTTTAGACAGCAGAGGATTTTTTAAGGCAGATAAGTAGTTTGCTATTTGCTGGAGTGCCCTATTGGAACACAGAGTCTGTGGAAATATGGTGTTAGCAGGTTGCCAGTTGGAGCACTAAATTAAATTTTCACTAGCAAATATTTGTCCACAGTAATTTAAATCATTTTGTATCCCATTTACGCATGAGGGGGCAGTATGGTACTATATAAAGCAAATGCTCTGTTGAAGTTGTCTATTTTTATTGGTATATAATAGTTTCTAGGTGAGAACTTTTAGACTCTGCGGTCGTAACTCTGACATGGTAGTTAGTTGTTGAATGTGATATGCATATGTGATCCCCTCACTCGTATACACGGGTCACATGCCTTTTTTATTTAAATGCATAAATAATCATTTCCTTGCAGCAGTGGGGCTTTCCCACAGTGCCCTTTTTATTGTGAGTTTTATATTTATGTTTTGTTTAATGGTAGCAAGCTTTCTTCCTGTTTCCTGCTTTCACTTGGGGAGCATCAGGCCTCTTGGAGATGCAGTGTCTATTAGGTTGATGTGTCTAAATATTTTATTTTATGACTTCATTGAAGGCTGAAGGGTCTCCAGTGTTGTTGGGGACAGGAAACCTCTGAACTCAGGTCTTGGCAGCTGTGGAAGGTCTATTATAAATTACCTCTGCATGATATGCTTCCCTTTATGGGACAGATTGCTTTTCTCAAAAGAAAAAAAAATTGTTAAGCAAAGAAGCAGCGCATTTTAATTAATGTTATTGCTGATATATGAGTGACACTGTAGGTTATCAAGGTGCTAATATTCTAGGTTTCATAAATGGAAGGGAAATTATTAAGGGAAGTTGGAGGGCAGTAATTGATAAAATCTATGAAGTATTTTATGAAAAATGTACATGGTAATCTGAAAGGTAATTTCATAAGCATAAGCTATTTTTAAATGTGTAAAAAATATTTACAGTCATATGTTTCTGTTTATGTAGCTGAAAAAAAATTGAGACCAGCATTTGGCATAAACATAACCCTGTATGAAACTAAATGGGATATTTACTTTTAATGTTTTATCCTGGCTACTTTCTTTGTGGGTGAATAGCTGTGGTATTGTCTATACCTGGTAAAGTTAATTATACATACTTAGTTTTGGAACGAATTTATTTTGAAATATAATGATTGGACATTGCTTTTACTTAATTTTAACTAGAGATTGTATTTTGAAATCTTCTGTTAAAAAAATAAATGAAAGACTTACGACCTGTACCCACGATTTGAAGGAATGGATTTTTGGCTCCAGCCTGTTTTGGATGAGCTCCAAATCAAATGTTGCTTGATACTGGTTTACTATTGCAACACGCAGGTTTCTGTTCACGGGAAACAATTAATGTCCTTTATGCTTCGATGGCAGATTTTTAGGACCCCGCCTGATGCGACATTCCTGGAGCCAGTCTCCCTGTCGACATCACCCCCAAATGCTCCACCAAGGCAATCGAAGAGACAAGGCCAGAGGACGAAGAGACCCGTGGCCGTGTATAATCTTTGTCTGGAGCTGGAAGATGGTAAGATGTTGATTCTATTTTTCTGCTTGACAGCATGTTGAGAGTATGGCATATCATATGTCCTCAGGGAAGGCCATTCTTTTCCTTCCTTTGTGTTTTAATTTCTTTTCACTTTAAGATAATTTTTTGAGATTAACGAGGAGGGTAAAGCCTTCTTGTCAGAGAGAAAATGCGAGTTTCAGGTTTGTGTTTGTTATTTGTTATGCATGTTTCTTTTTTTATTTTTAAAAGACAGCTTAAATTTCTTTTTTTGGGAAACTTGTGTGACCTCCTGTGAGGTTACATAACTCTGAGACAAATGGAAGAGGAACTAAAATTAAAGCAGATCTTTTGAGAGGAGCTGATAGTCTAATGTTAAATACATCGAGATTAAAGGCATAGTTTTCTGTTGCACTGAAGCTTAGGGCTTCTGCATCTTATTTGGCCCACGTTTTCTCGCAAGGCTGGCGCCTCATCGTACAGTAGGCGTGGCGAAGTGACCTGCCTTCAGGGGTCAGGCCCAGTGAACTAAGGTGCAGTGGGACTCTGGCAGATGGAAGTTCTACTGTCCTGTCCTGGCTAACATGTTCCAGTTACTTGTTGTCATGTGGCCACATTGTCTCAGTATCGTCAGATTGCCTAGTTTTTTAAAGAAAGCTTGGAAATTTGAATTTTATGCACTGATCTCTACAAAACAAGACCGTGTGCCACGTAGAAATTACTGACTGCCGATTTGTAATCGTGCGGTTATTGGCATGGAGGGGTAAGGTGATTCTGGCTAAGAACCTCTAGTTCAGCAGGCATGTCTGAAACTGTGACTCTTTAGTTGTGGGACCTTTTGAGGATATTTCCTGAATTCGTAATTAATCTTCGTTCTTCTTTTTGTTACAACCTTTTTTTCTTTTTTGTATCTTTCATTTATTATCCTTGCAAGCTACTGAAGTTATATTGGTTTGGAAGTATGAGGTGATTGTCAGAAGGAGGAAGGGAATGAAGACAGAAACAAATGCAGTACCTTTCATCGTAAGGAGCTGTATAGTCAAATGTCCAGGTAGCTAATATCGAAAGATCCATGCAAGCAAGTGACAACTGATCAGGGAGTCGCTGCAGGAAGCCTCAGAATGCTTCCTGTAATAACACGGTGGGCGGGGGGCTAACGTGTGCCGGTATTCTTTCACATCGTTTAAGATGGGCATCATATGATACAACTCTTAGTTTTACAATCAGATCCTTATTTTCCAGAGGAAGGGCATGAATCCTTAAAATCAACCTATAATTTCAGAGCTTCCTTTTAGACCTTAGTTTCAACTTCTGATCCTACCTAACTTTTTTTTGTTCTCTTTTTTTCTCACTCTCACTTTCTCTCAATGGAGTTGCTAATAAGGAGTAAAACTGACTGGTTTGAATTGCACCTTTTCTTGTATCTCACTTGTCCTCTGGTGGAAGTGTTAATAAATAGTGAAGGAGGCAAATGTTGGGAAGTAGGAAGAGAAAAAGAAGTCAAGGAGATGTAGAATAAAATCTGCATTGGCTCACTGGCCCTTGAGCAAAACCAAATTGGCTGTATTTCATAAAGGAAATGACCAAAGAGTGACTGTTTGTCTTAGAATCACATCTACTTTTTTGGTATTTTAAGGAATTGAATCATAATATCCAATCAGTATACATGGTGACTGATCTTTTGACCATTGTGTTGGAAAGTGATTATTAATGGGTAAGAAGTTGCTGAAGTGGTGCTTGGTACATCTTTTATGGGAATGCTCACGATGGCATATAATCATAGCTTTCCTAGATTTTAGGTCATATAATAATTCTTAATTATTTGATTATAAGGGAAAAAGATTGTGAAATATTCAATTCCTTTAGTCTGTTTTTATGTTCATTATTTATATGGTGTTTTATTCTACGTTTTGTATTTTATAACTTTACATTAATCTTTCTTGATTGTAGCCTTGGAATTTGTTGTTGTTGCAAATTGTCGGAATCAGGAAAGTCCATGATTTTGTCACAGAGTAATTTTATTTTATCTAGAGGTCATAAGATAACGCAATTAAAAACTATAAGTTATTTCCTTCCTCCCCCCCACCCCGGCCAATTATTTGTAGGTAAGCTTTAGTGAAACTCAGGTTGTGTGAAAAAGAATTATTTCAGAGAGAACAGAGTAGGGTCTACATATTATATTTTCCAAAAAAGGCAGGGTGGTGGGGATAAATGAAGAGAAGAGCTTCTGAAAGGAAGCATACAGGGGAAGCATACTAAAAAACTGTGTTATTGACTATACCTAGCATATTGAAAAACCCTGCCCCCTCCCCCACCAAAAAAATCTGTTGTCCCTAGTACTTAAATGTTTTTTTTTCAGTAGCCTGAGTTCTATAATTGTCAACTTGAAGGTTTCAAAAAGTTTAATCTTTTTAATATTTTTTCTTATTGGTGGTAGTAGAGTCAATTTCCTATGTTTCACTAGGTTTGGTGAAGATATGCATTACAGTCAACTTTGGTGGATTATTCTTCCCAATTTTGTAGCTTAGATGAATGTGATAGAGATTTTTAAATGTAGATGTGTCCTTCTCCCATTGATGCAGTGTAGTATAAATTAATCTTGACTTAATGAAATATAGGACAAATAGTTATTATTTAAATTTAGGTGGATTATCTGTCAAGAGCCAAGGCGCTAGATTAGATGATCGGAGATTTTCTTCAGCCTTATGATTTGGTCACAGATTTGGTATTTGAGTTAAGTGTTTGCAATATGTTATTTCTTCTTCTACATTGAGTAGGGTATGAAATTAAGTGATGTACCAAATAGCCAACCCTGGAAAACAGTCACAATTGGCTTCAATTCAACATCAGGCAGATCAAAAAGTCATTATTAACAAAGAGTCAGCAAGCCTATTACATGAGCTGAAGCAGGATAGGCCTGGAAGCAGAGAATCCAAGCTGGCGTAAAATGAGAGAGAAACCCTCTGCTGTTAGACATGAATTTTATTATGATATATTCAACCCCACCCCCATCCCAATTGAGAGGTGACCAGTTTAATTAAAGACGCCTAGTGTCTTTACTTTGTTAAAGACTTTAATTGGCTTTGGCACATTTATCCATATTATATACACAGTGCTCGTTATTTTTCTTGGTAATATATGATTAAATGATATTAAACTTATTATTTGCGAAAGACTTTAAAATTCTAGTTAGTTGCTTAAGGATCTTTGTTGATGATTAATACAAACTGAAATGGATATACTATCTGGCTAGATTTCTTTAAATAGAGCAGCTATTAAATCTTTACTAAAGGCCTTATCTTTATTTGGTAGAAGCCATATTCATTTTTATATAGCATTTAATAATCTCATGAACTTCAAAGTTGAGAAGTTTGGCTGGGTCTGTTGTGAAATAGAAAAATATGAGGTATGCTGGAAAGTGCTAAAAAGATAACTAAAAATCAGAGGTTTGCTTTCATTCTCAAATGATCTTTCTGTGTTTTTATTAGAATTCATAATAAAGTAATTCCAGACAAATTTATAATGTATGTTCATTTTCTCCTGCTCATTCCATATTTATGTCCTTTACTACCTCTTATGTAAGGAGACACCTTTTTTGTTGTTGTAATTCTCCCAAGTACAGGGGAAGTTCATGAGGCTATATGAGATATATTCTTTGTTATTCTCATTCAAGGCCAAAGAAAAATTTTAAAAGAGATTTGGGGAGTGGGAGACAAGATGGTGGTCATCTAAATTTTGACCAAGCTCTTTCTTTATGCTAGTTCTAATTTTAAACAGAATGAGGCATTCATAGGACTAGTTTTTATTTGTATCTTCTTGAGTAGTTAGGTATTCTGTTGCCCATCTTCTTTTGTACATGATCTAGCAGTTTATTTGTTTAGGCAACTTAAAAAATATGATTTATAGCGAGTTGAAAACAGAATCATCTTGCAAGCCAGTTGGCAAGATTTAATATTATTATAGAGTAGGTCTTACTTGGGTATCGTTGGGTTGGCACTCTCACACTTGGATCCTGGATGTGCTAACTGCAGCACATTTTGTTGAACATGTGTTATTGTAGTCCTACAGTGTGACAAGGATGGAGAGCCTTATAAGCATAAAGTGAAAATGTAACTGTTAAAAGGGAGATAGATAAACAACGAAGCATGATCGTTTCCCTTCTGTTCTAAGGAGGAACATACTGTGATACGGATCAGTCTCTAAAATCAGAGTAGCATAAATAAGTTGTATGTAGATGTCCTTTCAGCCGAAATGACACCAAGGTAGATTTTTAAATGATTACCTAACATTTAAATGTCCCATATCAATGAGAGTGATGCTGAGAGCCACCTTTGGTATTTGGAAACAATCTTGTTGAATAATGAATGAGGCATAAGCAAGAGAATAGAGAGCTAAAAAGGAGGCTCTTGGAAGGTCTTTTGAAATGTAGATTTTTAATCCTAAAGTATGGAATGCCCCTGGCAGTTTGGAGATTTTCTGCCTCTATCATTAATTAGTGATTTTTCTCATACTAGAGACTAAAATCAGAATTCTGTGTATCTATTGAAGAGTTTTTATAAACTCTGCATCATGTTTACACATGGTTTCTATTTCAAGGTGTCAATATTCTACTCTCCTTCTGTCACTATACAGTAAAATAATGAGACAGCATGGTAGCAAGTGCCCAGTGCTGGGCTGTCGGCCTTATGGGCCCTGAGGAAGGCAACCCCAGGGCTGCGGTAGGTGGGAAAGGTGTCATGGTTTCCTTGAGCGGAGCCATTTTGGCAGTTGGTTGGGGCATGATTTCAGGTGAGGAAACTAGCTTGAATGAAGGCCCGGCAGCAAGGTGAGTAAGAATAAGGCAGGAGGTTAAAGAAGAGGCCAGCTTGATCAGAAGGGGGCAGGGTTGAAGAGTAGTGACCAGTGAACCCAATGAGATGTTGCCAAACCAGGGGAGGTCAGCTTAAGGAATGATGGTTAGAAGTCTGGTCAGAGGACTTTGTGTTCTGATTCTACTCAGATAGCTTACCCTCTCTAAATCTATCGTATTAACTACAAAATAGTAGTTATAATGTGTGCTACTGAGGTTAGTTGAGAAGGTTTAGGTGGTTAATGTGCTTAATATAGTGTCTGGTATATAGTAAACACTCAAATCCTAGCTTCTGCTATTCAATATTATTATTAAAGACAGAGAAACGTGCCTTATATATAGAATGATAAGAGAAGTTACTGTTTTTCAGCAAGGGAGAGTTGTCACATGGAAAATAATATTAAAGGAAGTTTAATCTGACTTAAATCTGTCTGTAAGAATCAGAAAGGCCATGGTAAAGGCTGGTTAAGTAGTTTAGGTTTAGGTTGGTATGGTGTTGAACCAGCACTAGGAATAGAAGATAAATCTGGGACAGGTGTTAAAGCAAACTGTTGGGACTTCTTAACTGACTCGATGTGGAGAATGAAAGCAGATAATCAAAACGATGTCTTCAGCCACATTTTAATATTTAGACCACCTTTTCATCAAAAGGAAGGAAATACCTCATTTTGTTAGCATCTTCAATACATAGTGCAATATGTAACTGCTTTGGAAAATAGGTTTAATAAAAATAGTGTACAATGTATTAGTGTAAATAGTATATATGGAAAGTCAGTGGAAAGAGGAAAATATTAAATAGTACTAAATGGTATGTCTTCTTAGAGAAAGAATAGTCTCATAACCATGAGCAATGGAGAGCTCATTTCTTTTCCCCTATTTACTGCACAGACCTATATCCACATTCACTCATGTGCTGGGAAGGTAAAGGTTGCGAGGCAACCACCAAACTAAAAGACGATCATTTCAGTAGAAGTCAAGGGTGGATAGCAGACAGTCATGGCAGCTCTGTACTCTCAAATCTCAGTTCCCAAGAGAGCGTCTTTAGAAATTGCCTTCATGAAAACATGCTTTTATCAGTGAGTTGTAACTGCCCTGTCATCCCCACAATGTAAGAAGAACCACTGTAAAACCATTGTTGATGGGAATTTTCAGTGAAATTCTACAGCTATTGACATTTTATTGTAGACATAAGCTGATCAGCTTGACACAGAATTATAACCAACCCTAAGTAACTGGGCACAAACAGATCTTCGGCTCAAGCTTGGCGATCTTCCCTTGATTCTTATCATTTTTTTGGCATGACACTTCATGGGTGGACGCTGGATAATAACTTCCTGAGTGCCAAGGCCCCTTGCCATTTCTTCGGGGCAATGTTATGATTCCCTGACATGGAATTACTGTATTGTGAAGTTAAATCTAAGACCAGGCTTGAATCAGTGACAGTATATGTAGACAGATTATTTCTTAACTCACTGTTACAATGATGAGATCAATGGGATGGAAAAGGCAGCCAGAAATTTCAGGGCTGTAATTGAGTTGTGGCGTACCCATAAATCATGCAAGCTGCCTCCCCTGCATTGGCGTCTCCCCAGAAGCCTCCCAGAAGCTCAGCCCCCCTAATGTCAGCGACAAAGCACACGGCAACTTCTTATATGACTTCCTATATAATCTTAACTATGCTTCTGTGTGGGATGAACATTTACCCCTTTCTCTGGAGGGAAAAGGCTTATTTAACGCCTTCAAAAAAATACATAGCTGCTTCTGTGGTGAAAATAAGTTCATGGCAGGTAACTAGAATTTATAGAAGAGAGAAAAATTCTTTAAAGCTTGTCTCCCTGTGGTGTGGGTTTTTTCTTCACTTCTAATAGCTTTTATTTTAATTTCTAGTTCTGAATTCAAGCAGCTGTCATTCTCTTTATAGCCCTTTTTGAAACTCCTACAGCGTAGGAGGTAGCTGGGCTGTCTAAGAAACATCTTTTCAAACCAACCAAAGTATTGTTTATCCTGAATGAAATAGAATTTTTAAGGCTGTCAAGAGTGAGTGATTTGAAGCGTTTTCTTTGATAGCCAGGAAGATGAGCAGAAATCTTAAAGAGGGGAAGGTATTATCTCAATGTGGCCAATTCCAGGTAACTTCTCTTACCCAGAAAAAACTCTTTTGAACCATGATAAAAATTACCACTAAGTGAGGGTGTTGTCTACAATTAATATAACAAAACAAACCTGTGGCAGCTCATTTTTACTTACTGAATTCTTACCAGCTGTTGACGAAAAAGAATGAGATTGAGTCAATAATGGAGAATACTCCTTTAACTAGTCCCCTCTAGTTGCCCTCTGTGAACTCTGGGTAGCAACTTTGCAGCTTGGTTCCCTCTGAGGGCTCATTCCGCTTTCCATGGCATTGCTGTGTACCCTCCGAGCAGTATCTGGAAGTTGAATGTTACTCTTGGATGAAAAGAATTCTTCAAACCTATTAAAATGAATTATCAGGCTGACGTTTTGCAGATACTAGTATTCTCTAAAGTCAGCAGCATGGGGTGCCTGGGTGACTCAGTTGGTTGAGCGTCTGTCTCTTGATTTTTGCTCAGGTCATGATCCCAGGGTCGTGGGATCGAGCCCCACGTCAGGCTCTGTGCCAAGTGTGGAGTCTGCTTGAGATTGACTCCCTCTGCCTCTCTCTCCCCCACTTGCACATATATTGTCTCCCTCTCTCTCTCTCTCTCAAAAAAAAAAAAAAAAAAAAGTTAAAATCAGCAGCATGATTTTTTGGGCTTCAAATGTGATTATGGTCATGATTTTATTTTTCTCTTTGGGTCAGAATAGAATAATATTAAGTCTTTATTAACTCAGTTATTTGACAGGTATATTCTTTTTCTTAAAAATTTTAATAGTTAATGCAATAACAGGATACAGAATTTGGAGGGTAGATAATGGTGATCAGTGACATATACCATACTATATGCCAGACACTGTTTTTAGCAATGTTAGTTAGATATAGATAATCCTCATAACCATCTGAGAGGTAGTATTATGATCATCCCTATTTCATGGTTCAGGAAACTGAGGCCCAGAGATCAGCAAGTCACCTGTCTCACAGCTGGCCAGTGACAATGCCAGGATTGAACCCAGGCAGTGCAGTCCCACAGCCTGGCCCCTTTTCCACGCTGCTAGTGTGCTGAACACAAGTGCTGGAGTGACATCTTCTCTTCCCTGGAGTCCGTAGACATGGCCTGTTTGCCTCTGAGTCTTTTCAGAGATGCTCTGCCTTTCAAACAGTATGTCAGTTTATTCTTTTTTTAATTTTAGGAATGATTCTTAGTTTTCTCATTGTAAAGTACTGGAATCAGAATAATGGTCTTACTGAAGGAGATGCAGGTGAAGAGAGAGCCAGAGATGTGTGTGGTTGTAAACCTGGGGCACAATGCACGGTGACAGAAATGGGCCCTCCAAGAGAAAAGGGGGTGCTCATTTTTCTGGGAGGGGGAGAGGGAGGAGCAGTCATTTTATTTCAGTGACATGTTTGTTTTCATGTGGTTTATGCAACCATTTACCAAAATGGACAATTACCTGCTCTTGCGTTAGCTGTAATGCAGATCTCTCAGGTACCTGGTGCTTCAGCAGGTTGTTAGAGATGTGTAAAGGGAATGCAATCAGCAATTTGATGCTGCCTGAATATATTGGATTTTGCTGGTATTTTTTTCCCCCTCTTTGTTCTTCCTTTTATTAAAAAAATTACAACAATATGTAATAGGTTCCTTGGTTTGAAACCAAAAAAAGTATACAATGATGTAGTGACAAGTGTCCGCTCCAACCTGTCAGCTCGTTCCCCTCACCTGGCTGCACCTGCACAGGGCATCTGCAATCACTGACGGTACTGGCTTGAGCCATATGGAAGTGCCACCTTTGGGTTCCAAAGTTATCGAATATCAGCAATTTCAAAAAAAATTTTTTTCATTAAGTCAAAAGTACTAAAGCATCAGGAATTTCATGTAGTCCAACCTACAGTTTCTTAAATCATTTCAGAGTTGAGATCCAAATTGGATTGCTGACCACCGTTAGTAGGATCATGCCATGTGAAATTGCTGTTTGTGTGCATCAGAAATGATTGCAGAGCAGTGGTTTCACATGGTTAACCTGTTGTTTCTCACCCATC
Source organism: Neofelis nebulosa (assembly GCF_028018385.1). Taxonomy (NCBI): domain Eukaryota; kingdom Metazoa; phylum Chordata; class Mammalia; order Carnivora; family Felidae; genus Neofelis; species Neofelis nebulosa. The sequence continues at coordinate 80,650,042 of NC_080784.1, read as the reverse complement.
CTTCCAGAATCCGTTACGTATTTAGAAGCAGATATGAATATATTCTTGCCTTCTTCTTCACCCAACAGCCAGTTGTACCGAATTAAAAAAAAAATTATAATGTACTCATTGTTGGTTTTCATGTTTCTACAGGGAGCTCTCCTTCCCCCTTTTCACTGCTGTATAGTATTCTATGTGTTCTGTTGTACAGATGTATTCCTAAGAGGGCCCTGTGTTCTATAGCTCAACTCAAGTATATGGTGGAAGCCCTTTACTAACCACACACACTTCCAGCCTTCAGATGATAGTAAAAATGTTTTCCCAGAAATCATACACATGGGGCAGGGCCTGAGTGGCTCAGTTGGTTAGGTGGCTGACTTTGGCTCGGGTCGTGAGCTCATGGTTCATGAGTTCAAGCCCCGCGTTGGGTTCTATGCTGATAGCTTAGAGCTTGGAGCCTGCTCTGGATTCTGTGCCTTCCCTGCTCGTGCGCTCGCTTTCTCTCTCTCTCTCTCTCTCTCTCAAAAATAAACATTAAAAAAATTTATTGAAAAAGATAATACACATGGTATGCTTTCAAGTGAATAAAAGCAAGCTGTAAACAGAAGTTTCAGAATAATCTCACTTCTAGAGGAAAAATTGTGTAAGTACATGTGTAAGCATAGAAATAAATCTGGAAGCATATTAATCATTTATGACAGTGGTTATACTTAAAGGATGAGAGTCATGGTTTTCTTCTTTATACATACCTGTAATTCTTTTTCCTATATTACTGGTTACTTGTCATACACACATACATATTACTTGTCATACACAAATATTGTTATACATATTTGTACATATTACTTTTATGCACCATATTGTTATACACACATATGCATGTAAACACATGAATATACATATATACCACATAAATATATAAATATGTGTTGAAGTCACAGAAGTTTCAGCTTAACACTGATGTAAGCTGTGCTTGGTATTTAGTGTGCTAAGTGTAAGTTTAAGATTTGAAGTGGAAAGAATGAAGCAGATTCCCTAGCAAGAAGCGTATGCCATTGTTCCTATGCCATTGTTCCGGCAAGAGCTGACTTGGACAGACTTCACTGGTGCCACTGTGAGAATGGAGGGCTCTTGTTGCTTAGTGGTTTCCCATTTGATTTAATATATTTCACCTTCTACTTGGGCTGCTGTCTCAGAGCCACATTGTCCTAGCATTTTGGGGATCGCTATCACTGGAAAGACTTAGGTAGCAAAGAGTTGTATTGACTGGTAGAATTGTTTGTGGTGAAGTTTGGATTTAAAGTAACCTGGATTTAGGGACGCCTCAGTGGCTCAATTCGTTAAGCCACCGACTTCAGCTCAGGTCATGATCTCAACGGTTTGTGAGTTCGAGCCCTGCATCGGGCTCTGTGCTGACAGCTCGGAGCCTGAGCCTGCTTCATATTCTGTGTCTCCCTCTCTCTTTGCCCCTCCCCTACTTGCATCTGTCTCACTCTCTTAAAAAAAAAAAAAACATTAAAAAAATTAAGTAAGCTGGATTTAAATCCGTGTGCTTTCTCTCTTTTATGATCATGGCAAATTCGCCCCGAAGCCTCACAAGTTTGGGGCAATAAAATTTCACGTGATTTTTTTTTTTTTTTTTTTTTTTGCCAAGAATATATGAGTTAAGAGTTGTAAACCACCCACTGTTTTGTAAATACTCAAGAATTTGAGCTTATTTGTTGAGGGCTTCATGTATGAAGTAGAGGGCTTCAAATATATTTTCATATACAGTATACTTTGAAAGAAAATGTAACTCCGTCTTTTATTTTTGTCAAGCATAATGCCTAGGCATATTGGTTTCTAGTGTCTTAATTTGGCCTTTGATGATAATTAACATTCCTTAGGTGAGGCAGCTGGCAGGGGAGGAAGACGGGTAAATAGCCAAGAGTCCAGCAGCCCTCATTGTCTCAGCTGGACTGGAGTTTGTGTTCTGAGCAGTGATGTAAATTTCCTGAGCTGTCAAAGTGTCAGGCTTCCTCAGAAGTTTATGGAAGACAGTTTGATTCAGTATCTGATTACTTTTTGGTTCCTAAGGATAATAGTACATGGTTGTTATATTTTTTGTTTGTTTATGTAGGCAGAAATCTGAGTCTGTAAATAATACCTCAGGACTGTGATGATGTTGTAAAAATGCTCTCTGCTTTACAGAGTAAAGCAATTTGCTTTGACTTCTATTGACATTGCAACTGAACCGGTCTTATTCACTTTATAATTGAATTGCTACAGACTTCCATCGACCTTTGCAAGTGGTAGAGGTGGTTCCTGGAGTTGTAACCTAATGCCTATTAGCTGCTGCTATCACGTTATAATGGGGTCTTATGTTTTATGTCATGTGATATTAACACAGCTGATTCCCTCATGAGCTTCTCCTGGCATACACGTTTGGTGTATCTTAGCTGTGTGGTAGATTTGGGGGGCAATCATCATACTTCATTTTTTAAATCTTTGGGCAACAGAAAATAAAATTTGCTGTATAATTTTATGGCCACTTCATTACATCTTTTTATGCCTTAATGTGATGCATTAATTTAGAGTTCAGGAGTTGCCTTTTCCCTCTTATGTAATCTTTTTGGGAGATGATTATCTGTATGTAGTTTTGTTTTGTTTTGCTTTTGGGATTGAGAGTAGGAGGTTATTCTGTTGAGATAACCTTTTCCTAGACACAGTTTCAGATAAAGAAATTGTATTACCCGAGTGATTTCTTCTCATTTAGCCACTGACTGTCATTAATCTGCATGTTATTTAGCTTCATTAAGGTTCCCATTATCGTTTGTCTTGTTGGACGAGGGCAAAATGAAATGAGAGGAATTGGGACATCTTGCCCCCTACCCAGCATGACATTGCTTTAACTTGTAGCAGAACTGAGAATTTGGGTAAGTGGGACTTGAGGAACCTTTCCTTCCACTTGGCAGTTATAACCTGTCTCAGTGCACCTCCCACTGCTGAGAAACACAATTAGCTTTCTTTCCTTAATGGGCATTTGGCACGGTTAATTTCTTAGGCCTCCTCCCCCTTTTTCCCTAATGTAAGACTTAGGGAAGATTTTCTGATCAAAGAACCTAAACTTTACCAACAGTAATCATTTACCACTTTCCACTCTATGGATGGTTAAGAAGAATTGCCTTTGAAAGGTAGGGGTGGATTTGCTCTTTTTAAAAAGAATATCCAATTACATTAGCATTTCAAAAAGTTCAATTTTAAAGTCAAACTTTGAGTTTCTTAACCTATCTCTATTATTCTAATTAGTTTAAGAAAGGAGCTGTGTGTGTGCGTGTGTCTATTTTTCCAGTTAAGGAAAGCTAATGTATAAGATAATATGATGTGATTATTCTGGGTATCTTGCCACCCTGATGTCTGCAAATCAATAATTCTGGGAATGCTAGTGCTAAGGACAAGGTGCAAAAACAAAAAACACTGGATGAAACTGAAAACCCTGCCTTTGGAGCAGTAATGTAACAGTGAACCACTCTGGAAGTCACACTCCTTAGAGCTGGAACTGTTGGATTTTTCACTGTCTGCAATGATTTCACCCAGTGGTCTGAGAGCAAGTAGACATAATGATGTACTTCTAAGACTTGGATAGAAAATGTGAGGCCGTGGACAACTAGATTGTCTTTGGCTGTCTTTATTAAAAGTAGAATTCTATCCTAGATGGGTCATTATCCTGATCCAGTATGCAATTCTAGGACGTCTTATTTCTCATGAGTCAAGTAGTATAGTTTGAACCTGTGTTTAACACTTTTCAGAGAACAGCTCTGCTTAATGCATGCTAACTGTTCCCCTGCACTGAATCATTAATGAATTCTTTGATTGCTCTTGGCCTTAAAATTCCATTGTTGGTCCCCCTTCCATCTATTATGTTGGTTTTATGAAAATCAGTGGAAAATGTTTTCCTTCTACTGTTTCGTATATCTGAAGCTTCTCACCAGCTCCTGGACTTATTTAGCTTTATTTATACAAGTCACTTCCATATTTTTTGTTCAGCGTTAGGTTTTATTTACAATGCCAAGTCTAACAGCATACTGACCTGAGGGGAGGGAAAACAAATTTAGGCTTATTCTAATTTACACCAGTCAGGGCAGCATTAGTCTGTTTTTTGAGGGCGCCTGGGTGGCTCAGTCGGTTAAGCGGCCGACTTCGGCTCAGGTCATGATCTCACGGTCTGTGAGTTCGAGCCCCGCGTCGGGCTCTGTGCTGACCGCTCAGAGCCTGGAGCCTGTTTCGGATTCTGTGTCTCCCTCTCTCTCTGACCCTCCCTCGTTCATGCTCTGTCTCTCTCTGTCTCAAAAATAAATAAACGTTAAAAAAAAAAATTAAAAAAAAAAAAAGAATCTGTTTTTTGACATGGTGAAATATAGCAACTCAGACTATTTTAATGAAGTAGGAATTATGTCAGAAAATACTGGAAATAGATTTGGGAGTACTGTATTTGATACAGGGCATCCCTCTCCTTTTCAGTACACTTTACGTCCTGTGTAACATTAGGAGGAAAGATGTCTGTGGCTCGAAAGGGATTTTATTGATGTCATAATATCTGCCACATGTTGGAAACTAGGGCGGCGTGACTATGTCCCTGCTTCGTTCAAAGGTTGTGTTTTGAACAGGCTTATATAAGTTAGCAAAACAAACAAATGAAACTTCCTACTGCAGCATTTGTAATTCCCTTCCACTTTCAGCCTTGTCCCAACAGCTTAGTTCCCAAAGCTGTTGTCTGTCTGCGTCTGTGACAGATGTTTATTCTTGAGGATATCTTTTCTCTCTTTCCCACCTGCTCAGCCCTCCTCAGCGTCGGTCATAAAGCCTGAATGTTGGGTTCTTAAGTCTTCCTTGGGTACAGTGTCATTAGAGAAGAGACACCAATTGGGAAAAGATGTCAAAATACTCTAAGCAAGACCATACTGGTTATTTATTACTGGGCAGCCCTATTTTAAAAGATAGAAAATAAAGAATGACAAGAAAATGGATCCAGGCCCAAGAGAAGGATATTAACCACAGCAGCTTTGTTCACCCCCTTCTGCTGAAAGAGTCCACCTAATTTTGATTAAAGTCACCCTCAAAAGTGTAATAGATCATGTTTAGTCATGAGTCTTATTTCTCTGTACTTAGGATGAGGTTTTATTTGTCTAGTCACATTTTCTCATTGATTTCCACTGTGACTTTGGAGATTTTTTTTCCCCCAGAAAGTCTTAATGCCAATAACTAATGACAATAATAGTTAAGAATATTAGCTTTTTACTTTTTGGTATACCTTGTTTACATTAATTATAATATATAAGTGAGCCTTGTTGAATCAGTGCAGTATAATAAAGAAAATACAACAAATATATTTCGGTAAATTTTAGTTTTATTGAGAGTTTACCCGAACTAAATTTAGTTTGATCGTTTAAACAGTCATAACTGTTGACTATCACTATTTTGGAAAAATGTCTATTTAAAATCGGCATAAAAGTATTGTGAACCTTTTTTGTTTCCCAGTAAACATTTTAGAGCTATAAAGTTCTCATTGATATTATTTTGCCATGTTTCACAAATTTTGATACGAAATGTTTTTATTATCATTGAATTCTAAATTTTCCAAAATTTCCATTAGGATTTTCTTTTTTAACCATATTTAGTTTTCCCACATATGGAAATTATAAAATCTGTCCCTTTGTGAAGTTATAAATAGTTTGCAATTTTGATCTGAGAAGACAGTATCTATAATATTCAATCTTTGGTATTTAAGACTTTAATTTTCCTTCAAAAATATTCTATGTGTTGTTTTTTTTTAATTGAAGTATCATTGATACACAATGTTACATTAGTTTAGGTATAGAACTTAGTAATTCCACAGGTCTGCATATTATGCTGTGTTCATCAGTAGTGTCGTTACCATCTGTCCCATTACATCACTACTGTAATACCACTGATTGTATTTCTTATGCTGTGTACCTTTCATCCCCATGACTTACTCATTCCGTAACCAGAAGCCAGAACCTCCTATTCCCCTTCACCCGTTTTGCCCATCCTCTTACCTCATTCCCCTGGCAACCATCAGTTGTATTTATGGGTCTGTTCCTGCTTTGTTGTTGTTATTCTATGTGTTCTTAAAGAATATGTATCCTCTGCTTATTGCGAAGCGTGTGTGTGTGTGTGTGTGTGTGTGTGTGTGTGTGTAACAGATCACCTTTGTAATGTTGACTCTGTTTTGTTTTTGTTGTTGACCTGCCTGATAGTAGATCTGAGAGGAGTGTGTTAATGTCTCCAATAACAATTGTTGCTTTTTCTGTTTTTCCTTACAGTTCTACTTGTTGCTTAAGGCTTATATCATTAGGTGCTTATTTTCTTGCTGGATCATCTTGTCCCTTTACCATGTATAAAATGACTCTGTCTCTCATGTAATTTAAGATCATTGTCTTAATATTTGCCTAGCACATGTTAATGTTTTTTACTTTCAACCTTTTGTTTTAAGCATGTTTTTTTGGTAGTCAACATATTGTTGGATAAAAAAATATATTTGGAAAGTCACTGTCTTTTTCTTTTTTTTAAAGTTTGTTTATTTGAGAGAGAGAGTGCGCGCGCGCGCGCACACACACACACACACACACACACACACACACACACACACGGGAGGGGGAGGGACAGAATTGCAAGCAGGCTCTGCACTGTCAGCAGAGGGCCTTGGACTCAAAAACCGCGAGATCCTGACCTGAGCCAAAATCAAGAGTCGGGTGCTTAACCAACTGAGCCACCCAGGTGCCCCTGAAAGTCACTGTCTTTTAACTGTTAATTTTAATCCAGTTCTGTTACTGTATTTACCATTGTGTTAGGATTTCTATTATTTTATAATTTTTATTTAATAAACTTTGATATGCCTTTTCTTTCTTTTTCCTCCAAAAAACACACAAATGTTCTTCTGTTTCCAATATTCTGTTTTTGTTGCTAAGGTGATTGCTCTTATTTTGGGACTTATCTCATTTATCTCTTGGTTTCTTATACTTAATTATATGTGTTTCTCTCTCTACCCCTAATAAGACAAGTAATTTAATGCACTCTCTTCTGCTCTGGGCTACATTCCCCCCCCCCCCCCCCCACGTGGTATTTTCCAGAATTTTTGTTCTGGATCATTTTCATTATGTTTTTAACTTTTCTTTTGTCCTAGAGTTTTAAAAAGTTAACAATAGCATTATCAAGTTTGTTGAACATTTCACATTACTTCTTTGATTTAAACACTTTAATATTTTCTTTAAGAATGTTATCAGTGTAGTTCTTTGTGTGGCAAACCTTGGGTGTTTTTATGTATAATAATATGTTTATTGTGGCCTCACATTTGAATGGCTGTTTGGCATTTTGAATATATAATTACTTGCTCAAAATTCTTTAATGGTTTAAAAATATTACTTCATGGGGTTCCTGGGTGGCTCAGTTGGTTAAGGGTCCAGCTCTTAGTTTCGGCTGAGGTCATGATCTCATGGTTTGTGGGTGCGAGTCCCATGTCAGGCTCTGTGTTGGCAGCATAGAGCCTGATTGAGACACTCTCTGTCCTTCCCCTGCTCATTCTCTGCCTCTCTCTCCTTCCCTAAATAAATAAATAAACATGAAAAAATATATTACTTCATTATTGTGCATTCAGAGTTGCTGTTGAGAACTCTGATGTCAATCTGGTTTGTTTTTTGTATAATCTGCTCTATCAGGATGCTTTTTTTGTTTTTTCTTTGTATTTGATACTCTTAAATTTTGCAAAAATGTATCTTATGTGAAATGTTTTATTATTTAAGTTTTAATTTTAATTCCAGTTAACATATAGTGTTATGTTAGTTTCACGTGTACAATATAGTGATTCAACACTTCCATATGACACCCTATGCTCATCACCTATTTAATCCATCCCCCAACCCCCTCTCCAACTTCAGTTTGTTTGCTAAGGTTAAGAGTGTTTTCTTGGTTTGTCTCTCTCCCCCTTTTTTATCTCTTTGCTCATTTGTTTTGTTTGTTAAATTCCACGTAAAAGTGAAATCATACGGTATTTGTCTTTCCCTGACTTATTTACTTTGCTCAGCATTATATTCTCTAGCTGTGTCCATGTTGTTGGAAATGACAAGATTTTACTCTTTTTTGGGCTAAATAATATTCCATTATATATATATATATATATATATATATATATATATATATATATATATTCAGATATATATAAATATATATATTCAGATATATATAAATATATATATTCAGATATATATAAATATATATAAATATACCTATATAAATATATAGGTATCTATAGTTATATCTATAGATATAGATATATGTCTTCTTTATCCATTCCTGAATCAATGAACACTTGGACTGCTTCCATATCTTGGTTATTATAAATAATAGTGCTATAAACATAGGAGTGCATGTCTCCCTTTGAATTAGTATTTTTGTATTCATAGGGCAAATACCCAGTAGTGATTGCTAGATTGTAGGGTAGTTCCATTTTCACTTTTTGAGGAACCTCCATACTGTTTTCCACAGTAGCTACACCAGTTTGCATTCCTACCAACAGTGCAGAAATGTTCCCCTTTCTCCGCATTCTTGCCAACACATGTTGTTTTATTGTGCTCTTGACTTTAGCCATTCTGACAGGTGTGAGATATTTCATCGTGGTTTTGATTTTCATTTTCTTAATGGTAAGTGATGATGAGCATCTTTTCATGTGTCTGTTGGCTATCTGGATGTCTTCTTTGGAGAAATGTTTCATGTTTTCTCATATTTTAATTGGATTATTTGTTTTTTTGGGTATTGAGTTTTATAAATTCTTTATATATTCTATATATATTAGATATATGATTTGCAAATAATCTCCCATTCTGTAGGTTGCCTTTTAGTTTTCTTGATTGTTTCCTTTGCTGTGCAGAAGTTTTATATTTTGGTGTACTCCCAATAGTTTATCTTTGCTTTTGTTTCCCTTCCCTCAGGAGACCTATCTAGAAAAAAGTTGCTTTGGCCAATGTCACAGAAGTTATTGCCTATGGTTTCTTCCAGGATTTTTATGTTTTATGCTTTATGTTTAGGCCTTTAATGAATTTTGAATTTATTTTTGTGTATGATGTAAGAAAGTGGTCCAGTTTCTTTCTTTTGCATGTTATTGTCCAGTTTTCCCTGCGCCATTTGCTGAAAAGACTGTCTTTTGCATATTGGCTATTCTTGACTGCTTTGTCGAAGATTAATTGACCGGGACACCTGGGTGGCTCAGTCAGTTAAGCGTCTGACTTCGGCTCAGGTCATGATCTCTCGGTTCGTGGGTTCAAGCCCACATCAGTTTCTGTGCTGACAGCTCAGAGTCTGGAGCCTGCTTTGGAATCTGTGTCTCTTTCTTCTCTCTGCCCCTTACCTACTCGTGTGTGCACACTCTCTCTCTTTCTCTCTCTCTCACAAAAATTAATGTTAAAAAAAAAGATTAATTGAATGCATAATTGTGGGTTTATTTCTGGCTTTTCTATATTGTTCCATTGGTCTATGTACCTGTTTCTGTGCCAGTACCATATTTTTTTTATTATCACAGCTTTGTAATATAACTTGAAGTCTGGAATAGTGATGCCTCCAGCTTTGCTTTGCTTTTTCAATATTGCTTTAGCTATTTGGGGTCTTTTGTGGTTCCATACATATTTTAGGATTGTTTTTTCTAGCTCTGTGAAAAATGCTATTGGTATTTTGATAGGAATTGGTGTTGAATGTGTAGATCGCTTTTAGACATTTTAACAGTATTTGTTCTTCCAATCCATGAGCATGGCATGTCTTTCCATTGTGCAATATTTTCTTTATTCCCCTGTTTGGCACTCTGAATTTTTTGAATTGAGGTCTCTGAAGATCCTTTAATTTTGAGGAGTTAGTGGTTATTTCTTTAAATCTCGATTTATTTCTTCTTTTGCGACCAGGGTGTTGGCAATTTCACTTCTTTTCTATATTACAGATCTCTAAAGATCTGAATTTTTTTATTTGTTGAGTTTGTTATCTTAGTTTTCTTTGCATTCTAGAAATTGTATAAGTCCATTGTGAATGAGGATTTTGTGTGTGTACTCGTGGCTGTGATGAGTTGGAACCTCCTTCTTCTCCTTTTTTTCCTACTCCCTTTCTGGCTCTTGCCTCAACCTAAGTGCTTTGGTTCAGAACCAGGTCTTCTTATCCCTGCTCATAAATCACATCCTGGAGATGGGAGGGGTAGGCATGTCAAATCTAGTTTCCCTGCTGAGTGGGGAACTTGGTCATAGATTATTTGTTTCCGTATAGTTTGGAGAACATCTCCTAACCCCCAGTTCCACATGGAGAACCTGGTTCCAGCCCCCTGCCCCATGCCTGGTGTATCGTAGGTGTGTTGTACTTGGGACACCACAGGATTTAAATGTCTGTCTGGTTCTGCTGGTTTCAGTAGGTCCTGGAGTCAGTAATCCTTTGGCTTATACTCCCACTGACCTCTGAAGCTCTGTTTCCATTCTGTTCCATAGATAGGTTTAACATACTTTTGAATGCAGTTATCTTTTTATTTAGATATTTTTAAAATGTTATTTTATCATTTTGGTGGTGGTGGTAGCAGTGTATGTGGGAGGGAGGGGTGGGTTCTACTTAAAATTTCATTGCCTTCTTGCCTGGAAATTTCCTGACTGACCTTTATTGTAGAAGCATTACTGTGGTGTTAAAAGTATAGTTACTTTATTCTCAGTAAATGTTTCTTTGATCCTAGTGATGAACTGTTTGAGACTTAGAAGCACCTGTGACTATCCTGACTGACAGGTGACATATTTGTGTACCTGTGTAGCTGTGGTGGTGGCAGGTAACCCAGAAGCACAACTGTGAGGCTTGCTGGAGTTAAGTTCAAGTTCGGTTAGGATACTGGATCTTTTCTTTCTATGCTTTTTTCTTTCCTCTTTTCGGTCCCCCTTTCCTTTTCTTTCTTATCTGCGAATACATAAACCAGGATGTTTAAGCAAGAAAAACGTGGAATATTCTTGCTACTAGGGAGACAATCCATTTCTGAGGAATAACAAAGTTTCTGTGGTTTCATAATGTATGCAAACATTTTAGGCTAAGTGGAAAACAGCAGGTAAGAGATTCAAAGGGAACTATCCCTGACTTCTTAACAGTTACAAAATCCATTTGAGAGGAAGACAAAAAAAGAAATGAAAGGGAAATAAAATGGAAGGGAAAACTCAAAGCCTTTTTCCCTCCAACAATACGGAAGCAGTTCTAATTGAGTGAAATGGCCAGAGATGAATGGAGAGAATCATTTGTCATCGTCAGAACAAGGAAGTTCAACCACTAAAGTAAAAGCTTATCCATCTATTAAAATTAAGGAGATGAGCGTCCTCTTATGTTGTTAGATATGGTAGAACTATCAAGTTCTTGTTTCCTCCTCTAGCTCTAATTTTCTGCCAGTCTTTGAAGTTTTAGTCTATCATGAAAGTAAAACCCTTGTTCATGTACTCAGTGTCATAAAAAAAAATCAGACTAATAGTGAAATGTAGTAGCTATCATGAAAGGTATGTCCTCTTACATGCTATTTTGCCCAATTTTAATGAAAACATATGGCTGTGAGGGAATCCTAAATATTTGCAAAATAACACTTCTCTGTATTTATCTTAATAATCACAGCAACAATCATGACCACCACCACCACCAATAATCTTGCTTTAAGGAGAAGCCTGATCCTTACAGCTGAGGTTCCTCCAAGGTTTTCTTACTTTTCTGCAGCTTTCCTTTGTCTTCTTCCAATGCCATGACTTCAGTTCTACCTCCATGACACTCAGAACACACATGTGTGCGTACACACACACACACACACACACACACACCCCAACAGTAACCGTCCCAGACCTCTTTTCTGAGCTCTGGAGTGTATAACCAACTCTTCTCTGGCTATTTTCACCTGGATTTTTTTATTGACACCTCCAGCCCAGCCCAAGATGTCTGCAACTAGTTTTATGATCTCTCACACCCAATTCCCTCCTTGCTTTTTATTCCCTATTTCAGGTAATAATTCTACCATTCATCTAGTTGCCTAAGTCAAGAACTTGAGAGTCATCTTAGGCTCCTCTCTCACCCTTCACCTTTATTCACAGAGTTCTAGTGACTGTACTACTGAATATCTCTCTTTAATATTTATATTGAGAGAGGGAGAGACAGAGAGCATGTGCATGTGCACTTGTGTGTGAGTGGGGGAGGGGTAGAGAGAGAGGAAGAGAGAGAATCCCAAGCAGGCTCCATGCTGTCAGTGCAGAGCTGACATGGGGCTCAATCGTATGAACCATGAGATCATGACATAAGCTGAAATCAAGGGTTGGAGGCTTAACCGACTGAGCCACCCAAGTGCCCCAGTACTGAATATCTCTCGAGTCCATTCTCTGGATCATGTCACTTCCCTGCTTCATTCCTGCAGTAACTTCCCAATGATTATGGAACAAAGTCAGATACCCTAAGGTTATATATAACACCCCACTTCGTACTCTCATTTTCTGCCTTTGATCTTATTCTCCAGCCAAATCCAGCTACCTGTGGCTCTGGAAACTGCCACATTCTCTCTTGTTTCTATGCTCTCAACCTTGATATTTTCTATGTCAGGTTCTTTCCATGCAAGTTTGGCAATAATTTCTTCCTTTTCCTGTTGCCTTTCTCCCTCTACCACTGGCAGATTTGGAAACTTCTTTTTCTGGGTCTCAAAGCTCCTTGATACAATCATAATACGACCGACACCACCTCCTGTTGTGTTTGTCTTTACCTGACTGTCTTCTGCACTGTACTGTGAGCACCTTTGGTTTAAGGACTGATTCTTCACATTTTATTTTATTTATTTTATTTTATTTTATTTTATTTTATTTTATTTTATTTTTTTATTGTATTGTATTGTATTTTATTGTATTGTATTGTATTTATTTTATTATTATTTTAAAAATATAATTTATTGTCAAATTGGCTAACATATAATGTGTAAAGTGTGCTCCTGGATTTTGGGGTAGATTCCTGTGGTTAATTGCTTACCTACAACACCCAGTGCTCATCCTCAATGCCTATCACTCATTTTCCCTTCTCCCTCACCCCCCCATCCACCCTCAGTTTGTTCTCTGTATTTGAGACTCTCTTATGGTTTGCCTCCCTCCCTCTCTGCTTATAACTGTTTTTTCCCCTTCCCTTCCCCCATGGTCTTCTGTTAAGTTTCTCAAGATCCACATATGAATGAAAACATATGATATCTGTCCTTCTCTGACTGACATATTTCACTCAGCATAATACCCTCCAGTTCCATCCACGTTGCTGCAAATCAGGCATCCCTGATTCTTCACCTTTATAAGTAAGCATCTGTGGTGTGCCTTGTATGTAAGTAGAAGCCTAGTAAATGCTTGTTGATTGAATAAAGAGGGTGAAAGATATCTGTGGCTTGAAAGGGGAGAAGATGATAATTGGAAGCTTTGTTCTGATTTTTTAACAATACTTTGAGGTTTGCAGATTTGGTTTTCTCCTCTTCAATTCCTAGAGGCACTGGCTTTCCGTATTCATAATATTCCACATGGCAGTGAGTCCACAGTATTTCCTGAAGATTTCTGGTTTGCCTGGCCCTGCATTATGTTCTCTAAGGATTACCAAGACTGAGGCCTAGTCTCCACCCTCAAAACATGCATAATGGAAATGGGGAATTAAAACCAGGTCGTGGCGTTAGTGAAATGCCAACTTGGTTGCTGCTGATAGTTGTGAGAAAGGAGAGAAGAGGCAGAAAAGGCAGTTGGCAAGTGCTTTGTGGAGAAGGTGGCAATTAAGCTGGATGCTGTGAAGAAGTCATTTTCTCTTCTAGGTGGTGGTAGTTCTATTTCTGGTGAGTTTCTTATCTCAGAGTCTGTTCATAACACAAGCCCTTCAGCACCATTTCTGCTCACTTACCGGAACAGTCTTGTTACTCACAGGTGATTTGTCTGCCTGTAGGTGCCTGTTAAAGGGTAACACCTAAGGGAACAGGTGTGTGACACTCCAAAGAAATGGAAGGTGAGAAACAATGAGAGTATCCAACCTTAATTCTCAAGTACAAATTAGTTCCATAGGATTCAAAACCTTTATTCCAGAAATCATTGAACGGAGAGTTTTTTTGTTTTGTTTTGTTTTTGGAATAAGTTTTATTATATTCATACTAGTTAAAAAGTCATAGTTTGATTTGGGGGAACTAAGGCTTCAGAAATGGTTGTAAGTATTTAATGCTTATATGCCTTTTTCCTCAAATGCAGTGATTCTCTAGTAGATAAGCTCATTCCGGAACAGTGGAGGAGAAGGGAATTCTGTGTGCACAGAAAGTAGGGTGAGGTATCTCTTCATTTGATCAGTTTGTGTAAACATATTCCCTTCTACCAATATTCTTTTCACTTGAGGGTTCAGATTGCTACTGTTTGGCAGGAAGGGAGAAAGAAATTCTCTTAATAGAATGTGATTTAATATGTTGAATGACCGTTGGTGCTGTGTCAGTCTGCTTGGGAAAAGAATTTGAAGCAATGTAGATGAGTTAGTGTATCTGGTTGTAAAAACATTTCAGGCATCTTTTGAAAGTAACACTAGACCCTTGCTTTCCATTTCCCCAAAGTTGCTTCTCATTGAAATGTTTCTCCTTGTAGGAATGAATCAGGGAATAACTGGCCCCAGACTCTCATTTGCTGCTTTTGCTATGTCATGCGGTGCCCTAGAGACAGGGCATGAGGCCCAGAGAGCAGAGGGCCAGGATCCAGCCTCCTGAAGCCAGGAAGCTGCTTGCGCCTGACTCACTGCTGAGGTTATCCTGTTCTGCTTCAGAACTGATCCTATTTTGCTACTTCTAGCCAAGCCTTGAATTGGCAGCTGTCATCCAGGTACATGTTCAGGAGTTCCCATGGAAGCTGGAGCTCCAGCCCCTTATTCTTGGGCATATTTGCAGAACAGAACTGGATGGATCTGAACTATGCAGACATAGAAAGAGAAGTAGCTTTAGTTTCAAAGTGGACTGTGTCCCAGAATGAAAATAAATCAGAAGGAAATCCTGGTGGTCTATCAGCGGGTTATGGTTTATTTGCCTGAAAACTGGCCCACGTATGTGGGGCTGAGTTACTCCAATTAGCTAGACACTTTTGTGGTGAAGGGCTGTGGAAAAAGTGACTTCACTGAAAGAGGAATCCTCCAGCCTTCCACGCTCCGTGTTTGCGAATGGGCACTGAGCACGGCTTCACAGGGACACTTAGACCAGGGAGGAGACCTGCCGCCAGAGCTTGCATTCATCTCTTGCTTCAACGCACCTTTCTCGACGACACACTTAGGAAAGAAAAAGCTCAGAAAACTCTCCTCTACCGGAATCTTCTGCCCATGATTATCCTGGCATTCCCTCCTAACTGCCCCCATAAAGAATTCCTTTTTCCAGCCATCACTGCCATCTGTAACTCCTACTTTCCTGAATTCAACTTTTCTAGATCTCCATTTCTAAGATTCTCTCTCTTCGCCTGAGTTGTAAGCTGGGTCAGAGTTAAATAAGAATTATCTCTTACAATCAATTTTCAAGGCTAGCATCTTGGGATCTAGCTTAATCAGAGGCCAGAATTTCTCTTGTCCTTCATTATGAGTAGGATTGAAATCTAAGATGGTTTTCTGAGAGCAAGATCCTTGCTGTTCCTGGCATTCACGCAGGCTTTCCTTCTAGGACCGTGGCTGGGTTTTGGCCCTCCAGGTTGTGTATCATCTGCTTGATAGTTGTTGATCAACTATTGTGACCCATCATCTATAAAATCAAGGCAAAATCAGTGCATCTTAGTAGAATATTTCTGCCTCTGCAAGGCAGCCTGGAGCAGTTAATATTTAATGGGGACTGTGAATGTGGCCGACGGGTCCAGGCTCTGATAGGTGCTGTTCAGGTACGTTATGGTAGCTGGGAGTGCCGTGAAAGTAAGAAGACCAGTTGAGGAAAACAGTTGCTCATGTGAGCTCTTTTTCGTCTCCATTTTTCCACCCCAGCCTATAATGTGTGCAAACGATACTAAATGTATTTCATAAAATGGTCCTCTGTGAATGAATAAATCATGCAATCCATTTAAAAAATGCTTTTTAGTTTTGGTTTAAAGTCATCCCTGCAGTCACTGCAGAGGCCTGATTCTTATATAACATCCTCCCTAATCTTCACAGGGAGATGGAAGTTTCTCTATGTCTGGGATTTTAATAAATTGAACTATTAAGTTGTAATCTAAGACACCAGCTCAGAAGACAAGGTCCCTTTAGAGTTGTTTAATTTATTACGCACTAAGTGGTGACTAGCAGTGTCTTAAAGAGGCTTCAGGTGACTGGAAAGTGAGAGGTTGGCCACTTTGGGGCTGGTGTACTGCTCTGAATTGTTCCTGAGGTTATCATTGATTTACAACTGTGCTCCTTAGACATTAGGAAGTCATTGTGGCAAAGACTGAGGCTTTCATCTTTCATTGGAACTGATTCTATTGTATTTTCTTGTGGGGGAAACACCCCTGTCTATGTATTATCTATGATTTAGTTTAAGCATTTTTGGTTAAAAGCAAAAACAAAAAATTTAAAGACAGGACCCCTGAATAATCTCAGGGTAAATTATAAATATAATTTTGGATTTAATTTGATTGCATAATCAAATGATGCCATATAATTATTAATGGAGTGGTTTGTTTTTTTTTCAGTCTTCTGTGTATTTGTTTGGAAGTTCATGTTATTTTCTTTTTCTTCCCTAGGTGACAGTCCTAACCTTCCTAAGGAGGACACTCCTACCAGTAATCTAGATTCACTTTCCTCCCCATCTCCCACGACTGCAGCTGTCCATGGGCCTCCTGGACCAGACAAAAACCACCTTCTCACAGATGGGGGCAGCTTTGGGGACTGGGCATCCCCTGTGTAAGTGGCTGTGTTTCTCTTTGGTGCTGAGGGAAGGAGGACTGGGACCTTCATTTTGAAGTTTATGTGCTGCATCGGTACTGAAGTGTTGGGTCTGAGGACCTCTGTTCTCTAATCAGTGGGACCACCTGAGGAAGCAGGACACATGAAAAAGGCCTTTCTTGACAGCGTCTCTGAGTTCCCCATGTGGAAAAGTGGATAGGAGCTGTTTCAAATCTGTTTTGAGTTTAATTTGTGGCAGTTTTGGCTTGCACAGAGGAAATTTGTTATTGTCCTGCTCAGATACTTGGGATGTCCTCTCACCAGCAGCGTAAACTTTTAGACCTAGGATAGTGTGTGCATTGTGATCAATAGACTCTTGAAACTGTCAGTAGAATGATATTTTAGTTGTTTGAATTTTCAAGAGCTTTATGCCAGTGTTCTCTGTTTTCTCCATAACATGCTGCATACTTGACAACTGGTGAATGAAATATCTGATTTTGTCATCTCAGTTTGGTTTAGTGCCAGGCGTGTGCAGATCAGCTCAGGTATATTAGGACAAATATACCAAACAAACAATACCATGGTCCTGGTTTGACTACATGGTTTGTCTTTCTGCGTTGACCAAGCTGTGGAATAAATGCGGATTGGTGGTGGGATGGGACATCAAGAGAGGGTCAAATTACAAACAAATGCTCAGAGAACAAAAACAAAAAAAGAATCCCACTAATAATTACATACCATTACTTGATTAGTCAATCACATTACATCCAAAAATACATTTTATAATTCAGCCTTGAGAGTATTTGGGCGTCTTGTCTTCAAAGTTAAAAAACATTTTTTTTTTTTTTTTTTTAAATCAAAGTTGCCTAAAATAAGTCAGAGATAATGATGTCATCTGACCCTAGCTACGCATTCTTGGGACTTTAAATGGAATCGGAAAGTGTTCCTCACATTACTCGGCTTTTTATAGTTACTGCTGGATTCACATGAAATCATTATGAACTTATTAAGTATTAAAAGGCTGGGAGACATTTGGTATGCTAAAATTTTGGGGTGACCTAAAGACTTTGAAAATGTAACTGAAAGTCCAAGTGGAACTCAAAATATGGAAGCATTCTCCAGATGAGATTTATCCCCCCCCCCAAGATTGTAACACATACATGTTTAAATGCCGAAGACTGTGTATTGTGGACTTAAATTGCAAAGTACTCGAACATGCTTGTCATTTTTACTATTTTTTTTTTCCAGAATAAAAATACTCTTTTCACTTTAGGGCTCCAAGCACCAGTGAAAGTGGTTACATAGGAACCTAGAATCTAATCCCGGGCACTCTGGGGGTAGAATTTGCATGGGTGCGTGTGGGTGCATGTGCATGTGTTTAAGCAAAAACCAGATTCCTAGTTATTTCTTTCAGTAAGTGTGTATCATAGTGGAGAACAGTTTAGTTAGTCCTACTTCTTCCGGAGTGGTTCTGTGGGAAAGTGACATTATAAGCCATGATATAGCCAGTGCTCAATTCATAGCACGTTCATGCCTGAAACATGAAGAGCTTGATATTTTTGGTCATAAATCAAACGAGGAGTGAATTCCCCAGCTTCCTATTCATACAAATTTTAAAATGTC